>NC_142134.1:48245000-48920000 GCF_024610735.1 Ursus americanus
AAAAGTTATGAAATTCTAAGGGAGAAAATGATCATTGTATATTTATTCCTAAATTCCACTAAGATTTTACTATCTTATCAAAATAAATATTCTCCAAAAACTGCCATCAAAATGAGAAAACTTACGAGTACTTTCACTATATGTTTTTCCAGAAGAGAGCTATTACGAGTTTCCTTTCCCTCTCGAAAGATTATAGGAGGATTAGAAAACAATATCAGTGGGTTCTTGAGGTCATGCACTGTTTAGTATAGATATCTCTGGGAAATAGAATGGGTTATGGGGATCTCTAGTTATTTTAGGTTCCTTCTGATTCATGATCCAGAGAGGATATAGGCCAGGATTTTTGCTAATGGTTCTTGCACCCTTGTAATGTGAGTGAGTTTTGCTAGGTGCTGGAGATTGCAATGTAGGAGACACGGGGTGGTAAGAAAAGGCATCATGGTGGAAGGAACATTGGTTTTGTGTTCACACTTATCCACTTTTTGCCAGGTGACCTTGGGCAAGTAACATCTTAGACCATAATTTCCTAATTTTTAAAATAGACACAATAAGAGTTACCAGAATTGTTTTGAAAGTTACACATTATTTATGTAAGGCACTGACGTATGGTTGGTATTTAGTAAATTGTCACCATTATTATGATTTTGTCCTTGAACCCTACGAAATTACTACACATTTAAGGAAAGTGGTGATAAATACCAGAAAGAAGGCGACCTGTACAAAGTATTATATATTAAATTTCCATGAGTGATAGAAACACTTGATTATCCTCAGGCAGGAAGGAGCCACTGGGCTGTATTAGTTGGGAAATCTTCAAAGAAGAGTAGGGGCTTAGCTATGACTTGGCTTTAGAGCATCACCAAGTGTAAAGTGACACTGGAGAAAGAGTTATGGGAGGTAAATATTTGAAGATAGGAGCAGAAAACCTAGCATTAGAGTGGGTTTGCATGAAAAATGCACCAAGATTAGCAAAACTTTAAGGAGTTTCAAACTCCAATTTGAACTCAAAGAACATGATCTAGTAGAAACACCGGTATTCATTAATTCAGTGTTTACTAAACTCTTGCTATATGCCTAGCTTTACATCAGAGTAGAGTGGTGAATAATGACATGGTTCCCATTCTCTGTAATTTAGAGTATAGTGTGGAAGTCAACAAAAAAGAAAACAAACAGAAATTGCACAGTAAAAGAATAGAATGCTTTTGTTTTTAAATCTATCAACCAATCATTTAACTCTCTGTCTGTTTCTCGATATATTTAGGAAAATACATCAAGCATCCATGCTAGATGGGTGGTCTAGTAAGGGCCTTTTGAGGAGGTCAAACTGAGGCCTGAAAAATAAGAAGGACCCCCACATGCAAAGTATAAGAAAGAAGAATTTTTGAGGAGGAAGAAACAAGAAAAAAATAGAAAAAGAAAAAAACAAACCCACAGGATCTGAAAGCACTTGATGCTAAAAGATTGTCCATGGATGAGAAGCATTAACATCCCCTGGGACCTCGTATGCAGGGCAGAATCTTGGGTACCACTTCAGATCTACTGAATCTGAAACTGCATTTTAAAAGATCCCCAGGTGATTCATATGCATATTAAATTTGAGAAACAGTCATAAAATTAACTTTTGAATGAGGCCAGATAGAGGTCTTTGGCCAGGGTAAGAAAGGCTATTTCAGTGACATGGGGTAGAATCCAGATTGGAATGGGTTGAAGAATGGCTGAGATGGTAAGGAGTGAACACAGCACCAGCGTGGTTTGGAATGGGATGAGAACAGAGGATAGAGGCAATAGCTAAAGAGAAATTCAGGTTCAAGAGAGAAGTTGTTTAAGATGAAAGATGTGTGTTTGTGTCTGTAAAGGTTACACCTCGATGAGGGGGAGAGTGATGATGAAAGTGTATATCTAAGGATCAAGGTCCTTGAGAATGCAGGACAAGGAGACAGCATGGCAAAATCAGCCTGTGATGGGAGATGTGACACTTCCTACCCCGGAGCAAGAGGGAGGGGGAAAGGACATGTGCCCTGTAGATTTATTGATGGCAATGTGAGCAGCTTCTGGCACTCTAATTGGCGTTTGTCAGAGAAACATAAGGCATGACCATCAGCTGTAAACAAAGGGGGAAGCAAGGCGTTGGGATTTGAAAAGTGAAAAGTTAATGAACTGATGTCTGCAGAACCAACTGAAGGGAAAATAATGGTAGGATTACCAGATAGTGGTAACCAGAGAGTGTTCAATACCTATTTAAATTCAGCAGTCGAAATATGTAGTGAAATCTGCCTAGTTACATGATTCCTTTTTTTTTTTTTTCCTAGCTGTGCTCACTTTATGAGAACTGGTGTAGAGAAAGCAGATGGCTGGGTTCATGAAAGGTTGGGGTTAATAATCAGAAGTCTTCCTTTAACACTGCAATATTTCTAAATCAAGTTCTTGGCAACTGTTTCTGTCTCCAGAAGTTAGAGGTTAGGTGCAGATATTTAGTTCAAATTATAATAACATGGTGCCGATTATTCACGTCCACCGTGCTCAGCTTTTGTATACATTTCCTGGAAGCTTCCTAGCAATGCTATGGCGTGGGTACTAACAGACTCGCTTTACTGATGAAAATAATATAAAGAGGGTTTGGTAAATCTTAATTATATTATAATGCCAAGAGGCAAATTAAGATCTACTGTTAAGGTCTACTCAATTCCCACCACAGAGTCATGTCATTATAATAATGGAAGGAATTTATTAAAAAAGGAAGAATGATAAGATTGGAGTTTCTGTTTGCATTTTTTTTATTTTTATCTTTTTGATTTAAAGCAACAAACTATTGGTTTTCATTGGATGTTTTTCTCTTTCCCTGTGGTGGTATGAAATTGAGTGAAACATGACATGTGTTCTCTCTTTTCAGCTAATACCATATTAGCAAATAAATGTACGGCCTTGGAGACCTTGCCCCTTATAGTCCCTTATCACTGTGTGGGAAGTCTGGGAAGAAGGTTCAAGCTAAGCGCTGGGTAGGGAGTGGGGTGGAAATAGTCCTTAAGTTTTTGAGAAATCTGTAAAGGATTTATCTTGACTTGGTACTTCTTTCCTTGCACAATATGAAGGATATGACATTTATTTGACTGGCTTAAATTACGAAAATGGCTTCAAACAATAAAATTCCAAAGTAAACACCAGACGAAGCAATCAGAGAGCAAATTCAAATGCCCCCAGAACCTGGAAGGAAGCATAAAAGAGTAGAGAGGGCCAGGCAGAAGATAGTGAGGAGACGCATGGAGCCTGGGGCTCTAATAAACTCAATAGCTTAATGCAGTTGAAGCCGTGCAGGAGTCCCAGCTCAGGGTATTGCTGAGTCTCTATTATCCAATAGAAAACAGATAACCTACACTTTTGTGAAATGTAAACATCATAAAACACTTACTGGCAAAACCAAACATATCAACCAGCACGATGTTAAAAGATAAACTGAGGCATATTAAAATTTTTAAGAGTTTATTTGAGCAAACATCGATTCCATTAGGCAGCGCCAAACTGGAAGTGGTTAGGTATGCTTCAGAGACAGGAGCCAGGGGAAAAATTTATATAGGAAAAATGCTGAAGCAAAAAAAAAAAAAAAAAAAAAAAAATAGAGAAAGAGAGAGAGGTACTTTGATTGGCTCTAGCTGTCTAGTTGGCTGATTGGTTGTCCTCAGTGTTTTGATTTCATAACCTTGAAGAATTCACAGGCTTAGACTTTGGTTTGCTTACATAGGCCACCGTGACATTAGGTCCTCCTCGGCCTTCTTGTTTATTAATTTAACAATGGTTAAGCCCATGGGCCTCCAGTTCGCCACTTTTGATAGAGATACTTTTAAATTTATGACAAAGATCACAGATAACCAATTACCAATGTTAATTACCAGTGTTAATGAGCCAGTTACCTTGTAAAAACCTCTTGAAAAGGTTCATTTGAGAACTATGATCTACTCAGTATAATTATAATTAGACATCTTTTAATTTAATTTATTTTTTAATTTAGAGAAGTTACCTGAGAGAAGGAACTACCTTCAAATAGGTATAAGAGAAAGCAAGCAAAATATGCTTTCTTTGTACAAGTCATGGGCTTCTCCTTAATGAATGGGTTACCAGTGCATGGGCAAAAAGAAAAAAAAAAAGAAAAGAAAAGAAAAGAAAAAAAATCTTCAGTATGAAAGAGAGGAGGGAATATCTTTATTCAGCAGTGGTTCTCATTTATGCACCAATGAGTTCACAAACTTAATCAATTTATCATAATGAACTTCCCAGGGGTAGTCAACAAGAGCATTATAAGCACAGCAGGTAAGTTTTCCAACAATAATGATATTATGCTTCTTTCTGCATAAAGAATAATTTTAACAGCTTTGTGTTTCTGATAAGTTAAGCCCATAAATACAAAGAAGCCACAGTGGCAAAAATCACAGCCTATTAGCTAAGATTCACATTTGGTATTGTCTAATTTTATCTCAAGGGCACTGAAAATGTGAATACCGTTCACATCTAAGTGAATTTTTTGCGATTCCCCAAATATGCCTCAAACTTTTGTGATTCTGCATCTGAAGTTGGATTTCTTTCCCCTTCACCTGGCCCTGTATGCTTGTTAAAATTCTGCCTGCCAACCCAGGCTCAAAACCATTCCCTTCCCATTGATTCTAGTGAATGAAGGTCTCCACTATATACGTACCCACTGCAAATTCAGGTATGCTAAGGTAGGTCGGTATAGGTAAGGAATATAGATTGTAGACATTCTTTTTGGTAGAAGGAAAGGAGTTTAATGGAAAAGAGAAACTGACCAAACACACTGGATTTGATGGCTAATCCACAGAACGAAAACTTCCAAGAGTTTAGGAACAATGACAATCCTTTAATCTTTCATGTTGTGTCCTTGACAGCATAGGATCTCAGAGACCAATTGCCCTACATAGCAAGGGCGATGGGGCAGAGTCAGTTGAAGGGGTAGCCCCAGGACTGTCAATCTGTGTTTTGACTAGGCCCCTCTAGAAACTAAGGCCAAATTCCTGAGGGGGGGTGTAAAAAGCAAAAAGGATGAGTTAAGTAAAGGCCCTTTTGCTAATCTGATATTAGAGCTGTGCACTAGGAAAGAGAATGTGGTTACGTGAGAGATCTATGGCCTTAAAACAGAATTATTAATGTCCATGAACATGATCTTTTTACTAGCTGCATTGCAATACTGACTTTTGCTAAGTTTGTAGTTAACTGAGACCTCTGTGGTAGGTTAATCTTCAGAACCTGTGAATATGTCGCCTTCCATGCAAAACGGACTTTGCAGATGTGGTTATCTAAGGAACAACTGGTCTCTCTTCTTTCATGCTTGCCCTTTAGATTCTATTCTCCATACAGCAGCTTCAGTGTTCTTTTACAGTGTACACCTGATCTTGTTACCACCCTCCCTGAACCTCCCTAATGGCATCCTCCACACAAAGAATCAACTCCAAAGTCCATACTTCTGCCTACAAGGTCCTGTGTGTTCTGGCCCCTCAGCATCCTCTCCAGCCCTTCTCCTACTATTCTGCTCCTTTTTCTTAGGCATCAGTCACCTGGGCTTTCTTGATATTCTATGAACATGCTACACGTACACCTTCCTTAGAGCTTTGCAATTGCCTTTCACTCTGCACGGAATACTTTTCCTTCTGATATCCATATGGCTGAGTCACTCCCTTGAAATTTCTTCTCAGCTAATAGCACCACCATAGCTAAAATAGCATACCTTCATTTGTTTTGTCTTCGACCTACCCGATTTCACTTTTCTTCATAGTACATATTGATATTAGCCATCATATTGCATATTAATTTGCTTATTTGATTAACACTTTTGACTATTTTGTTCATTGCTGTGCCCCTTGCTCCTCAAGCAATGCCTGCCCTATAGTAGGGTAGGCACTCAGTTAATATTTGTAATAAATGCATTGGGAACAGGCTAATCTTTTAAACAGGATCCTCCTCTACCTTTAAAGTTAGACATATTGAATATATGCACTGAGAATAACTTTTGATTAACACTGGAAATTTCTTTTCTTTTTTTTGAAGATTTATTTATTTATTTTAGAGAGAGAGAGAGAGTGGGTGAGCAGGGGGAGGGGCAGCGGGAGAGGGAGAGAGAGAATCCTGAAGCAGACTCCCAGCTGAGTGCAGTGCCTGACGTGGGGCTTCGTCCCAGGACCCTGAAATCATGACCTGAGCTGAAAACAAGAGTTGGCCACTTAACTGACAGAGCCACCCAGGTGCTCCACATTTCTTTTCTTAGAGCCTTCAGGCCTAAGACCTCCTTTGTAAGCCATCTCTGTCTCCTCTGAACGCTAGTGGTCAGCTCACTGCCACTCCAAGATTATTCCAAGTGTCTCCACAGCTTGGAGTTTGGGCTGAACTGAACCCTTATCTTATAAAAGGAAGGAAACATGTCCTCCAAAAGATCAAAACCTACCACATTCTATGCCTCCATTCTGATCTCTTTCAAGGACAAGTGACAATGGAGACATCCACTCCTTTTTGGACACCCTTACTCCTATACGTAGGAAATACCCTGGCCTCTTATCTTCATGCATATATTTCTATGATTTATTTGTTTATTTTCTAATTCAGATTATGTTTCATCAAGACCTTCCCTTCTTCACAAGCCTTGCTCCAGAATAAAGGGAAGCGAAAAGGAGACTGGCATACTCCTTGCTCTACTTCTTTGCTCCCCTCTATCTCCTCTGAGCAAGCACTTCATTAAGAAAGTGTTATCTCGTGAGGTAACTCTCTGGTAGAGAGCAATCTAAATCCATGTTTAGAAAAAGTATGGTGGTGTTTCTAAATCAGCTGGGATACAGATCTGTAAGTACATCTAATTCACAAGACTGAATGAAACATTTACTATCTCAAGCTGAAGCTATTTGATTTTTCTTTACTACGCTCAAGGCCTCCCCAAAAATATTGGCTGGGTACTTGCCTCACATACATGTAATCATAAGGAACCACAAAAAAATCCTACTCAGAACAAAGGAAAAGTATACCTCCATTTTAGGTCAAAATTATTTTTAATGTTTAAACTCAAAAACAACATGCAAAGACACCCCCCAAAGACCAGTTATTCCTTATGAGGCCAGTGTTACCCTGATACCAAAACTAGACAATGACATCCCCCTGAAAAGAAAACTGTAGGCCAATATCCCTGATGAACATGGATACAAAAATCCTCAACAAAATATTAGCTAACCACACTCAATAGTGCATTAACAAGAGTATTTATCATGATCAAGTGGGATTTTTTTTCTGGGGATGCAGAGATGGTTCAATATTTGTATATCAATCAACGTGATACACCACATCAATAAAACAAAAGATAAAAATCATACAATCATCTCAATAGATGCAGAAAAAGCATTTGACAAAATTTAACATCTGTTCATGATAAAAACTGTCAACGAAATGAGTTTAGAGGGATCATAATCAAGGTCATATATGAAAAGTCCGTAGTTAACACCATATTCAATGGTAAAAAATTGAACACTCTTTCTCTAATATCAGAAATAAGACATGGATGTCCACTCTCACCATTTTTACGCAACATAATACTGCAAGTCCGAGCTGCAGCAATCAGGTAAGAAAAAGAAATAAAGGGCATCCAGATTGGTAAGGAAGAAGTTAAACCACCATTATTTGCAGATGACATGACACTATATATAGAAAACCGTAAAGATTCCTTCAAAAAACTATGAGAACTAATAAATGAATTCAGTAAAGTTGCAGGATACAAAATTAATATACAGCATTCCTATACACTGTCAACTAAGCAGCAGGAACAGAAATTAAGAAAACAATCCCATTTACAATTGCACCAGAAAGGATAAAATACCTAGGAGTAAATTTAACCAAAGAGGAGAAAGACCCATACTCTGGAATCTACAAGACATTGATGAAATAAATTAAAGACAACAGAAACAAATGGAAAGATATGCTATGCTCATGAATTAGAAGAATTAATGATAGGGGCGCCTGGGTGGTCAGTCTGTTAAGCCTCCGACTTCTGATTTTGGATCAGGTCATGATCCCGGGGTCCTGGAATTGAGCCCCACATTGGGCTCCCTGCTCAGTGGGGAGCCTGCTTCTCCCTCTTCCTCTGCCGCTCCTTGCCTCTCCCCCAGCTCGTGCTCTCTCTCAAATAAATAAATAAATAAATAAATAAATAAATAAATAAATAAAATCTTTTAGAAAAAAGAATTAATGATATAATTCTTCAAGACAGAGAGCTTGAGCTTGACTACTCTTCCTTGAGGGTGGCCAGACTTAGGTACTCTTCTATTGAAAAGAATGTGTCAGAAAAGATGGGATATCATTGCTGAGATTAGGTTATTGAAAGACTGTCTTCCGTCTTGGGTCTTCTCTCTCTCTCTCCCTCTCTCTCCCTCTCTCCTAGATCATTTGCTCCGAGTGATGCCAGCTGCTATGTCATATAAGCAGTCCTTTGGAGAGACTCATGTGGTGAGGTAATGAAACTGCCTTTCAACAGCTATGTGAGTGAGATTCAGTGGACTAAGCCCTGGCTGACAAATTATAGGAAAGCTGCTTCCAGATTTCTGACCTTCTGAAACTGTGTGAGATAATAAATGTCAGTCATTTTAAGCTGCTACATTTTCAGGTGCTTTTGTAAAATAGCAACAGATAACTAATATAGAGATACAGTTTTTCTATTCCATTTATTACCTTTATCATATTAGTTTTGCTCTGTTTAAGGGGATAGTCACTAGCCATACGTGGCTATTGAGCAATTAAACCATGGCTTAATTGCTGAGATTAGGTTTTTGAAAGATTGTGGCTAGTGTGACTAAGGAACTGATTTTTTACTTTTAATTTTTAAAAGATTATTTATTTATTTATTTATTTATTTATTTATTTATTTATTTAGAGAGTGCACACTAGGGGGGGAAGGGCAGAGAGAAAGAAAGAGACTCTCCAGCAGACTAGCTCCCGGCTGAGCACAGAGCCCGACATGAGGCTCAATCCCGTGATCCCGAGATCACAACCATCACTGAAATCAAGAGTCTGTCGCTTAACCAACTTAACCAAGGTGCCTCTACTTTTAATTGATTTAAATTTAAATAGCTACATGAGACCAGTGGCTACCATATCACACAGTGCTTTCTTAGATAGTCTACCTACTTTTTATGTTATTTACTGTTTTCTCCGTCCAGAATATAGGAATATAAGATCATTGAATGCAGTTTTTTATCTATTTCTTCACTAATATAGTCTAAGTGCCTAAAATAGTGTCTGCCACATAGAAGGAACTCCACAAATATTTGAAGAATGAGTTAATGGTATGGGATGTATATTTTATTTCTGTCTCCAGGCCCTGGTTTTCCTGGATTTAAATTTGACAAGAAGGAATTGAACTCATGAAAACTTTTTTTTTTTTTTGCACTCAAAACTATGTGATTCTGTCTTCTCTGAAGTGACATTTTTTAACAATATTTTATCTCTGTTATGGCCTTAGCTGAATGAAGCACCTAGCAGATGTCCAGATAATTGAAGTCCCCAACCACTAAGAACTTCTGCTCCAGTTTTGCTCTCTTTATTAGGCAGGTAACCATCCTACTCAGTGTGACTGACTAGACAGTGCTGAGTGTGACACCATAATGATACCATGTCTCCTTCCTTTCACCTCATCTACCTGCTCTCAATCTCCCATATACGGTTGGTTTTGTGAGTTTTATATAAGCAAATAGTTCTATATTCCACTATGCATCCATCTTTTAAACAGCACATCTTTTCGTTTTCCTGGCAATCATGTGTCCCATCACCAGGACCTGGTGATGTCTGTGGGACCAGAGTTACTTCTTTTTATTAAAATTCATTATCGATAAAGACATCCAAAGCTCTATTTTCTCCTCTTTCCTACTTCTTTTAAGGATTTTTGTCACTAACACTTTTCTTTTTTTTTCTATAATCACATCTATTTTTCATTACAGCAGGTTTGTTTTGTTTTGTGTTTTGTTTGTTTATTTGAAAGTTTATTTGAAACTTTTCCTTCTTTGTCTGTTTTGAATCCATTGGATCAAATTGTGATGCCCTGGGTGAAAATGCTGTATTCAATCTTTATGATATCCTCCCTGACCATGTAATTTTCTTATATTTGAATAAAAAAAAAGAAGCACTGCTTTTCAACAAGTTCTTCTTAGTTTTCTCTTCACACCTTCTGCCAAATTCTTTTCCAAACTTAGTCTTCAATTAAAAAGAAGAGGGGGTCACCTGGGTCGCTCAGTCATTTAAACATCTGCCTGCAGCTCTGGTCATGAGCCCAGGATCCTGGGATTGAGCCCCACATTGGGCTCCCTGATTAGCAAGGCCTCTGCTTCTCCCTCTCCCTCTATGCCTCCCCCAACTCGTGCTCTCTTCCTCTGTCGCTCTCAAATAAATAAATAAAATTTTTAAAAAAGGAAGAGAAAAAACTCCCATATATTATCTTCCCTATCAAGGACTTCAAGATCAATAGGGATATAGTTCATGTTCATTGTGCCTGAGTTATGAAATCCTTCATAAACTAAAAGAAGCAGAGAATGCTTGAGTGGCAGCCTTTTCATGAGTCTCTGGTCACATTCAGAAGGTAGCCTCTCAAACTTTCAACCGTATCTTTCTGGTTTCATGTTTTAGTATCCCATGTCTTCCACTTGTATTCAAAAGATTTATTATAGTCGATTGTGTATATGAATCCTCTTTCTTGTTGTACAAGATGTGATATCAGAAGGTCTGAATTAATGCTGTCTGGGAAGAGGTCATCATTTCCTTTTAGCTGAAATGGTCCTAAATTTATTTTCTTCTTTTTCTCTTTTTATCACATTGTTGCTTTTCAACTTTTTGATGCCAGTTTTAATTTCTATTCATCACCTTTGAATTCCTTTGACTTTCTGGCTTCCTTCCTAGATTTGGTTTCCGTGTAGAATCTTTTGTATTGTTTCTAGAAAGGCAGAGCCTCTACAAGAATTCTTCCAGCATTTATGTTTTCTTGAATACATACATCAGTTTGCATCAGTAACATAACTAGTGACTTCCTCCCCCAAGAAGTCAAACATGTTATTCTCAAAAAGGTCACACATGAGCTTCCAGGGTCTCAGTTTGAACTACAGTTTTCCCTAACTTCCCATAAAATTCCATGGCAAAACCTGCCTCTTCGTTATACATTTTGCTGCTGGGTTCTTGGGAACCTGACCTGGAGGTCTTCTCAGTCATTCTCTATAACCCCTCCACAGCCTGCATGGTTACTCCATGTTATGTCAGTGGTTCTCAAACTTGAGGATACATCGGAATCACCTAGAGGGTTTTTTAGTTTCCAAATCAGTGGCTATAGGGGGGAGCTTGAGAATTTACATTTCCAACAAGCTCCCAGGTGATATGCTACTGGTCAAAGCCCACACTTTTGAGAGTCGCTGAATCGCGGGATCTAGAACTCATTAGCATACAATGCAATCAGGAGCACTGACTATTACGGAGTGTGGGAGAATCAGCAGGGTTTCTTTTTGTTTGTTTGTTTTTAAAGATTTATTTTGTTTGTTTGTTTATTCATTTGATATTGAGAGATACAGTGAGAGAGCATGAGCAGGGGGAGAGGCAGAGGGAGAGGGACAAGGAGACTCCTTGCTGAGCAAGCAGCCTGATGTAGGGCTCGATCCCAGGACCTGGAGATCACAACCTGAGCCTAAGGCAGGTGCTTAACCATCTGAGCCACCCAGATGCCCCAGCCAGTGCTTCTTAATGAGTACTGAGTCAGTGCGCGTTTTGTGACTTCTGTCAGGGAAGTCTGTTTTCCACATTTCTTTGAGCATTTAGAGGTAGTTTCTATAACTACGTTCTTAATCTTCCTGTAATCTAACAATTTCAGTAGGTCAGGTTAAAATTTTCTTCCTTAGTTTAGGTATTGATTCTTCAAGGAGTACAGGAGATGTAGGTATATCCCATGGAGAAATGTTCTCAATCCTTTTCCAGCTCCTGCATATATTTGGAGCCACCTGTAATCCTAGCTGACTGTGTATAGGCAGGAGTCAAACAAACAAAATAGCACACTCACATTTCATTGCAAAATGCCTTACTCACTTTTCCTCCAAATTCCAGTACTAGCTTCTGACAGCTTTAGGCATATGTATGTGTTTGGTGACTTCAGGGATGTATTAATACTGGCAAACTCAAGCAGTTTGTATGTAATTTGCATTCTAAAAAACTGCACAGAGAATTCCATTATGGGCCTGACTCAACTGATATAGCCCCAGGACAGCAAATTCAAGACTCAGCTAGCAGTCTACATGAGAGCTCCTTCCAGAAACTAATACCAGCGAATACAGGAATACTTTATTGAGAGATCAAGAGCTTTATAAACTTGAAAAACAGTTTTCAAGGCTTTCAAACAGCAGCATCAACTTCCATAGTGAAAATAGTCATATTTTCATAATTCTGTTAATTTTTATTTTGAAAAAGCTGAAAGCAGTTTTAAAAAATTAGTGAAGCAGCCATAATTAATAAGAGGGCCACCATCGTTTATTTTCTCTATTTTGCTTTTATTGCCCTTTTCCATTCGAACTGCAGTAAGCGTTACTAACAATTCTTGAGCGTTTATTATTTGCAGAGATTTTCGCTAAGCAATTCGTGTGTATTATCCTATAACCCTTACAAAAATCCTACGAGACTGATCCTATCCATATTTTGCAGGTGAAAAATTTGAGACTTAGATTAAGTAAATTGCCCAAGGTCACAAGCCACTAAACAGCAGCAAAATGGGGATTTGAGCCAGATCGGACTCCCCACCTCGACCTTTAATCACTTTGCTGTGAGCACCACAGCAGTGTCCCTGACCACTCTATCAATTTTCTGGCACTGCTTCTAGGCTTTCCTAGCGTTCTTACATGGCAAGAGCCAAGACATGTGGAGCATATTTGGGTTCCCCTGGAGCAGAAGCCATAGTAGGAACCAGGCAGTCAGTGGCATTGGCTGAAGTATGGAGTGCAAGAGAGTTGGCAGCTGTTCCAAATAAGAAAATCCCAACTTTGGGTATTTTGCGGCCAAAGGAGCCTGTTTTCCAGATACCTTTGAGCATGCTGAGGAAGGTTCTACAACTATGTTCTTCATCATCCCACGGTGTAACAATTTCTGTCGGTCAACTACAAATTTTTTTCTTTCCCTATTATTTCTCCTCTCCCCTTTTTTTTCTTAGAGAACAGAGTGAATTGAAACGACTGAGAATGTAGCTTATTTTAATCCAAAACTATTTTCTTTTCTCTGCCTGAACTTTTATCACTTAAACTTAACCTACTCTTATTTTGTTTTAATGATTTTTCTCTCTGTCTGATTGAAGCCAGAATTTTATGAGTTTATTTATATCACCGTTTATAAAATTTAGAAGTGTTTCACAAAATGATTCCTTGTATGGATCAACTATTTCTAGTTTCCAACAAGAGGATCAGAGTAGCAATTGTCCTTCCTCAATCTCAATAAGCAAAAAGGTTAGTAAGGATGCAAAATTGAATATTCAATCCATGAACAAAAATAAAATGATACTTCTTTGTCAGATTAAAATTTCTTAAGACCCGAAACCCTGTTTTGTATTTTATTTATAAATCTCAAACAGAGGGAGACCTGTAATATACAAGACCCATCATTGAAGGTAACATGAATGTTGATTTACCAACAAACTATTAGAACAATAATCATGTTGAAAACAGACTTGGGATTCCATTACAAACTACTTTCACAAATATTACCTGATTTGATCCAAATATAAAACTGACTCTGAGATCATGACCTGAGCCAAAATCAAGACTCAGATGCCTGACTGACTGAGCCACCCGGATGACCCTCTTCTGCATTTTTTTAAAACATTATTTTCTTAGTGGTGGTCCTGAAATTACCATTAACCACTTTACTTATAATAATCTAGTCCTGATTAACAGCAACTTAATATGAATAGTACATAAAAACTCTGCTCCTATATAATTTAATTTTTCCACCTCCTTTATGCTTCTATTTTCACAAATTATATCCTTGTACTTTGTGTGCCCATCAACATAAATTTATAATGATTGCATTATGTAATTGTATTTTAAGTAATATTGGACAAAAATTTAAAAAAATACTAATACTTTTTTTTATATTTACCTTTGTATTACCTATGTAGTTATCTTTACTGATATTCTCCATTTCTTCATGTGGATGGAGTTACTGTCTAGTGTCCTTTCATTTCATTTTGGAGGATTACCTTTATTATTTCTTGTAAGGCAGATAAAATAACAACAACTTATCTCAATTTTTAAAAATCTGGATGTATCTTAATTTCTCTTTCCTTTTTGAAAGATTGCTTTGATTGACTTTTTTTTTTTTTTCTTTCAAGTGCTTTGAATATATCATGCTAGTTGGGGTGCCAGTGTGGCTCAGTTGGGTAAGCATCTGATTTCAGCTCAGGTCATGATCTTGGGATCCTGGGATGGAACTCCAGGTCCTGGGAAGGAGCCCAACACGGGGATGGAAGCAGGAAGTCAGCTTCTCCCTCTCTCTCTGCCCCTCCTCCCCACTGGTGCTCTCTCTCTCAAATAAATAAATACAACCTTTTAAAAAAAGAAATTAGTTGTTAATCTTATTTAGGATACCTTGTGTATGGTAAGTCATCTCTCTTACTGCTTTCTAGATTCTCTATTGTCTTTGGTTTTCAAAAGTTTCTTTTTGGTGTGTTTAGATATGAATCTCTTCGAGTTTACCGTACTTGGACTTTCTTGAATTTCTTTGACAAGTAGATCAATTTTTTTTAAACATGATTAACAAGATTTCTGAATGGATTTAATGCCAAGTTTGAATCCTGTGTTTTTGCTGTTGTTGCTTGCTTTTTCTTATTAAGACTATCTCTTTTAGGGCATTTTTATGTTCACAGCAAAATTAAGGGGAGGTATAGAGACTTCCCATATTCTTCCTGCTCCCATGCATGCATAGCCTCCCCTATTATCAGCATCCTCTATCAGAGTGTCATTTTTCTTATAATTTATGAACATACATTGATACATCATAATCACCCAAAGTCCAGAATTTACACTACAGTTGACTTTTTGTGTTGTATATTCTATGGATTTAAATGAATGTATAATGATGACATGTAACCTACATTATGGTGTCTTACAGAGTATTGTCACTGCCCTAAGAATCCTCCGTGTGTCACCTGTTGTCCCTTCTCACCTTTCAACTCCTGGAAACCACTGATATTTTTACTGTATCCATAGTTTTGCCTTTTCCAGGATGTCATATAGTTGGAAACATAGAGTATGAATGTGTTCAGATTGGTTTCTTTCTCTTAGTAATATGCATTTAAGTTAACAGGTTACTTTTCATGGCTTGGTAGTTAATTCCTTTTTAGTGCTGAATAATATTCAATTGTCTGAACATTCCATAGTTTCTTTATCTATTCACCTCCTGAAGGACATCTTGGTTGCTACTAAGTTCTGGTAATTATGTATAAAGACGTGGTGAACATCTGTGTGCAGTGTTTTGTGTGGACATAAGTTTTCAACACCTTTGAATAAATACCAAGGAGTGCAATTGCTGGATCCTATGGTAAGAGTACGCTTAGTTTTATAAGAAATTGCCAATCTGTTTTCCAAAGTGGCTGTACCGTTTTGTGTTCTTACCAGCAATGAGTGAGAGTCCCTGGTGCTCCACATGCTTGCTAGCCTTTGGTTCTGTCAGTGTTCCAGACTTTGACCATTCTACTAGATGTGTAGGGGTATCTCATTGTTGTTTGAATTTGCATTTTTTTGATGGCATGTACTGTGGACAATTCTTTCATATGCTTTTTTGCGATCTGTATGTGTTCATGGTGAGGTATCTGTTAAAAATCTTTGGTTCATTTTCAAATCAGGTCGTTTGTTTCCTCACTGATGAGTTTTAAGAGTTCTTTCTATATTTTAGCTAACAGTCCTGTATCAGATATATATACTTTTTTAAATTCTACTTATTTATTTGAGAGAGATAGAGTGAGCGAGCATGCGTGGGGGAAAGAGGCAGAGGGAGAAGCAGACTCCCTGCTGAGCGGGGAACCTGATGCCAGCTGGATCCCAGGACCCCAAGATCATGACCTGAGCCAAGACAGACACTTAACTGACTGAGCCACCCAGGCGCCCTCACATGTATGTCTTGTAAATATTTCCCCCCTGTCTATGAACTGTCCTCTCATTTTACTGACATTGTCTTTTGGAGAGCAGAATTTTTTAATTTTATTGAAGTCCAGCTTATTAATTATTTCTTTCATAGATTGTGTCTGTGGTGTTCTATCTAAAACATCATCATCATATTCAAGGTTACCTAGGTTTTCTCCTATGCTATATTATAGCAGTTTTATAGTTTTACATTTTACATTTATGTCTGTGATCCATTTTGAATTAATTTTTGTGAATAGTGTAATTTTTTGCATCTAGATTTTTTTTTTTGCAGGTAGATGTCTAGTTGTTCCAGCATTTGTTGAAAACAGTATTTTTGCTCCATTGTATTACCTTTGCTCTTTTGTCAATGATTAGTCAAAATATTTATGTTGGTCTACTTCTGGCTCTCTTTTCTGTTCCATTGATATTCATCTATTTTTTGTTAATACCATGTTGTCTTAATTACTGTAGCTTAACAGTAAGTCTTGAGGTCAAGAGGCATTGGTCCTCCGACTTTGTTCTCTTTTAATAGATTAATTTTTTAACTCAAACTTGAAAAATTTTCAGCCATTATTTCTTCAAACATTCTTTCTGTTAACTTTTCTCTCTCTTCTACTTCCATAACTTCCATTATTTCTATTTTGGTTCACTTGTTAGTATCCTGCAGTTAGTATCCTCTTAAGATCTGTTCATTTTTCTTCATTCTTTTATCTTTCCATTCTTCAGACTGGATAATATCAATTGACCTATCTTCAAGTTTGCTGCTTCCTTTTTCTATCTAACTGAATCTGCTGTTCATCCTTTATAGTGAATTTTTCATTCAAGTTATTGCACTTTTCAACTACAGAATTTCTATTTGGTTTCTTTTTATAATTCCTAACGCTTTATTAATATCCTACTTGTTAGAATAGCACTGGCTGTTATAGACAACTAATGAATCATTGAACACTACATCAGAAACTAATGATGTGTACTGTAATTTGCCTAATTGAATTTAAATTTAAAAAATATTCTATTCATTAAATATTAGAATGATAAACAACTATAATATTTCCCTTTATTTCATTAGATAAGGTTTCCTTTAGGTCTTTGGGCATATTTAAAATAACTGACTTAAAGCTTTTGCCTATCCAAATACCATGACTCCATTCATAATTGGAATCTAAGAAAAATGAACAAATGTAAAAGCAAAATCAGAACCATAAATACAGAGAAAAAAACTAATGGTTGCCAGAGGGAGGGAGGTGGGGGGTTGGGCAAAAGGGGAGAAGGAGAGAGGGAGATACAGGCCTCCAGTTTTGGAATGAGTAAGTCGTGGGAATAAAAAGCAGAGCATAAGGAATACAATCAGTGATATTGTAATAACAATGTAATGGGACAAATAGTGGCTACACTTGTGAACATAGCATAATGTATAAACTTGTCAAATTACTAGGTTGTACACCTAAAACTAATGTAACTTTGGGTGTTAACTATACTAAAATATATATATGTATGTGTGTGTACTAAAATATATATATGTATATGTATATATGTATGTATAATATAAAATAAAATACAATAAAACTTTTATCTAGTAATTCCAAAGTTTGAACTTTGTCACAGAGTTTCTAGTCATTGGTTTTTTTTTTCCCTCCTATGTATGGGCTACACTTGGTTGTTTCTTTGCTTGTTTTCTAATTTTTTTTGTTGAATTGAACATTTTAAATGATATGATTTGGGGCACCTGGGTGGCTCAATTGGTTAAGCATCTGCCTTTGGCTCAGGTCACGATCCCAGGGTCCTGGGATTGAACCCTGCATTAGGCTCCCTGCTCGGAGCCTGCTTATCCCTCTCCCTCTGTCTGCTGTTCCTCTGCTTGTGCTCTCACTCTGTGTCAAATAAATAAATTCTTTTTAAAAAATAAAAAAAGTAAACGATATGATTTGACAACTCTGAAAATCAGATTCTCCCCCCTCCCCAGGGTTTTTTGCTGCTTCCTATTGTGGTTGTAGTTTGCTTATTGACTTTCCTAAACTAATTCTGTAAATTACATATCTTTGTTCTGTAAATTACATATCTTTGTATGCTGCCACTGAAGTCTCTAATCAGTTAGCTTAGACTCAGCTAATGATTAGAGGATTTCTTTAAATATCTGGAACCAATAAATCTCCCCTTTTTTTTCTTTCTGAAGGTTCTGTGTGCATGTTAGGACCTGTCTTCTATCTCAGTTATTCAATTTACAACTCTGACTTAGCCTTCATTTCCTACTTGCAGACCCTCAAGATCAATCAGAGGTGAGAGCTGAGGGACTTCTCAGGTTTTTTCTGAGTATGTGAACAACTCTACACTTGCATGTAGCATTCTATTTTTTATTTTTATTTTTTAAAGATTTTATTTATTTGTTTGACAGAGAGAGACAGCCAGTGAGAGAGGGAACTACTCCCTCTGGTACTGTGAATGCTGGATGGTATTTTTAAGGCTGATGTGATGCAGGGGAGTTAGGGGTGGGGTGGGACTAGGCAGGGCGAGTGAAAAATGTCACAGATTTCACTGTTCTTACTGAGATTTAGCTGACTTTCTCCACTAAATGCTCCCTATTCTCTGAACTGTTAAAAGCTTTTGCTTAATTTCCGGGGTTCTAAAAAATTGATTCTGATAATTTTTTCCAGTTATCTTATTACTTTTATTGGAAGGGAAGTTTTCAAATGTCCTCACTCCCCTACCTTTTCTATGTCCCCCCTTAGAACATTGGTTCTTAAGCCTTTAGTTGATGGTGGTTTTATTATTCTGGGATCTTTTCGTGGATCTCATAAAAGCTATGGATATAGTTATGAGAAAATCCACGCATACACTCAGACTACTTTGGACAACATTCCACTGGGTTTGTTAATACACTGTGTTCAACCATGGATCCCTCACCAGAAGATTCTGAGGTTAACAACCCCTGTTAAGAGTCTCTTCTTCCTGAGCCAATATCAAACCCGACTACAAAGAATTGTAGGACAAATTACTCCAGAAGCTTAATAGCAAATTTAGTAGGCATATTTAATAGGTAAATGCAATCTTAGTGCCCATTTTTTTATCTGGAAAATCATACCTCATAAGATTGTTGTGAAGATTGCATGGGAAAATTAATATGATATTGATCAGACACTTTATGAATTCCAACCATTAATAATATTGTTACCTTCTCCTTGTTTTCCTCCTATTACTCCTTTATTACTTCCCTGAGGAAATTCCTTTGAAGAGCACCACATTTGCGCTCATTCTTTTAGGGGTTTTTGGAAATATATTTTTTACTTTTACTAACATACTAGCATTATTTTGTTGGAGGAAGTATTTGAATAACAATCACTGTTATAAAGCAGGAGGGGTTATTTAACCACAAGATCTGACCTTAATTGGAAAGGTGACAAGTCTAAATATAAATAGAGAAAAGTGAAAAAGGGAAGAATTATGGGTGACTGTGTCAAAATGCTATACACCTGGAGAAAGGTTGTACAAGTTTGATTTCTATAATGTTTTTCTTTAAATTGCCTTATTTTCTCAGATATTTGTTAGATAAAGTCCAGACCAAATTATATTACATAAAGTACATTCCCATTAAAAATCATTTTGTGAGAGTTTGGTGATAATATGAAACCTTTTTTTCGTATAAAGAATTAAAGTATTTGATAAACAGAGGGAAGTAATATAAATTTAAAATTAAAGCCTCGAATTCAACTTACGCTCTTAAAAACTATGACATCTCAAGGTCAGTCATCATAATTGCTGCCAAGTCTTAGTTATAGGATAGATGTGTCTTCACAGGATAAATTACAAAATGAAATGAGTCCAATATAAGTAGTGTCTATGAAACACCTACGTGTTTCCTGTAAGGTGCTAATACTGAACGCAGAGACTAAGATGTGGAAACCTTTAGAAGTTTATCATCTATTAAGTAGTAACTACTGGACAGATGCTAAATATATATTATACAACTATCTTAGGAATACTGGATGTGTTTCAGAAAGTTAGTAAGAGAAGTAAGGAGACAAGGGATGAAGGGAATGAAATACTATGAAGTTCTCCCTCACTTAGGACTTTCTGTAGTCTGTGGGGTCCCAGATTGGTGTATTGGGAGGTCTCCGATGCACAATGAATAGAACCGATCAGCTAAGATGTTGGATCAAATAATGTAGAATAAAGATCACTTTATTTCCCAAGGTCAATTTAAAAAAAGGACAACCATGAGCAACATATCACAGTGACAATGAAATTTTATGTCATAACTTGCTAACATGTTAGAGAATGCCACAGACACTTTATATGTAAATGAATTTATCTCCCTTGACTATTGAAAACCTTTGTTATTATCTTTAAATTTCTAGATTTTGTTTTCATACACTGTACTTACTGGTCTTTTCTTGTTTATTTTTAGTGAAGGACATTGGAATAGAGGTATAAAAATTTTGTAATTCATATTTCTTTTTAGTCTGGATGATTCCAAACTTTAGATTGTAATTTTTTATATAGAGGAGCCAGAAATCTATGTTAAGAATCAAAAGTAGCTTCAATTAAGACATATATAGATTTCAGACTTTGTAAAATACTCCTGATCACTTCTGTAAAATGTGATTCAGATAATTTAACTTTTTTTTTTTTTTTTTTTTTTTTTTTTACTCTTTCTAAGTTAAACCCTTGTTGAGGGTGGGCTAGTTCATTTATGAAGTTTGAAAGCTTGTCTAGGTGGCTTTATAATTAGGTCCTTCCAGGTAGCAGGAGATTTTGCTTTGCCTTCTCATTTAACAGCTGTGTTCCCAGCTGGGTCTGTTTGTTATAAATGAAAATGGCTCTTTAAATTTACATTCTCTGCATGACCAGGCTTGGCGTCAGATGCAGCTTCTGAATGATGCCAAAGATAAGCACCAAAGGATATCAGATTGAAACTCTGGATCACAGTGTGTTAGATGGCATTATCAGCTACAACTGTATGTTTCTATTAAAACCAAGTGTTGTGACCAGATCTTTGAAAAGGGAATTGCTTCCAGTCTTTGAACGTTTTTGTAATGTGATTGAGATGAATCCCCCTCTGGTATGTCTATGGAGCATAATGAACTGTGAAATATATAAGAATAGAGGTTGTGGCAACATGGGACACTTTGTTGACCCAAGTGATGATAGTACTTTGCTTCAGGCCATAGGCTGATGGAGGAAGTGAATAATTACGTCAAATACTACCCATTAAACATTGTAGAATAGAATGATGTCTTCCTATTTCTTACTCTTAGAGTCATTGAGCTCACAGTTCTCCTGTTTTGCCTTCCTTATTGAAATCAATGGGATGTGTAGACTTTTCACTAGACAAGTCCCTGCAGCGTCTGTACTAATTTACTGAAAATCACAATGTTCTTTCAGTACAAAAAGGATAAAAAAAAAAAGTTAGAAGCTGCTTTGTTGTTTTCTAAGCAGCATTTTTAGTTCATACCTGTGGAAGAAGGCTGGGGAACGCAAACTCCAAAAAAGGCACAGCATACACCTTAGCGTCCCTAAAATAGTTTAAATTATTATTTTTCAATTATTTTCAAAGCTTTATCTGTGAGAAATTATTGAAAGTGACATTCTTTCCCTCTTTGGATTATTAACACCAGGTCCATGGACCCCAAGTACAGCTTTAAACCCGCTAACATTGTAAAAAAAAAAAAAAAGAAAAGAAAAAAAGAAACATACATGTATTTGAAATGTGTGTTTAGGGGCGCCTGGGTGGCCCAGCGGTTAAGCGTCTGCCTTCAGCTCAGGGCGTGATCCCGGTGTTATGGGATCGAGCCCCACATCAGGCTCTTCCGCTATGAGCCTGCTTCTTCCTCTCCCACTCCTCCTGCTTGTGTTCCCTCTCTCGCTGGCTGTCTCTATCTTTGTTGAATAAATAAATTAAAAAATCTTTAAAAAAAAATAAAATGTGTGTTTATATATTGTGAACTTCTCTGGGGAGAAAATTCTCTTTTTTCGTTTTTTAGGTTTTTTTAGATTCTCAAAGTAATCTAGAAATTGTTTAGAACCACATCTGTAGAGTATATTTTTCTCTATCTCATTTTAGTAACATTTTTAATTGAATGACATATGTACAACCTGAAATGTTTGTCACTTCACCTCTACTTGGCACTCCATAATTGCAAAGTAGGACATGAAAAAAACTCCCACTCATTTGCCCTCTTTCTTATTTCATCATTCATTATTATGTTTTGTACTTACTGGTGAAATTTTGAATATTGAATATACCTAATTGAAATAAAGTGAGACATAATTTAAGTATCCTTTCAATGAAACGTTAAACAGACACTGGTTTTTGAGCAGAATTTTGGGGTTAATAACTAATGTAGTTTTTCACTTTTTGTCTTTTGTCATAGCACCGTTTGGATCGTAAAGTTTGAAGATACCTTATTGGAATTTCTAGCAGAAGCTAGGTTTTGTTTTGTTTGTTTGTTTGTTTGTTTTCTTTTTAGATTTTATTTATTTATTTCTTTGACAGAAAGAGAGTGAGGGAGCACACACACAAGCAGGGGGAGTGGCAGACAGAGGGAGAGGGAGAAGCAGGTTCTCCCCTGAGCAGAGAACCCAACATGGAGCTTGATCCCAGGACTGTGGGATCATGACCTGAGCTGAAGGCAGATGCTTGCTTAACTGACTGAGCTACCCAGGTGCCCCAGAAGGTAGGTTTTTTTTCTTTTAAAAATAGGAACAACTTAAAAAAAATAGGAACGACTTAAAACATAACAAAAGAGATGAAATTTTAGGTCATGTGACTGTTTCTGTGCATTTATCTTTCAGCATTGAGATCAGATCCTTAGAGACATGATCTCATTTTTCCTGGCTTAATGTAGGCAAATAAAATTAGTACTTATAGTTCAACTTTCTATTTCATTTGCATTAATTGAAATTCTATCACAAGGCCCCATGTAAAAGTTAGCACCTGCATACCTCATTAAGATCCTTAGGTCTTAGGACATTATTGATTTATAATACTTCACCAAAATCATTTGTATATTAGAACATAACAACGCTTTTATCTGTCACTAAATTGGTCCTGCTCTTATGCAGGACATAAGAGGAAGCAGTAAATTATTGAGTCAAATCTTTTACCCCCAGCACAGTAAGAGGGATTAGAAAATTCCACTTCCATTAAAGTTAATTCTTCTTGCCTTGTTTAGTCTTCCTTGTATTAGTAACTTATGTTTTTTGGTGATTTATCATGTACCAGGTAAACACTTTGCATGCAGATTTTCATTTAATTCTCATCACATGTGCAAGAGGTTGGAGATACTGTTTTTCTTTCCCAGGTGAGTGAAGTGAGACTGAGAGTAGACAAATCAATTTCCCAAGACTACATAGACGGTGAGCAGCGAGGCAGGCTGATAACAGACCACAAGCCTTTGGCTACGACCTTATACAGTCCGTCCTCAATATTCTTGGATTTCATACTGAGTTCCTCTATTTGCTAATATTTATTTCTAACCCCCACATCAATACTTGCTACCCTTTTGTGATCATTTGCAGACATGTGCAAAAGATCAAAAAATTTGAGTCACCACACACGCACGCTCCCAGCTGAGGTCTAACAAGGTGACAGATGCTCTGCCTTCTTTTTTCATATTGTAAATAGGTATCCTTCTCACGATCCATTTAGTGCCATGTTTTTTGAATTTTTGAAAAATTTTTTGGTGATTCCTCTGTTTAAAATGGCATCCAAAAAGAGGTGCTGAAGTGCTGCCTAGTGTTCCAAAGGGTAAGAAGGTTGTGCTGTGCCTTACAGAAAAATACATGTGTTGGATCAGCTTCATTTAGCTATGAATTATAGTGCTGTTGGCCATGAGTTCAATGTTAATGAATCAACCATATCTATGAATAGAAATGTCTTTAAACAGAGCACATATAAAACAAGATTGTGTATTGTTCAGTTGACAAAAATGTTGTGACCAAAGTCTTACAGGAACCTAACCCTCTATTTCTTCTAGGAACAAGGGTTCAGTGTTTGCTAATTTATTGTTCACAGCTACTGTATAGAACAAAACTAGCAGGAATAATGAGAATCAACTGTATTGCCCTTCCATAGTAATCGGTCTTTATTGAAGACTTAATAGTCTACAGCCATTATTTAGTTTCATTTGTCCCCCAAGTATTTTTATCCCCATTTTACAGATGAATCATTGAGGTAATGATGGTCACCCAGTTAGTAGGTGACCGTATGATATTCGAATCAGGCTGTCTTCACAGCTGGCACACTTTACTATCATGGTATATATGCTGGTCATTAACCTTATTTGTTAGAACTTTCAAATAAAAGTACAAATCTACATCTTAAATCATCATTTTTTATAGATCTTCTATGTAGCACGTGATTCTATAGTATAAACAAAACCCAGCAGAACAAAACAATAAGACTCTGTTTAACAAAATAAAACATCAGTAACAGCTATTCAGAAATGCCAGAGTAGCCTTACGTATTTTCAGAATATGTGGTTATTTTTGTGCAATAATTTTGGAATGACAAAGTTCCTCTACCCCCCTGATTGCTTTTATTACACAATCTTCTTTTTTTATTTTCAGATTCAAATGAAACTCACTGTAAGTAGCAAAAACCTTCCCACTTTTCTTCTAATAAAAACCACTAAGTAGAGTTTAAGTGGTAGCCCTTTCCTAATCTAGGAAATAAGAATTTAGGGATGCAGGTAGCATAAGACACTGCAGGGCCAAGCTGGGCTGGGTGTTACAGAGCAAGAGCAGCTATCTTGTAACTTCCCAGGGCTGGAGTGAAGCAGGTAGATGGGCTAGAGGAGGAAGAGCTGGAGGTAGAAGGACTAATGATCTGTTTTATCAAAGACCTGATTTTACCTTGGGTTGACTCTGATTGATTGGAGTACGAACCCTTCTTCTGCCCTACTCTGACCTCCATATTCACTTATGATAGCTTCTGGAGCTGTGTTTTTCAAGTTATGATGCTTGAACTACCTTCATCTGAAATACTGGAGATATGAAGAATGCATCTTCGTGAGCTGACACAAAGTGAATTATTATTTCTGTGGGTGGGCCCAGCACGCTCAGATGAGAAACTGGTACAGTAGCAAAGAACAGAGCAAAGAACATAGAGGTATCAAAAAAATAAAAAAAAAAGCAGTCAACTGAGAGATAGAATGCTTGAATTGAAGCCCAGGATTTACCACTTACTAGGTGTATAACCTGGAGCAATTCACTTAATTCCTCACTGAGCTTCACCTGGTCCATCTCTAAAATGGGGGTAACAACAAAAACAACATCAATGGCAATCTTAAAGTTTAAATAAAACCAGGCAAGTAAAAATGCTTTGTAAGATTCTTTATTAACAGAAATAATGTGATATTATTCTTTTTTAAGATTCTTTTTTAGGGATGCCTGGGTGGCTCAGTCGGTTAGGCGTCTGCCTTTGGCTCAGATCATAATCCCAGGGTCCTGGGATCACATCTTGCATTGGACTCCTCGCTCAGCGTAAAGTCTGCTTCTCCCTCTGCCTGCTCTGCCTGCTGCTCTCCCTGCTTGTGCTCTCTCTCTCTCTCTCTCTCCCCCTAACAAATAAATAAATAAAATATTTTTAAAAAAAGATTCTTTTTTTAAATTGACTAATTAAATGAATTAAAATGTTTATTATAACTTAGAAAGATTTTATATTCAAAGTTTGCATTACCTTGGGGAGAAATAGGTATTTGCATTACATGGGGAAGAATCATGGTACAGTATGGAATATGTTGAAGGCTTGCCCTCCCACCAGGGATCTTTCTCTCTCATTTGCTACAGATGCTAAAATCGTATTATAGAGAATTTTTATTCTAACCTCCTTTAGAATGCAAATGTTACTTGGGAGAGGAGATGTTTTGAATCTAAATTATTAATGAGTTTTTATACCTGGAGATTCCAGAGCCAAGAAAGAATACCTTAGAGTCTGAAAGAGTCCTTCAAGGTGGCATACAAAAAATCTTGCCTACTTCAAACTTGGTCTCTTTCTTTGTTAATTCAGTGACCAGAAAATAACCAATCAGCACGTATGTACACACACACACACACACACACTCATATGCACACTCATACCCTGTGGTGGAAATGAGAAAGAGGTAATTAGTAAAGCATTAGAGGAAATGGACAAATCATGTCTGTAATTAACTCAGAGCAGAGGAGGAGAAGGAAGTATTGCAGCCAATGCCAAGACATGCACAAAACTGCTTAACTTTAGATGTCATGATATAGGAACAATGGGGATAAAATTACAGAGAAGCAAAGTGATGTTACTCTTATGCATTTTCTTCGTCAGCTGATGGCTAGCTATGACTAATGCTAAAGTCGTAAGAATCTGGCTTTAAAAGACTTGGCATTTGCTTCTTCCTGTGTTTATAAGGCTCTTATCTACAGTCATCTCCCATCACCTGTGACCTACCAGTGCTTCCCTTGTCAATAGCTCATTACTACCCTGCCCACCTGCCACCTCTCAGAGAGGTTTTTGGCAACTCTTTGGAGAATAACACCCCCTCTTTATGCTGTTAAAACACTTCATTTGTACCTCTAGAAAAACACATATCAAATTGTATTATATTATTTTTTGTATTAATATTTTTTTTCTCATATACACCCTTCTCTATCTCTAGAATGTGAACTCCTAGACGTGTGCAAATCATCTGTCCACTTTTGTATTCCTAGCACTTAAGATCAACGCATGGTAGGTTTTCAAAGAATGATTGCTGAGGGAATCAACATGATTATTATTACAATTTTTAGTTTGTTAATTTTTTTATCACTACTAACCTTTTTCTATTCACAAATTATCAGACTCTTCTATTTTTCTTTCCAGCTTACCAGTGATTTATATCTCTTATTACATGTATGCTAGTTATTCCACTTTTCATTCTGAAGTTATAGTTAAGACTACAGCAGACTTTCCTGCTTCATATGAATAATTCTCTAATTTTGGCTAGGTATTTTTTTTTTTTACCTCCCCCCATTATTGAGCTTACTTTTCTTTATTTTAATGTCAATGAGTTCTAATTTAATTTGCTTCATAGGAACTCCATTGAAGATTTCTCTTTTTATCAAGTTTTTCTCTAAATTTCCAGTCCCCTAATAAAATTATTTTCTAGAATACCAAATACATCTTCTTTGTGTCAAAAAATTTTAGTTGCCTTGAACAAAGAAATGCCATTTCATCCTCACGTATTATCTGGTTCATCATGACAAAACGACATTCTCATATTCTTTAAAAATGACACTTATACAGTAGTATAAGAAAGATTTTCCTCATTTTGAAGATTTAACAAATAAAACTGCATTATAGAAAATTAGTGGCAAATGGAAATTTCCCTATTCTGAGGAAATTTCTATAAGGTTAATTATCTCCAATATTAGCTCTTTATTCACTAGTTGAATATACTTTTATTAGGACTGGGCATGGATAATACATAGATTACATAGAGATTTCTTTTTGGTAGGTAGAAGATTTAAAAAAAATTAATGTCATTATTCAAATGGATCCTTCTTAAAGTATTAAATTAAATGTAACCCAATTTAGTAGTATTATTGATGTTTGTAATATGGTTTCATCTTGGATGTTACTTAATTCAGAGAATTTCTCTGAGCAGAGGTATCTGGTTTCATTTTTAAATCAACCTTTTTTATTATATATTTCAAGGGTATATTATAATTCCACATCTGTATACACTAGTGAGTGATCACCCCAAAAATTCTAGTTATCACCCATCATTCTACAAATGACCCCCTTTACCTCTTTGCCTCCCTTCAACTTCTTTGCCATGGTAGCCACCAATTAATTCTCTGTATTTATGAGTTTGTTTCTGTTTTAAAATAGGCATTTTTAATTAGCTTGCTTTTCCCACTTTATCTTCATAGGACTTTCATTTACTATACCCATAGGAGAAACCACATTTTCTCTGTTTATAAAATCTTTAAACTCATTATTTCTCTAGATTCACACCCAAAGATTACTAGACCTTACTATCATTTTTTGTTTGTTTGTTTGTTTCAAAGACACTCTCACAAAAGGATGTTTTATCCCCCTCTTGGTTCAGGAAAAAACTCAGATTATCCATGCATATACATGTTAGAAGGTTTCTTCTGCCTCTTTTTCCCTTGCCTTTGGAGACATGTCTAGCAAGAAGTTGGGCAGCCAAGGTTGAAGAGGTTGCCATCTGTGTTCACAATAGCCAAACTATGTAAAGAACCCAGATGTCCATCAACAGATGAATCTGTTAAATAAAAGATAAAGAAGATGGTGTATATATACCATACACACACACATACATATACAATGGTATATTTCTCAGCCATCAAAAAAGATGAAATCTTACCATTTATATCAACATATATGAGGGTATTATGCTGACTGAAATAAATCAATCAGAGAAAGACAATTATATGGTTTCACTCATACGTGGAATATAAGAAACAATGTAGAGGATCATAGAGAAAGGGAGGGAAAACAGAATGGGAAGTCATCAGAGAGGGAGACAAACCATGAGAAACTCTTAACTATAGAAAATAAACTGAGGGTTTCTGGAGGGGAGGTGGGTGGGGGGACCGGGTAATTGGGTGATGGGCATTATGGAGGGTACGTGATGTGATGAGCACTGGGTGTTATATACAACTGATGAATAACTGACCTCTACCTTTGAAACTAATGATGTCAACTAGATGTTGACTAATTGAATTTAAATTAAAAAAAAAAGAAAAAGAAGGTTTCTTCTGAACACCATGACTTTCCTTTGCTTGTAGTTTACAAATATTCTGAGATATTGCAAGGCCAGTAGGGAGATGGAGAAGTTCTCCCTGCAGGTCGGGCTTGGAGCAAAGTCCTGAGGCACAACCTAGCATCATTTCTGCCAATGGTCAATGGACCATATGTTGGTAGCTCTTGAATGAAAATCATCCCATTATACCACTAGGAGGGACAGCGAGATATTCCCAACACTCAGACATTTTAGAACTTCTGTTCTGAGTTCTAGGTCAACTGCCTCCAATAAAAGAACAGTAAAAACTAAAGTTGTTTTTTAATAAAATCTGTCTGCGAAATTGCTCTCTGAAGCACTGGCCACATTTATGTAGGGAGTTTTGGAAATGATGGACATAGACCTCAGTGCTCTCGATTTAGGCATTTATCAACTCAAGCCATTTTTGGAATGAAGTGGATTATAAATGAATTAATAACAACAAAAAAAGCAAAAAAGGCCCTGTTCAGTCACCTGGTTGGCTCAGTCGGTTAAGTGTCTGCCTTCTGCTCAGGTCATGATCCCAGGGTGCTGGGATCAAGACCCTGCATAGGGCTCCCTGCTCGACAGGGAGTCTGCTTCTTCCTCTCCCTCTGTTCCTCCCCATGCTCATACTTTCTCTCTCTCTCAAATAAATGAATAAAATCTTTATTTATTTATTTATTTTAAAGCAGACTCTTCACTTCAGGGGCTGGGCATCACTGACATCCTCACTGGAATGAGTCTCTTCAGTGCACATTTGTTGATGAAGCAATTTTTTACCATTAGTAGTTTTAAGAGATAGGATCACAGCTAGGCAGTACTGAAAGAGAAGAAAATGGTGAAACTAAGTAATTGTTGAGGAGGATTAATCCATAGGGTGCTCTTAAGCATTTACTATCCTTCCACCACTTCTGTTCCCTAGGAGTCTCAATAATAATTCTATAAGTATTTTAGGAAAGGGTCAGGAATTTTTAAAGAATAGGTGGGGTAAATCAGATATTACTATTCTTAATTTAATTTAGTATTTTTATTGTATAAAATACATCTAACATAAAATTCACTATGAGTAACATTTTGTACATTCACAATGTTGTGCGACCATCACTACCATCTCAATTCCAGAACATCTTCATCACCTCAAAAGAAAACCTCATACTCTTTAAACAGTCTCTATCATTTTCTCCCCCCAGCTCATGGCAACCATTTATTTCTTTCCTCTCTCTATGGATTAGCCTCTTCTGGATATTTCATTTAATGGAAGCATATGTGGCCTTTGTGTCTGGTTTCTTTCACTTACAGTAATGTTTCAATGTTCACCCATGTTGTAGTAGGTATCAGTACTTCATTCCTTTTGATGGTGGAAAAATACTCCATTGTATGGATATACCATATTTTGTTTATCCATTCACCAGTTGGTAGATATTTGAGTTATTTCCATCTTTTGGCTATTGGGAATAGTGTTGCTATGAATATTCTTGTGCAAGTTTTTGCTTGAACACCTGTTTTCAGTTCTTTGGGGTATTTACCCAGGAGTGGAGTTGCTGGGTTATATAGTAATGGTACTTTTAACTTATTGAGGAATCATCCAACTGTCTTCCACAGTGGCTGCAATACGGTATATTCCCATCAGCAATGTACAAGGATTCCAATTTAATTTTTAATTAAACAAAAGGGAAATAGTTGCAAGTGTGAAAGATATCCAAAGGTTACACAAGAAATTATGAACTGTCAAATGCCAACAATTTGAAATTTTAAGGAAATAAGTATTTTTGACAATATAGTACTCTCAAACTGACACTGTAACAGAAAATTTGTACATATTAAGAACTACTATCAAATCTTTACCCCTAAAAAGAGGTTGTCATGGGTGAGTTCTATTTTACACACTTTCTTATAGCAGAAAAGAAAAGATGTGCAACTCATGTTTTGATGTGTCACTTTGATATCTGTATCATTCGGGGGCCCAGCAGAAGTGGTTGGTACACTCACACTGAGGAATTGAGGAGATTTTAATTAAGGGACTCTACATTGCCATGAGCTGACTTTAAGAAAACCAACAGAGAATAGTTTTGCGCTCAGACTTACAAAGAGGAAGCCAATATCACTCTTTGGCCTAAAAGGGTGATTCAAGGGTATTATTTGCAAAATCCAGAGTGGAGCTGGGATTTTTGTAGAAAAATGCATCAAATTGCAATGTAACATAAAGGGATTTGGGGGGTTCAGTACCCAGACTTCACTCAAATCTGGCCCTTGAATTCCCTGCCAGGAAATCATTTACAGCTATACCAGAAGCCAGAGGACAAAGGAACCCATTGATGGAATCTATTCAGTCACCTTCCATGATACAGAGCAGGGAGAAGAATGTAGAATCAATTGAAAGAACAAATAAAAAAATATTCAGCAGAATATTAAAACTAGATGAAGACACTATGAGAAAATGAATGTATAAGCCAATTTCTCTTTGAGCATAGATTAAAAATTTCTAAATATTAATTAGCCAACAAGGTTGAACAGCATATTTTTAAAAAAACACCATGAATCAAAAAGGATTTATCTCAGGAATGCAAGGACAGTCAACATCAGTAATGTAATAATGTAATTTATCACACTAATGGATGAAGAGGAAATATCACATGACCATCTCAATATGCATAGAAAAACCTTTCGGTAATGTTCAGAATACTGAGATTTTTTTAAAAGTTCTTTAAAAAGCAGAAATAAAAGGAAACTTCCTTAATCAGATAAAATGTCTCTCCTCACCTCTATTGACACTCATCCCCATTTGCAATATAAAGCAAAACAATTCAGCAAATACAAGTCAATACCAAATGTTATATTTAACAAAGAAATTTCAGAAGATTTATTTTAATATTAGGAATTAGGTGAAACTCTGATATACTACTTTTAAGATAGTATTGGAGATTCTGTCCAATTAAATACAAAAGGAGCAAGTATGTATGTGAATTAAAAGGAAGAAGACAAATGCTCGGTATTTGTAACTAATTGATCATTTACATAGAAAACCGTATATAATCAGCAGACAAACTATTAGAACTATTGACACTACAGCGAGATCAATATGCAAAAATCTATAGTATTTCTTTGCAAGAGCAATAAACATTTAGAAATTAAAATACAAAATAGGATACTATTTACAATCACAACAAAGACCAGAAAGCCTCTAGAGATTAACCACCCAGTTCCTGAAGTAAAAAAGTTTAGAATTCATTCCAGTGTCTTGTTTTCTTTTGCTCCTCAGATCGCATTTACCATTACCTTTATTGAAGCAACCGTCATGTCTAGATTTCTGCTCAGTGAAGTCACCATAGACGAAATTAATAGACAGTTAAGAGACTAGGAGAAAATATTTGGGACATTAAAAAAACCTTAATTTTAGAGTAGTTTTATACTTAAAAAATTGCAAATATAGTACAAAGAGATTATATATATACTCTGCAGCCAATTCTGCGTTGTTACCATATTAGCATGAGTCTCTTGTTACAACTAATGAATCTATACTTACATAATATTATTAACTAAAGTTCATATTTTATTCAGATTTCCTTAGTTTTTATCTACTGCTTTTTTTTTTTTTTTCTGTTCCAGGATCCTATCCAAGATAGTACATTACCTTTAGTCATCATGTCTCCTTAGGATCCTACAGACTGTGACAGTTTCTCAAACTTTCCTTGTTTTGGATGATCTTAACAGTTTTGGGGAGCACTAGTCATTTATTTTGTGGAATATTCCTCAGTATGGGTTTGGCTGATCTTTTTCTCATGATTAGACTGGGATTGTGGGTTTTAGAGAGAAAGACAATAGAAGTGAAGTGCCATTCTCATCATGTCATATCAAGGATACATTTTATCAACATGACTTATCACTCTTGATGTTAACCTTGATTACCTACTGATACAGTGTTTATCAGGTTTCTCCACCGTAAATTTAGTCTTCTACTTTTACCCTAACACACACCTTTCATATTGTACTCAGAGTCAACTCTGAGAACCGACACTTACGGATTAGGAGGTGTTATATTCCATTTCCTTGAGGGAGCAGTCTCTAAATAAATTCTTTGGGGGTCTTTTCCACAGGAGACTTGTCTTATTCTCTCATTAATTTATTTTTCAATCATTTATTTAAATCAACATGCACTTGTGTACATTTATTTTATACTTTAGTTTATAATACAATACAGCATTATTTATTTTGTTGTTCCAATTTGTTCCAGGTTTGGCCATTGGAAGCTCTTTAGTTTGGCTCCTGTGCCCCTTTGACATACCCCCATTGTTTTAGGTATTTTGAGCATTTTTTTTAGTTTTTGACACTTTTTACAACATGTTTGGCAAAAAATTAATAATTTAGAATATAGAATGATTCCTGTATTTAAAAAATGGGCAAAGGGTATAAATAGGTAATTTAAAGAAGGAAAATTCAAATAACTAATAAATATTGAAAACACCCTTACAATGATTCATAATAAAAAGTAAATTTAAAACATGTGATGACATTTTGTATTCATATAATTGATACAAATAAAAACATTGCATAAATCAGTGGCTGTGAATGACAGCAGGAATTGGGGATCTTGTGCTCTATTTCTGAGAGTGTAAATTAGGCAAGTCCATTTTAGAAGCAAACTGGCAGTATTTTAGTAAAATTGAGTAAGTGCCTACTCACTCTGGGACATATGTACCCAAGAGACTCTCCTTCAGGTACACAAAGAGACATTTGTCCTTATAAATACTGTAGCATTGTATGAGCAAGAAGTTGGAAGCAATCAATATGTTTATTACATATGAATGGGTAAATAACATATAGTTATGCACAGCATAGAATATTAATCAGGAAAAGAACTCTCTATTAATATCTAGCAACCTATACTAGATATCAAAAACAATGTTGAATGGAAAAAGTAAGAAGTAGAACATGGTTTATAGCACCATGCTGTAATGCTGTATATGTTAAAAATATATATGAAAATCAACACTACTTTTTCATATATACATAAAGATAAATAAATATATAGAAATTGCTTGAAAGGCTGTACATTAAATATAAACTCTGACACTTAAAGGGTGGGGTTAGCTTGGATGGAAGGTAAAGAGGAAAGACAAGAAAATAATACGTTTTAAATATACAGAACATAATTTGTTTATGTTTAGTTATGAACTGAGATCAACTTAATTCTTGAGGGTCAAAAAATCTGACAACCCCACAACACCTCAATCAAAGCATACCAACTAACCAATGAACCAACCATTGTAACCATTAGCAACCAAGTTATAAGTTACAAATAAAACCATTTGATATGTTGCTAGATTTTAAAATGGCAACATTTTTTGTTAATGATTATCATTATTCATTTAATAATTCAACAAATATTTTTAGTATTTCAAAGTATTGTACTGGGCTTAATTGAGGAATGTAAAAGTGTATATTTAAATCAAACTTAGGAGTTTCCCAAATTGTTTAATCACATCAGTACAAGAAGTAGTGTGACATATGACCACCTTTCTGAAACTCACCTTACCAGCTTATTATTTTTATGTTTTTCTTTGTTGTTGGCTTTTATTTTAAAATTTACTTCTCAGGGCATCTAGGTGGCTCAGTCGTTAAGCATCTGCCTTCAGCTCGGGTCATGGGATAGAGCCCCATATCGGACTCCCTGCTCAGCGGGAAGCCTGCTTCTCCCTCTCCCGCTCCCCCTGCTTGTGTTCCCTCCCTTGCTGTGTCTCTCTCTGTCTGGCAAATAAATAAATAAAATCTTTTAAAAAAAGCAAATAAAATAAAAAAATAAAATTTATTTCTCATAGACTAAAATCGTCAATTTAAAATCCCTAGGGAAAGTCCATTATTATATTTTCCATTCAGTTTCTAATATGTGATTGTCTTTGAAAATATAATTTGGCATTATTTATAGTATCCTTGTCTGTGAAGAATAAATGAAAACAATTTTTGTTGATACTACTGTAATTTGAACTTGTACTCCCTTTTCATTTCCCTTCTCCATGAAGCTTGTCAGATTTAACATTATTCTTAGATTCAAAGCTATTATTAATTTACCATTACCAGGCAGCATTTTTTTATATGCAAAAGCTTTCAGTGCTAAAGAGTTCTCCTTGAATGTACTGGCTCTACTATTCTATTGCTACGATAAGGTAAATTCAAGAAATAAGCAATAAAAACAAAAGATTCCCTCAACATGAATTCTTATTCTGTAACTTATACAACAACCTTCTAGTATAAGTCTAAATTTGATTTGAACACGAAATACATTTCTTACTCTTGTTTATTACTCTGTATACCTTTTCCAGGTAGTAATATGCCCTAGAGAGCTCTCCATAGTCCTATGTCCAGATGTTCCTCATTCCTTTGTACGACCTCATCATAACTCATGATGTGGATGTACTGTTATTTATTCAACCAGTTCCCAAATAATGGACACTTAGAGGGAACAAATGGTCAGGATCCCTTTTATAACTCGCAGGTATCAGAGTACCTTCTTCTCATGTTTTTGTGAACTGTTCAAACATGAGGACTAAAGATATGCTAACTTGTGGCCCTTCCTGACTTTCTAGACCTTCATTTTCATTTGCATCAATTGTCTTTGTTCTGCTAATTTTAGATTCTATTCCAAGGGGGTTCTCCTTTCATCCTGAAGAGAGTTCCTCCAGCCTACTCTACCTCCCCTGGACCTCACTGCAGACCCCAAACACTCATCTGCAGCTTGGAGAATGTGGAAATCCTGCCTCGTTTCTGTTCCCCAAAGGCTTGCTGCTGTTTCCAGGGAGCACCTGCTGGGGTTCAGGGTTTTTCCTGAATCCCGTAAGATGCCTCATTACTACCCTCTGTTACAAATGTTGACACTAACAGGTTGTACCGAGCTATAGTGTTTGTCACCAGATTTAGCAAATAAAGAAAATTGCCATTTTAGCAAATAAAAATTCAGAATGCCCACATAATTTTAGGTGAACAATATATAGTTTTTAGTATGATTATGTCCCATGTCTATTTGAGACCTACTTGTGCTAAAGATGTATTCAAGTTTTTTTTTTTTAAGATTTTATTTATTTATTTGACAGAGATAGAGACAGCCAGCGAGAGAGGGAACACAAGCAGGGGGAGTGGGAGAGGAAGAAGCAGGCTCATAGCGGAAGAGCCTGACGTGGGGCTCGATCCCAGAACGCCGGGATCACGCCCTGAGCCGAAGGCAGACGCTTAACCGCTGTGCCACCCAGGCGCCCCCAAGATGTATTCAAGTTTTAAGTAGATATCTTACATTTTATCTGGCAACCTAATGCAGGTTCTTTTTATCCTTATGGGTAGACTCAGGGATATTTAAGAGCAAAGCCACCACCATGGCCAGGAACACAGAATTCCTTTTCTTGGTTTGGTTTTAAATGTTTATTTTGGCTTCAGCTTACAGTTATGAAATGATCTTTTTTATTTATTCACTTTTAGTCTATTTGAATTCCACGATAACATTAGGTGTGCTTTTCAGAAAGATACAGCTTTCTAATTTTACCTTCCCATAGATGTCCAAAAATATTCATTACTAGGGATGTGTTGTGAACTGCCTTTGTGGTCCCCCAAAATTCACATGTTGAAATCCTAACACCCAATGTGATGGTATTGGGACGTTGAGCCTTTGGGAGGAGGTGGGGTCATGAAAGTATAGCCCTCGTGAGTGGGATTCGTGCTCTATAAAAAAAGCCCCAGGGAGCGCTCTCAACCACTCAGCCACGGAGGGCACAGAGAGAAGGATCTCTCTGAATCAGAAGCAGGCCCCTACTGGACACAGGATCTGGCCAGCACATTGATCTAGAACTTTCTAGCCTCCAGAACTGTAAGAAATAAATGTTTGTTGTTTAAGCCGCCCAGTCTATGATTCTGCTATTGCAGCCCAAACTGACTGAGACAAGATGTATCAGTTGTAAATTCACCTAGCTCTGCTTCATATATGTGTGGTCAGGGTATTGATGGGGTTGGTGGTAGGGCTTTTGTTAGGTTACTAATTTACAGTAAAATGCAGTTTATTTTGAAGTGACATTTCCGATTCAATAAATCATGTAACACTTTAAAGGAAGAATCGCTTATGGCCTTGAAAGGAGAAGGAGATCTTAAGGTAACATTTAAAAAAGGAAAAAAAAAAAAAGACTCAGTGTTTTAGTGGGAAAGGACAGAGTTCCAGCTATATCAAGCAGCACTAATTATTTGTTCATAAATGTTACAAGGGCAAAGAACCAAAGAGAAGAGGATACACATTTTTAGCTCATAAGAGGAGAAAGGGATTAAGAGTCCTAACTAAAGAAGCAACAGATGTGTCCACCGTTAGGAAAACGGGAAAGGCCTTTTAAAGGTCACAAAAAATTCTTGGAATATCAATTGACACACACACACACACACACACACACACACACACACACACCAGAAAATGTGTCCAAAAAAGAAGCACCAATTTCTACGCAAAAATGCTAATACAGAGTTGACTTCTCTCACTACCTAAAAATAAAAATCATCTCCCACATTCAGGTAAAATAAGAAAAAAATACAAGGAATGAATTTAGAAGAATGGTCTCATTCCAGAATTTCTGAATACTCTGAATCAGACCTTTCTATCTCATGAATGTAGCTAATAAAACAAGAACAAAGATCATAGACAAAAAGCATGTAAAAGCACTGAACAGAAAATGCAGACAACTTCACATGCAATGGTGTCTGAGTTGGAAAGGTATCCATTATGGAGGACGGAAGATAGTATGATTTGAAGATCTTTGAAAGGAGAAAACAAGGGAAACATATAAGACTAACAATATTGTAAAATTTTAATAAGGACAGAGTGAATTTAAAATCATTAAGGCGCATTTCAACTGACTACCAGCCCACGATGTGCCCCGCCACCATAGGAGCTCACACCACAGATGGAGAAATGAATCCAGGAAGGAATGTTAAGGTACTTGCAGGCTGACTTTGACCTTTACAACTTGGCATTTCAAAAGCCACCATTAGAACTACCTTTTAGAATGCTCTTTTTTATGTTTATAAACAAGGAAAATAAGTCATACTAAATAATGCATACTATTCTATAAAGTGGATTTTCTCCCCTGAAGTTTAAATGTAAATTTTATAGTGTTGGACTGCAACTATGCTGAAAAAATTATTTTCTCTAAGAGCTAACTAATAGTATTTCCTGATCGGTTTAGGTGATAACTTAGGTAGGCTCTAGATACTTTCAAGGTTTTTGTAAACTTATTGAAATAGTTTCATATTAAGTTTAAAAATTATGCCAAACATCCCTTCTAGAAAGGGGAGTTTGCACAAAAACTAGTATTTTGGAATTCTCTAAAGTGTTGTCCTTGCGTACTGGATTGCCATTGAAAGAGAAGGGACATTAAATGCTATGTAAAAATCAGGCGCACTGAAAGTAGAAACTTGAATTATAAGTGACAAGATGTAGAGCGTTAACCATGGAGAGTGTCACTTTAAGAACCACCTTAAGAACACATTGAAACCAATCTGAAAGAAATCAAAGTGCACCAGAGGAGTGACTTCATAGGTAAGAAATAGAAATTTGGATTTCGAACGGGAAATGCTGCTTTTTTTTTTTTTTTTGCTGATATTGCTTTGGTTTTGTGTTTGAAAAATACATTACATTTTAAGCATCAATTTTAAGTGTGATAGGACAAGTTTTATAATACTACATTTCTTTTTTTTTACACTTAGATTTTTTTTATTCATTTTAAACTGATTTCTTACTATACCTCTTATTGTATAATTTTTAAAGCATGTTACCACCAACTGCAATTAACATGATTTACTCTTTGTCCACATGTAAAAATATTTTTACATCGTTTTTTAAAAATATTTTTATTATATTATGTTAGTCACCATAAGTTTTATAATAATACATTTCTAATAATAGATAAAAATATTATAACACAGTGATAATTATGCCCACAGAAAAAATATATAAAACTTTGTTAGATTCCGCAAAGATAAGCAGAGGATAAAGCTGCACTGCCCAGCAGAGTGCCCACTAGCCATAGGTAGCTTTAAAATACTTGAAATGTGGCTAGTTCTAATGGAGATGGGCTGTAAATATAAAATTCACACAGGATTTCAAAGACTTAATTTGCAAAAAAAAAAGTAACTCAATAATGTTTTATATTGATTGTATGTTAAAATGATAATGCTTAGGATATATTGAGCTAAATTAAATATGGTATTAAAATCAATTTCACCTGTGTGTGTGAAGAATTTAACCTTGCTCAAAGAGAGGTCTGGCCTTTTCCCTGTAATGTCCTGCCTGACAAAAATGTCTTGTTTACCTAATAGTCTTGGGCCCTAGCAGTGTGATTTATGACGGGGGCTTTGAGTCACATGGTAGCAGCTCAAACTTGGGAGAGGCTAGAGACTGAGGTTAGCCATGTAGGCAGCCAAGTATGTCCATGGGGTGGCACTGCATTAAAATCTTTAGACACCAAGACTTAGGTGAGTTTTCTTGGTTGGCAATACTCTGATTATTGCACACATTGATACTGGGAATTAGAATTGTCCATGACACCCTTGGGAGAGGACAACTGGAAGCTCCATGTGTAGAGCTTTCTAGGATTCTGCCCACGTATCTCTTCCTTTGGCTGATTTTAACCTGTACCCCTTTACTGTAATAAACCCTAACCATAAGTGTAAACGCTTTCAGTGAGTTCAATGAGAACTTCTAAAAAATTACCAAAAAATGAGGGTGGTCTTGCAGTTGGTGTCACAGGTGAGGGTGATTTTGAGGACCCTCAGACTTTCAGTTGGTGTTAGAAGTGAGGGTGGTTTTCTAGAATGTTCCTGAGCTTTCCAACCTGTTTCTCTTTACTTTGTTTATTGTGGCTACTAGAACATTTAGAAGTATAGGCATAACTGGCTTTTCTGGCTTACATTGTATTTCTTTTGGGCAGTGCTAGGATACAATCTATATCTAACAGGAAAAGATAGAATAAGGCAACATGAGGTACCACAGCTCAATGAAGGGAACGATTCTTTCAGTGGCAGTTAGTTATTTAAGTACCCACATTTTACTTTAAATTCTAATCATTTGGTTGGATGCCATGAGTTTGATCAATAGAAAGATTAAAAAGGAAATTTCAGTGATTTGCAAAGGAAGTAGTTAGAGGCTTCTGTAACTTTATATGAATCCTTCTGTTTATAAGGAAAAGCCCAAAATTAAACAAAGAAATAAACGAATCAATTCTTCAATGAGCTAGAAATTGGGGTTAGTAAAACAAAGTGATTGTCGTTGTAACTCTGCAGCCAGACTGCTTGGTTTTGAAACTCGCCTCCGCAATGTGTTAGCTGTGTGAATTTAGGGAACTTACCTAATTATTCTATGCCTCAATTTAATTCTAAGTAATGGTAGAGATGACAGTGTACCTATCTCAAAGAAGTATTGTGAGGATACATGGTTTAATGTAAGCAAAGTGCTTACACAATGGTTGGCCCATAGTACACAAGAATGTGTTACAGTTATGGGGTCACGACCTACCCACCCATCATTAAATCTCTTCTTGAATTCATCCCCTACATCCAGTGAATCAGTAAGTATTGTTGATTTTGTTGCTAAAGGTTTTTCTGAATCTGCCTCTCCCACTCAGTTCTCTCTGCCACAGATCTAGTTTAAGTCTTTCTCTCTGCTTGCCTAGATCATTTCAAAAACTTCTTAAATGGTCTTAAAATGTCCTCCTGCTTCCTCCCTCCATCTTCTTTTTACTGATAGGATAATTACATAACTCTTTGCCCTGAAATACTCTGATAAGTCCCCACTGCTCATATAAAGAACACAAAATTACTTAACTTGGCATTTCAGTCTCTTTTGACCTCATTATTTCCATTTGCTCCCTTCCAATTCTGTGGGGTTACTCAAAATCTTCTAAAGACACCAAGTGTTTGGTTTTTTTTCCTTAATAATCCCCCAGCTGGGAATATTACTTTTTGCCCCAAATCTTCCATTTGTCTTTCACCTTGGCCTTTCCTGCCATGAAAATCTGGCCAGAGTTCTCTTTCATGGCTTGTCTTCCCTTAGCATTTTGTTTACATTTCTATTACAGCACCATCACTGGCTTATTGGTCTGCTCTAGATATCTCCCATTTGCCCTCCCAAGTCCACTCTTTATTCTTTGATAGTTTACTCTGCGTTCCAGAATATAGATCCATATGGAATAAACAATGGGCTCCCTTGCTCTCTTCTTTTGATTGGGTTTAATCAAGTGATAATTACTGGCATTAAAATAAAATAAAATAGTATAAGAAGTCAACTAAAGTAAAAAATAAGGAAGAGAATAAGATTGTAGTATTTATTTTCCCCTTCCTTCCTGCTGGGTTACTCCAGATGCTTCTCTACGAAAAATCACAACCCCTCTCCATGTAGTTCCAGCTCTGAGGTTCTAGTAACTGCTCCTTCCTTTCGCCCTTCAGACCTAGGCATGGCAGTCACTCTCTGCTCTTACTAGTCCAAATACTTCTTTTGTTACATTTCTTAAACCCTGTGCACACCAACTCTTACCAGTGAACAATCAGAATGTGTACTATCAGTTTCCTGCCTAGACCCTGTCTGACGCAAAGCTTATGATACTTTTTGAGAAAAGAGATTAAATGAGACAAATCCTAATTTGGAAGGATTGAATAGGAAATAATTAATTCAGACTATACATTATGAATTTTATTATTTTTTTATTGGTAAAAGAAATAAATTACAGTTTGACCTTGCCCATATTATTTTCTCCAAATTTAAAGCACATTAGGTATGTTATTTCACTAATCTTGGCCAGGCTCCATCAGGCATCAGAGCAAATTATTAACGTGAGACACAATATGATGTGAGACAGGAAACAAACAAGCATCTTAGTTTAAGGGAGTCAAGATCTGTACTAAGATACAGGATTTCAAGTACCAATATAGGAAAAATGACAAACCATCTAATAAATAGTTGGAAACAGGGAATAGACTCAAGGTTCAAGATAAACAAAAACAGCCAAGGTAATGCTGCCTAAACCTGAGGTTATGCATCGTTTTTAAGGAGATTTGGGTGCCTGTCACATAGAATGCATTGCATAAATATTTATTGAAAGATTTGGTAACAATATAACAAAGGAATGACAGATTAGGAGGCATTTACTGCTCTTCTATTAAGAATTCTTATCCAGCTGTCAGATATGGCTATATGAGGATTTAAGGTCCAGGAAGGGACAGACTTGCATTTATTGATTGCTTGGGGTATGCTAGGCACAATCTTGGGTACATTTAATCCTTAATAAAATTCAAGTGGTAAACATTAAAATTTCATGTTTTATATATTGATATGGAGGCTCCAGTAGAGTGAGTAAGCAGTCCAAAGAGAATAATCCAGAAGCTGGACTGATTTTTCTAAATGTCATACAAATCTTAGGTTCATGGCAAGTCCATGGTTAATAAGGAAATTTAGCTATTCTGATTCCCAGATCAGTATATATGTTTCCAGACATGATTAATTCCATGTAAGTAGGGAATGGAGTAAAATAACAAAAATGGCTGCTTGATAGCCTATTCCTTTGCTCTCAAATGCTGGTTCCTTTAGGGCCCAGAGGGCAACATAAAACATTTTACTGAAGGGGACGCTTGGGTGGCACAGTCGGTTAAGTGTCTGGTTCTCGGTTTTAGCTCAGGTCACGATCTCAGGGTTCTGGGGTTGAGTCCTGCATCAGGCTCTGTACTTAGCATGGAGTCTGCTTGAGATTCTCTCTCCCTCTCCCTCTGCCCCTCTCGCTTGTGTGTGCTCTCTCTCTCTCTCTCAAATAAATAAATAAATCTAACAAAACTGAAACAGAAAACAAAAAACATTTTACTGAAGTTAAGTCTGGAGATCTAAACAAACCCTAGTTTGATCCCAAACCTGCTGGGAGGTTGATTGGGCCATTTCTGGGGCAGATTTAGGTAATATCATTCCTTTTATGCAGTCTGTTCAGGGAAGACTAGTTCTGCCTCTCTGTCAAAACCAAGGAACCCTTCCTGTTCTCTTGATCTCATCTTTCTTTCGGCTTTGTTCCACTAAACAGCATCCCTTTCAGATTTTCACTTTTCCACAGACTGCTTCCTTTTAACCTATGGGCATTCTATTTTTCCTGCCCCCAAGTTCTTCATTTTCATCCTGATAGTATATTCTCAGTTAATCTCATCACAGCCCAACTCTGTGAAAGATTTCTGCCTCTAGACTTTCTCTTGACCAATCTTCTATCCTTTATACCAATCAGCTTTTACTCCCACATTGAAGAAACACTGGATTCAAATCCAAATTCATACTCTGATAGTTCTCTGCTGAGTGTTCTTGGTGGTGACTGACTCACTATTAATAAATCTCTATTTTCAATTTTGTAAAACAAAAATATTACCAACATCCCCTATGGAATTGTTTTTACTAAGTTAACATTAATGTTTGGTCCTTAATTCTCAGTCAGGATAATTAGATTTGCTACCACCCTTAACCTACTATTACATTTATATCAGGTATATTATTTTTGATACTGACAATTATTAGACACTCAAGCTACTCCATATACAGACACTTTTAGCAAATCTGTGTTCCCAAAGGCATCAATGATTTCTTTTTTCTTGTGGATAACTTGAGTCATGTAACTGATCACCTTTTGTTTCTTCTAGGAAGCTCACATGTCATATAAGCCAGATTTGGGTCAACTTTAATAGCTTAGGATACCGTGAAATATATAATTATGTTCCAATTTTCTTATTGGTCTCAATCTTATATGTTCCATTTTCCCTATCCTGATTTTTATCTACTGATATTTCTCTACAAGCCATCTTTTTGAAACAGGTCAGGGCAAGGACTGGTAGGTGAATATTGACTAGATGAGTAGATAGGTAGATCAGTGAGACAGTGCTGATACTAACTAGTTCTTTTTCTCTTTTTTTTTTTTGCTTATGCTATAATTTAGCTTTGAAATACTACTCTTTGACATCCAAATTTATTAAAATTAAGTCTATTTTAGAGCCTATTTATTCTACCCACTACCTAGTTCTTGAAGCTCGTGTATTCTTCTGTCGCCACATTAACCTCACTCCTCTATATAATTCAATCTTTGGCTCTCTGTGGGCTTTCTAATTCTCCTTTCCCATGTTGTAAGTTTTTAAGGGCAATGGCGTATGTACTATTCATTTTTATAACCCACAATGTACTTTGCAGAGTGTGTAACTGATACTCAACAAATTCTCAAATTTTATCGACATGAATTCGGTATTCACTTAGATTTTTAAGCTACTTCAAAATTTGTTCAAACCGTGTATGACTGAAACATAAATATCATCTTTTTTGGATATTTGGGCTAAAGTAACTAATGATTTCCTTTTATTTGATCAATGTCCCTAAGATTGGGCAAAAAAATTCAAAATTTGTGGTTTCATGGATGGCCATGTACCAAGGCATATTATAGTTACTGTCTGTCTAATCTTTGAGTAAATAAGCAACATGAGTAGAATAGAGTAAAAGAGTAACACGGACAATAATGAGAAAATTTAGCATTGTGTGTGCTGTCAGACAGAGCGCCAGTACTTCTGTAGGGAGAAGAGTAAACTCTGGAACACAGAAACTGAAATTTATACTGTTACCTAATGATCAGAGTCGAGAAAATTGTTGAAAAACAGGATAACAAGTAACTTTTTAAGTGTCCACCGATGTATTTGTGTTTATGAGGGCTGCATCTAAAAGATGAGAAGAGGTGATTCACTGAGGGAGAATGAAGACTTGTAGATGTAATAAGGAATGTTGAAAGAATGAGGCAGAAGAGAGTTCTGGATTAATTAGAACAGAGACACATTGGCTGAAGCAATTTATTAGAGCAGAAAAAATGATCAAAATGAAGAAGAAAATGGAGATTCTTATTAAAAATGAAGGAAATACCTGGCCATCCTTTCGTGTCTTTAAATGTTGGCTAAAGATTTCAGACAACCATACTATTGTATTAGCTGCTTGTATGTGCGTGTATTCTCCTGTTTATGTGTCCCCATACATCACTAGCAGATGACATCATTAGGTATGCAAAGCCTGTAAAATGTGTGTCACAGCAAAATGCTATAGCTCTATTTACAGTGCTCTCTCTACATAAATAGTATAAAAGGTGTAATGATACCTGATTTTTATAGTTTTTGTGGTAGAGTAAAATTTCCAGACAGGGCCACGGCAATATTTTTGGTCTTACATGTTCTTCCAGTAGGTTTCCACTATTCCTTCAGGCAGTATAGTCTATGCCTCTTCCCCTTAAAACGGAGAGTGACTTTGTGGCTGTTTTGATAAATAGAATATGATAGAAGGGACACTTTGTGACTTCTTAGGTGAGGTTATAAAATATGACTCAGCTTTTGCTTGGTTGACCATTCCTGGGTCATGCAATTTTGGATCCCTGAGTTACCATAATGTAAAGACCACATACACAGAGCATATAGAAAAAGAGAGAGAGAGAGAGAGAGAGAGCAAAATCCCCATCTCTTCCAACCCTCAGATATTTGTGTCTTCATCCCTCAGACACCAGCTAATTGCAGCCAAGCCTCTATCTCATAGCAACTGGTGAGAGACTGGAGCAAGAATCACCCAGTTGAGCCCAGAACCATAAAGATAATGATAAAATTATTGTTGTTTAAGCCCCTATGTTTTGGGGTGGCTTGTTGTGTGACAATGGATAATCAGAACAGTATTTCCCCAAATATGTTAGGACATGTCTATTTGACCAGCTAGGAAGTGAACAGAAGTGATACTTGCTTTGGTTCCCTTAATAAATCTGTGTTATTGTTAGGGCTGGTATTAAAATTCAGAGTTTCTGTTTCTTATTTGGATGTCCGGTCCACTCTACTTACAGTGAGAGAAAACACAACACACCCTAACATTCATTGGCATGAAAATTTATAACGTATAATTTACTTTAAGGCTAGATTTTTAAAAAAGCTGTTTACCGAACCTGAGTAACATAGTGCACTATAATGGGTTTTCATTAGTTGAATTTATACCTTATATTAGAATGCTTTCCCAGATTGAAGCATTGTGTTTTAATTGTGTTTTAAAAGTCTGATTTGATGGATGTACTTTTAAAAATAGAATCTGGAGATATACAAATATCAATATTTTCCTATCTAGTAGTACATAGAAAAATTAAATAGTACCACACATGCCTGCGAGTAGTCTCACTGCTAATCAGTCATGCTGTAGATAAACAATTTGACCACCATCATTTTAAGCTTCCTGTATGCAGAACACTGAATTGGAAATAAAACAACTGGAGAATAGTCCTTGTTTTCAAAGAATTTGTTATCTGGGTAGAGATAGAAAATAGACACATGTGAAGGATAATTCAGAATACAAACAAGCCAAATATAAACAAATTGTTCTTTGTGCGAATTATATTTAAGTAGTGAGGGGAAAAAAGAGTAAAGTGGTAGACAGAACTCTTCTTTCTGAAAAATTTTAAATATTTAGCACTCTTACATATGCATATTTAAAACTCAAGTTATGAATTATACATTTCTAAATATTTAAGCATTTACTGATATGGTGCTGGATTCATTGTCCTTGTTACTGAAAACTATTAAGTTAAATATTATAAAATTGCCAATTTTCTTTTTTTCCTTATGACAAAATGGCTTTACTGTTTTTTCTTTTTCAAGTTTTTATTTAAATTCTAGTTAGTTAATATATAGTGTAATATTGGTTTCAAGAGTAGAGTTTAGTGATTCATCACTTACATACAACACCCAGTGCTCATCATAAGTGCCCCTTTTAATACCCATCACCCCTTTAAACCAGCCACCTCACCTCCATCAGCCTTCCTTTTGTTCTCTATAGTTAAGAGTCTGGTTTTATGGTTTGCTTCTCTCTCTCTCTCTCTCTCTCTTTTTACCCCCCCCATGTTCATCTGTTTCATTTCTTAAATTCCACATACGAGTGAAGTCATTTGGTATTTGTCTTTCTCTGACTTATTTTGCTTGGCAAAATACAGTCTAGCTCCATCCACATCCTTGTAAGAGGCAAGATTTTTTTAATTTATTCTTTCTGATGGCTGAGTAATATTCCATTGTATATACATATAGACTACATCTTCTTTATCCATTCCTCAGTTGATGGACAGTTGGGCTCTTTCCATAATTTGGCTATTGTCTATAATGCTGCTATAAACACTGGGCTGCATGGGGCCCTTCCAATCAGTATTTTTGTATTCTTTGGATAAAGATAGTGTAATTGCTGGATCTGAGGGTGGTTCAATTTTTAACTTTTTGAGAAACCTCCATACTGTTTTCCAGAATGCCGTACCAGTTTGCCTTCCCACCAACAGTAGAAGAGGGTTCCACTTTCTCCACATCCTTGCCAACATCTGTTGTTACCTATGTCGTTAATTTTTGCCATTCTAACAGGTATGGGGTGGTATCACATTGTAGTTTTGATTTGTATTTCCCTGATGATGAATGATGTTGAGTATCTTTTCATGTATCTGTTAGCATCTGTGTGTCTTCTTTGGAAAAATATCTATTCATGTCTTCTGCCCATTTTTTAACTGGATTATTTGTTTTTTGTTTTTGGGTGTTGAGTTTGATAAGTTGTTTGTAGATTTTGGATACTAACCCTTTATCAGATATGTCATTCACAAATATCTTCTCCCATTCTTCAGGTTGTCTTTTAGTTTTGTTGATTGTTTCCTCTGCTGTGCAGAAGCCTTTTATCTTGATGATAAAAGTCCCAGTAGTGCCTTTTTGCTTTTGTTTCCCTTGCCTCTGGAGACAAGTCTGGTAAGAAGTTGCTATGGCCGAGGTCGAAGAGATTGCTGCCTGTGTTCTCTTCTATTTTCTCGTGGTTTTCTGTATCACATTTAGGTCTTCCATCCATTTTGAATTTAGTTTTGTGTATGGTGTAAGAAAGTGGTCCAGTTTCATGCTTTTGCATGTTTCTGTTCAGTTTTCCCCACACCATTTGTTGAAGAGACCATATTTTTTCCATTGGATACTCTTTCCTGTTCTGTTGAAGATTACCATACCATTGTGGATCCATTTCTGTGTTTTCTATTCTGTTCCATTGATCTATGCATCGGTTTTTGTGCCAGTACTATGCTGTCTTAGTGACTACAGCTTTGTAATATAGCTTGAAGTCTGGAATTGCGATGCCTCCAGTTTTGCTTTTCTTTTTCAAGATTGCTTTGTCTATTTGGGGTCTTTTGTAGTTCCATACAAATTTTAGGATTGTTTGTTCTAGCTCTGTGAAAACTGCTGGTGGCATTTTGATAGGGATTATATTAAATGTGTAGAATGCTTTGGGTAGTGTAGACATTTTAACAGTATTTGTTCTTCTAATACATGAACTTGGAAAGTTTTTCCATTTCTTAGTGTCCTCTTCAACTTCTTTCGTAAGTGTTCTATAGTTTTCAGAGTACAGATCTTTTACCTCTTCAGTTAGGTTTATTCTTATGGTATCTTATGGGTTTTGGTGCAATTGTAAATGGGATCAATTCCTTGATTTCTCTTTCTGCTGTTTCATTATTGGTGTATGGAAATATAACAGATTCCCGTGTATTGATTTTGTATCCTGTGAATTTACTGAATTCATATATCAGTTTTGGCAATTTTGGGGTGGAGTATTTCAGGTTTTCTATATAGAGTATCATGTCATCTGCAAATATTGAAAGTTTGACTTCGACCTTGCTGATTTGGATGCCTTTTATTTCTTTTTGTTGCCTGGTTGCTGTAGCTAGGACTTCCAGTACTATGTTAAATAACAGTGGTGAGAGTGGACATCCCTCTCTTGTTCCTGACCATAGAGGAAAAACTGTCAGTTTTTCCCATTGAGAATGATATTAGCTATGGGTCTTTCATATGAGGTATGTTCCCTCTATACCTATTTTGTGGAGGGTTTTTATTAAGAATGGATGCTGTACTGTGCCAAGTGCTTTTTCTGAATCTATTGAGAAGATCATATGGTTCTCATCCTTTCTTTTATTAATGTGGTGCCTTGTGTTGATTGATTAGCAAATATGAACCACCTCTGCAGCCCAGGAACAAAATCCACTTCATCCTGGCAAATGATTCTTTTAACGTACTGTTGGATTCAGTTTGCTAGGATTTTGTTGAGAATTTTTGCATCCGTGTTCATCAGTGATATTGGCCTGTAATTCTCTTTTTTTCATGGGGTCCTTGTCAGTTTGTATCAGGGTAATGATGACTTCATAGAATTAGTTTGGAAGTTTTCCTTCCATTTCTATTTTTTGGAATATTTTGAGAAGAGTAGGTATTAACTCTTCTTTAAATATTTGGTAGAATTACACTGGGAAGTCATCTGGCCCTGGACTTTTTTTTGTTGGGAGAGATTACTGATTCAATTACTTTGCTGGTTATTGGTCTATTCAAGTTTTCTATTTCTTCCTGTTTCAGTTTTGAGAGCTTATATGGTTCTAGGAATTTATCTATTTCTTCTAGATTGCCCAATTTGTTGGTATATGATTTTTCATAATATTCTTTTATAATTGCTTGTATTTCTGTGGCGTTGGTTGTGATCTCTCCTCTCCCATTTATGATTTATTTATTTGTGTCCTTTCTCTTTTCTTTTTGAAATGTTGACTATGAGTTTATCAATTTTACTAATTCTTTCAGAGAACCAGCGCCTACTTTTATTGATCTGTCCTATTGTTTCTTTTGATTCTATATTATTTACTTCTGCTCTAACTTTATTATTTCCCTTCTTCTACTGGCTTTAGTTCCATTTGTTGTTCTTTTTCTATCTCCTTTGGGGGTAAGGCTAGGTGTGTATTTGAGATTTTTCTTGCTTCTTGAGGTAGGCCTGCGTTGCTATGTACTTCCCTTTTATGACTGCTTTTGCCACATCCCAAAGGTTTTGTGACTGTCACGTTTTCATTTTCATTTGTTTCCATGTATTTTTTAATTTCTTCTTTAATTTCCTGGTTAACCCATTCATTTTTTTGTAGGATGTTCTTTAACCTCCATGTATTTGTGGTCTTTCCAAATTATTTCTTGTGGTTGACTTTAAGTTTCATAGCATTGTGGTCAGAGAATATGCATGGTATGATCTCAATCTTTTTGTGTTTGTTGAGGCCTGATTTGTGACCCAGTATGTGATCTGTTCTGGAGAATGTCCCATGTGCACTCAAAAAGAATGTGTATTCTGCTGCTTGAAGATGAAATGTTCTGAATATATCTGTTAAGTCCATCTGGTCCAGTGTGTCATTCAAAGACATTGTTTCCTAGTTGACCTTCTGCTTAGATGATCTGTCCATTGCTGTAAGTGGGATGTTAAAGTCCCCTATTAGTATTATTATCAATGAAATCCTTTACATTTGTTATTAATTATTTTATATATTAGGGTGCTCCCATGTTGGGGGCATAAATATTTACACTTGTTAGATCTTTAGAATTGTAGATCCTTTATTACGATATAGTGCCCTTCTTCATCTCTTGTTAGAGTCTTTGGTTTAAAATCTAGTTTGAAAAAAAATCTAGTTTGATATAAGTATGGTCACTCCAGTTTTCTTTTGACATCAATTGGCATGATAAATTGTTCTCCATCCTTTCACTTTCAGTCTGTAGGTGTCTTTAGATCTGGAATGAGTCTCTTGTAAGCAGCTATAGATGGGCCTTTTTTTTTTTTTAATACATATTGATCCCCTATGTCTTTTGATTGGAGTACTGATTCCATTTACATTCAGAGTAACTATTAATAGATATGAATTTAGTGCCATTGTATCACTTGCTAAGTCATTGTTTCTGGAGATTTTCTCTGTTCCTTTCTAGTCTTTGTTGCCGTTAGTCTTTCTTTCCCACTTAGAGTCCCCTTTAATATTTCCTGCAGGGCTGGTTTAGTGGTCACAGACTCCTTTAGTTTTTGTTAGTCTGGGAAACTCTTTATCTCTCCTGTTCTCAATGACAGCCTTGCAGGATAGAGCATTCTTATCTGCATATTTGTCCCATTCAGAACATTGCATATTTCCTGCCACTATCTTCTGGCCTGTCACATTTCTGTGGAAAGGTCTGCTGCTAGCCTTATTTGTCTTCCCTTGTAAGCTAGGAACTTGTTTTTCCTTGCTGCTTTTATTTTGCAAATTTTACTACAATATGTCTTGGTGTTGGCCTGTTTTTTGTTGATTTTGATGGGAGTTCTCTGTGCCTCCTTGATTTGGATGTCTGCTTCCTTCCCCCAGATTAGGGAAGTTTTCAGCTATAATTTCTTCAAACAAAACTTCTGTCCCATTTCCCTCTCTTCTTCTTCTGGGACTCCTATGATATGAATGTTTTTATGTTTTATGGAGTCACTGAGTTCCCTAAGTCTACATTCATGATCCAATATTTTTCTTTCCCTCTTCTTTTCAGCTTCATTATTTTCCATAATTTTATCTTCTGTATCACTTTTTCATTCCTCTGCTTCTTCCATCCTTGTGGTCATTACATTCAGTCAGTTTCCCATCTCAGTTACAGAATTTTTTATTTCAGCCTGACTGGTTGTTAGGTCTTTTATCTCTGTGGTAAGGGACTCCTTGGTGTTTTCTGTGCTTTTTTCAAGCCCAACTAGTATCTTTATGATTGTTGTTTTAAATCCTGAATCAGGCATATTACTAAATCTGTTTTGATTAGTTCCCTGGCTGTGACCTTCTCTTGTTCTTTTTTTTGGGATGAATTCCTCCATCTTTCATTTTGTCTAGGTGTCTGTTTTCTTTTGTGTGTTAGGAAAGCCTATTATGTTTCCTGTTCCTAAGAACAATGGCTCTATTAAGAAGAGATCATATACTGTCCAGGGCCTGGTGTTTCAGGAAGTGTTTCTTGTGTATGCTGTATGCGGTCTGCTACTGTGTTTTGGCTGTTCTTTCCCCCAGGTTGGTCCCCTGCAGAGTTTCTTCTTGCCTACAGCAGGGAGTGTTTGGCCCTTGGCCAGAGTGTGGCAAGTTTTAATTAGCTGTGCTCTGGTCTGCTTGTTAAAAGAGACCTGATGCCATTTCCACTAGAGTTGAAACTTTGTAGCACTCTACGATTAGTAGCCTTGGTGTGTGCAGGGGTTTATGTCAGTCTTATGAGGAGGAGCCTGTTGTTGTTTTGGCTCTCAATCACACTTGCCCTTGTAGAAAAGGGACCTGCAGAGCACAGGGAGGTGAGGATTTGTGTAAGGGGTTTAGGCCTCCAGTGTTGGCACCGTGCTGCTTACTGGTTATTTTATGCTGAAGGACCGGGGAGAAAAATATCTCCAGCTGTCTCCTTTGTCCCCAGAGAGGGGAACTGGCACCCACTTCTGTCCAGGAAGCCCTCCCAGAAAAGCGATCTTCCCTAGTGTGTCCTAGGCATCTCCCAGGTCCCTGCCTTCACCCAGTCTATGTCCTGGCTGTTTGCCCACCTGGCAGTGCAGTGCACCTGTGTTTTGTCTTAGGCAATCTGGCTGAGTTTTAAAACTCTAAACTTTAGGGACCTGGTGTGGCACAGACCCACACTGGTCCTCTGGTGGAGGGTCTCAGCCACACTGGGACAGGTGCAGGTTTATCGCAGAAGGGTAGTCACACCAACACACTGGAGCTTGGAGTTTGGAGTAAAACTAGCAAAAAGCAGGTGTCCAGGTTAGCTGCCCTCAGAGGGTGTCTCTGCCCCTATGTTTAAAGGGCAGGGGAAGACAATGGCACCTACTGCCTCTTTTGTCCCCTAAGAGGCAATGCCTCCTCTCCCAGGTACACTCCAAGAAGGAACAACTGTCTCTCCCAGTGCATCCCAGGAGATCCTCAGATTGCCGTGATGGTTCCTGCCATCCTTCTCCACAGGAGCTCTACAGTGCCCACCAGGCTCAATACCAGCAACAGCCTGGACCTCTAAAACTCCAGTCTTTGAGTCCCAGTGGTTGTAAAAACTCACAAAAACCAACCCCTCTCATTCTCCTAGTCAATGACTTTGGAGAAGTGTTTTTCTTGTGCTATCCCCTGTGGCCTCTTCTCTCTCTCTCTCTCATGCGTGTACATGTCTGTCTCTGTGATCAGGGCCCCCTCCCCTCTGACACACCCATGACCTTTTTCTCCCCAGACCAGGTCTCTACATCTCCCCCTTTGCATGATGTGGCCTCTTCTCTACCTCTATTTGTGCAGTTTGTGCTGTTGGTCCTCAGATAGGTTTCTTGGATGTTCAGAATGATTTGATATTTATCTATCTATGCTTAAGGGACAAGGCAAGCCTAGGGTCCTCCCACTATTCCACCATCTTCTTTTCTTTTCTTCTAAGGTTGCCAGTTTTCAACAGTTTTTACAAAATTTTACAAAATTTCATATGGTTCAGTCTGACCTTATAGTTTAATGAAGGTACTGTCCCAGGCTCAGACAATTAACCCTTACCAAGGACCACAGTCATTTGACAAATGTTCAGTCATCCTTTTAAAAAGTCGCAATGATAAGAGAGTCAATTTTACATGTAAATAAATATAAACTATATTTTATTATATCAAACTATCATCATTCCCATCCATGCTCTATAATTTTATAATTTTTTATAGATTACCTGGGAACATTTATTTTAAAATTTTAATTACTTCTTTTTAGATTTAAAATAGTTATCAAATATTTTGCAAACTGCAAACCTCAGACTGAAAGGACTAATTTCACAAATCCAACTAACCCTTTGTTCCCAGCAGAGACAAATATCACAGGAGAAGTATAATATTTACAATAATGTTATTTTGGATCCATTGTAACTTCCTTTGAGGAGGATCAAGTGCCTTCCAGTCATTACTTTGACATTAACAAACCTATTAAGTAGGACAAAAAGTTAAAAAGTATAGGAAATGGTTGAATTTCTGGTATGATCAGGATTTTGATAATGAAGTCAAACCCATCAGTTAATAAATAGTTACTGGTCAAAATAAATTTAAGGAAAGTTTATAATTTGGGGGAATTTCCAAGGGAAAAGTCTGACTCGTTATCAGAAATTAACATTACCTTGCCTTATATTTTAGAATCTTCTTCCAATCAATGGGACTTTTTTTGTTGTTTAATTACAGCACAGGATAGATAAAATTTATATTATGTGTATAATATCTCTAGTTATAGACTCCTATTTTATGTTATCTGAAAGGGTTTAGAATCCATCTGGGTGAGAATATTATCCCCAATTTCCAGCCTAAAATTATTACTCAGAATGTCCTAAGGTTATGGAGAATTATTTTCTCTATTCCCCCAAGCTTTGGGGAGCTAAGCAATGTTTCAAGGAGACAGCCAGTTGGGCAAGATGAAATACTGGACCATCTGTTGCTAAATTACCCCCAGCACTATGCATTCCACACACATTCAATATATTAATTATATAGCCACCTCTGAAAACATGACCTTTACATCATATAAGTTAATATGAAAATGGTTTATAAATGATTTTATTCACAAACATCTATTGATCACTTTTAATGTGCCAGGCACTATACTAAGTGCCTAGATATATGGAACCATAATCTATACAAACTGTCATTAATTTCTTTGGGTATTTAATTTAATGGAGTTTTACCATGTATCACTCTAACCTCTAATAGTGCTTCTGTAAAATTTATAATGTAGAATAAAAACTCATATCACATTATGTTAAGATAGTTAAATTGCTGAAATATACTATATAACATGTGCATCAAGCATTAATACTTTGAGTTTTCTAAATACCTCATTTGCAAAATTTTTCATTTTATAACATCATTGAAATTCTGACCACGGTTACGTAAGATTTTGGAGTGAACTAGTTTTTATACTCAGCTTTCCAACTTTCCCCAGATTCTACTGCAACTGTCAAATTTGGAAATGGTCCTTTCCATGTTACATTCAGTCTTGTTCCTACCAATGTTGACCCTGCTTTGGCAGCAAACCTTTTGCTTTTTACCTTGCAGGTGGCCACTTTCACTATGTAGGGGTATGATAGATGTGAAAGGAAAGCCAAAATTCTTCCACAAATAGAGTATATATTATTATTATTTTTCTTTTTAGAACTATTCCTCTTTGTGGGGGGGGGGTAGAAAGATGCTTCCTCATCCCTATTTCATGTGTCAATGATTCCACTCAAGTGTTGAGCTAGTCTTCTGTCATTACAAGTCCCGTAATGAAATCATTTAAAAGATATGTTATCTTATCTAATCCTCAAAACAAGTTGATATTAGACTCACAAATGCTCCAGAACTATGCTGTGCAGCACAATAGCCACTGGCCACATGGGGCCATTGAGCACATCAAATATGACTAGTCCAAACTGAGATGTGTTATAAGTGTAAAATACATACCATGTTTTGAAAATTAGTTTAGAAAAAATGTAAATTATGCCATCAATACATTTTTTATAACATGTTGAAATGATAGTATTTTGGATCTATTGGGCTAAATAAATGACATTATTAAAATAATTTCACCTACTTCATTTTTACTATTTTAATGTGGCTACTAGAATATTTCAAATTACATGTGTGGTTGACCTATTTTTATAGAACAGCCCAGTGCTCTAAAAACTGCAAAGCTCCTGGTATAGGAAAGAACTCAAGCTTTTTGCTTAGAATTACAAATAATTGAGTTTTGTTTCTTTGGTTAGTAAAACTTTCAACTTCTTGAATAAGCTAAACAGATACCAGGAAGGTTCCTGAAAACTAGAAGTGCAATTGGCCTTGATCATAGTCAAATGACTGAGCAAAGTTTAAAAAAGAGACAGAGAAAGAAAAGGGCCAAGATAAATTAAACCAATGAAGTTATATCAGTTTCCAGGATGATAAAGGGCAACAAGAGAGGGACAATAATGCTATAGACAGGGAAGGACATGCTGGGGGTGGTGCAGAGTTGTTCTAGATGGTAGGACTCTGTTAGGGTGAGACAATTGAAAGGAAAGTGGAGCCACTAAAATCATATATAATTATAATAATCTGGTCAGGACCTCAGATCTATCTAGTTAGGATGTAGTTCTGCTGTCACCCCTCAGAACAGTGGTGTAAAACAGACATAATAAAACAATAAATTAGGTGAACTTTATTAAACTTGAATGGGCCTGTGACTGGATCGCAGTGAGAAGTCTGTGATCTTTATTATTTCCACTGTATCCACAGGAAAACCGAAGTTTAGAGGGGTTAAGTAACTTGCTCAAATCAAAAAGCTAGCAAGAAACAAAGTTAGATTTTAACCCATTTCAACCTGACTTTATTCTATGTTCTTCTTCCCATATCAAAGAAGATACCTGCCTTTAAGTAGTTCTCAGCCTAGTGGAGAAGTATTTTATTTGTTGTTTTAAATTATAAATTATTTAATCTGGACTCAATATAACCTTTTCGGTTAGTTTGCTGTGCTTTTAGAGACAGTTTCGGCCATGTTATTTTAAAATGTGCTAGAAATGCGAAGTGATCTAGTGTAGTTTCTAGTCAGAGAAGTTTGATGTCTTACTTTTGCGCAGCAACAGACGATCTTAAGGGCCTATCTTCATGATCAAATTGGCCTGGGGAGCACCACTGGGGTCTGCAGCTTAGAGCAAAATGGCTTTGATTATAGGCATACCTCAGAGATATTGTGGGTTCTGTTCCAGACCACTGCAATAAAGCGAGTCAAATGAATTTTGCTTGATTCAGTGCATGTAAAAGTTATGTTTACACTATACTGTTGTCTATTAAGCGTGCAATAGCACCATGTCTAAGAAAACCCATAGTGTATGTACCTTAATTAAAAATACTTTCTTGCTAAAATATGTTAACCATCCCCTAAGCTTTCAATGAGTCATACTCTTTTTGCTGGTGTGGGTCTCACCTCTGTGTTGATGGCTGCTAACTGATCAGGGTAATGGTTGGTGAAGGTCAGGGTGGCTGTGGGAATTTCTTTCTTTGTTTTTTTTTTTTTTTTTTTTAAGATTTTATTTATTTATTTGGGAGAGAGAGTGAGCAAGAGAGAGAGCACAAGCTGGGGGTAGAGGCAGAGGGAGAGGGAGAAATAGACTCCCCATTGAGCAGGGAGCCCGATGTGGGGCTCAATCCCAGAACCTGAGATCATGACCTGAGCCGAAGGCAGATGCTTAACTGACTGAGCCACCCAGGCACCCTTGTGGGAATTTCTTAAAATATGACAATGAAGTTTGCCATATGGATTGATTTCCTCTTATGAACGATTTCTCTGTAGCATGCAATGAATGTTCTTTGATAACGTTTTACCTACAGTAGGGCTTTCAGAATTGGAGTCAGTCTTCTCAAACCCTGCCACTGCTTTATCAACTATGTTTACGTGATATTGTAAATTCTTGGTTACCACTTCCACAGTCTTCACAGCATCTTCACCAGGAGTAGATTTCATCTCAAAAAACCACTTTTTTTGCTGATTCAAAAGGAGCAGGGAGCAACTCCTCATCTGTTCCAGTTACATGATGAGATTGCAGCAAATCAGTCCCATCTTCAGGCTCCACTTCTAATTCCAGTCCTCTCACTATTTTCACCACATCAGTTACTTCCTCTACTGATGTATTAAATACCTGAAAGTCATCCATGGGGATCGGAATCCCCTTCTTCCAAACTCCTGTTAATGTTGATATTTTGACCTCTTCAAATTAATCACAAATGTTCCTAATGGCATCTAGAATCCTGAATCCGTTCCAGAAGATTTTCAGATTTACTTTGCTCGGATCCATCAGAGGGATCACCATTCTGTGGCAGCTATAGTTTTATAAAAATTATTTCTTAAGTATTAAGACTTAAAAGTCAAAATGACAGTTGCCCATGGGCTGGAGAATGGATGTTGTGTCAGCAGGCATGAAAACAACATTAATGTCACTATACATCTCCATCAGAGTCCTTGGCTGACCAGGTGTATTGTCAATGAGCAATCATATATTGAAAGGAATATTTTTTCTGAACAGTAGGTCTCAACCGTGGGCTTAAAATATTCAGTAAACCATGTTGTAATCAGATATGCTGCCATCCCCGTGTTGTTTTTCCATTTATAGAGCACTCACAGGGCCCTTAAGGGCCCTAGGATTTTCAGAATGGTAAATGAGCATTGGCTTCAACTTCAATTCACCAGCTGCATTAGCCTCTAACAAGAGTCATCTTGCCTTTTGAAGCTTTGAAGCCAGGCATTGACTTCTCTTCTCTAGCTATGAAAGTCCTAGATGGCATCTTCCAATATAAGGCTGTTTTGTCTCCATTGAAAATCTGTTGTTAGTTGGACACTTCCTGAATTATCTTACCTACATCTTCTGGATCACTTGCTGCAGCTTCTACACCAGCACTTGCTGCTTCACCTTGCATTTTGATGTTATAGAGATGGCTTCTTTCCTTAAATTGCATGAACCAACCTCTGCTAGCTCCAAACTTTTCTTCTGCAGCTTCCTCACCTCCCTGCCTTCATAGAGTTGAAGAGAGTTAGGGCCTTGCTCTCGATGAGGCTTTGGCTTGGAGGAATGTTGTGGCTGGTGGGATCTTCTATCCAGACCACTCAACCTTTCTGCATATCAGTGATAAGGCTGTTCTGCTTTCTTGTCATTCATGTGCTCACTGGAGTAGCACTTTTAATTTCCTTCAAGAACTTTTCCTTTGTACTCACAACTTGGTTACCTGTTGGGCACAAGAGCCCTAGATTTTAGCTTATCTCAACTTTCAACATGCCTTCCTCACTAAGCTTAATCATTTGTAGCTTTTGATGTGAAGTGAGAGAGTGGGGCTCTTCCTTTCACATGAACACTTAAGAGGCCATTGTAGAGTTATTAACTGGCCTAATTTCGATATTGTTGTGTCTCAGCAATAGGGAGGCCAGAGGAGAGGAAGAGAGATGGCGGAATAGCTGGTCTGTGGAGCAGACGGAACATAGAGTGTTTATCAAGTTTGCCACTTCATATAGACGTGGACTGTGACACCCCAAAACAACTACAATAGTACATCAAAGATCACTGATCACAGATCACTGCAACAAATACAATAATGATGAAAAAGTTTGAAATTTTGTGAGAATTGTGAAAATGTGACACAGAGATACGAAGTGAGTAAATGCTTTTGGAAAAATGGTGCCAATAGACTTGCTCAATGCAGGGTTGCCACTAACCTTCAATTTTAAAAAATGCAGTATCTGTGAAGTGCAATAAAATGAGGTATGCCTGGATAGTATTTGGTGTTGATTGCTCAGTTCATCAGAATGATTGTTCCAATAGTGTAGATCTCTTTCATTTTCCCTTCTCTTTTAGATTGTTTTGATCAGATTCTGTTCTCACTTTTCCTAATTAGAATTTTGAAGGACCAAGTCCTACTTATCTCTGCACTCTCCTCGTATAGCCCATCGTCTAGCACAGAGTTGACGATTTGCCATCCATTCATGATATGAACATATTTATATGCAGTAAACATTCAACAAATAGAAATTTTCTCTTATGGGCTGGGCACCATGCTGGGGATAGAATAGTGCATATGGTTATATGCCATACTTACAATTTAATGAGAGACAATGACACATCAGTGTGATAAACCCTGCCCATGTGTGAACGCAGAATGCTGTGGGAACACCTGTTTTATAAAAGGCTGAAGATTTCCAGAGAAAGTGCTATTTAAGCTGAGACCTCAGGGAAGAGATAAACAGGGAGAAAGGATTAGGGAACTGGTAGAAAAGGAAAGGCATTTCTAGCAGAAAGAAAGAAAGACATTCTGGACCTGCAGTTTGTTTAGTTTGGCCTTTGGTCTGAGGGTTTAGTTCTGGGAGGGAGTGAGAGACAGAGGCATACGGGGAGAGAAAAGATTAAGGAGAAATGTTCAATCAACATTGAAGGAATTATTTTAAGAAGCAATATATCACACAATGCAATTCATTAAGAATTTCTAAGATGATTCATTTAGAGTATGAATTTTAGACCATTTATCTTATAAGCATATTTTATGTAATTAAAAAATTAAAATGGATTTTAACCTGATAATATTGGAGACCTCATATTCATAAATACATATGCATATGTATTATATGTCCACTTCATTGCAATTCCATGGTCTGTACCATACTTATCATTAGGGATATTTCCCTTATGATAAATGGGCTTCATTAGTAGTGGTTTGAGGCATTATTATTTATTCATCTATAAAGGTTATAAAGCTCCTATTAATTCATTTTCCAGGAACTATTATTTTAAATTCTAAATAGTTTGTGCTGTTAGTTTTTAAATGAATAAGGTGAAAGTCAATTCTACTTCTTAATTAGATCAGTTTATAAATTTGGGGGGGCAATAGGCTTCTATAAGGGTGCACGAAGATGTATACTGTAAACCCAATTTCCAGTCTCAGTCTTGGCAGATATGTGCTGTGTTCCTTCATTGGTCCATTAGGTTCTCTCAGTCTCAGGTAACCTAACTTCAAAATTGATATAACATTTTCTGTGGATGTTGCTTATAATGATCAATTAATTAAATATTATTTGTAGTGCTCCAAAGAATAATGTATTATTCATAAAAATTTGAGGTTAGTCCTGTTATCTCAAATCCAGTACTTTTTTTTTTTTTTTTTGGTGGATTCAGAGAAGGAATCCTTAGTAGGCATTTAGAATTAAAAAAAAGACACTAAAGTCTACACATTACTTTATCTATTAGTGCATAAAATTCATCTGTAATATTATTACAATCATTGAAACAAACTACTTTGTTCTGCAGTATACTCTTTTCACTTTTGTACTTTATAATCAATGATTCTTTATGTTTTTGAACACAAAGGATGCCCCAGGTGGATAGCCACAAGAAGGGAGATTTCTCATTTGCACTGCTATCCTAAGTAATTCTTTTTTTTTTTTTTTTTTTTTTTAAGGGAGGGAAGGGCAAAGGGAGAGGGAGAATCTTAAGCAGCCTCCACACCCAGAGCCAGCCATCCAGGGGCTTGGCCATATCTCATGGCACTGAGATCATGACCCTGAGATCATGATTCTGAGATCATGACTCAGAGATCATGACCCAGAGATTATGATCTGAGCCGGGATCAAGAGTCTGTTCTTGCTGAATTGAGCCCCGCAGGCGCCCCTATCCTAACTCTTTATCACAAATACTGCTGATCTTGCAGACCGTACCTGTGCTATGTACAGGTGGAAATTAGGGTGAGCTTTAATTCATATAATTTTCATTTGTGGCCTGACTCTTGGTGTTAGAAGACTAATTAAACAAGCCATTTCTCTTGCCCTGTGGAGTTGAAAGGAAAATGGAGAGATTAACCAAGGCACTGATCAGAATTGGACAGTAGGAACGGAGAGTAAGTTTCCTCCCTGGTTGCGTCTTTTCCTCCAAAAACATTTATTAAGTATTTACTATGAATCAAATAATGAAAAGATGAAAGAAGAAAACAGTTACGGTTACGTACAATCCTTTATTAATTTTGTGAACCGAAATCAGATTTTAAAGATTCTTCAGATATACGTAGCGCATGCAGTTAAACATGCAATCATGACAATTAATTGCAATAGAGGTTCGGGCATTTCGCCCTTCACTTCAAAAACTATGGTAAAAGCGCCGCCAGAGATTCACAGCCATGTAGTCTGCAATCACCGCTCGCACGCCAACATTTGTAGTAATTTCAGATTAGGAGCCTCGCATTTTTGTTATAATCCAAACTTTCCTACCTTCTCCCTGACTCCCACCGCTCCCTACTCCACTTCCCACCTTAAAGCAAGCGTACAACCCGCCCCCCCCCCCCCCCCCGGGCAAACAAACACCCTCTTCCCTCCCCAACCAAACTAATTTTACTGGGCGAAGAGGGGCGAGGAAGGTAAGGAAGAAAGGGGAGACGGAAAAGAAGGAAGGAGGGAAGGACGGACGGATGGAAGGAATGAAATGAATGAAGGAGAGACGCTGTCCTTCTCCCCCTGTGTTTTCGGTTCCCTGCCCGCTTTCCGCGCAGGCTGCGAAGTAGCTTCTCCTCCAGCTCGGCCCCCGCCCCGCCCCCTAGCGTCGGAGCCCCGCAGCCAGCGGCTGGCGCCTATCTCTTTAAATGACAGCTGTGGCTCGGGTCCCAGTCCGGAGCTTGACGTCAGTGCCGCCTCCCCGGCTGCGAGGAGTAGTTAGCGCCACCGTCCGCGCTTGGGGCTGGCTGCGCGCTTGCAAGCTGCTGGGGCGGCGAGTTTTCTTTGCTCCGGCCCCTCCTCCCGCCCTCCCCGCGGGGAGCCGAGCGGCTGCCTAAGAGCCTCTCGCAAGTCTCTCTCACACTTCCCTGCCGTCACCCCAAAGGAGCAGCCGCTCCTCCTCGCGCCTCCACTGCCGCCGCGGCGCCCGCGGAGCTCTTCTCCCGCGCTTCGCTCCCCCGATGGAGCCCGGGCGCCGCCGCCGCCGCCGCTGCCCCGAGCCGTGAACCGGGACGCCCCGGCCGAAGGAACGTGCCGCCCGGCCCGAGGGCGCACCAGGCACAAGCCAAGGCCGAGGGCTGCCGACGGTGGAAGGTGCGGGCTTCGGGAAGGAGAAAGTGCTGCTCTCCCGGGTCACTTGGCCGGCGGCAGGGGGACCATGGCTTTGAAGGACACGGGCAGTGGCGGCGGCACCATCCTGCCCATTAGCGAGATGGTCTCGTCCAGCTCTCCGGGCGCGTCTGCAGCCGCCGCCCCGGGGCCCTGTGTGCCCTCGCCCTTCCCCGAGGTAGTGGAGCTCAATGTGGGAGGCCAGGTCTATGTGACCAAGCACTCGACGCTGCTCAGCGTCCCGGACAGCACTCTGGCCAGTATGTTCTCGCCCTCCAGCCCCCGGGGCGGCGCCCGACGCCGAGGAGAACTGCCCAGGGACAGCCGGGCGCGCTTCTTCATCGACCGGGACGGCTTCCTCTTCAGGTACGTGCTGGATTATCTGCGGGACAAGCAGCTCGCGCTGCCAGAGCACTTCCCCGAGAAGGAGCGGCTCCTGCGCGAGGCCGAGTACTTCCAGCTCACCGATCTCGTCAAGCTGCTGTCGCCCAAGGTCACCAAGCAGAACTCACTCAACGACGAGGGCTGCCAGAGCGACCTGGAAGACAACGTCTCCCAGGGCAGCAGCGACGCGCTGTTGCTGCGTGGGGCGGCCGCAGCCGCGCCCTCGGGCCCGGGAGCGCACGGCGGCGGCGGCGGTGCGCCGGACAAGCGCTCGGGCTTCCTCACTCTCGGCTACCGCGGCTCCTACACCACCGTGCGAGACAACCAGGCGGACGCCAAGTTCCGGCGTGTGGCGCGCATCATGGTGTGCGGGCGCATCGCGCTGGCCAAGGAGGTCTTCGGGGACACGCTCAACGAGAGCCGCGACCCTGACCGGCCGCCCGAGAAGTACACGTCCCGCTTCTACCTCAAGTTCACCTACTTGGAGCAGGCGTTCGATCGCCTGTCCGAGGCTGGCTTCCACATGGTGGCGTGTAACTCCTCGGGCACCGCCGCCTTCGTCAACCAGTACCGCGACGACAAGATCTGGAGCAGCTACACTGAGTACATCTTTTTCCGTAAGTTCCCAGTCTCCGCATTTCCCACTTCTCCCCGCCCCTTCGCCGACCCGCGGCGGGTTTGAGCCGGGTTGGAACCCACACGGGCCCAGTGTCCCGGGCGGGAGCTGGTTAACTAGTTAAGTGCGAGGGGCTTTCCCTGCACAGCCCCGTCACCCTGCAGTCAAAATTTACGGTTTCATTCCTTGTGATCTCCCTATCGATTCCCGTCTTCTTCAACTCGGAAGCACGCGGTTCCCAACCAGTCCTCTTTCTTAACTCACCCTGCCCAGCTCTTGGAGGCGCTGGGCTCCCATCTGCGGAGGGGGGGGGGGGGAAGACTCGAGCACAAAGCTGGGCGCATAGGTCCTCTTCCTTCTCTCTGCTTCCACGCAATTCCTGGGGGTCAATAACTTATGTGGGTCTCAGTGGTGTCCCTACAGAGGGCAGTTTGGCACGGAGGCATTACCGCGCATGCCAGGATCATCTCCAGTTGGTGCGGGTCAGGCGCAGGAGCTTACAATTACGGGTATTTTCGGAAGGCGACAAGGAGAGAAGTGGCCACCTTGCCTCCTGAGCTCCTCAGGGGGCCGGGGCGTGAGAGCAGCTGGTGGGAAAGAGGTGTCCATCGACTCACAGAAACCTGATTTCCCCCACGCCAGTTGTCAGTAACTGCTAGGTGTTTTGAACAGCGGAGGGTGGAGGGAACGAGAGTGGATGTCTTCTGCTCTCAGGGTTGGAGATTAGGAAGGGACCTGTGCGTGCGTGCGTGTGAGTATGTGTGTATGTGTATGTGATTGTGTTTCCTTTCTGGGCCCCTCAGGTGCAAAAGGGGGATTGAGTCCACTTTCCCAGCGGGAACGAAATGCAGTGGTTTTCTGAAATGAGAGAATGAGGGTGAGGATTTGGAAAGCATTTAACATGGTGCTTTTTGCAGTGCGACTTCGGGTGGGGGCTCTGTGGATCAAGTTCAAGGACTACACCAAGTGTCACTGGGGCTGGGGGGATGGGACCCGCACAGTAATCAGTGCGCTTATCAAATGAGGAGGGCCACAACTAGAGAGCTATTTGGACAAATGAAAAGCCAGCTGGGATGGCAGCAGGAACATCATTTGGCAAACGTTTGTTCTTTGGCATGACACAAGAAGCTTTAAAACTTGCCTGTAGAGTTAGGGAGAATTATCATAGACAGCTTATGATAGAAACAGACCAGCTTTAATTGTATCTATTTCTTTAGGTAATTCAGTCACCGTTTGGGAACTAGACAATTTATTGCACTTTATTTTGACTGGAGAAGTGGAAAGGACTTTTTTTTTTTTTTTTTTTTTTTGCACAGGTGCAAGCTTGATTGGAAGGTGCTCATTTTATGTTCTAGTAACCTTGGAGCTATGACAAAACACAGCACAGTGGGCCTTAGTGTTAGATTGTCTTTTTAAAATAGTGCTGAATTTCCTGTGAAAACCACTTCACTGAGAAACAAAGAAAGTGCTCGTTGTAGTGGGAGATAAAAATCTAATTGTCTTAATTATATCAAAGTATTATTTGTTGCACAGCTTCAAGTTTGATAGAAAAGTTGCCTAAAGGAAGGTGGTATTTTATTGCTTATATAAAATTGGAATCTCTTCAATATATATTAAGTAATTAAAGCATTTTTTAGCATCACCGTTTACATTTTATCCTTTATCAATGGGACCTTTAATTAGCATTATAGCTCTTAAACATTTATGTCATTCCAACGTGGGTATATTTCCAAGCATTTTAGAAGATGAGATAAACTTTTGACTCTCTTATGGCTAGAGGTTTTTGTTAGAGAAGATAAGAGCATAAGTGCTCAATGGTTAAGATTCTTGCATTTTGGAATCTTTCACAGTGTTGGCCTTTCTTTTTCCCCTAGAGAGTTGTGGACTTGAACATGTTCTTACTTTGATTATGAAGAGAACACAGGTTGTCTCTAAATTATGAAAACATGCCCTTAAAATAGTTTATTGCAGTGGGAAACTCTTGCGATTTAACTAATAAGGTAATTTGAGAGATATTTGGAATTTAGGATATTTAACTTCTGGAGCCAGAAGAAGTGTTAAATAAAATAAAATATCTGTATTACAAATAACTATGTGCAGAGTACTCACATAACTAATGAACTTCATTCATAAAAGTCCTAGAACTCTAAGCAACCTAAAGCCTTCTTCATTGATTATTCCGTGGGGGAAAATACACAATCCCAGGTTAAGTAATGTTCTTTTGAAGTGGTATTCTAGTCATTGACTAACCAAATGCAATATAAAACCAATTTGTGATGTAAAATTTATCTTGAATCCTATTGTATATGCATTTATTTAATGTTTTATATAGACTGTAGCATATTTTCACAGATTATTTTGCACAGCATTTCTTTTAATATTAGTGAATGAAACCGCACTGTGAAATTTTTATATTTCCATTCCCTTCAGCTTAGGTAATAAGTATACAGAGTATAATTATTTTGTTTAGCAGTCTATATTTAAGAAAACTATCGGTGCTATTCATAAAAACAAAATGAATGGATGAGCTTGTTTGTCCACTCTGTTTTAGAGGTAGAAGGAGGTCTTATTATTTTTTATTTCCCCTTTGACACAGTTTTTTCAACAAAATTTGTAATTAAATCGACTATACTTATTACATAACAAAAGTTAAAATTTAATATTGACAGCAATAATAAACTTTGTATAATATGACTTTATAATTGTAACCGCTAACATTTGTTAAGCTTTTATTATATGTCAAGCACTGGTCTAAGGACTTTACATGTATTCTCAAATACCATAAAATTGGTACTATAATAATCCCCATTATACTGGTAGGGGAATGGAGACTCAGAAGAAATAAATAATATAGCCAAGATCACACATTTGGCAAATGGCAGTGTCTGGGATTGCTGAACCGTTTGCCACTCTCTTCCCATCTGTACGGAAACTCAGGGGCAAAAGGGGAGAGGAAGTAAGCTGAAACTGATGTTCCAGTATATAAACTACAGTTCTACAGTTTTCATGCCACTAATTTCACCCACAGCCTGAACTTTAAAAGGTGTTTAAAATGACTGATACATGTTATACACTAAAATAAAGTTAATTAGAAAATTATTTTGCAATCCAATGATAGCATAATAAACTTTCAAAAGTTTGACACGACCAATTTAATCACAAGTTCTTTCTTGGAACTTGGACTTTTCAGGCCAGATTCTAGTCACCTAGGTTTGCCAGTCATACTAAAGTTAGTTTTTTTGGATCAACTCCAACAGAATTCTTTTCTGATTCAGGGCCAAGAAGTGTTTTAATGCTCTCTACTAGGACTTGAAAGTTTGGTAGTATTTTCTGACAAACACTGAGCTAGATTCATTATCTCCTTAAGTGCTTGTATCCAAGTCATTGGGTTCCAATGCTCAAGGTTATATACAGGCTATTAAACATTTAATACCAACTTCATTTGGCTGGATGGACACTTTTATCTATTTTCAGTGTTAACTCATTATTTTACCAAGTCTTTCAGATTATGCAACCTATACTAATGATATTACCATTCCATATTACTCTTTTAATATTGAAGATTGTCCTTTCTTGAAGGAAAGCAGAGTTGATTTTGGGTGGTGGTGTCTGTTAAGTGTGCTTGTGACTGTTTTTAGCTATATCTAGAAGACCAGGCATTTTATATTGCATTGTACTACATTCACAACAAATAGTTATAGGCTTGGCATGTGATATGTAAACCAGCTATAGTTAGAATAAACATTATATATATATATATCTTTTATTTCTCACAATCAGGTGTTTACAAATGGTAGTGCTGCTCTTACCTTAAAATGCTTCCAGTTTTGTACTCCATATGTTGGTTGAGTAATATTTGGTATGAAAGTATATATTCCTCCAGGATGCACTTGATTTTCTTTAAGTTTGGTATACATCTCTTATTGTGACGTATGAGAGTGCCAGATCTAGGAATTAATGCTATTACTGAACTTAGCTGTGAATTCTAATTTGTCTTAATGGATTTTTATATCTACTCTTTCAAATCTATTCTGATTTATTTGACTGTGGTGGGTTGAAGATAGCTAGTTGAGTTAAAAATATTCAAATAGCTATTTAGTCCTATGTTAACAGGCCTGTTGTTTCAAAGCTTTCTAACAAACATCTTTAAAAAGTTATTCTATTTAGATGCATACCTTTAAAATTTTATATTATTTTATATTATTTTCTAATCTAAAAGTGCTTCTACTTTTATCACCAAATGTTGTATGGAAAAGAATTTTGTTAGTTATTTTTTAAAAAGATAGTTCTTTTCCTCCTAAAGACTTACTAGTTATTTTTATAATTGTAATGTGAAATTTCTTTTGCAACCACATGACTGAATGACTTTTGAGTCAATAAGCAAAAGGCACAGGTAACTTTTTAAACACCAACATCCTGATTTCATGCAAATAGGTGAAGTAATAAAGCAGACAGAAAATGACAAAAACCTTGGGGTGCAAAAAGTTTGGAGGCTGTGCTATGGCATTGGCTCCTGTTTAAGGGCATTAAACTTTTATGTCTGGCATAGTACTGTCTCTAAACTTGATCTTTTTTTTTTTTTTTTTTTTTAAGATTTATTTATTTATTTGAGGGGAGAGGGGCAAAAGGAGAGAGGGAATTTCCAGGGGACTCCACCCTGAGGTTGGAGCCTCACCTGGGGCTTGATCTCAAGACCCTGAGATCATGACCTGAGCTGAAATCGAGTTCGACACTTAACCAACTGAGCCATCCAGACGCCCTTAAACTTTATCTTTTTTTTTTTTTTATAGGGTTATGACTTTAGCTTTCCCTGCTACCTCTACAGCTTCTATTGGTCAGTTGTTGTTCAGATTATGAGGCTGAAAGACTAAATGACATTATAAGTTTTATTGACAAAGTTCTTTTTCTTTTGTAGCTTAGATTGCCAGAACTCACAGTGTGTGTGTGTGTGTGTACGCATGTGAGAGTTAGTTTTAAAAAATCCCCTGGAAAAAAGAGAAATAATCTGTATGAAAATAAGCATCAATTATTATCTATTCTACTGTCATGAGTTATTAACTGGCATTAGTTAAAAATGTGAAAATGATTGTCAGCTTGTCATTTAAAAGTAGGTCTTGTTTGATTATGAAACTAATACATGCAATTTTAAGAATTTTGTAAAAGAAAAGTAAAATTTAAAAGATCACCAACGGTAACTGCTAATAAAATCTTGTTTTATTTTCTTCCAGTCTTTTTTCTAGTCATTGTTGTTGTACTATACAAATGGTTTGTATGCTTTGTTTTATTTTGTACATTTATTATACTTAATGACATTTTCCCCATGACATTAACATTTTTATTGACATCTTAGATAATAAAAGTATAATACATGTCCTTTGCCACAGACAGAATTATAAATAAATGTTGATGTTAAATATTTTCCCTGTAAGCTTGGAAAAAAGTTGATTATTTTTTCAAAATACAGACGTGTAATAAAAAGAACATTTACTGTACACCTAAATACACATCACTTATTTACTTCTCATAACATTCCTTGAGCTTGGTTCCCTGCTACTCCAGTTAGGAAACTATGATTTGAAAAGGTTAAATAACATCCCTGGGTCATAGGCCTATATGGGGCTGAGATGGAATTTGAATGGTTCTGTCTTACTTCAAAGCCCTTCCTCCTAAACATACAAAAATTATACCTGTTTCATGCAATCAATTTGACAAGTATATTTCAATGTCCACTGAGTACTTAGAACTTAGCTCTACAAGCAAAAAAAAAAGGTAGTGTGAACTATATATGAATGAATCAAATATTTCTATGTTAAATTTCCATAAGAATACAGTAAATATATATTTTATGTCCTTACTTGATAAAAGGGTTAATTTTTATTGCATAAGGCTGCCATATTTATGAATGTTTTTTTAAACTAAAGAAAACAAACCATTTGACTCAATTCAGCACTTTTTTGGGGGAACAAGTAATATTTATAAGTTATAAGTTTGGTAAACTGACTTATATTTAGACAGTGCTAAGATAGTCCTATACTCCTTTTCTATAGAAAATTCATTTCCACTTTGTGTATTAGAACTCATTTTATATGTTTACATGTTCTTTTTTAGAAGGTGGCGTAATGAAGAGGCTATTTTCGTTGAAATCAATTTTGTTAATTACATATAGCCTATTGGTTCTGGATATTGGTTAATGACATTAAATTATATACTTAGTATAATTAAGTTCAAAACAGTATTAAATACCAGCTGGGTATTGAGATTGACTCTGTCTCTCTCTCTATATATATAAAATATGTATTGTATATAAATGTGTATTTGAAGTACTTGGAAAGTAACATTTTAGGTTACCCTTCAATTTATATTTATTTCCAGGTGCGTTTTTAAGCCCTCTTTTGAATTAACTTCAGGGTATTTGAGTAAACTGTCAGCATTTAGTAGCAGGTCCTGTCCTGCAAGACACGCTGGTGGCTTTTCTAATCGAGTTCGTTCTTTTAGTAGTGAGAGGCTGTGCCGTGGGAGGTTTTGAAAGGAGTTGCCTAAAGATGAGAATAACTGTAGTCATAGGTTTTCAAAGTTACTCTAACAGGTTAAGTTGACTACTTTACAAGTTCTAAGGGTAATGGTGAAACTCTCTAGCTGCTGACTTGAATATACACGTCTTGTGCTTATCAGCTGTAAACTTCCCATCATTCACTTTTGTGTCGGAGCATTTCATGAAATCTAATTATCCTACCAGGCTAGTTGTATTTTTCACCTTCAAAAACAAAAGTAGATGAAGTATTTTATGCTGAGCTTATATTATTTATAAGTTTGTATCCTAACCCATTGGGTTTAAGTGTATTCCTTGGTATCATAGTCATGCAACACTGAGTAAGCCTTGCTGTAGAATCCTTTTGCATTTAGTCTCTGCCCTTGCCTAGGTCCAGGGTCCTTACTACATTTCCTACAATATGTAATTTCCTTTTTCTCTCTTTATTCCTTCCTTGATAGATCCCATTTTTCCTAAGTTTATTGAGCTATAATTGACATGCAACATTTAGTAAGTTTAAAGTATACAACATGTTGATTTGATACATTTATATATTGCAGTATGGTTACCACTATAGTGTTGGCCAGTACCTCAATATCATGTAATTACCATTCTTTTTTTGTGGCCAGAATGTTCAAGACCTACTTTAACAACTTTCAAGTATTTGGTACAGTATTGTTAACTATAATCACAATGCTGTGCATCAGATTCCCAGAACTTCATCATCTGATAACTGGAAGTTCGTACCCTTTGACCAACATCTCCCCATTCCCCCATCTGTCAGCCCTTGGTAACCACCATTCTATTCTGTTTCTACAAACTTTTTCTTAGAGTCCACATATAATTGGTATCATAAGGTATTTATCTTTCTCTATCTGACTTATCTCAGCCTAATGCCCTCAAGGTGTGTCCATATTGTCACCAATGTCAGGATTTCTTTCTTTCTCTTGGCTAAATGATATTCCCTTGGATATTTACCACACCTTTTGTATCTGTTCATCCATTGATGGCCACTTAAGTTGCTTCCATATCTTGCCTGTTGTGAATAGTGCTGCAATAAACATGGGAGTGCAGATCTCTCTTTGAGATCCTGTTTTCATTTCCTTTCGCTATGTACCCAGAAGTGGCTTTGCTGGGTCATGTGATAATCTCATTTCATTTTGATCTTCTGCATTAGTCCTTGAAAATTGACACCAAGTCTTACTTTTGTGTTCTCAGCTCGCAGTGGAGTGGCTAGTACACATTAAGCACTCAACAAATATTTGTTTTTTGAAAAAGAGGGCAAATTAATGAATGAACTAGAGATGTTGGCGGTTCCATTAAGGTTGTTACTGAATTAAGATTTAGTATCACTTTTATTTATTTATTCATAAGATTTTATTTATTTGAAAGAGAGAGAGAGAAAACAAACGGGGAGGAGGGGCAGAGGGCGGGGCTTGATTCCAGGACCTGTGGGGCTGGATCCCAGGATCCCTGGGATCCTGACCTGAGATGAAGGCAGCTGCTTAACTGACTGAGCCACCCAAGCGTCCCTATCACTTCAATTTAAATTGAACTTATTGAGCCATTACCAGACTACACCACCATGGGACAAAGCATACAAATATGAATGAAAGAGACCTTGCATTTAAATGGGTGATCTCAGTAAACTTTGTGTAATTGTGAATTATGTTAGTAGGTATGAGTGTATTAGCAAGAGGCAGGAGTAAAGACGTGAGAAGTTGTTACACAGGCACCTATGAAGAATGAAAATAAGTAAAGTGTTAGCAAAAGTAGAGGCAGATTGGAATAATGTTATGAATGAACTTGTTAGCATTGTAAACATACACACAGATGCCCACACACGTTTATTCGTATTTAAATGATATGAAGGATGTTGGTCAAATGCTTTGTGCTGCAGACTTTCTGTAACCAGATTGCTGAGTACTTGCCTTTCAGAACATCTCAGATGGAGAGTGGCTGCTATCTCCAGACATAGTCAGGCCCTATAGTGCTGTAATATAAGGTCAGAAATGATTTGACTGTACTTGTCAGTATTTCCAAAAGTGAGTATCTGGTTAACTCTATATCGCAATCTCAACTCTTAGTTTTTAAAAGGTACCTTAAAATACACTTAACAGATATTACTATTTTATGATCAGTATTGCAATTTAATTTTACTTATATTCATTAACCTTGTGTCAAGATAGTTAATAAAAATAAATCAGCTTTGCTGGCAATAACAGCACACACTTCGTGATACTGGTAGGATGCTCATTATTTCAATGTTTATTCACCAAATTTAGTCCAATGGTTGTACAGCAGTTAAACTTAGAATGTTATTTGCACCATATTGTAAGCATTCTCCTATTAAACTCTATTTACATTGGGGGGAAAAGTAAGCTAAATACAATAATAGAATATAAATAAAAAAATATATCGTGTTGACTTCTTGTCACCAAAATGTGAGTGATTTAAGCATTCAGTTATGTTACTTCCGTTTCTTTCATGAGTTAAAATAACCAGAGTTTGAGCATAGATGGAATTCATAATATATCACTCTTTCTCATCATTTTGTATAATTAGACAGCTGTAATTTCTGTGTGAGGAGAATAGGGAGAGGAGTAGTGTGTTTAATGGCTCTCGTTCTGAAGAAGTAAAAGCCTTGAATAGTTCAGTACTTCTCCGTCAGAGTCCTTGACAAATTCTGGATCTAGCTTTGATATCTTGGGAAAATAATTTAATCTTCCTCCTGAAGGGAAGGTGAGGAAACAATAATACTCAGAGGTTTGTTGTGAGGTTTAAATGAAGTAATCCACGTAAAACACTTAGAAGAATAATAGGCAGGCACAAATTAAATGCTCAATGTATGTTAGGGCCTCAGATCATGTAACTAATCCCATTTCTCTACATTATTAATTCTTAGCACCAGACTTCTTCTCTTTTTCTTTTTGAGGACATTGATAATAATACCTATTCAAATTGCTCTGAAAAGTTCCCGTCATTATTAGTGAAATTTTACAAAAAAATATTGACCTAGTAAGTATAAAATCAATGTTAAAATATTATTAAAATAAGTTTATTCTAGTTGGTTCTTCATTGCTTAGGAAAAAAAAGTGTACATTTCTAGGTTTAGTGCTGGTCACTGGTCAATTTTGACACAATTAACAAGAATACTGGTATTCGCTGGTTATTGTCTCAAACTACGGCGTGTATTTAGGCAAAGCACCTCTTAATCATACTCTATATTTCTATTTCTGGTGAATGCATTTAGCTTTGATTTTCAGCAATTTTGTGCAAGAGAACAAATTGTCACAGAGCCAGGTGGGCTCAAATATCGCTCAGAATTTGGGCACTTGGCCAAAAATTTTAGGCTAGAAATTGGATTTAAATATATATTTCCATAATTTTGAGAAAACGATGTTAGCTTTCAACTCATTAGCTCCTATTGAAACTCTGCTACACATTTTGAATATAAGTTTTTTAGTTGCTGAAAGTCCAGGTATTTGAAGAAAGCAGAGAGATCTAAAGCAGATGCTCACAGCTATTCAGAGGGAATTCTCCCAAATTTTGACCTCTTTTCTTCTGATTAGTGAAAGCTGCATCTAGGCTGTCTCTTTGCAGGTGGAGGGTAAGGATTCATACATATAATTCCAGTGATTTCTGTATTTTTAAGTTTAAGGTGTATAGTGTGTTACTTTGATACATTTATATATTGTAATATGATTGCCCATGTAGCAATATTTATCACATCACATAATTATAGTGCAATATTATTATCTGTATTCATTATATTGTGCCTTCGATCTGTATGGCTTATTTACTGCTGGTTACAGTTTGTACCCTTAAACATCATTCTCTTTGTGCTCCCCCCCCATACAATCCCCTGGTAATCACCATTTTACTCCATTTTTTTTTTTTTACAGGTTTAACTTTTTAAGATTCCACATTTGAGTGATATCATATAGTGCTTGTCTTTGTTTGACTTAACGTTGCTTAGCATACATGCTCAAGGTCCATCCATGTTGTCACAACCAGCAGTATATTTTCCTTCCTCATGGCTAAATAATGCTACACTGTGTGTATGTACCACATTTTTCTTATTTATTTATCCATTGGTGGACATTTCCAGACATTTCCCATCTCTCGGCTATTGTGAGTAATGCTGTGATAAACATGGGCAGGGATATATCTCATCAAAATCCTGTTTTCATTTCCTTTGGGTATATACCCAGTAATGGAATTGCTGGATTGTATGGCAGATTTTTAATTCTTTGAGAAACCTCCATATTGTTATCCTTAGTAGTTGGACCAATTTACATTCCCCCAACAAGGTATAAGGGTTCCTTTCTCACCACATTCTTGCCAACACCTGTTGTCTCTTGTATTCTGGGTGATAGCCAGTTAACAGATGTGAGGTGGTATCTCATTGTGGTTTTGATTTGCATATTTCTGATGATTAGTGATGTTGAACATTTTTCATGTGCCTGTTGGCCATTTTGGTGTCTTCTTTGGAAAACTGTTCTGTCCATTTTTAAGTAGTTCTCTTTTTTTTGGTTAAGTTAAATGAGTTCTTTACATGTTTTTGTTATTAACCCCTTTTCTAAGATATGGTTTGCGAAAATTTTCTTCCATGCAGAAGCTTTTGAGTTTGATGGAGTCCCATTTCTTGATTTTTGCTTTTGTTTGTGCTTTGGGCGTCACATCCAAAATGTCATTGCCACGACCAATATCAGTGAGCTTCTTCCCTGTGTTTTTCTTCTTTTTTTTAACATGTAAAAACATATTGAACTATAATTGAGATACAATGTTCTATTGGTTTCAGGTGTACAACATATTACTGTATATATTACAATTCTATATATTACTCAATGCTTATCACAGTAAGTGTAGTCAACATTTGTTACCATATGATGTTATAACGGTATTATTGACTATATTCCCTGTGCTGTACATTTCATCTTGGTGACTTATTTATTTTATAACTGGAAGTTTGTAACTCTTATTTTCCTTGATCTATTTTGCTCACCCCCCGCCTACATCCCCTCTGGCAACCACCAGTTTGTTCTCTGTATTTCAGACTCGGTTTTTTTGTTCATTTGTTTTGTTTATAGATTCCACATGCAAAGTGAAGTCATACGGTATTTGCCGTTCTCTGTTTGACTTATTTCACTTAGCTTAATACCCTCTAGGTCCATCCATGTTGTTCCAGATGGCAAGATCTCATTCTTTCTCATGACTGCGAAATATTCTATTGTTTATCCATTCTTGTTTATCCACATCTTGTTTATCCATTCATCTATTGATGGACTCTTGGGTTGCTTCCATATCTTGGCTTTTGTAAATAATGCATAATAAACATAGGGGTGTGTGTGTCTTTTTGAATTAGTGCTTTTATTTTCTTTGGGTAAATATCCAGTAGTGGAATCACTGGATCATATGGTATTTCTATTTTTAATTTTTTGAGGAACCTGCATTCTGTTTTTCAGTGTTTGAGCCAATTTATATTCCCACCAGTAGTGCACAAGTGTTCCCTTTTCTCCACATCCTTGCCAACTCTTGCTATTTCTTGTCTTTTTGGTACTAGCCATTCTAATGGGTGAGAGATGATACCTCTTTGTGGTTTTGATTTGCATTTCCCTGATGATTAGTGATGTTGAGCATCTTCTCAAGTGTCTGTTGGCCATCTGTGTATTCTCTTTGGAAAAATGTCTATTCAGATCATTTGCCCATTTTTTAATCAGATTTTTTCTTGGTGTTCAGTTGTATAGTTTTTAAAATATATTTTGAATATTAACCCCTTATTGGATATATCATCTGCAGATATCTTCTCTCATTCACTAGATTGCCTTTTTGTTTTGTTGATGCTTTCCTTTTCTATGCATTTTTTTAGTGTAGTCCCAATAGTTCATTTTTATTTTATGTTTTATTTTGACTATAGTTGACACACACTGTTACATTAGTTTCAGGAGTACAACTTAGTGATTTAACAAGTTTATACATTATGCTATGTTCACCAGAAGCATAGTTACCATCTGTCCTGTTACATTGCTGTTACAATATCATTGACTATCCCTTATGCTGTCACTTTTCTTTTTCTTTTTGCCTGAGGAAACATAACCATAAATATGTTGCCAAGGCTGATGTCCAGGAGAGTACTGCCTGTGTTTCATTTTAGGATTTTTATGGTTTCAGGTCTCACATTTAGGTCTTTAATTCATTTTGAGTTTATTTTTGTGTGTAGTGTATGCAAGTGATTCAGTTTCATTCTTTTGCATGTGTCTGTCCAGTTTTCCCAGCACCATTTGTTGGGGAGACTGTCTTTTCCACATTGTATATTCTTGCCTCTTTTGTCACAGATTAATTAACCATATGGGTGCGGGTTCATTTCCTCTCTATCCTTTTTCATTGATCTGTGTGTCTATTTTTGTGCCAGGACCATACTGTTTTGATTACTACACCTTTGTAATATGTCTTGAAATCTGGGAACTTTGTTCTTCTTTCTTAAGATTGCTTTGGCTGCTTAAGGTCTTTTATGGTCCACAGAAATTTTAGGATTATTTGTTCTAGTTCTATGAAAAATACTATTGGTATTTTAATAGGGATTGCATTGAATCTGTAGATTGTTTTGGGTAGTATGGATATTTTAATGATATAATTCTTTGAATCCATGAGCCTGGTATATCCTTTCATTTGTTTGTGTCATCTTTAATTTCTTTCATTAATGTCTTATAGTTTTCAGAGTATCGGTCTTTCCCCACTTTGGTTAAGTTTATTCCTATTTTATTCTTTTTTGATGTAATGGTAAATGGGACTGTTTTCTTAATTTCTCTTTCTGCTACTTCGTTATTAGTGTGAAGTAATGCAGCAGATTTCTGTATATTAATTTTGTATCTTGCAACTTTACTGAATTCATTTATTAGTTCACATAGTTTTTTGGTGGAGTCTTCAGAGTTTTCTATATATAGTATCATGCCATCTGCAAATAGTGAAAGTTTTACTTCTTCCTTACCAATTTGGATGCCTTTTATTTCTTTTTCTTATCTGATTGCTGCAACTAGGACTTCCAATACTATGTTGAATAAAAGTGATGAGAGTGGACATCCTTGTCTTGTTCCTGATCTTAGAAGAAAAGCTCTCAGTTTTCCACCATTGAGTATGATGTTAGCAGTAGGTTTTTCATATTTGGCCTTTCTTATGTTGAGATATACCCTGTAAACCTACTTTGTTGAGATTTTTTATCATGAACAGATGTTGAATTTTGTCAGATTTTTTTTCTGTATCATCTACTGAGATGATCATATGTTTTTTATATATCATACTAATTTTTGCTCATAAGTGTCTAGGCGTGTGTGTGTGTGTGTGTGTGTGTGTGTGTGTGTATACAAATGAAAATTCTTTGGAGGAGCATTAGTGTAACTCTATGGCCACTGTGGGCAATTAAAAATGTTTGCCTTCTGAACTGTGGTTGAATAATGACCTTTGTTTTAGAAAAATGCAATACTGTTATTTATCTTGACCTTTTGTTGAACTTGCCTATTTAGAGATGAACTCAGTATTTTGAAAGTTATAATTTTTTTGGCTTCTGTATTACACCGGAATCTTCTGAGAAATTTTACCACTTGAAGAAGTGAGATGTCTATTCAAGAGTCCAGATGTTACTATATTTCTTATAGATGTTGCCCATTCTCCATGAAGAAATCCTCAAATTAAAATGAAGACTTCTCCTAGTCACCTTCAACAGCTATTCCATAAGTAAGACTGAATTTGAATTTGAAATGGTTAGGTGGCATTCTTTTTATTTCAGTCAAGTGGGCCTGTGGTGGGTTGATTTAGCATGATTCACAGACAGTGATAAAAAGATACATATTTGTTTTGTAACAAGAAAATATGAAACTCGTTAACCGTTGTTGATGTTGCTGGTAAATGGAACCATGAATAAATATGCTAAGAAGTCCAGCATGGAAGTCTGTAGCTTAATGTAATTATTTACATTTCTTCTACTGGAATGATGCATTTCTATGTCATATAAGAACCATTATAATATTTCTGTTTTTAGTTCTTGTGTTAGCATGTTTGTTGTAAAGTAAACTTAGTTATTTCAAGCTATCTGTTTTATAGCTACTACTATCAAGCCATATTTATCATAATTGTAATTTGGTACTTAACATTCATACTGGGAAGCTTAATAATACTCAGTATTTGAGTATTACTATTAAACTAAAAAAAAACCCCAAAACAAAACCAAAAAACAAAAACAAAAACAACAACAACAATCAACCAATGAACAAAAACAAAAAAAAAACAACAAAAAACCAATAACAAATTTACTCCACTATTTCAATAATGGCTATAATTTTTGTTAAATCGTATGCAGTATTTTATGGGTTGTGTTGTGTCTCCCCGAAAAGATATGTTGGTACTCTGATCCCCAGTACCTCAGAATATGTGACCTTGTTTGGAAACAGGGTCTTTACAGAGGCAGTCAAGTTAAAATGAGGTCGTTAGGACGGACCATAATCCAGAACAACTGGTGTCCTTATTAAAAGGAAAAATTTGGACAAAGAGATATAGACGTGCATGCATGCTGAGAGAACATGGTGTGAACGTGAACGTGGAGATCAGGCTGATGAATCTACAAGGCAAGGAGTGCTATAGATTGACAGAAAACCGCCAGAATGTGGGTGGGAACCATGGGACAGATTCTTACTCATGGCCTTCAGGGAGAACCACACTTTCCAACACCTTGATCTTGGACTTGTAGCTTCCAGAATTATGAGATCATAAATTTTTTGTTGTTTGTCCATCCCGTTTGCGGTACTTTGTTACTGCAGCCCTAGCAAAGTAATATATTCATTTCAAACTCTTCATATTGTAATAAATCTGGGAAAATTTTGAAAATACAATGATTTTTAAACTCCTTCTGTTTTGCAGAGGTCTTAGCTACAGATAGCAGACTCCACTCTAAATCATTTAAGCTGGAAAAAACTTATTAATAAGTATAATATAGATATCACATCCATTCCTCGGAAGGGCTGAGCTTCCAGGAATGATTCTCAACCACACCATAGAATAGGTCTGTCGAGGATGGTGCTGCCTTGCAGTGATGTGGGAGCTCAGAATTAGGCAGCTGCCATAAAGGTGTGGGTCTAGAGACACGACCTGTGCCATGATCTGTAACAGTCATAGTACACTGCCTGTCTCCTCTTATGCCTCAGTTCACAGTGTCTGGTTGTGCACTCACGTATGGAACTCTAGTGAAAAGAGTCTAGAAATATATCTTTAAAAACAAAGACAGCTTGGGTAGCTCAGTTGGTTAAGGGACAAACCCTTGATTTCAGCTCAGGTCATGATCTCAGGGTCCTGAGATCCAGCCTCTCCTGGGCATGGAGCCTGCTTAAGATTCTCTCCCTCCCTCCCCTTCTGCCACTGCCTTCCTCCCTCCCTGCCCCCCCATCCCCAAGTGCTCTCTTTGTCAAAAAAAAAAAAAAAAGTAATAAAAAATATTTATGGCAAATTACCAGCATTGGTCTGTGCATGCCTATTTCTTATTTTTATGACTTTTTAAAATTTAAACCATTCAATTAACTATACAGGAATTAAAATTAAAAACTTAAAAAAATTAAGCCATTCAGTCTCTACCACTTTATCCCCATAGATAAGCATTCGTATGTATTTCATGTATATTCTTATATTTTTTGTGTTTTTGCAAGATGTGTATTCTGTTTTATTTTCTTAAAGTATTAATTTACATATTACATTGTTTCTGTAAGAACTTTATTTTAAAGATTTCTTCATTTTCGTGTGCCCATCTAAACTAATTGGTTATTTCTAACTGCTGCAAGTTACTTTCTGGTGTGTATTTTACCCGACTAACCTCTCCCCCACTGATCTACACTGAGATCGCCTTCGGTCTGACATGGCCAAGTCCACTATGGTCTGGTGTGAGAATTCTTTGAGATACACATCTAGATGGGGAATTACTAGGTCACTGAGGATGTTTATACTGCATTTGATTTAATACTGTCAGATTGCTCTTCAAATGAATACACCAATCTTCACTTCTAAGAGCAGTGTTGAGGATTCCATTTTCTCCAATTCCCTGCCAACACTTGGCAAAATTCGGTTTTCTCATTGTTGCAAAATAGATGAAAAATGGTATTTCATTGTCATTTTAAATTTCATCTCTTTAATTGCTAATGATGGAAGTAGTTTTTAGTTCTCCAGTCTTTGTAACTTAGAAAGGTACTAGAAGATTTTGAGTGTGCCAGTCAATAGAATCCACTAGAGTCTATCTCCGTGGCCACCTTCTTTCTCTGTTAAAATTCCAGCCACGACAATAGCATTATCAACACATGCTCCTGCATAGTGTGAAGAAATTGCTCTTCACGCGTATGAATATTTTACTAGCCTTTTTCACAAGGGGGAGACCTCAAGTCTCATCAGCCCTGCCTCCATTTTGGGCAACCTGCAGTACTTTGTATGAGGTCTGAATGTGATTTCTTGTGGAATGCTCACCTGTGAATTAATACATGACTGTATAAGTTATTTGCCCTCAGTGCATCCATAAACAATATCAAATAGGATATTTGGATGACTTCAGTAAGAATTTTTGTTCCAAGAATTGGAGAATGTGGAACACGCAGCATCCAAGGTCTATAGCAAACCCCACCATCCAGACAGCAAAGACTCTCTTTAGTGGCCATAGAATAAATTTCTTAAGACTCTCTGGTAGCATCTGGTTCTGCTATTGAATAAAACCCCCTTGCCTATTGTCCTTTATGGTCCCATTCTTAACTTTCTGCGAGACTCTCTTTTGTTCACTATCATCTGGGGCCACATTTGAAGGAGGCATTGAGTGGTATACCCTCTTTGCAGCAGACTTGACAGGGCATTTCTTCACTTTGCAGGGTCAGAGAAATGTGGGCTGCTTTAAGGGTTTAAGAGCCCCTGTTGGGCACCTGCGTGGCTCAGTCGTTAAGCATCTGCCTTCGCCCTAGGGCGTGACCCCGGAGTTCTGGGATCGAGCCCCACATCGGGCTCCTCTTCTGGGAGGCTACTTCTTCCTCTCCCACTCTCCTTGCTTGTGTTCTCTCTCTCGCTGGCTGCCTCTCTCTTGGTCAAATAAATAAATAAAAGCTTAAAAAAAAAGAAGGGGTTAAAGAGCCTTGGCTATTGATGGCCAGTCTTGCAGTTTCTTTGGCAAAAGAATTCCTTCAAAATTGTAGTGTCCTTTTGGTCAATTTCACAAGTGAATTAAGATCAATCAAAATCTTGTGTCATAATCATTTTTAGTCTCTTTATTTATTTATTTTGAAGACCTTATTTTGTGGCCTCTGTGAGTCACTCATTTCAAATAATGTCTTAGGAGTGTGGTGCCAGCTTTGTCAGCAGGGCTGTCACCCTTGTGTGAAAGCCTTAAACCTCCTGCTAAAGCTGCAGTTTTGTAGTTAGGCTTTGTTGCTGCTGTTGTTGTTGTTGTTGTTGTTTTTTTAAGATTTTATTTATTTATTTGAGAGAGAGAGAGAGAGCTTGAGCAAGTGGGGGAGGAGCAGAGGGAGAGGAAGAAGCAGGCTCCCCGCTGAGCAGGGAGCCTGATGTGGGGCTCAGTCCCAGGACCCTGAGATTGCATGACCTGAGCCCAAGGCAGATGCTTAACCGACTGAACCACCCAGGTGCCCTGTTGCTATTGTTTTCTTAACATATATTTTTATATTATGAAAATGTTAAACATAATGAAAAAAAAAAAAGAATTGTTAAGAAAAATTCCCATATATTCATCTTCTAGATTCAGCAGTAATCAAAATATCACTTCATCTCTCTGATTTTATTTTTGCTAAAGCATTTTAAAGAAAAGCCAAAACATTGTTATTTCACTCCTACATACTTTAGTATTTGAAACAAAAAAAGAGGATATTTCCTTATATAACCACTCTTCCAATTTCAACTCTAACAAGACAAATAATGATTTTTATGAAAATCCACAGTCATATTTCCAAGATTGTCTCAAAGATTTATTCATAGTTATTTCTTTTCTTTTTTTCTTTTTTTTTACCTTGGGACTGTATGTGTTATTTTATGTGCCTGTCTCAATATAGGATAGCTTGTCCTCTCTCTCTCTCTTTTTCTGTCTTTCTTTCTTTACATGTAATGCCATTGATTTGTTTACGGAAATAGGGTCTGGTGACCTAATTAATGCCTTGTGTTCTGGATATGGTTGCTTGCTTTCTTGTGACCTCATTTAAATTGTTCCTTTATCTCTACCTTTTCTGTAAATGAACATTAACTCAATCTTGATTAGATTCAGCTTTTTTTTTTTTTTTGGCAAGACTATTAATAGGTGATTCTGTGTAACTCTATTAATATATTAGTTCACAGGTGACTATTCCACAAGTGTCATGTTGTCCCATTTTTAATGGTAATTAATCTGCAGATAAGAGTGGTGTCAGTCTGATCCCTTCATTGTAACTGCCCAAGAAATATTGATCTAATAGTTTTATCATTGATTATCATTTTCTGGTGCAGATATTTTATTAGGGGATGCCAAAATTGTGATTTTCTTATCATTTCTTCCACATTTTATAGGTAGAATTTTATAATGAAGAACTTTCTCTTAAGAACTGCTTAAAATACAGTTCTTCGAGGAAGGACAGGGAAATGTAAAGTTCTTTCTTATTTCTTGCCATTTTTCCACAACAAGGAGTTGGTTCTTGAGTAACTTCCAGTGATATTCAGTGAGTCATTGCTATTGTTTTGGTCTTTCCTGGCTTCCCTTTTTCCTTTCTTCCTGTTGTGGTTGTCCTCATCTTCTCCTTTGCTGCTTCTTTTCTCAATCTCTCCCCACTCCCTCCCTCCCTCTCTCCCTTTCTCTCAAGTGTAGTTGTGCAATCATGGATATTTTATGTATTTAAGCATTTCTATCAATGGCATTTGTTCTTTTGACCATCAAGAGGCTCTGTGCTCTTTTGAAACAGCCCTTAGGTCCTTGGAAGATTACCTGCTATTATGTGGCTACATCTTTTAACTGCTTCAGTTTGTGGCATGGAAATAGCTGGGTTTATCAACTCTGTAAGTTTCCAAATTCTAGGACTCTCCTTCAAATTCTCTTTCAGGCTTCAGGCAAAGGGAGGAAAGAGCTTCTGTTTTAGAAGACCTGGGTTCTCTTTTGTCTCTTCTGGAAGGTTTGCTAGGTGGGTCTCTCTTACAAGGCTTTGCTGAAAGAAGCAGAAAGCAAACACTACACACTAATGTTCTGAAATGTCCTAGCATTTTATCTCATGCTATGGCTTTAGTTGGCACGTGTCTGTCTTCTCAGGTACAGCAGATCATAACTGGGTCAAATGGTCACCATCACGTAATAGTTGTTTTCATTTTTCCCATCGGTAACATCTATCTCCTGGCGCCAACCACCTGACGGCCTCCCTGCTCATTAAACCAGTACCATAGCTTACATTGTGTTATTGCAGCAAAGAACTATATTCTCTAGCAGAAGCACTATTTCTAAGCTACGTAAAACCAAATGCACTCTAGTTAGTTTAAGCTGACTAGAATTTATTAAGGATATGTCTGTCTCAGAATCATAGGAAAGACTGAAGACATGTACTTTGGGTTGGGCTCATAAGAAAGGCTTCAGATTACACTGGCGACCTGGCCACTGAAGGAATTGCTGCTTTGTCACCATCAGGGAACCCAGAATAAAGAATCAACACCGTGATGCCCCACACCCTGCCTCCCCTGAATTCTGAATGAGAGTCTGTGAGTGAACAGCTAATTGATGCAACACACATCACATCCAGAAGCCCATCGCAATGGAATCAAGACATTTAGTTTTTAGTTAGCTGGCCTCTTCATGTTAGTATAGAGCAGGTCCGTCCACTGTATCCTAACACCCCTGCCTTATTTGAATTTGAGAAGAACATCTGAAAAATGGTAATTTTTATTAAAGTACCTTCAAATATTCATATTTATAAACATCTCATTTCTGTAAAGGTATCATTGCATAACTCCCCTTATGGGCATTCCTTTACATACAAATGTATGTATAATAGAAATGAGACTGATAAGTTTAATCTCATTATTTCTGTGCAAGTTATCAGTGAGGGAAAGTATAAGAAGTAGGATTGCAGCTTGTAGAATACAAAAAAAACCTTGAGGAATGTTTAAATTATGGAAGTATGTAGTTTCAAAATATGCATGTTAGAATCTTTGATAAATGAAAATCTGCTAAATCATTAGACAACTGTCTCTGTAGTTACGCTAAAGTGTATATGGATTCTGGTGAAGATTAGAGAAAATCAGAGGCTAACTTCTGTCACTTTCTAGTTTATTGATTTAATGAAAATGACTTAAATACTTCGAGATTATTTCTCCATCTCTCACCTGAAAAATGATCTGAGCATAAATAATACTTGTCAGATGTTTTTAGCGCCTCAGTCGAATTGCACTATGTAAATTGAACCAGAAGTAACAAAATGTAAGTTTCTTTGAGTTAAAATATGAGGAGGAAGCTGGTTAAAGCACTAAGTCATTCTCCATAACAGGCAAGATACAAGCTGAGGCTTCTACTCTAGCTACTTGCCAGATGAGTAACTTTTGCCTGGCATTGGAATGTGAGTTTAAGTTCATGAAGTACAAGATATAGGGCAGTTGTAGAGAAATTACAGGCAACAATAATGCCTACACATTGTAACAAATAATCCTCCAAAAGCCCATGAACGATAGCAATTACTACGTTCCTTTCACTCTCCAGAGAAATTCACTGTTAATCCTGGTGTGGATGTTTCAGCCAGTCAAGTGAAGGGGATAATTTCACATTAGACATGCTCTCCCCTTGGTGGAGTGAAGTCTCACAGTGTGTCCGGCGGTACTATTTATTTCTTTTTAAAAATTTTTTACAAGATTTTATTTATTTGAGAGAGAGAGAGAGCACACCCACGTGCACACACAGGGGTGTGAGTAGGGCAGGGCAGAAGGGGAGGGAGATGGACAAGCAGGCTCCATGCTGAGCACTGAGAGCAGAGCCCTTCATGGGCTCGATCTCACAACTCTGAGATCATGACCGGAGCCAAAATCAAGAGCCAGCCACTGAATCGACTGAACCACCCAGGTGTCCCTCTTTTTTAAAATTGTAATTCCAGTATGGTTAAGTATAGTCTTAAGTATAGTATTTCCAAGTGTACAATATAGTGATTCAACAATTCTAGTGCTCATTGTGATGAGTATACTCTTAATCCCCTTCTCTTGTTTCACCGTTCTCTCCACCCATCTCACCCTCCTCCCCTCTGGTAACCATCAGTTTGTCTTCTGTAGTTACAAATCTGTTTTTTGGGTTGTCTCTTTTTGTCTTTATTCCTTTGTTTTGTTTCTTGAATTACACATATGAGTGGAATCATATGGTATTTTTGTCTTTCTCCGACTTATTTCACTTAGCATAATACTGTTTAGATCCATTTATGTTGTTGCAAATGACAAGATTTTATTCTTTCGTATGGCTGAGTAATGCACACACAGACACACACACACACAGACACACACACACACCCACACACACCACATCTTCCTTATCCGTTCATCTACTGATGGACACTTGGGCTGCTTCCATAATTTGTCTCTTGTAAATAATGCTGCAGTAAACAGAGGGGTGCTTACACATATGTCTTTTTGAATTAGCGTTTTTGTTTTATTTGGGTAAATACCGAATAGTAGAATTACTGGATCTTATGGTAGTTCTATTTTTGGTTTTTTGAGCAACCTCCATATTGTTTTCCATAGTAGCTCTACCAGTTTGCATTTCCACTAAAATGAGGGCTTCTTTTTCTGCACATCTTCACCAACACTTGCTGTTTCTTGTGTTGTTGATTTTAGCCATTCTGACAGATGTGAGGTGTATATCTCATTGTGATTTTGATTCTCATGTCCCTGATGATGAATGATGTTGAGCATCTTTTCATGTATCTATTGCCTATCTGCATGTCGTCTTTAAAGAAATGTCTGTCATGTCTTCTGCCCATTTTTAATTGGATTATTTGTTATTTTGATTTTGAGTTGTGTAAGTTCTTTATATACTTTGGATACTAACCTTTTATGAGACATGTCATTTGCAAATATCTTTTCCCATTCAGTAGATTGTCTTTTAGTTTTGTTGATTGTTTCCTTTGCTGTGCAGAAGCTTTTTATTTTGGTGTAGTCCCAGTAGTTTATTTTTACTTTTGTTTCCCTTGCCTCAGGATTCCTATCTAGAAAAATGTTGCTATGGCCAATGCCCGAGAAGTTACTTCCTGTGCTCTCTTCTAGGATTTTTATGGTTTCAGGTCTCAGATTTAAATCCTTAATTTGTTTCATTCTTTTGTATAGAGTTCTTTAGTTTTCCCAAAACCATTTGTTGAAGAGACTGACAGTACTGTTTCTTGACTGAAGTAGTGAAGGGTGGTATGTACTAAATAGTTTTTTTTTTAAGCTTTTATTTATTTATTTGAGAGAGTGCCTGTGCACGAGTGTGCAGGAGCAGGGATGGGGAAGGGGCAGACAGAGAGGGAGAGGCAGACTCCCTGCTGAGCAGGGAGCCCTACTCAGGACTGTATTCCAGGACCCCGAGATCCTGACCTGAGCTGATGGCAGATGCTTAACGGACTGAGCCACCCAGGAGCCCCTAAATAGGTTTTTAAAATGAAATGAAAACTTGTGTTTCTTCAGTTAGTGAAGCTGAATTTTTAAATTAGATTTACTCTCCGTGCCCTACTCAGTGAAGCTTCATACCGTGTCTGGCACCAAGTTGTCACTTAGCAAATGTTTATTGATTTAATTAGAGAAGATGTGTGATGGGCGTGTAGAGACATATTATGAGTGGATTTAAGGAGTAAACCAGTACTATGTTCATATCTAAACTCTTTTAGTTAATAATTGTGTGACTTTGGGTGAGCAATCTATTGTTTCCAAACCTTGTTTTCCTCTTTGGTAAAATTAATGGACTAACAGTACATATTTCAGGAGTCGCCTGGGTGGCTCAGTTGTTAAGTGTCTGCCTTTGGCTCAAGGCGTGATCCCAGGGTCCTGGGATCGAGCCCTGCATCAGACTCCCTGCTCCGCTGGGAGCCTACTTCTTTCTCTCCCACTTCCCCTGCTTATGTTCCCTCTCTTACTGCCTGTCTCTCTCTCTGTCAAATAAATAAATAAAATCTTTTAAAAAAAAGCCCTATATATTTCAGAGGGTGCACTGAGGATTAAATGATATGGTGCATATAAATCACTTGGCATGGCATTTTATTCAAAGTCAAGGTTTTTTAAAGTAAACAAATTTAGTTACTATTTATAAAGAACAATGGCAATACAGAGGAGGTAGTTATTAATTGAACTGAATGGAGGGTTCACAGAAGGCATTAGACACTGCAAATTATTGACAGAATGTGATCATCCACGTGAGCTTGGGAGCTTTGCTAGGCACGGCATGTTAGACAGCAGTCTGATTTGGCTGGGTATCAGGGAATGCATGGGGGAAATCTGGAAATGTAGATAGAGGAAAGGTAATACAGTACATTGTATGTCAGGCAAAGGGTTTTAATCCTGAAGGGATGTGATCAAATATGCATTTTGAAGAAGCAGCGATGGCAGCGGAGTAACATATGGAGTTGGGGAAACCAAAGTTACTTGGTTGGTTGGTGGTTGTTGGAAAGGTTCAGGCTAGAGATTAGCTGATGTGCTGTAGAAAATATAGGGAGTAAGGAATAAATTCTAGTGCTGTGTAGGTGATATAATCAATTGAACTTTGGGAGGAAAGAGTTAAAGTATCTGGCACTTGTCCTATGGTTCATTTATTCCCTTTACCAGGAAGATGCCTTGGGAGAGAGAAAAGAAGTCAGGTGACTTGGTCTAATCTTCTTGTTAACTGGCTCTCCAGGTGAATAGATGAATGATATTTGTAGGAAGAAGAGATCTTCTCTAGTGAAGGCCTTTGCCAGATGACGTTGGCTAAAGGATGACTTATGGTAAATAAGTACAGAGTCCGTAAGACACGGCCACCATATAAGCTATTCATTTCTCTGGATACCTTTTTTGAGTTCTTTGATTATTTGGGGGCAGAGAGTAAATATCTTATGTCAGAAAGACGGGACTGGGAAGACACAAGGGATCTCCCAGGCTACTCTTTGTTTCATCTGTGCCGCTATCCTTGAAATTATTAGTTAAGTCTGAGACTCTGATCTCTCTTTCATGGGAGTCCTGTTTGATATCTGATCCTGTGTCTGAGCTCAAGACTTTGTGACCTAATGGATGTAGGTGAGAGAGAGAAAGAGATATAGAGGACGATTATAGAGTTGGTGATGGCCTTACATGAAATTACGCATCCTGGAGCAGTGAGGCCCTGCCCTTCTCCTTGAGGAGAATATGATGAGGTTGGTTTTAGACCTTTTGAATATGAGTTATCTATGTAATTTTCAGGTGGAGATGTCTCATACACAGGTACTGGAGATCAGATGGTCAGTACGTTTGGAGAGACAGAGAATGTGCTGAGGCTGTTGAAGGTAGATAAAGAGGAACCTGGGAATGTTACTGAGAAAGGCCAGTTGGACATTGGAAATATCAGAAGAGAGAAGTGGTTCTCTATGGAACTGTAGATTCTCTGTGGAATCTATGGGAAAAACAAGTTTTAAGCACAACAGTGTAAATGCTACAAGGGTCGACCATAGATTAAGACTGAAAACATTAATTAGATTTACCAATTGGTAGCTCATTAGTGATTTTAGAAATAATTAAAGAAAATTATAAATTTGTAGTGGTAACAAATTATGTGACTGGGAGATAGTCTCTGATTTTGATACAGAAGGAGAGAAGGTAGATAATGGGATTCATCTAGGCTTGTGGATGCTTAGTGTGGGTGCTGTGAAAAATAGAGCAGAGCTAGTTAAGGATGCTGATGAAAGAAGAATTGATAGAACCAACTGCTTCTTCCAGGATGTGTAAAAAATCAATAAAGCTATGGTAGTCTAAATAACTTGTAGTAGTATCACCTGGGATGTTGGTTAAAATTGAATACTTGTTCCCTACTGAATTAGAATCTCTGGAGGATGGCGCTATAGAATATTCTTCTTTAAGCACTTTCCAGATTAATTTTTAAGAACCTGTTTAATTATAAACAAGTGGGTTCTGAGAAAAATTATGATCTTGCTGAAATATTAAGTGAAAAGACAGGACAGAGATCTGTATGCATAGAATGCTGCTAATTATATTTAAAAAGATGCAAGTCAACGTTCATGCAATAAAAAGCCTGGAAGGAAATGCCCTCAGTTATTTCTAGCTTGTAGGACTTTAAGTAACTTTTATTTATTTATTTTTACAAGTCTTTTAATTATAGCTTATACTTCTTTCAGAATTAAAGATAAATTATAATTATTAAAAATCGGTAGCTAATAAATGATGTATTTCTACATATTGGATTATAAATACAGATACAGAGAGATAAGGTACTGTTTTAAAGAGACTGTTTTAATAATGGAAGGAAGAAAGAACATAAAGGCATTTTATACCTGAATTAGGTATAGAGGGAAAGATATGAGAGGAACATGGAGTAAAAGCAGAACTTTGTGAAAAACAAATCCATGTGCTTCATAATTTTGCCTAGAGTGGCCCATCTTCTAATACTCTAAAGACTATATGTATTCAAACTTTCAGTTTCTATCCCCCCTTTTTTTCTTAATCAAGACCAAAACTCTCCGAGTGTCATGGAATAAATGAAAAAAATACAGACCACTTTGTAGAATCAGTACAGTGACTTAGAGGGAACATCAGTCTGATAAAAAGCTGAGGCCATGAATCCAGCTGTGTTAAGAAAATCCCAAAGGCCATCTTAGAGAAATGGCTGAAATCTGCCATGGATTTCTGGTCACGTAGGAGTATATCTGTCAAAAACTGTTCTGACAAAAACTGGGCACAGGAGACCAGAATATTCTTTGGAAGCTTAAACTACAGATTTTTTTTTTTTTTGTATTAAGTGTTTGGTAAAGGTGGTGTCACCACAGAGTCATCAGAGTAAAGTGTGTCAAATTCACAGATGTTTATCAAGTAATCATTATAGGCTAGATTCTTTGATGAGGGATATCAAAATGTCTATATCATAAATACGATCCTTAACTTCAGTGAGCTTACAGTGCAAGTAGGGAGACAAAATAAATGAGATCTTTATCCTGAAGATAAAGGTAGATATTAAAGATATGGAGGCAAAGGAAGACATGAAGGGAGGAGAGTATAGCCAGAAAAGCCTTTGAGAGGTGATTGCAGGAGTGTAGGCATGAAATGGCCCTGGCTTGAACTGAGCTGATGACAGTGTAAATGGAAAAAAGGGGAAGAGTCTGAGAAATATGGTGAAGAACTAATCATTAGGACTTCTGGACTGCTCATTGAGCACAAGGGAGGTGGGGAGGTAGCTTCAAAGGTGACTCTAATGCTTCTATGCTTACTACCTAGAAGAATTCACAGGCATATAGAAGATGAGAGGAAGGACTGATTCAGGGGCAGGGGGAAATGGTGAGTCATTTCTTATATCAAGTTGGTCATTATGTCATAGCCATATCCATGAGAATTTGTACTTCTGTTCTCTTCAGAATTTGCCTCCATGAACAGGGGATTGCCAATGAACTCTCTAAATAGATGGAATACCAGGGGAGACACCAAGGTTGGGGATGGGGCAAATTTTGGCTCAAACATTTTGTGGTCACTAACTCAAGACAACAAAGACAGACCGTATACCATATATACGTAGTTGCTCCACCTTCAAAACTATTAATTCAAAATCTCATGGCTCATGTTATAGTCTCCTGCTAGCTTGTGTGATCACTCTCTGTTATAGCCACTTTCTCTCAATTCATCAGCCTTCTTTTGTTCACTGCCCTCATTATCTAATTTAGGTTACAGATTCATAATTGCCACTCTCCTGGAAATAACCTGAACACTCTTGTTCTTCTCTCTTTTTCTTCTTTCCCCAATCTCTCTTGTGGCTCTGAGTAGACCTAGCTAGCAACTTTGCCCAGTTATAACCAGGAGACTTGGACATGCTGGAGAAAGCCACAGAACAGATCACTTCTACTAGCCTTCAGCAGACCTCCAACACTGCTGACAATTCTCCTGTGCTTCTCTGGTAAACTCTTCTCATCTTCACAATATATTCTTATTGCAGCTTTTTTTTTCAAACTTCCGGTTACCTCAGCTATTCCTGACCATCACGTTCAGCAAATGTCTTTGCCTCTTTCTTTACAGAAAAATGGAAGCCATTACATTAATTCATCTTCCTGCTGCCAACGATACAAATCTATCCACAACTGAATCCAGCTTATGTGCCTTTCCTTCCATGACAGTAAGAGAGGAAATGTCCTTTCTATCTGAGGACAGTTCTGCAGTTCTGTGCTCTGGGTCCTATCACTTCCATTGTATTAGGACTCTTACATTAATGATTATTATTTTTATTTCTTGGCGTTCAACCTCTCTTTCTCTCAACTGCATCCTTCCTGTTAGCTTTCAAACTTGCTGGAGTTCTTTCCATTAAAACAATAATGAAATGTCCCCAAAGTTCCCTATCTTAACCCAGCTACCTTCTTAGGTAGTTGAATTTTTGGAAGTTATTCCTTATCTTTATTCAGTTACCACCTTAACCAATTGACCTTTTTGAAGGAATGGTCTGTATTTTGATGTTAACATTTCCATTTTTTCACTTTACACTTGTATCTCAGCACACTCCAATCTGGCTTTTTGTTCTCAGCACCTCTTTAATACAGCCCAGGGTTTTTCACCCATGCCATTAAACCCGGTAGCTGTCTTTCCTTCCTTATTTATTTCCACCTCTTACCAACATTTGCCACTGTTGACTATTCTGTCTTGAAACCCTCCTCCTCTTGGCTTCTGTGCATATGGCTGTTCAGCTTGCACCTAACTGAGGGGATAAAATAAAAGGTACAATCCTCTATCCAAGCCTTGTAAAAAAAAAAAAAAAAGCATGGACCAGTGTCAGACCAGATGAAAAAGGAGAATTTTCTGATTATCCATTCATCAGGGACCCTTTTAGGGTTCTTTTTTTTAAAAAGATTTTATTTATTTGAGAGAGCACGTTAGAGTGAACTTGAGCTGAGTGGAGGGGCAGGGGGGAGGGAGAGGCAGACTCCCTGCTGAGCAGGGAGCCTGATGTGGGACTTGATCCCAGGACCCTGGAATCATGACCCGAGCCGAAGGCAGAGATGTTTAAGCGACTGAGCCACCCAGGCACCTCACACTTTTAGGGTTCTTAATTTTAGGACACAATGGTATGCTTATCTCTTTGTCTCTTCTTTTTGTTACCTATGTAGGACCATCATTCTCTACCTAGCAATTAAATATTAGAGTTATTTAAGTTTTGTCCTCTCTCCCTTCTTACCGTTAGCATGTCGCTCAGAGATCTAATCCACCATAATGCAATAATCACTTATTCGCTGATGGCTCCCAAATTTATATCCATAGCAGACTTCTTCCTTGAGTGCCATACCTAGTGGTAACTCAGCTCCTATTCAGAATTTCCATGTGAATATGTGAGTGACATGTCTGATTTATTATATTCAAGTTAGCAAGGTCTGAACAAAATTCATAATCTCCCTCCTTCTCTTCTACCAAAACCTATTTCAATTTCAGTAAATGGCCATTTTATGCATTCCAGTACTTATACCAGAAACCTAGTAATCTTCCTTCACATATTTCTCTTCTCGTTTTTAGAGTTGAAAGGAATTGTAGCTATATGCTAGTGTAGAAGTATTTAATCTGAGGCACAGGGACCACTTGCAGCTCTGTGAATTTTCTGATATTTGATTCACAGTTACTTGTGCATAATCATCTGAGCATTTTTAGGAGAGCAGAGGGTCGTAAATATTCATGTCTCAAAGTGGTCTATTATCCAAAAATATTTTGATAATATTAATCAAGATTTCGATTAACTCTTGAATGAGGAAATTGAAACTCAGAGAGGTTAAGTGACTTTGCCAGGGTAATAATTCTGACTAGAGCCAAAGCAGGACTTGAACCTAGGCTCCTGACCTCCAGGCCACTACTCTTTTCCCTTTAAGGCATTTGGTGGTCAAAATCAAATTGTTTGGCCATCGAATCTTACCACAAATAAAACTGCACTGTTAGTGATGTAAGCCTGAAGATACTTGTTCTTTGCTGTGCATAAGCATTGGAAAATTCCCTGTTTATAACTTATTTCAAATAGGTATGCTTATATGCAAAATATATTTTCATCAAATTTCATATTTATATTTAAATATTTTTGAAAGAATGAACTTCTTTTTAACTTGTTTGTTCAAAATAATTCCCATTATGTTTCATGTGCTCTTATCTGTCTCTGATTTGATTCTGTAATCACCTAGCCCAATTCCCAAGGCCTCAAGGCCCATTTTGCTGTTGAATGAAAGGATTAGGCTCTGCTACTATCACAGGATGTAAAAATGACAAGGGAAAACTTGTACAAGATGTTTCTTTTATTACTTAATAGTTTCACGTTTTATATTAAGGTCTTTAAAGTATCTGGAGTACTCTTGTATGTGGTATTCAAAGGTAGAACTGCAGTTTTTTGTTTTTTTGTTTTTGATTTAAATTCAGTTTAGTTAACATATACTGTATTATTAGTTTCAGGGGTAGAATTTAGTTATTCATCAGTTGCATATAATACCTGTGCTTATTACATCAAACTCCCTCCTTAATGTCCATCACCCAGATACCCCATCCCCTCATCCCCTCCCCTCCAGCAACCCTCAGTTTGTTCCTATGAATAGGAGTCTTATGGTTTGTCTCCTTTTCTGTTTTTTTCTTATTTTTTCCTTCCCTTCCCCTATGTTCATCTGTTTTGTTTCTTAAATTCCACAGATGAGTGAAATCATATGATATTTGTCTTTCTCTGACTGACTTACTTCACTTAGCATAATACCCTCTAGTTCCATATGCATTGTTGCAAATGGCCAGATTTCATTCTTCTTGATGGCTGAGTAATATTCCATTGTATATATATACCATCTCTCTTTACCCATTCATCTGTCGATGGACATCTGGGCTCATAGTTTGGCTATTGTAGACATTGCTGCTATAAACACTGGGGTGTGTGTGCCCCTTCGAATCATTATGTTTGTATCCTTTGGGTAAATACCTAGTAGTGTAATTGCTGGGTTGTAGGGTAGTTCTATTTTTAACTTTTTGAGGAACCTCAATACTGTTTTCCAGAGTGGCTATACTAGGTTGCATTCCCACGCACAGTGTAAGAGAGTTCCCCTTTCTCTGCATCCTCTCCAAAATCTGTTTTTTTCCTGAGTTGTTAATTTTAGCCATTCTGACAGGTGTGAGGTGGTATCTTATTGTGGTGTTGATTTGTATTTCCCTGATGCCAGGTGATGTTGAGCACTTTTTCATGTGTTTGTTACCCATTTGTATGTCTTCTTTGGAGAAGTGTCTGTTGATGTCTTCTGCCCATTTCTTGACTGGATTATTTGTTTTTTGGGTGTTAAGTTTGATAAGTTCTTTATAGGTTTTGGATACTAGTCCTTTATCTGATAAGTCATTTGTGAATATTTTCTCCCGTTCATAGGCTGCCTTTTAGTTTTTTTTGACTGTTTCCCTCTGTGCAGTTTTTTATCCTGATGAAGTCCCAATAGTTCACTTTTTGCCTTTGTTTCCCTTGCCTTTGGAGACATGTTTAGCAAGAAGTTGCTGTGGCTGAGGTCAGAGAGGTTGCTGCCTGTGTTCTCCTCTAGGATTTTGATGGATTCTTGTTTCACATTTAGGTCTTTCATGCATTTTGAGTTTATTTTTGTGTATGGTGTAAGAAAGTGGTCCAGTTTCATTCTTCTGCATGTGGCTCTCCAATGTTCCCAACACCATTTGTTGAAGAAACTGTCTTTTTTCCATTGGATATTCTTTCCTGCTTTGTCAAAGATCAGTTGACCATAGAGTTGAGGGTCCATTTCTGAATTCTCTTTTCTGTTCCATTGATCTATGTGTCTGTTTTTGTGCCAGTATTATACTGTCTTGATGATTACAGCTTTGTAATACAGCTTGAAGTCCAGAATTGTGAGGCCTCCAGCTTTGGTTTTCTTTTTCAACATTACTTTGGCTATTAGGTCTTTTTTTGTTTTTTGGGTTTTTTAAAAAGATTTTATTCATTTATTTATAGGAGTGAGAGAATGGGTGAGTCGGGGGAGCAGAAGAGGGGGAGGGAGAAGGAATCTCAAGTGGACTCTGTGCTGAGTGTAGAGCCCTATGTGAGGCTCTGTCTCATGACTCTGAGATCATTACCTGAGCCAAACCGAGAATCAGACTTGATGCTCAATTGACTGAGCCACCCAGGTGCCCCGGGGTTGCTGTTTTATTTATTTTTCTATCTATCACACAGAAATTTATCCTTTATCACTGCAAAGAAATTATTCTTTCCACTTTAATTTATGCTACCACTTTACTCCTCAGCTTGATTTGTGATATGACCTTACTTGTATATTGTTATTTCTTATGCTTTGGAGAGTCTCTGCATCTTGGTTTTGTTCCATTTGCTTAGTTTTATTCATACCAATGTCCTTTTATCTGTTCTTCCTTAAGTTGATTTCTACTTTGTAAGTTTTCTTTTTTTATTATGAAGGATATTTTATTTCTCATTATATTTTGTAGTTATTTGGTAGTTCTAATGTAGAAAAACATTCATGGTTTTTGTAAACTGATCATGTATTTGGACAAATTCTTTTGTTTTCATAGTTTGTCTAAATCCTATCATTTCTTTTTGTTGTAGACCGTCATATTATTTAAAGGTCAGTTTTATTCTTTCCCTTCTGGTCTTTTTACTTTTATATCTTTGTCTTTTTTTTTTTTTTTAGCAGTTGCTAAGATTTGTAGTGCTATCCAGAACATATATAATCTTGCAGTTTCTTTGTCAACCTGTAATTCTCTAAGTCCCCTGAAATTCAATATACAGTTTTGTATGAATGCCTATCTTAATTGTAAAAGGAAGGTGGGCAAAGTTTTTCCCTTGTATGTAGTGTTTAAGCATGTTTGCTTTAGGTAGTTAGTTCATAACCATCACTCACTTTAGCCTGTCCCTTTGATTCTTAGGGAGTGAATTTCTTTTTTAATCATAAATAATGTTTGAATTCTTTCCAATTTGTTTTTCTTTATCTCTGGAAATAATTATATGTTTTCTCTTTGTTAGTATATTGATATGGTTAATTTTATTGGAGATACTTTTTTTGTATTAAAATATCCTCACAATTTTGGGGTAAATCCTACTTGATCATGCTGAATTTTATTTTAATATATCTTTTCATTTGGCTAATATTTTATTTTAGAATTTACACATAGATTTGTAATTGAATGGGCTTATAATATTCTTTTTGTACTGTGTTTATCTAATTTTCAAATTAAGATTACACTAGCCGTATAAAAGGGACAGCTTTCTTTCTGCTTTTCCTTGAAAGGAGGTAAGAATGGTCTGCTCCTTGATAGTTCAGTAGAATGGACCTACAAATCAGCAAGGCCAGAGAATTTGGGAGAGGAAGAAACTTTGCTTTTTAAATTTCTTTAATACTTATTGATCTATTTAAGTTTTCTATTTCCTTTCATACGATTTCCTTTCATTTGACATTTTGTCTTTCCAATACTATATGTTTTGCCTAGATTTTCAAATTTAGTAGCATATGGGTGCTCAAAATATTCTTTTATTATCATTTTAATATTCTTTTGTGTCTATAGTTATTTTTTTTTACTTCTGTCTTTTATTTGTATGTTCTCCTTCCCTCCCTCTCCCCCTCCCTCAATCCCTCTCTTGTTCTCCCTTTCCTCTCCTCCTTGTCCCCTCCCTTCCTCCCTCTCCCTTCCCACCCTTCCCTCTCCCCTTCTCCCCTTCCTTTTCTTCCTCTTGTCCTCTTCCTCCACCTTTCCCTCCCTTTCTTCCTTTCTTTCCTTTCTCTCTCTCCCAAAACTAATTGCTAGATTCTGCTTATTAATCTCCTTAATGCTTTTGATTATTTTGTTTTTCCTCATTTTTTTGTGGGTTTGTTCTCTATTTATTGATTTTTGTTAGCGTCTTTATTATAATTTTCTTCCTCCTTGTTTCTCTGGATTTGCTCTGTTCTTTTTTCCACTGTCCAAGTTCAGTGACTGGCTCATTTTCTCCAACCCTTCTTCTTTCTTAAAATAAATTTCCATTTAAATGGAACTTTGTAAGTGTCCTGTACTTGTTGATATGCATTGTTCAGTTTAATATTTTTATAATTTTTCTTTTCTTTTTAAATATGTTATTTAGTAGTATTTTAAAGTTTTCCTTTTTCAATTCTTCTTTTTATTGATTGCTGACTTTTATTGCTTTTGAATCAGATATCTTTGGTATAGATAAGCAGCTGCTGCTAATTTCTATCTGGCAAATGGTGTGGGACAGATGATGATTCTTCCAAAGCAGTGTTTAGGAGAGGAAAGAGCAGAGTCTCTCCAAAAATAATCCTCAGGTACTGTGCCTACCCACACTCCACCACATGGTATTATAATTCCACAACAGCTTTCTCATAGCTGTTACATTGGCTCCTTAGATCTGTGATTCCATTCCCTCTGTCTTTTGTCCTATGGGTGATTTTTAGGTAAGAAGTAGTACCCTGTGCTGGTTTGCCCTCTTGTTAGGAACCAGTGGAAGCCACTGGTATTTTCTCTTCATTGATTCTTTCTATATTCAGCCACTATTGATTAAGCAATGACAGTGTCCAGAATATAGTTCCAGATCCTGAGGATTAAGTGGAAAAAAAGACACCCTAAATTCCTGCCTCTTAGTATTTACATTTTTATTAATAAAAAAACATTTTGTTTCCAGGCCAAAGTGAAATATATCCTTCTATTTATAAATGCAAAACTAACTGCTTTGTCAGACTTAATTTAGTGTAAGCATAGTTATGTGATATTTAGTGTCAAGAGAAGTGGAAGACTGGCTGACTGTAATATCTGCTCCATTACCTTTTGTCTTTTTGGATGCAGACAGACTAACATGAGGAAATCACATTTAATAGTGGAAATATACTATGATTAGTGGGAACCTTTCTCCCTTTAAAATTTTTTTTTTCCAGAATTTTAGAATTGGTTTGCTGGGGCTACAATAACAAAGTACCACAGACTGAGTGGCTTAAATAGAAATTTATTTTCAATTCTGGAAGCTAGAAGATCAAGGTGTTGATAGGGTTGGCTTCTTCTAAGGCCTCGCTTCTTGGCTTATAGATGGTTGTGTTCTTGGTGTCTTCACATGATGTTCTGCCTGGTATGTCTGTCTCCTAATATTCTCTTCTAATAAGGACACCAGTCATATCAGATTCAGGCCTATCCTAATGATCTCATTAAACTTTACCACTGTAAAAATCTTATCTCCAAATATAGTCACATTCTGAGGTATGAGGGGTTAGGACTTCATCATATTAAGTTTGGGGGACACAATTCGGTCCTTAATAATAATAATTATGTACAATGAAGTGTTTCTTAATATGGCAGACATTACTGGTAGATATTCTTTATGATTAGTAGAACTATATATAATTTCCATGTTAACTTTTGGAGTTGACTTTTTGGGGTATTTTAAATGATGTAACCATATGTTTAGCTTTTCAGGGTTAATGTTGGAAGCACTTGCTATACTTATTTTTGGTGGACAAACCTGATGTGAGGAAAAACCTCACACAATAATATCAAGCAGGATTGCTTTCAATTGATTTAGGGGTCTTTAACATTTTGTAAATGTTATTCTGTTCTGCATTTCCCATGCTTCTTTACCAATTTTTGCTTATAAGCGCAGAGGTAAAATTGACAGAGAAGAGAGAATGGCTATTTACATTGTGTGTATATGTAGGAGTCTAGTGAGTAATGTAGAAAAGCAGGGTCACTTAGTAGAAAGAGCCCTGAGAAAGCTGGGATGGGAGTGAGAACAATTAGGTGAGACTCTGGGAGCTGCTACTATATAGCGAGGCGGACGTAGGTAAAATGGCCAGACTGCATGGTGACCAGAGGAACAGTTGGGGGAGTTGGTGGGAGATCCAAGATAGTCTTCTTAGGACCATAGATATGTGTTTAGAAAAGATGGGCCAACGCATATTGGTTAACAGTGTCTCTGTGGATCTGAAGAGTAGACAATGTTCATTGCATAAGATTAAGAACCTATTTGATTGGGTTAATGGTGGATAGTGTCTGATAAAAACCTACATAAATGTGTCTATATAAATTATCTACTCAGTACTACTTTATTAGTATTATATAGTATAATATAATTATATATTATTTTACATAATATATAATTATATTATGTTATATATCTAATATTATAATATTATATATTAGTATTATATATTATTATTTAGTATTATATTATATATTAATATTATATATTGTTTTTATCAACACCTATGAATTAAACTTCTCTTTAGGATAAAGCTTCATAATGTATAGAAGATGTATGGACCTGCTGATTACTCTTCCTTTATGTTTTAAGCGCTTCACCTTTCTTTCATAGCTCAGTGGGATTAAAAATGCTTGTATTTCTTCATCATTGTTGATTCAAGTAAACAATCATCTCATGGTACATATATTACATGCTTTCCTTCTCTGCTAACTTTTTGCTCTCCATTTGTCTTTAGAATTCTGTGTTTGGCTTTAAAGGGAAATGAAGTTCATTGTCTCTTGTGGACCATTCTCAAGAACTTTTTCCAGTTTAAATTAACAGAGGAATTGGGTCACTTTTTATTAAGCAGACAGACTTGTAGACATTCTCTGGAATCACAGCTGTGTCAGTTAATGGGCTGCAGAGAAGCTCTTTTTCACTGATGTCTTGACAATTAACAAAATAAGTAACAGCATAGCTGTTTTACTAATGGAATATTTTGTGTTCAGAGTGTTGTGATTGCTTACTTCAAAAATTGCTAAAGAGTAGAAAAGCATGTACCCTGCTTTGTATAAAAGATACTCATCAAAGAAACAATATAAATATTAATTAATTTAGGTCAGGGCTTCTCGACTTCAGTTGACATTTGGGTCCTGTAATTCTTTGTTGTGGGGGCTGACCTCTGTAGGATGTTTACTAGCATTCCTAGCCTCTACCCAATAGATTCTAGTAGCACAGCGTCTTTGTCTCCCTGGTCTAAATGTAACAACCGAAAATGTCCCCAGATAATGCCAAATGTCTTCTGGGGGGCAAAATCACCCTAGCTGAGATTGACATACTTAGATCAATGTTAACATTTACCCGGAAACTGAAGCAATCAAATTTATGGTTGTTAAAATAGAGTTGTAGGCCAGTCTCTTTCTTAGCCAAAACCAACAGCCCCAGCAATAATATCAGCCATCACTACCACCATGGGCTGAGGACATGGAAAGGGATTTTTGCTGGATATGAACCAAGTATTAGGTACTATCTTAGGCCCTTTATATTATTTCATTTACATCTCCTAATTGCCCTATGAAGAGGACATTGTCCCTCTCATTCTACTACCGTGAGAATTGAGGCTCAGCATGATTAAGCTCCCTGTCCAGGGTGAAAACATCTACCTGGCAGGGCAGTTGGGATGAAACTTAGCCAGATGCATCTCCAAACCTCTTTTTTCTGTTTCATTCTACTGTACCCTAAAAGCACCTTCTTTTACAAGTTCCGCTATTTCCGTCAGTGTAACAGGGTTCTAAGCATCCAGGGTTGTATTGTATTTTAATCTTTTTATTTTTATATATTAATAAAATTATTAGCTCTACTTCAAATGTGTTATTGTTTTCTTTTTTAAAAGCGCACAATACAAATTTGGAGAGAACTCCTTTAAACTGTATGTACTCTAAGGAATTCTAATACACATTCTTTCTTGGCTAGGGGGTTGGTTCTATCTCCTCCCCCTACTCCTGCATACTTAAATTGAAAATCACACTAATAAATATTTCTCAAAGGTATTCACTTGAGCAGTTAATAATGGAAAAAAATTCTCATATAATAAATATTTTAATTTCTAAATTGAGAGACTTTCTAATAACAAAATTCAATAGATTTCAATTTAGTACTTTTTATTGTTTCCTCAGTGAGAGGGGTCTGATCAGCAGCCAAATGACTAATAAGTAGTAGAAAAACTAAGGAGGGGTGAGTGACATTCTAAATTAAGGATGTGAATGTCAAGTTTGAGATTTCTATTTCAATGCTAAAGAATGCAGTGAATTACATTTAGCATAGACGTTTAGAAACATATTTCTAAGTAACAAAAATAAGAATGAATGGCATATATTTTAGGAGCAGTTAATTAATGCACACTCTGAGATTATATAATTGCTCTTAAGCTTAGATTAGTTTAAATAAAGAGAAAAAGGCGATCCATAGTTAAAATTGGAAACCATAAATATTATTATGAACAGGCCATTGTGACTTTTTTTTCCATACTATAAGTATTCTGGGCTTTCTCCCAGTAGTAGCTACATCAAACATTGAAACATCTGAAACAGCTGTTGCATGTTTTTTCCAAAATTTCCAAGGATTTTGTCTGTTGGAAAAGGTAGATTAATGATAGGGAGTTATACAATACCCCTATCATGCTTATATTGTGATGAGACTTCTGTGAACTGTTTGGGTAGGTTCTTTGCAAAGCCTTATCTTTAGAAATTTGTTCTATTTCTTGGAAGGAAACATATACTATATGTCAGTAAATATCATAAAACCAGAGGGTATGAAGAAACATTTTGCTTTCAGGGAAACCCACTTATGCTATCTCAGTTATCTGAATCAAACAAAATATAATAAAATGACCCCCCCCCAAAGAAAAAGAAAACTATAATTTTAAAAGCAACTTCATGAAGAGATGCTACAAGTCCCTTGCCTTTTTGTTGGAAATTCATTGTCAGTCATTTTTTTCTTCTCCTACCCCCTCCTAAAAAGCAGCTTATTGTTGTTTCTGGACAGGTGCCATCCTAAGGACTGAAGACGATGAACCCTACTCTATTTTAAATTTTTAATTGTAGTTCCTTTAGAGCCTTCATTTTCTGACTTGTTTTAATTAGCTTCCTGACAATCTTATAATCCTTCTGTGTAACTCGAATAATACCATCTGAATTGCTGTGTTAGGAATTATTATTTTATTCCACGAGGAAGACTTCCTCAGGATTTTCCTGATCTTTTCTCTGAGTGCCTAGAGGAGAAGCCTGGAAGAGGATGTGAACTCTGTCTATATTTACAGCTCTTAGGGACTTTACTCTCTCTTGCAGTGAACACTCAGTCCCCAGCAATTGATCAATCATCTAGCTCAGGGGTGGCAAACAATGGCCTGCTCTGTATTTTTTATGAATAAACTATTGGGACACACCCATGCTCATTCATTTGCATATTAGCTATGTCTGTTTTTGACATAGCTGAGTGGTTATGACCCAGTCTAGATGGCCTCCAAAGGTGAAAACATTTACTGTCTGGCGCTATGAAGAAAAAGTTTGTTGACCCTTTATGTCGTCTTCCTAGTGTCCAGATGGATCCTGGTTAATTAAATCATGCTCATCTCTTCCTGTAGGCACCTGACTCTCCTTAGATTTTGGGTCAGTTGCTTACCCTGTGACCTAAGGACTTCAGTAAGTTCAAGTTGTCAAGTTGCTATTTGTTCATTGCTGTAGACTGCATGTTTGTGTCCCCTCAAAATTTATGTAATAAATTCTAATGTCTGATGTAACGGTGTTTTGAGGTGGAATCTTTGGGAAGTGATTAGGTCATGGCAGTGGAGGCCTCATGGATAGGATTAGTGTCAGAGGGCTTCCTCACACTTTTCACCCCTGTGAAGACACAGTGAAAAGTTGGCGGCCTATGAGCCAGTAAGTGGATCCGCTTCAACAGACACTGAATCTGCCAGTGCCTTGATCATGCATTTCCCAGCTTCCAGAACTGTGAGAAATAAATTTCTGTTGTTTATAAGCTGCCAAATCTATGGTGTTCTATTATAGCAGCCCAATGGACTAAGACATCCATCACGTTTTGTTTAAAGTTGGAAGTGAAGCTCTTTCAACTCTGCATCTCCAAGTGATTCCTCTTTCCCTCCCTTTTCTCCCCCTTACAATTTATCTGTTAAAGAACCTGGGTAATTTGGTAGATTTCCCAATAGTCTATCATTTATTAAAATAATATGGTGCCTTGTTTTCTGAGATTTCTTGGCTTGGTTCCCAAAGGCTACTTTTTTCTCGGGCTTTCTCATTCCTTTCTCCCTTTTGCCTCTGTCTTGCTGTGTTTTCATTCCATTCCAAACAGTTTTTCCTCAGTATCAAAAAGACAGCTTGGAAGGTCCCTTTTTAGAAGCCACATGTATTAGGGGTGCCGGGTGGCTCAGTCCATTAAGCATCTGCCTTTGGCTCAGGTCAAGATTTCCAGGTCCTGGGATTGAGCCCTGCATAGGGCTCCCTGCTCAGGGGAGGAGTCTGCTTCTTCCTCTCCCTTGGGTTCCTGCGCGCTGGCTTTCTCTCTCTCTCTCTCTCAAATGAATTAGTAAAATCTTTAAAAAAAAAAAAAAAAAAGAAGCCACATACATTAAACTGTTCCAGCTCCATCAGCCCTTATCACGAGACCCTATTGGAGTGGGGAAAAACCATCCATTCAGTGACGGTTCTTAGAACTGGCCCGTGGCACTTTTCAGTGAGTACCTCCTGGCTACTTTGGAGTTCCTTTGTTCTCAGTGACTTCATTGATTCCCTTTGTTTTTTCCGTAAAGTGATGATACCAGGAAGGTCATATGGCTATTAGTGGTTTGAACCCACCCACTTTTACCTTGGGGCTTTGCAAAATACCGTGTTACCTCGTTTTGGCAAATATTGTCCATGGGTTCTTAGTTTTGCAGTGTACTAACTCTGTTATTTTTATATGGATATTCAGAAGATTTAAAAATATGTTTCCATAGCTGCCATCGTTTCCCCCAAATTCTTGATTTTTTTTTTTTTGATTAGTTAAGGGTATTTGAATGTATTACGTTAGAATGTTGGAGAATAAGAATAATAAAATAATTTAAGTCTTATTAAGTACAGCCACATTTGGATATATGCAAGGTGGTTGTCATGTGAAGAAACTGGATATGCGTCCAAAAATTACCGTAGGGATAACTACTGTTTTAGGGTCATTTTCTGTATGCTCATGCTCTGTGCATTATCTTGACCACCCTTAGGAGATAACATGTTATTTGTTCTTACCATTTTACAGATGAGGAGACTGAGGCTCCAGGAGGTTAGATATGATTTGCCCAAAGTTACACACTACTAGGTGGGGAGCTGGAATTCTAACCAAGGCCTATCTAATTCCAAGGAACAGGCCTTGACCACTGTAATACACTTGGCAGGTGTTCAGCAAGGCCTGTTTTGATTCTTTCCTCTCTTTTCCATTAACTTCACCTACTGCTTTAATCCTTTCCAGTAGTTTCCAAAAATAACCCTCTGATCCTTTCCCAGCTTCCGTCAGGACCGCTGACATTGATCTGGCCCCTTCCTAACCCATAAGAGTGCAGAACAAGAAATGTTAAAACCTCTGTGATGCGTTCTAGTTGGTCAGAAAGATATATGAATGAATGGTATTCCAGTTCTCATTTTATTGTCACAGAAGAGATTTCAACTGTTCCTCCATTGGTTCTTGCTAATTGTTTTGCCCTATTTCCAATTATTGCCCATTACCAATCCTGGGTTCTAGCCATATCAGTCTATTCACCCTCTGCAGTGCTGCCATTTAGTGTCACTTTTGTGTTTGCTGACGCTGCCATCTGTTCGTGTAATATCCCCTTTGCATTGCCATCCTTTAAAGCCAGATGCTTAGGTGGCCCGCTCTGTGGAGACTTCCCCGGTTTTCTCCAATGAGGACGCAGAATCTGTGACTTGTTAATGGTCCTCACACAGTCATTGGAAAGGATCTCTATCATTGCATTCATCAGAGTGTGTTTAGGTGAGATATTTTTGAACCTGTCTGTTCTGCTAGACTCTGAGTTTACCGAGGAATGGGACATACTTTATTCTTGTAAACCCAGAGCCTTGTGCCTGGAACACACTAGAGACTTAAATCAGTTTTGTTAGATGAAGCCAGTTAGTGTCATTGACATTATTTTCTAGTAATAAGATTAGTTTTGTGTGTGTGTATGTTCTTTTTTTTTTTAAAGGTTATTTATTTTTTTTACTGAAGTGCCGTTGACACACAATGTTAGGTTAATTTCAGGTGTACAACATAATGATTCAACAAGTCTGTATGTTATGCTGTGCTCACCACAGGTGTAACTGACATTTGTCACCATGTAATGTGGTTACAACACCATTGACTACGTTTCCTATGCTGTATTTTTATCCATGGGACTTTTTCTTTCTGTAATCGGAAGCCTGTTGTAAGACTAATTTTAACTTCTTGGTTAGAAAACAAGTACTTAACAATTGCATACTTATTTTGCCTTTCTGTTATGACTTATCTTTTAACATGTATTCAAAACTATACCTAAATAGGCATGGCCGAATAGGCAAAGAGCATGTTTAACTAAATTTGCCACAAAATTAAACTTTTTTTCTTGTCTGGCAGTTCTCTGAGAATTATCTGAGTGTGGATAATATTTTTTTCATGTAGCTCATCATGCCCAGCAAAATTAAATATTTTAATTAACATTTGTAATCAGCTTTTCCTATTCTTGGGTCTAGTGGTTTATATTCATTTAAGCAAATTGAATTTTAAAGATAAGTTAAACACAGCCTTTACAAAGCCAACTTCAGATTGATTTTCTTTTCTCTAATGTCACGTACTTTATCAACTTACATTTCCATCATTCATTTATTTATTCACTCATTTAATAAATCACGTGTGTATTGAAAGCTAATAACTCATTTCTAGATAGGTCTAGAATTTGCTCAAGTCAGGGTGATGGGCCTTTCTGGAAAACAGTGTGCTTTAATTTTTAAAATCACAGCAAGACAGAAATCTCAGGACATGAAGAGACACAGACTAGACAAAATGGTTTTAGTATTCATTTATTTTCTGATCAATTAGTTTAAGCAATATTCATAAGTTAATTGATTAAAACTTCTTCTGGTCCTCTGCCTAAAGGTGAAATTATTCAGTTGTTCCAGTAGGTCCAGGCTCCATGTTATCATTATTCTCTTAATGACTGAGATTAAAAAGTGAAGGTGTCTTACCTTGCAGACAAATTAAATACTTTATAGGCTTAGGGGCTCTTTTTGTAAGGGGATAGGCTTTTGACTCCTTTTTCTGTGGGTAGAAATTATGGATCTTTGGATGACATTCAAACATAATTTTTTTAACTCACCTGTGACTTCAGAGAAAATTTATCTCTTTTTAAACATAAATATAAGAGCAAATAATTTCTAGGAAAATGGAGAATATTTGATGTTTTCTTTCTTTTTTTATTTTATTTTTTTAAGATTTTATTTATTTAATTAATTAATTATTTATTTATTTATATGTCAGAGAGTGAGAGAGGGAGCGGCAGACAGAGGGAGAAGCAGGCTCCCTGCTGAGCAGGATGCGGGACCTGAATCCAGGACCCTGAGATCATGAGCTGAACCAAAGACAGATGCTTAACTGACTGAGCCACCCACGTCCTTCTCTCTCTCTCTCTCTTTAAGATTTTACTTATTTATTTGAGAGAGTGAGTGAGAGAGAGCACATGAGCAGAGGCAGAGTGAGAGAGGGAGGGAGAGGGAGAAGCAGACTCTCCTGCTGATCAGGGAGCCCAACACAGGGGTGGGGGTGGTGGAGAAAGGGGGGCTCGATCCCAGGACCCTGGGATCATGACCTGAGCTGAAGGCAGGTGCTTAACTGACTGAGCCACCCAGGCACACCAGTGCTCTTCTTTCTTATTGCAATATACAGTCTCTAGTTTTGGAAAAAAGCACACAGAGCTTAAGCCCGCCTGTTTGGGACAATAGATACAATATATACAGTCTGCTAATGTCACCAGCTTCCCACGAGTACAATATATACAGTCTGCTAATGTCACCAGCTTCCCACGAGAAAGGAGATTTTTTCCCAGTGGGTGCTGTTGGTGTGTTTTTCAGGTCTCATGGAACAGATTTTTCTTAAGGATTTGCCACGGGCAGGGATACAAACCCAAGGAATACATGGTTCTTTCTGTCAGGTCATTTACAATCCAACCGGAAAAACATACAGCCAGTGATTACAAATAAGTGGACAAATTCTTCTGAGTCACTAATTTACTAGGATAGATGGTATTATTTTATTTTTAAGTGATTTTCAAGGCTGATGTTTTCACAAAAGACAACACTTAGATAAAATGCTCTCCTAAAGAGTAATAGTCTATTATGAGCTCTAATTTGGACATATTTTTAATAAGTTTTGTTTCCTAATTCCTGTGGGAGATATAAGTTAAATTCTGATATCAAGATAGGAAAAACTGGTAAAGACATCATAAATGAATTTCAAAAATATAGCTCTCAGGGGCAATTTGCTGTGTGAGTGAAAAACCAAAAGTAACCCCCAACAGCAAACATGACCGTATTACAGTGATCATTGTTCAGAGCTTGGGGCTTTGCAGTCAGACACATGGGGATTCCATTTCTGGCTCAATATTAAGTGTGTAAGTGTGATCTTGGTTAAGTTCTTTAAGTATCATTTCCTCACCTATGCTATGCCTCAGAAATTATTTTGAAGATTAAAAGGAATTTATGACTGTAAAAGTTCATAGTATAGAGCTTAGGACCTAAGAAGCCCTTAAAATATATTTGCTATCTTTATGTTACTGTGATAACGCCCCTGAATCAGTTATAAAATATTTTAACCAATTTACAATGTATTTATTCAAGGAAACATCAAAATAAAAGGGAGTGAAATAACGGTGTTACAAAGGGATCATGGCAGGGCACCGAGACCTCAGAAAGAGTGGCCATCGATCTAATCCTCAACCGTAACAAGCCAGATACTCAGTTTGTCAGGATATATCTTTTAAAACGGGCTCATCAAGATCAGGGGATACTTCCTACTTTGGGCTCATTCATAGTGGAGACAATGCTCTTTGTACATTACAATTCACCAACCTGAGCACTTTTTTTTTTTTCTATTTTATATCCTAGAAACAATTTGGTCATTAGCTGTTTGCACAGTGAGCACACAAGCAAATCAAAGGTAATCACATTGTCTTGTGGAATTTTTTTATTCAAGTGTCTTAAAAGCCCAACCAGACCTCCTGACCAAGAAGAGTGTACACCTTTCTAATAACTAGTGTACGTCAGGGTCTCTTTCCTTTGCTCATCCTGAGTAAAAAATCTTCTCAATCTTTTGCTCTTTTTCACGGTTCTTTTTGCAGTATTTTATGAAGACCACCGTACTAGTTTCCTATTACAGCTGTAACAAATTACCTCAAACTCAATGGCTTAAAACAGTGTACAACTCACAGTTCTGGAGGTCGGAAGTCTGAAAAGATCTCATTGGGTGACAGTCTAGGTGTCAGTGGGGCTGTGTTTTCTTCTGGAGGCTCTAGGAGACAATCTGTTTCCTGCCTTTTCCAGCTTCTAGAAGCTGCCTGTATTCCTTGGTTCCTGGTCCCCTCTCATCTTCAAAGCCTGCAGAGTAACACTGTGAGTTAGTCTCTGTCTCTTTCTCTGTCTTTGCCTTTCTCTCTCTGTCCGAGTTCTCCAGCAACTGTCTTTCACTTATAATGAATGATCTTCGTGATTGTACTGGGCCTGTCTTGCTAATGTTTGATTATCTACCTCCCCTGTCCCCCATCAAGATTTGTAACTTAATCACATTTGTACCATCTCTTTTGTGTGTCATATTCACAGGTTCTGGGGATCAGGGAGTGGACATTTTGCCGGAAGCATTATTCTGTCTACCACAACTACCTAGTTAGTCTTTCTGTGGGTATGGTAATACTGTTGATTGCATAATAACATTTTTCACATTTAACAATGCTATAATTAGATTTCCAGACTGCTCTTTAAGCATTGATTTAGGAGAAATCTAGTCCTTTAGGCAGATTTCTGTAATAGCTCATCTTAGTCCTTATGTGGTTATAACCTTATAGGTTACTGTTATATTGAAGTTCAAGTATTTCTTTTATTTACCAACTAGAAATCACAAGATGAGGTCATATATTTCAAAGATTTCCATCTGTAGGAATGAGAATTTCTTTTCCAAAGTTTATCTTTTAAAGTTGCAAGTTTCAGTTACCTGGAGAATTCACTTGCATGTTGTTTATTGTTTATTTTTTAAGGATGCTAATTCAGTTACTTATTACTATAGCACATATATGAGCTTCTTAAACTTTAGCAAGTACTTTAATTTAATTCCTCATTTAGATGTACTCATGCTTTTCACTGTCCATTTAGGTAAATTACACAAGAAACCTTCCTTTTTGAGGGTCTTCCTATGTGTTTGCAATGTGTTTGCCTTGACTTGATGAGATTCAATAGGTACTGTTATTATAGGGTACTCTATTAAACATAAACTATAAGGGCAGAATAAGTATCTTTTACCCAGGAGTGATGGGTATATAGGCAATATTTTATTGCATTATCTATTCATTTTATAGGTCCTGAACTCATGAATAAATTGCAATAGCAGGGAAGCATGATCATGACAAGGTAAGAAAACTGGGAGAAAGGGCTCAGGAGAAAGAAAAGTTTTTTTTTTTTTTTTGTGCTTTGGACAAGCCCTTTGAATAAGTAAAAATTATCTACATGAAGTCTTAGGCAAACAGCTTTACATTGTATTAGATAATTTAGCTAATTGAAAATACGGCTAGAAAAATGATAACATTAATTTTAAAGTGTATTTTGAGTGTCAAGTTAGTAAGTGCTTTCTTTTTCATTCCATTATATACTTGAAGACTATTCTATCCACTTAAATACTCTTAAAATTTGTAATCTTAGGCCAAGGTCTGCCTACCAAGTTAATCAAAGAAGCAGATTTTCTAGGAATCCCTTTCATAGAAGGCTAATTTTCAAAGCTATATGGCTCCATGCTGTCTTCTAGTAGACGTATTGCTTTTAGAAGTTGTATTAACTCTTCTGAGCCATTAAGCTAATGCATAATATTTTATGGATATTGTGTCTGAGAAATTATATTACAACTTGGGAACCTATTTATAATATCTATTCTTTCTTCACTAAAATAACTTTGGAGTTTTATGAGGTAACTCAAGGCTGGTGGCTGGAGAGATAATATTGATAGTTTGAAGTAGCTAATGTAGGAATATGTCTTGCTTGCTTTCCGTATCCCAGTTAGTCACTATCATGATCTTGTAAGGTATGAGCTGGTAGCCCCATTTTCCAGGTAGGAAAATTGAGTTTCAGACAGATGTGAAATTTGTTACTGTAGATTAGCTTTTAAAAAAGAATAATATAAACAAGTATATCTATTCAATTGTCTACATGAATATCTGCTCTCAAGTCTCTTTCCAAATTATTTACTTTAATTATCATGACACGATGCTTTGCTCTAGGTATTCTAGATGCTTTACTCTAAATATTCTAGATTTTATCCCATGTTCAAAGTATCAAAATTTTGTCTATGGTAACTTATGAATGATAGTTTCCTAGGCTGTTGTCACAAAGTGCCACAGATTGGGTGGCCTAAAACAGAAATTTATTCTCTTACATTTCTGGAAAAGTCCGATATCAAGGTACCTGCAGGGCTATTCTCCCTCACTGAGGCTCTCGAATAGACTCTTTCCTTGCCTTTTCCTATCTGATTCTGGCTGTCAGCCTTTGACATTCCTTGGTTTACAATGACAGCACTTTAATCTCTGCCTCGGTCATCACATGGCATTTCCCTTGTGTGTCTGCATGTCTTCATGTGGCATTCTTCCTGTCCTCGCTTCTCTCTCCTCTTCTTATAAGGATACCAGTCATATAATTATAAGAGCGTACCCTACTCCACTATTACTTCATCTTATCTAATTACATTGATAACAACCCTGTTGCCAAATACGTTAATATTCTGAAGTCCTGGGGGTTAAAATTGCAGCGTATCTTATTTGGGGGACACAATTCAACCCATAACACCATGTGTACCACATTTGGAAAAACATCGATTTTCATAAATTGTGTTTTTTGTCATTAGGTTCTCTGCTTCATATCCAAGGATGTCACAACTAATGAGTATATGAAAATAATTATTGTACTCTTTATAAGTAAGTGTTTCTCCAAATTTGTTCCAAGAAATACTCTTTTTAGGGTGCTCTAAGAAAAATGGAATGTGTTATCAAATAATTGTGGGATACACTGAATATTAGCCTCCATTTTATTCACCCTTCTTGGAGACCTACTGACCCTTAGGATGTTAAAGTCATTTGGAAGTCCTGTGTAAAGTCTGTTGAACTGACCCTAAGTTCCCTAAACATGTTTGATGTCAGAAACTATCATGTAACACTTGTTACTTTGTACAGGCATCTTGGAAAATGCCGCACTTGTGAATTACAACATATATACTATTGTCCCTTTTCATTATGAACATGGGCAGATGACTTAACCTTTGTATGCTTCAGTTTTCTCAACTGTAAAATGAGAGTAATAATTGTAGTTATATCATAAGAATTATTGGGACTATTAAATAAGATAAAACAAGCAAAGAGCATGACGTAGTGTTCAGCCACGGAAAGAGCTCAATCAACGCATGTTTATCATTATTGTGATTAGTATTCTGTTTAGTCAATACTTGTCGCTGTACATTAATCCTGAGTGGTGCTGAGCTCCAACAAACAAGAAGGCCGTACTTATTAGCTTGAACACAATTTCTGTATAATTTACAGAGTAAAGAGATCTTACTTTTTATTCTCAAAGTGTTTAAGTATTTTACCTGTTTTATTGCAATGTCTTAGGAAATGTAAAGGAAAAAAAAGGCTATATTAGAATTGGTGTAATGTGTGTAGTAAGAGGGAATTGTACAGCACATTTTAGTAAGAGATTTTTGGAGAATGATTAAAATTAAGGTTTCTCATTAAGAATACTAGTCATTTTATTGTGCTATTAATAAAGTGATGCCCCAGGAGCAATTGAAATCTACATATAAGGCTGAAGGAACTTGCAGTAAAAGCCCCAGAATCCTATGCTTTGGTTGGGAGTTTTTTCCTGTTGTCTTTTATGTCAGGCATTCAGTTGACAGTTTTGTTTTTTTCTCTGTTTCTCAGGCACTTCATTCTATCATTTATTCTAACCACTTGCTGTTTTAAAATATACTACAAACTAGAAGACTGATAATGAAGGTTATTCAGTTGTTTCTAAAATAGTAAGATTGCTGAAAGCTTTTCTCCCCCTGCAGATTCTTTTCTGTTTGTTTTTAAAATAATTTATTTAATTGTAAGTTTATATAATTTAATGTTTAATAATGGTTTTGTTTAACTGGCTCACAAAATTTCTGAAAATTCAACATTAAGCTCTCACAGCATACCACATGTGTGAATATTTTTTAATGTAATTGTTAATATTTTATAACTTTTATTTTTTTAAATTTTAATTCCCGTGTAGTTAACATAACAGTGTTATATTAGTTTCAGGTGTACAGCACAGTGATTCAACAGTTCCATATACTACTCCGTTCTCATCAAGATATCCTGCAGATTCTTGAGCATATTTTTCTACATGGTTGAAATTGCTAGCTCAGTGACTTCTATCCAATTGGTGAAATGTTCCTGTATGTCCCTTAAAATGATTATTTTTGTGTAAGCTAAAGATAGCTCCCAAGCTACCACTTCACCATTATTTTTTGGTCTCTGATGCCCCTCTTTCCCCATCAATTCCTCGTAATTTCTCCAAATGGGTGCTGACCTGGCTACAACCATTCCTTTTACAGCTAGACTACTCTAGTCAGAAGGTTGTCTTCCTGCCCATTAGGGGTTGCTAACTGCTCTCCCAGTACAGCTTTATACCAGATGATAGTTCTGTCTTGGAAGAGCGGCAGACAATGCTTGGGGTTCCCCTTGGGTACATAAAAATCTCACTTTATTCTTTGTCAGTCATTTTACTTAGAAGAATCATAATGCTGAAAGGATGGTTAGAAAATTTCCCTCTAGGTCTTTCTGATTCAAAAATCTTCCTTCTAAATTCTCAACTGTTAACTGTATTAAACCTTGTCTTGCCATTCGTGTATATGTCATTCGAGGGGATTTTGTTGTTGTTGTTGTAAATAAAGAATTATAGGTAAATGTACAATACATATCAGGTATGTATTATCAATTTTCGAAGCGTTCATAGAACATAGAATGTAGAGGCAGCAGTAAAAGTATGCTACAGGGATTTCCTTTTTGTTTAATACTCAGGGATCATTTAGTGAGTCAAGGTTATAATTTTAACAACTACTTTATGATTATATTTAGAAGTATGGATTAGTATTTAATAGACTGCCAAGTAAAATCACTAGTCTATGCTAGTACTTTACATACACTGTTTCATTTAATCTTTCATTGGCCATATTCTTTTGGCCTATATTGCAGATAATGAAGCCAAGGCTCAAGGATTGAACTTGCCCTTCACAGTGGATAGATGACAGGGCTGGGATTTGATCTCAGAGTTGCCTGAAACCTCAGCGTGTGTGTTTCCTACTCTATTATACTACTTCTGATGACATAAGGGTAAAAAAAAAAAAATCAGAGAAGAGGTAAGACCAGATTAACTTCTGAAGTATGAGGATTTAGTAGGCCATGAGTAGAACATCCCTTGTGCAGAGAGTGGAGTGTGGGATAGAAAATCAGCAAGTCAGAGACCTAGGGTTATTTGTAGGACTTGAGGAGCATATTCTGATTATAATGGTACGGTTTGATAGGAGAGAAATTTAGGTAGTGTTATCCTCAATAACAAGCTGGAAAGTTTAAACTTGTTTCAGTAGGTGATGAAGAATTACTGAAGGATTTAATTCCAGGCTAATGGAACGTCATGATGAGAGTGTTGAATTAAAAAAAAATTAATGTGATGACTATATCAGGGTAATTGAAAAGATAGTCTTTGAGGCATTAAAATGAATAAGGAGTTTGTTGTAGCAATTGAGATGAGAATGATGAGAACCTAGACTAGGTTAATAAATTAGGAGATTTTTTGAAAGCAGTATCTTTTGAACTTGTTTGGGGATGAAAGAGATGAATGAGTGAAGATGCTGAAATTTATGCTTTAAATAATTGGAAGGATTGTGATAATATTGATTGAAGTAAGGACAATGGAAAACACTACTTTTTTGAGGAAGAAAAATAATGCATTTAGAAAATTGTTGGATGATGGTTGAAATATGAAACGGATATGTCTAGTAGGCTATATAAGACAAATGGAACGGAACTCAAGTGTTGGCTGAGGATTAAGGAGAAAAATTAGATAGTCATCTATATACATTTAACATCCAGGATTTGTGTTCTTCTATTTATTTAGTTGTTATGCTTAATTCAAACATTTAAATACCCAACTTGAGCTCTTAAAATTAACCTGAGAACAGAAACATTTGTAAATACAATATGTAAATTTAAGAATAAAAATAATGTGACAAGAAGCACAGATGGGATCTCCTTCACTGGAATCATAAATATTTTTTTTTTCGAAAATTGTACTTCAATTTTTTTTTTGGTTAAAGCTGTCATTCCTTTAGATATTTATGCTTTTATATCCTTTTCTTAGATTTGATATTTTATAGATCATGTTTGACTTAGGAGCAGAGCCATATCTTTTGATGCATAAAATTATGCTTCGAAGTTGAATGTCCCAGCTATATTTAACTCATGAAAGATATCCATTATATATTCTGAGTAGTGCACTGACTACTTTTTATGTAAACCTGAGAACTGATATTCACTGTATATTCATCTCCTAATCCTTGGATGCTGTTCCAGTGTGGGAAGTGTAAGAGGTATCCAGGGTACTATGAAGAAAGCAGAAATGTCTCAATCTAAAGGAGATATGATACATTTTTTTTATTAGCTGCAATTTTACAAAGAAATGCAAAATAAAAGTGTTGATCTCAAAGAAAGCAGGGCTGCCAAAATATCATGTCAGTCTTCTTTCATGGTCACCCCTTTCTTCTACTCTTGTCCAGTTCCCTCCAACCAAACCTTGTTATGAGAATGGCTCAGAGCATAAAGACATTCTTTGGGATGAGAAAAACTGTCTTATTGCTTGTTCTCTGGAGGAAACAGGACAAGCTCTTCAAAATACTCATAGCTAGAGGGATGACTGATCAGTTGATCACCATATTAATCTTGACTGCTTAAGAAACTTTCTAGTTTTTTTTCTTGGATTAGGATAAAACTGAATAACACCTTCTTCTTGGTAAGTAGGGCTATTTGAGTAGAGATCCTAAGAAGAAACAGAAGAAAATAAGAAGAATGACACTAAGTAGCCGTGGCCACTCCTTCCTCTACTCTTCTATGATATAAAGACCTGGCTGATCAGATCTTTGACCCTAAAGGAGAGGTCATTTTGCAAGTGATTTTGTTGTTTTAACCTAGGACAGTGTATGGATATTTTAAATCCTTTTTCTATTGTTGTTTTGGTTGGATCAAAAGCTGGCGTATTTGGTCATGAATATTAGATCCCAAGAAGTAGAAATCCACATCTAAATTAAGAAGCCTCATGAAATTTAAATTCAGAAAAATAAAATTGCAGTTATCTACTTTGAACTATAATTTTTTTAGGCTTTTCAAAGCAACTTTGTCCTAAGAAACTCAAAATATTTTACTTCAAATGTTGCTGAGTGAAGGTGAACTGTGATTATTATGAAACAAGAGAGGCATTTAGCGGCTGAAAGTCTGACCTAAATTCTTCTCAACATTTCAGGGAATGTTGAAAGTGAGATTGCTTGACAAGCTTCATTACTTTTATGTGACTTCAAACATGAAATTAAATGTAAAATGATAGAATGTTGAATGAGTGTGAGTTAGGTGATTTCTTGAAATGCAAAACATGAGGATTTTATAAATTAGATACCCAATTTCTGCATCTCATTATTTTCTGGGTGTATGTCAAACTGGCCAGCTCTTGAGGTCATTCAGCTTATTTCCTCTTCTGGATTCTATCTCCTTAGGCAGGAGGCAAAATTTGGATCATACTCAAGGACATGCTGATGTTCTAGGAGAAACTCTATACAGGGTTTATACAATGAGTGTCCCATTAAAGAATGATGTATAGACTATAATACAGAAAGATAAAATGTCATACTTACTTGTCCTCTTGGCAATGTCAGGCTCATGTAGATCTTGTTTGTGTCAGTAGGCAACATTTTCTCATTGGTAATTTAAAAATTTTGTACTTATGACCTTTATAGAGAGAGATAGGAACAAGACATGAAATATAATGTAATGAGAACACAGCAAAGAATTTAATGTCTGGATTTAAGGACAGTTGAATATTAGGAGAAAAATAACCTTTCATTTTTTTGCCTTCTAAGGAAAAATTTCAATATATGACTTTTCAGAGATGACTATTTCTTTTCAAAATGTAGATATCTTGTATTAAAATGGACATTACATCTTTTTCAATGTCAATAAAATCATTTATATTTTAGGGATTAATCAATTGAATCCTGACACTGTACGAAGACATTGAAACTGTGAGATGAGGGTGGATCTTAGTTTTGTAGGGACGGAATCCAGTGCAATATCAGGGGCAGGCAGCTCTCCTGAAAGAATATGAAATAAATTGTGAATGCAAAACTAGGTACTAAAGTGAATCTGTCTTTCACATGAGAAAATAAATTACAACAATTTGCACATTTTTTAAAGAAGGTGACAAATAGCAAAAACATTTCAAAATCCATAAAAATGACATCCTTCTACAAAGGTTACTTTTTTTTTACTGCATTTTATGGGTACATACTTGTAGTGTCTGTTATGGGTTGGATTGTGTTCCCCCAAAATTCATATGTTGAGATTCTCATCCCAAGTATTTCAGAATGAAGATAGGGCCTTTTAAGAGATAATTAAGTTAAAATGAGGCCTTTAGGGTAGACCATAATCCAGTCTGACTGGTCACCTTATAAGAAGAGGAAGGACACACAAAGGGACACCAGGGATATATGCTCACAAAGGAAGACCTTGTGAGGACACTGCGAGAAGGTTGCCATCTGCAAGCCAAGGAGAGAGGCCTGAGGAGAAAACAAAGCTGATGACACCTTGAGTTTGGACATCTAGCCTCCAAAACTGTGAGAAAATACATTTCTGTTGTTTAAGCCACCCAGTCTGTGATGTTTTATAATGGTAGCCCTAGCAAACACATGCAGTGCCTCTACCTTCTATTAAAATGATTTTGCAATATTTTTTTATAGAGAAAAGATAGATAATTCAGCTTTTCTTCTTGTTTGATTGATTGAAATATATTTTTTCATTATTGAAATGCATAAACCGTGCAACTTTACATACAGACGTACTGACTTTATGGCCAGCAAACAGAGTGATTGTGATAAATTCTGTTTTGTTCGACTCCACCCCCTCACGCATCCATAATTATATATGCTTCATTGTTGAGTATGTTGACAAGAGATGTCTTGAGTTTGAACCATGTTGATAAATTTCCCATTTTCAATTATACATTGAAATGTTTGATAAATGGAAAAAAAATCCCACAAATTAGCTTCTAGCTCCATTCATTTCCAATCTTGTTTCTCCTTTACTGACCACATACTTTCAGTGCTGGGTGCCAAAGGACACATTTATATCATGGTAGAATCTTCAGTCTCTGCCTCTGTGTTGCAGAGCTGAATCAGTTGTCGCAGTGAACAGTAGGAGTGTTCTTGGAAGCCATTTGTACACTGGGATGGCTAATAGAACGGAAGCTATTTAAAATCATTCCAATATATCTGACTCCATGTATTCCTAATTCAACTTCCCCTTAGCCAGATTCCTGAAGTGCTCACAAACACTCGTGCCAGCTGATACAGGGGAGGTGTGACGGAAATCACCATGGGAAAAGACAGCAATTATAAACAATTTCAGTTGAAATATGTTTTGCAAGTTTTATGAAAATTTAAACGTACATACAATTGCTAGGGCCACTCCTCAGGCCTAGGAAGGAGTCTTGAAGCTTAAGCTTTATTCGCTACTGGGTAAGTTGGCTTCTGAGACTCCAGAGGTTTGCCTCAATTCACACAGTGATTAATGGGGACACTGCCCTAGGTCTCATTCTCTATGCAGTTTCCTTTTTCTCTTTATTTTTCAAAGCATGGATTTATGCATTTTTGTTCTTTCTACTATATTTAAATGTCATATGACAATTAATTAAATAGTAATTAATTACTGATATGCTGTTGAAGACTCTGTAATGCCAAGAGGAATTAGGGTCCTGGAATACTTGCGTTAATAGATTATTGTTTACATTACGCCGTTGAGCTAAGGCCTGTGCTTAAAAGAGAAAATAAGCATTTGAAGTTGAAAGGCTTAAATCCAGAGATACGAAAATGAAAAATCAAATGGCAACATGACTAAAATCTAAAAAGTTAAAAAATGTAAGCGAGTTGTCCTTTATTCTGTTGCTGTTCTCCGGCTACGTATCTTTTTGCTATATATGTAGTCATTCAAATGCCAGGTTTATTTTACCTTTGTGGATTCAATTTCTGCTCTAGAATACAGATTTTCATTCTAAAATTTAGGATTTTTTAAAAGTATAGAACCTTGAAATAACTAAGGGAATCTTTGTTGGATTACTTTATGGTTCATCATACATTTCTGTTTGTAGAACTTCATGGCCCCTTGTATAACCTGATTTGGGGAGAGCTGTGTTACTCTTGGCAATGTGAAAAAAAAATAGAATTTTCAGTTTCTGGGTGAAGCAGTGCAGGCAAGGCAATAAGAAGAGATGTTTAAATAGAATAGTGATTGCTGCCACGTATTTAGGATTTAGTATGTCCTCTGTCCAGTGTGAAATATCCTGCATATATTAGTTCATTTAATCTATGAGCATTATTTCCATTTCCATTTTATAGATGAGGAGACCAAGGCTCAAAGATGTAAAGTAACTCATACAAAGGTGACTTAAACCCAGATATTTCTACTTCACAGTCCATGTGCCCGACCGTTGGCTTATCCTGCTGTTTTCTTTTTGAAAGTGAGTCAATAACAGCTGCAAGAAGATGCACACCATCTAAACACACTAAAAACAAGCAAGTATGAAAAAGAACTCCAATTATTCCAGAGAATTCTTAAGTATTCATGCTTCTGAGATGGTGACTAGAGGAAAAGTACTGGAAGTAGAAGTTGTAGTCTTGTTTGAAAGCACTCAGCACCATAAACCTCTAGCATTTATGCATCATACCAAACTATATCTTAAGAAACTCATGATCAAAACAAAATCATGAAATTTATCCATTGAACTAAAATAAAATAGCCATATAGTGAATTCCCATGAGACTAGTTGAGCTGGCAGAATTGAAGGAGCTAAAAGAACTGCTTTTGATGTCTTTTTTTTTTTTTTTTCCTCCTCCAGTGTGAGCATGGTAACAGCCTGCTAGAAGAGGTGGAAACTAGGAGACAGGAATATGAATCTGACCTGACATCACTATCTGATTGAAGCAATGACAAAGTAGATGAAACTCCATGCTTTAAAATACTTTTAAGTGTCTTATGTCAGATTAAAACATTCAGCAGTTGTTATGTGGTAGGCAATACAGGACATTATTTTAGGATTTGAAGGAACTGTATAGAAAGTTATTATCAGAAATTAAATATGATGAAGAAAATTTAAGCCTGTCTTCTAGGAATAAAGTAATGTAGATTTATTTGCACAGAAACAGGCAGTTAAAATACCAGTCACGCAATTTGAAATGTACTATGATGAGTAGAGTTGGTAGTAATATTAAATTGTCTAATTTCTAACTAGCGTGAGGTCTCTTTTTATCACAGAAAAAAAAATGCTGGATGAAAGAACGATAGAGTTGAAATTCAAAGTTGTTTTAGAGAATGTCTAAAAATGTGATGAGCTGGCTTATCTACAAAGAATATATTTATTTTCAATACCATTTGGTGTATGTGTTCTGTAAAAGATTTATCCTATTCACAGTTGGAGCGAGATAAACATACCCCCACTTACATTTGGGCCTTTTTCTTCTTTGTGTGATTAATGCTATCCAATTAGATTCTTATTAGGACGTGATTGCTGTTTTTTGTTTTGTGAGGGAACTTGTGATATTTAATGGAATGTGTTCTACCAATTTTGCTTTCTCCTCAAGTCCCCAAGCCATGCACTCAGTGCTTGGTTGGTTGTCCTTTATCCTGCTGAGGGACCATCCCTTGTGAACTGTGCTAGCTCTTTCTACCCTTTAAAAATGGCCATTGATCTCTTGTCTTGAACCTTTGCCCAGGGCCATTCTTCTGCCTCTTATTCTGATCCCATTCCCTTCTGCCCCCTCTGTGATCTCCCTGTTCCACTGGCTTTTTTGCCTCTACTTGCATCTAAACTAAAATTTCCACATCCCAACAAGAATTTTTTTTTCAGTATTACTTCTGTCTGAGTGATCTGTCTTCACTGATGTTTCTCTTATTCCCATCACTTGCAGAATCCAGTTGCCTGAATCTTTCACTAGTCAATTATTTTTTATTCCTCCACAGTCTGGCTTCTGCCTTTTCAGTATTTTACTGAAAGTGTTCTCATGTAATGGATCTACGGAATGACCTGTAATGTTTGGCGGTATTGATCAGCTCCCCTTCCCTACCCGAAACTCTCTCCCTTGGCTTCCGTCACATAGTTCTGTCTTGGTTGTCTTCATTGTGTCCAAACTTGCTAGTTTACCTTCTCCTCTGTACCAGATGGGTGAAGGCATTCTGGAAGGTTTTGTCATAGAATCTCTTTTCTCATTTGTTTATCGACTTAAAATTAAATCCTCTCTCCTTCCCATGAAGTCCGCATGAACCAGCTCTGGCTCACTTTCTGACCTCAACTCCTACTTCTCTTCTTTGGCATCGGTGTGCTCCCGTCATTCCGGCCTTCCCTCAGTGGGAACCACATGCGCACTTTTCTCCACACGCGATTACGAAGTGTGCATCTGGCCCTTCACATGCTCAGCTCTTTCCTCAGGTATCAGTTCAAGCGATTACCTTACACACAATAGGTCTGCTGTCTTGCTGCCCAGTGAAATCAGCTATAACATGAGTGTGTACTAGCTGTCCTCCAGAGTTCGTTCTGGATCTTTAATTCTGTAATAGACCTAAATGACCTAAGATGATAGAGTTAAAAGGCTACTCTAAGCAGAATACCTTCAAGTATCCCCTTCATCAACTCAGTGTCCACAACAACTAGAATATAGTTGATGCATAGTGGATGCTTGATGAATAAATCGGTTGTCACTGTGCGACTTAGGATAAGTCACTTCTCTTTGTACTTCATCTTTGATGTTTATGCCTCAGTTTTGCTTTTTTAAATTTTTTGTGAGAAGTGACACAGAGAATCTAATCCTTCAGGACCAAAGGTAGCAAGTGTTAAAGAGGACACATTAACACAGATAATCCTGGCACCATTTTCTTGCATCCTTGATTTAATAGACTTCAATTGTTGGCTTTTTAAACTTACTTTCAAGAAATAAACTTCAGGGAATAAGGAAAATAAATAAAAGACTTTGACCTCTAAGGGCATAGAACTGTATAAATTTGTTGTTTACCTGATAAATGTCATTTTAAAGATTTTCTTATGACTCCTATAAAATGAAATACATTTTTGAGTTTCAGCCTCTGAATAAATACTTCAGCTTTCTAGCAGTGATTTTACTATAGGAACATGGCTGTAAAATTAATCCTTTGTATTAAAAAAATACATCTAAACAAAAGGAAATTTAGTCTTTTTTTAAAATATAGATTTAGCTATAATTCGTTATGCTACAACTGCTTTTAAGCACAAACAAATTAATTCCATTTGTGAGATACTATAATTGCAATAAATTGTACTTTAAAGGACAGTTCAAAATGCTTATAATGTGTTCTCACGTAGTAAGAACATTTACCAGTATATTTTAGTTTTAACACATTAGCAATAATAAATCCTAAGATCTTTCTTCTAAACAATGATTTAGTTCCTTTTGTAAGAAAAAGATACAATCCCATTGTTTAAAAAAAGTAGGTTAGCAATACAGAAACATTCAAGAGTAATAATAAAAGTTATTCAAATATAACCACCCAGAAAATACTATTATCAATATTATGCATATGACATTCTAGTCATCTCTTTATGTAAGACTTGACTCCTTAATTTCATTTCGAGCCATGAACATAAACTATTTAGCAACTGATTATTGTCCTCTGTGTATACGTATGTATGTTTATATGTATATGTGTGAGTGGGTGTATACCCTAGACACACACACGTACGATTTTATCTTTATATGTATGAATGTGCATAAATATATGTGCACATATTATTAATGTATATATTTAAATAGAGAAAGGGGCTTAGTATTTGCTACTAATGGTCAAGGTACTTATAAATCAATAAAATTGGTTTTACTAATTGATGTATGATCTATAAAAGAGGCTACTGTTTCTTAATGTTTCTGTGGTCCTCGTTTTTATAGAAATTAACTCATTCATGTTTGGCATGATGTCTTTATTTTATGTCCAATTAATCAAAATTCATAATCTAGCTAATAGAACCTGAGAAACGATGGCTTAACGAAATTAAGAGGTTATTTGGTATTCATGTGAAGGGCTAGATGGAGGCAGTCTGGGAATGTTTTTGAGGCCTGATTGTGTCCCCAGAAACCAGACTCCTCTGCGCTTTCTCAGCCTCTCTCTCTTGAGAATGTGATACTTCTCGTAATTGCAAATTGGCTTCCAGAGTTCAGCCACCAGGTTTGCATTTCAAGCTGTGAGTAAAGGAAAGACAAAGGGCACGGTGGGTCATGCCAGTTTAGTTGGTTTCTTCCTTTTGAGGAGCTTTCTGAAAACTCCTTCCAATTTCCATTTCCACTTTATGGGCTCGAAATGTGTCATGAGGCCATTCCTGGATGCTAAGGAAAATGATTCTCTTAGTAAAGAAGTGGAGAAAAGTGGCATTGCAGATCATGGACTTTGCCACTGATGTTTTCCTAATTGGTTAGCAAAGACTGGGTTGATTTTTTTTTCTTAGGCATTAATCAAATCATTCTTGTGTTTGTTTCTTCAGAAGTTTCATGTTCTAAAGCAGATCGGTAAAAAAGTTGCTGAAGTTGTTTTAGATTTTTGTGACCTGATTTTGAGGATAAACAAAATTGCAAATATCTGTTTTAACTGGAAGCATTAAAAAATTCCTTTCTTGTAGTTCTTGAGGCAAACATTGTAGTTGGATCACACAACACCCCTTCACCTCTTCCTTCTTTCATTTCTGTTTTTTCTGTAAAGTCTGGAGAGCTGAACACTTCCCCCATGTTTCTTGCTGGTAGGGTTGGAAAGTTCACCGGGTTTTGGCTATGGACATAGGAGGAAGTCTGCTAGGATCGTGTGTAAGATGCTTTACTTTTTCATTAAAAGGGGGAAACCAGGGGGAGACATTACCCCTTTCTCCTCATTCTTGCCCAGAGTACACCATGATGGCTGAAACCTGAACATCCATGTTGAGAACACGAAGGATCATGCATGAAGGGAAAAACCTAGATAATCACAGTTTTAATTCCTAATATTGTTGAGTCACTGGGACAAGGTCTATGTCAGAACCTAAATGGGTTGTTAATGTGAAAAAATGTTTGCACTCTAAGTTTTGCCATTATTTTCAGGTAAACTCTTGCCCAATTAATGTTTTATCTGTCTCTTCACTGAATCAAACTAAGGTTTTTGTTTTTCCTTTTGAGACTTTGGCCTGGTTTAGAGTTGGAATCAAAAGCCCCTACAGGGAATGCTTCATCTGTTTAGACCATACATGTAAGAGCAAAACCGTGTGTGCTGACGTTACTTGCTTTGAGCTCAGTGTGGTTTTATGTTGTCAGGCAGACTTAAGTTTGAAGTCAAAATTTGATCGTGAGGAATTAAATCTAAAATAGGAACAATAATGACTACATCATGGGGTTTTTGCGACATTAAATGTGATAATATGGGAATACATATTGCCCAAACATTGGCTCTCTCCTGGAGTACTTTCAAAATGACCAAGGGATTCCTTTTTGCTAAGATTCAGTTTTCTTTGAGACATATTACATATTAAGATTTTTATGTTGGGATCATGGACTTTGGAAGCTCAAAGAAGACAAGTACTCATATGCCACTTGTATGAATTATGAACTTGGGCTACTTACTTCTTTCCGAACCTCTGTTTCTTTGCCTGCATTGAAAGGCATAGTAGCACTTATCTTCAAGTAAATTAAATGATTCATTTGAAAACTCCTAGTCGTTGCCATACTATGGGGCAAGTAGTAGATGGTATTTGTTCTGATTCATTTGAGTTTTCTACTCATAATTATATTTTAGAGTGAATGTTCCATATTTTGAAATTAATATTCTTTTTGATATTTTCTAATGACTTAAGAGAAAGCGAACTAGTGACAATAAACAAATAAACAGAAGGGTTGGGAAATATTATGTTCTCTTGAACTCTATATTTTCATTGACCAGAACCATACTACATAGATTATCAAATTCAAAGTAATTGGGTGTACATATTATTAATGCAGGATTACTAAATACCATTTAATTTTATATTAATAATTCATAGGATACTTTAATATTCTGATAATTACCATCAAGAAACTACATTGTTCTTGCACAGTAGATTTTTTAAAATGCTCATTTGAATTTTATGACTGGGTTTTTGAAAAATTGAGTTTAATATTTGTCATATTAGGTAGGTACATAGGTCCTTTTCCTCTGTATTTTTTTCAAAGTGGCCTTTAGTAGATGCTGTTTTGAATATATAGTACATTTACTAACATTATTGGTGTAATTCCAATTTTCTAATTTCTTGATTACCTATCTTTTAACCCCATTGGTGTACGAGTAACTGTAATACAGTTTTAGTAAAATTTTTTGATAGTAATTTTCTAAGGGACATAGTTTTTGCAAAACCAAATCTATGTTCTTCCTTTAATTTTCTTTATAATTTTAGGAAAACAGCATAACCTTTTTTTCTGTCCCTATCAGGTTTCCTTTACTGAAACCTGATCTTACTTTTGAAGAGCCAGCAAAGCTAGTTTGCAGTTATAATGCTCCTAAAAATACTGTGTTAATCTAAGGCCGCAGAATTGTGCTCACTACAATCAATGCTTAAATATGGAAAGAGTATAACTCTGCTATTGTCACAATATTGCATCTTTTCCCACATTTTGTGGCCTGTTTCCAGAAGGAATGGGGATTCAGTGTCAACACTTTTCCCCACTATGACTTAGCACTGATCAGTATTCTTGCTTTGTAGGCTGGGAAGAAAGTGCTTCTCTGTCCTTATCTGTTCTGACAATTTGATATATTTAGGTTTATCTCATGAATATCATTTGATGTTATTTTTGGCATTTGGTAAAAATAGATGTTTTTCAGCTGTACAGAGCTATAGTTTATAATAAACTTTATATTGCAATGTTCAAGGAAGAAATTATGATGAAGCGAGACCATTCTCTGCCTGTAAACCAAATCTCACCATTTTTACACTTCTCATTTAGCTTGGAGGGGAAGTTGTATCCTCCATTTGGGATTATTTCACCTGGCTATTCTTAGCTCCAGAAGTTTGTCATCATCAGCATGATTAAAAATACTTACGCAGCATTTTTTTTTTATGGTTCTTTATCTGAGTGAATCAGCCTTGAACTTTTGGATGGTCATGAGTATTGGCAGGGAAAACCAAGGTGGTTTGGAGCATTCAAAGTCTTCTCCAAGCATACCCAAACCATTTAACTAAGGTAGACTTTGATGTTATGGATAATCTGACTCAGTGATAGTTGAAACTATACAGTGATAATTAAAATACCAACCCACAAGTTCACTTTTGTTTTGTTTTGTTTTAGTACTTGGAAGACATGGTCAGCAAATATGATATTTAATATATATTTAGTGCCTTGTTTTTGCAGAAATCCATTCATACTACTCTGGGAGGCTGCTATGACACTTCTGGGGTAGGAGAGGGTCACATAATAAACCCATTCAAAGGACTAACTATCTCTCCTTCCACAACCTTAATGTCTTTTCTCAACACAACTTAAAATAAGGAAGAGGCTTATATTTAAGTTTTAAGACAGTAAAAACCTGTAAGTCCAATGTTATGAGTTAAAGGAATGAGCGCTTGTGTAAATAATAAGATCTGTGTGGGTTGAGGTAAGGCAAAGGGGTGCTTGACCAAAAATTTTTTCTCAACCTGTCTACCAAAGTTTCTAAAATTTTCACAATTGGCAAGAATGTAAGTGTCTTCTTTTCGGGGCTTGTACAGAGGTTTGGCATACAACTTTAGATTTAGACTACCCCAGTTGTTGGCTTTAGATCGCTCAGGGTTTGGAAGACTGATTTGCTGAATGCCATCTCTGTGTCATTTCCGACAAACTCGAACTCATGTGAGATCATGTGGGTTAACCATCATGTGATGGTACATCTAATCACTGTAACAGTAATACAAACAGAGTATGCCATTTTATTGATTCTGAAAATCTGAACATATTTTTATGATTTAAAAAGTTTTAAGGGGCACCTGGGTGGTGCAATCAGTTAAGTGCCAACTCTTAGTTTCTGCCCAGGTCATGATCTCAGGATCCTGAGATCAAGCCCTGCATGGGACTCATGCTCAGCGTGAAGTTGCTTGACTTTCTCTCTCCTTCTCCCTCTGCTCCTCCCCACCATGCTTGTGCTGTCTCTCTGTCTCTCAAATAAATAAATAAATCTTAAAAAAAAAATAAAAACAGGTAAAAATTTTAGAGGTAACAGAGTGAAAAATCTCATGTGATTTATATATTGAAAGAAAAGTGTATGTTAGTATAAGTGTAAAATGCTACAAGGAGGAATAATTGTGAAAATTCTTATTTTATTAAGAAAAATATTTATCAAAAATTTCCAAATAAATTTGAAAATACATTGAAATCGAATGAATCTATTAAGGGTGACTACACTAAATAGGTAGCTTAGGAAGAGCTTATTCTTTTTGAACCCACTAATATTTTTATGTAATTTTAATAATAAAAGGCAGAATATAGTTACCTGACTTCATAATTCTAATTTTTAAGAATTAAACTAGTGAAATTTTCACCTTGAAACTCTTCACATCTTTTAAGCAAGAATGGCAAAGACTATTAACTTTGCATTTCAACAAATTCACAAGGTAAGAAACCTTGAAAATCATGTATAAGATCTGTGAAGAATCCTTTTCAATACAGACAATACAGGAACTATAAAAAGATATGAAGAAAAGAACAAATGATACAGAAAGTTGAGGTATGCCCTAAATATCTTTTTTTTTTCACTGCAAAATGAGCATGTAGGATAGCAGATGTGAAATTGGATGACCACAGGAGCAACGTGGTAACTAACTCTATGCTGAGAGCTTGTCTGTCCTGCACTAATAATATTGATCTTTTAAAATTTGACCATCAAAAATTTTAAAAATAAAAATTATATAAAATGGTTTAATAAAATCTCAGAGTTATTCTTGTATCTCATAGGTTCATTATATAATTAAAATATTCACTTTGGTCTTAACTTTGGCAAAATATTGATTTTTAACATGTGCTCACCCAGCATTTGATTTGTAATACGTAATTGGTTTACCTCTATCTTGTATGGATAGGTTTTTTTTTTTAAGGCTTATTATGGATAGGTATGTTTAACTGAGTTGTAGAAGTGAGCTGGACGACTAGAACCCAGTGTGGCTTAATTTGATAATGCTGTCACTGAACACTGAGAGGATGGAAGTGCTGTGAGGAAGGTTCAGGATGTGTGCATGATGTGTCCCGTGATAGCACAATAAAAGGGAAAACGTGAGTTTTATTTACTTTACAGATTGTCTGGAGCTGTTCCTGAGTGTTACAATTATTGATAAAGTGCATATTCAAATATGACACTTTAGGAAACAGGACCGTATGTGCTATTTACCAGGAAGTTTGTTCTTTTATCAGACAATGCTAAACTTACCATTGATATACAAGAGAAATATGAAATATTGTAATAGGTTTTATTTAATTGCAAAGGAAATACCTAGTATATCAGTGGATTATAAAGTAAGCTAATAAAAATTTTAGACTTTGAGCATACTTTTAAAATACAAATCAGGTTCTGGGTAATTGCTAGATTATTGTGTGTATAATGATCTTTCAGTAGAATTGATTAAAATTAAAAAAAATAGTAATACAAAAAATAATGTAATTTTACATAGCAATAATACACAGTTCCATTACCTAGATTAATATGGTGTTTCAGTCAAATTAAAAAGCTGATATCCTTTGCAATGTGTTGTCTCACAGAGGATATTTTACGATAAAATATGAGGAATATGGGATTTTGATTCTTAACCAATTTATCCATTGTGATGTGTCATTACTCTTTTCTCCCTGGCATGCATGTAAACACACACACAGACAGATGCAGAAGACAGACAGACCCCCCCACCCCTGGCCCACACACACACTGGTTTTATCTCCAACTTTCTCTGGTCACAATTAACCATTTTCCTATTGGTCCCTTTGCTTCTTTTAGTCCTGATACAGCTCTTATATCCCTAACTTGAATGTGAGCTTCTTGGTGGATAGGACATTTTATTTACAGCTGTATTCCCATTGCCTTGCTTATAGCCAGTATTAGTGAGAGAGAGCATACTTTGTGTTTCTTGCACATTGATAGTGTGAAATGAAAATCACTTCATTTTCTTCCACCTGTTGGTCCCAACTGATAGCACACAACCACACTGGATGCATAGGTATTTAGGCTAAGAAAAATCAGTTTTATAAATGAAGACCCCATAAGCCCAAAGTACATGCCTCTCTCGTGAAAGTGTATTGAAAGCATGACTATATCTTGAAGCTGAAGTGGGAATAGGGGCCCTACCACCTTTTCCCTAAATCTCAGCCTCAGGACTCTCTGTAAGGAGAAGCTCTGAATATGTTTACAATCCAGCTTTATGGAACATTGCACATCTTCACGCACTCATGAGCAGATGGGCCAGAGAACTCCACATAATACTAGAGGAGGGCTCCAGTATTGGCTCAGGAATGAAGGATTCAGGTCTGATCCTGTGTGCCTTCTGCATGGGTTGGAGAAGGGTGAAGAAGTCTGGCCCTGATCCTCTGATACATCATCAGGCAGTATGTGAGGGGCTGTGGGCGGTGAACCTCAGTCTCCTTTCTGAGGAACAAGAATCATTACCGTGGCAGCAATCTCCCTAAACATAATCACATAATCTCTCTAATCACATAATCACTCCTTTCTGAGGTGGGGTTAAGATGACAGAGAAGAAAAAGAGTAAGAAGTGGAGGTAGAAAGATGCAAAATAGTCACTCCAATACTTCCTGAATCATGAAGGCAAAGGATGTTTCATCATGTGTAGAAAGGAGAAACTAGGGATTAAGCATAATCTTCTAATGGTAGGAAACCAATATGATTTTGTTGATCAGTTTATGGGCTGTCATGATAGAGAAATCATGCATGAGGGCCACCCTTTGTTCTGCCCTCCCAATAGGCTCTCCACCCTGTTCTATGCACCAGAAAGTTCATCTTGATGATTTGTTTCAAAGCACTCTCTTCCCTTCTGGCAGCCAGTTGGGTTTAGCGATAGGAGTTTTCCTGTAGACAGCTACAACGCAGGTGTGCTCAAGAGAACATGAGATCCAGGCATGCAGGTCCTGGAATTATTAGCCTTTGGCTACTGTTGAATCCCATGGAATCTTTGAAATCACCTACTGAAAACTCAAGAATGCAGAGAAAAATCTCACAATGTTCTCCCAATTCTTTTATGTTGATTTCTTTCCTGACGCATTGACTACTATTTCACCCACTGTCCCCAGCCCGCCATATTTTCTTATTTCACTTCAAGTGCTTCCCTTACTTTTATGTTCTTCTCGATTTCTATCTTTATCACTTTTGCTTAGACTTGCCTGGCATTTTTCTCCTGCCTCAGACATCACCACCACTCCTGGACTTCTGTGTTTCCTGTTACTTACCTCACTCTCCCAGTATACACCTCTCTGTTCCCTGGCCTGTTGTTCTGTCCATCTCCACTGACCACGTTGTCTGTCTCCTCTATTGTCTCACATATTCTGCTTAATGGAAATAGCTTATATAATATTTAACTCTCCAATTTTGAAATGTAAAAGAAAATGTAAAAGAAAAACAATTCAGGCTAGTGAATGTGATAATCTGGTTAAGTTATAAGGAAGATATTGGTTTTATCTAATATACTATGATTTTAATGGGACTCCATAATGTTTACTAAGCCAGGTTTTCTTTGAACAAAGACCACATCTAGAGGGTAAGTTAGGCATAAAGTTGTTTAGACTATTAGGGTTTCAGGTCACAAATTCCTAACTTAGTGCTCTAGATGGTACATTCATGAGCAGAAGAGATACACCATTTCTTTCTCTAGTAAGTCATAGGGAATCTGCCTCATTTATTTGTTTTTTCTTCCACTTCATTGGCCACCATTTTTTTCTCTGCTCTTGAACATTGGTCTGTAGGGAGTTACAGAAAATATTTAAGATATGACAAAAGGGTATCAATAACTCACCATGCAGTTATATTTCCTTAGCAGAGATTTGAAGAAATGAAATAAATTCCATCTAAGACTTTTCTGGTCAAAATTAGATTCACCAATTTATGTTTTGTTCAGTGTTAGCTTTAGCGATAACTCTGTTATAAATCACTATGTAAAATATTCATATTTAGAAAATATATGTAAACATATTTCCAGATATGTTTTCTTTCAAATGAATAAGATTATTTCATGTAACTAAAAGTTAAGTAAATGAGAAACAGAGAAATGTTTCCAGAAAACACAGTAATTTTGTAGAGTTAGATGTCTGACTTGTCTACAACTTATCCTTTATTTGTAACTTGGCAATCTTTACTTGTTTTAAAGCTCAAATATTAACCATAGCAGCATTTATTTATTGCTAATCATTCTATAAAGGGCACAGATTTTTTCCATTTATCTATCTGTCTATCTATCTGGATCGACCATCACAGTTTTTCTTTACACAAAATCAATCAAATAAACAATCCTTTATGTTGAATCATTCTTTCTTAATCCTAGTATCAAAGTTGACATAAAACATCTAGTGTTCTCTTAACTTTTCTTAGAAATCAGACTTTCTGAGAACCTATAAATACTGGTAGTCTAGGGTGTTTGTTACTTTTACTATATTCATCACATGTCTTTGTGAATTTATTTCTGAGTAGTGCATGTGTCCCATATAATGATATGTTGTGATAGGAGGGGATGATCCTACTTATTTTGGTTGCTTTTGCTAAGAAAATCATAAGAAAGCAAAATTTTAAAATGATTTCTCATTAATGTGAATATCCATGTTGGATTGAAATCTAAGAACCCATCAAAGCCTTGAAGCCATTTACCTCTCCTTGAGAAAAGGGTGATTTGGGGAATTATTAATTCTTGTTTATGGTTTGGTCAAAGTTATAATTATTATCACCATTATTATTATTTAACTAGTGTAATACAGTGGAAAAATATGCCCTTTGAAGTGAGAAAAACCAGGTTTCAATGCCAAGCTTGAAGTAGCTTTCTGACTTCAGGAATATCAGGCAATCTCATGAAGCTTTGCTTACTCAGTATTGAGCTGGATACAAAGATAGGTAACTCATTGATTTTTTTTTTTTACAACAAATGAAATAAATGTAAAGTTTCTATTACAGAACCTGGCACACGTTAGGTGCTCAGTAATTAATTATCCCTTTAAAAATATTTATTGGTAACTTTATAGCTTCTAGGTCTGCTAAAACAGGTAAGTTTCTTCTTACCTCCTGCCAGCACTCCTCTCCATTTTGATTGTCTTTTCTTGTCCAAGAGCACTTTTATACTTTTTTGCATTAGTCTACACTTTAAATTTGGGCCTGCCATCTGTGTATAGTAAAAACCTGTGTGATTATCTCGAAAGTTATAGGTAATCTTGGCTAACAAATATTGACCATGATCTATCTACATGATAGACTGGTTTGGAGGATTGCCCCAGTTCTTCTGGGAAGCCCGTGTTAGCTGTCTAGGTTATTTTGTGTTATTTCTAAAGAATAGTACTCAGGGAGAAATAGACTTAGATATCTTTAATCAAGCCTGACCTCTCAGCACAACAAAAGAGGTGTGTGAAATTTCGCAGTGTCTAATTTAAGGATTTTATAATGAGTTGGAGTATTGACTGGATGTCTGAAATGTGAGTGAGAGAGGGAGAATGGAGAGTGAAGTAAAAGGATATAAGGACTGGGAAAGAAGGAAGGGAGGCAGGAGAAGTGGGAAGAGTCAGATGGGAGAACAAAATCCCATCAATGATTTTCTTCTATTCATTTATTCGACGCATATTTATTGTCTGTTTCGTGCCAGGAGTCATGTTAGTCCTAAGCATACGGTGATAATTGAGTGATAAAAAATAGCCCACCTCATACGGTACTTAGCATGGATCAAGTATCAGAATAAATGTTTTAGAAATATTAAATCATTTTATCTTCATAACAACCCTGTGAGGTAGATATCATTATGGTCCCATTTACAAATGAGGAAACTGAGGAATAAACAGGTTACGTATACACAGTCATAGAGACCCTGAGTGGCAGAGCTGGGATTTGATCCCAGGCAGCTCTGGAGTCCTCCCTCTTAACTGCAACATTGTACTGAGCCTGTCTGAGGGTCTACAGTCCATAAACACTGTAGGTGCAGTGAAGGAGAGGGACAGTTAGTAGACATTTGTTAGAACGAAGAGCATAGGAAGATAAGTGAGCAAACAGGAAAGACTTCTCTCCCATGGTTCCTGAGTTAGGAAGGGATTCCCAAGAAGGTGAGGTTTTTGCCCGCCCATGATTGAGTGGAGGTCAGTCAAGTGATGGGAGGAAGAAGAAGGAAGCTCGAGGGAGAGTGAGCTCCATCAGTAAATGTAAATATTTCACATTTATTTTATATAATAGAAATGGTATTTGCAACAGATGTTTCATTCTGCATTATTGGACAGAAAAGTGTCCTCTGTATTTTACATGAACTGCTAAAACCTTTCCTGGATTTCCAAAAACCACTGATACAACTGGGATTTTAATTATAGTTGTGCTGAAATGAAAGATAATGTGGATAATTTCTCTGCACCAAGCGCGCAACTTGTAATAGTGTCCCAGGTTCTTAAAAGAATTGAAGCAATGTCTCTGAAATGTGACCTGGTTTTCAGAAGCATAAATTAAGACACAAGTCTGTGCCTGGAAAGGCATCCTGTTATTGGCTTTAAGACCTTTTCTTCCCAACACAGTGAAGGATGTTTATTCATCAGAAACTCACTGGATTTTGAAGTGAGTTTGTGAGTAAAGTGAATTATGAAAAAAATGCCCCAGGCTTCTTTCTATAGAGATGAATAATCCTTCCAAGGATATCCTCTTTGTTTTCCTTGAATGCTTTACCTCCCTCCCCTCCCTCCAAAGTCCACTTGTTTTTGTGATATGAATCTGTTCCAGTATTACCTCTTCCATAAAGACACCTTGATTTCTCCGCCCCAGGTAGGTCCCGGAACCTTCTTCCACGCGTGGGCACATACCTTCCCTATAGCCTTTGCGTCACTAGTGCATCTGCCTCATGTTCCCATAATTCTTAGTACATCTATTTGTCTTTCTCTGGACTACGAGCCCCTTGAGAGCAGGGACTGTATTATATTCAGTCTAACGGATGGCATGACAGACTGTGCTTATTAAAAGTCTGAATCACCTAATACCACTAAAATATTATCTAGTGGGAAATAGTGCTACTTCAACTAGAAAAAGCAAATGCATGGCTCCCTAGAAATATAAGGCTTGTCACCAATATTCACCGATATTTCCTTTTTTTTTTTAACCATTTCTTGACCAAGATTGGCCTCACATACAGAACCAGCAAAATGTAGCTGGAAACGCTGCCTAAGTTCCCTGAAGCAGAAAAACAAAGCTAAATCAACATTTTAAAACTGGCCAAAAAACTAGTCAAAGAATAGGGAAGAGAAGAAAGCAGAATCTTTGTATAACTGACAAGTGAGATACACTTGGTTCATGATCATAACGAACTTGGGATGTTACCCATTTTACGATGTAGGTTCTAAAGCACGGCGGGATTACACTTCACAGTAATGCTAACTAAAGAGAATCACTTTCAACAATCTGGAATTTATTTTCAAATTTGCTTGTATGTGCATGTTTCAGGACTGGGATCACAGAATGTATAGGTTGTATTCTGCTTTCTTCATTTAATATTTTGTTGTGAACCATCTCCAATGCTCTTAATAGTTTTTTGACAGTATAGTTTTAATGACTGCCTGTATTCCATTCATTTATCAGTCCATTCATTTACCAATCACTTATTGAACATTCCCGTGTGCCCAGCAGTATACTGTACCTCAGGGATACAGAAGCCAATGATAAAACTCCTGCTGTCATGAATTTATTTTAAAGATGTGATTTATGTGTCTAATCCTCCTGGTTGGCTAACGTAGCCTTCATTTCTGCCTCCTTCTCTCTGCTTCCAGGAGTTGAGGCTGGAGAAGAAATACACTTTCACACTTCTCTGTCAGCGAGGGTTGGCAGTGTAACCCGGTTATGGCCTGTGGGATTTCTGTAGAAGTCTACTGGATTTCTGGGAGGTTTTGCTTTTTTTGTTAAAGGGGATGGATGAATTGAGATTTTTGACTATTATCCCCTTCTGAAAGAATCTATGATGTCTGAGCTGCGTCTGCCACCTTTTAACTATGAGAACACAGGCAACATTCTGAGGATGTCAGAGCAGAAATACAGAAAAACCCTGGAATCCTGCTGGCATTGTTGAGCACCTAAAGCAGTGCCAGCTACTACTTATTAGGAGACTTACTATGTGAGAAAAATGAACTCTTATCTGTTCAAGCCTCCATTAATCAGATGTCCCATTATTTGCAGCTGAATAGAATCTTAATGTTACATATTATTTAGACAGCCTGCTACGTGAATATCTTTAGGTTGATTTCCATTTTTTCCAATTTTTAAATTATGCTCTAATGAATAATATCATGCAAAATTTTGTCTAATTATTCTGGTAAAATACATTTTTAGATGTAGAATCGCTGGATATAAGAGTTTGATTCTTGATGGATTTTGGCCATATTTCCATCTTGAAAGTCAGAGACAGTTTGTAATCTCAAAGATGTGAGAGTACCCGATTCAAATGACTGGTACTTCTTAACTATACATTTCAACTTACTGTATCCTTTCAATGACGGTAAAAGTTTGAGTTCAGAAAATGATGCCGTGTACTCTCTGTGACAAAGCCAGGTTAAAAGGAAAGTAGTGGAGCACTAATGGATGCCCAGGAACCTTTTGTAAAAGGACGATGTTTCCTTGCGTAAACTCTGTAGGTGGAAAAAGAACCCAGTGTTGCTTCTAAGATGCAGAAACAGAAAGAACTGCGGTGTCAGGAGACACTTGTTCTCATCCAACTTGTAGTTTCTTCACCATTCTGAAATATCTGAGTAAATTTTAACCCACAAAACGTGTTGGGAATTTGTGTAAATTCTGGGGATATTCCAGGCAACAGGTATGGTATTGTTTATTAAAACAAAAACAAAAACAAAAAACCCTGCAAGTACTCAGTAAAGAAATGCCAATAAAAGCAATTGTGCTCAGGTATTATCATCTCTTATCCAATTTATTTAAAAAAAGTGATTATCAGTTTAGTTCAGCACAACTCAAAAAATTTCACGTGTAAGTGCTCTACACTTTGCCAACTTTTTCTTGTAAAATGTGTAAATCCTGCTAGCATATTGGAATGGTTATTTTTTCCTAAACATACTCTTATCTGGTTTTGAACTATGGAATATATACTGAGCGAAACATTATGCACAGCTTTCCTATATAGAAGGAAAAAAAATTTTCCTTTGGGAGTTGTTTTCTAGAATGCTAAGCATGACCTAATTAGAAATTCAGATAATCTTAAAGGAGCTTAAATAATCTCTCTCCAATCAATTCCTGAAGGCTATGCTACGGGAGTACTTCTCCTTCTTTAATGTAGTTCTATTCCAGCGTAGAGCTCTTTTATGTCAGTAAGCACTCTAACTTTTCTCCTTTGACCAGAAAGGAATGTTTTCATTCTGTCTTCCTTACACTGTGTATATTCAGCTACTACTGGAGTAGAGTCGCTGGCATAGAAAACCTGGGCAACCAGCTTGCATGTAACTTTGCAAAAAAGGACAGAAGGAGCTGAGCGGTGTCTATGCTGATGACTCACTGAAGTCCAGTCAAGTGTAAAATCAAGTTAGAAGCAGCCCAGTCCAGATACTGAAACGTGCCAGAAGGTAAGATTTCTAGAAAGTGTGTTTTCATCATCATTATGAAACCTTTGATCATTTCCCAAAATATCATCATTGCCCTTCATATTGAACCATAACTCTGGTTTATGTTACTTTCTCTGGAGCAAGTGCTTTTGAAAATACTGACGGGTAAAGATGAGTCTAACAGGATTTGTTGTTGGTTGTTTCTGGGCTCACCTCTTTACCTTATAGTTTATGTAACATCTTTTCCCTTCAGAAAAAAACCTGTTCCCGTTCTGGGTGCCAAAATCCGCATTTATCTTCCTCCTACAAATTCCAGCAGTCAAAGGATCCAAGGCATAGCTTATTCTATCCATACTGATAGGGGTTCATCATACATTCAGTGTGGTCCTTCGCTTAATCTCACCAGACTAATTTTGTCATTGGGCATCCTGCTGTTAGCTTAGTGTCACTGAGTTTCAGCAGCCATTGGCTGAATTCCAGAGTAAAGCTCACGTGGAATCTGATTTGCCTTTAAGAAAAATACAAACCAGACACTGATGAAACTGGTCAGGAAGCTCTGTGTGGTGTGTGTGAAATCCTGGTTTTATCCTTAATCTCGAAGATTGGGCATGACTGCTCATATCACAGGATTTCAGCTCAATGCCATCTTGATAAAGCAATCACAAAATTTTCTAAAGAAAAAGATTTTCCCCCCTACTCTGTCAGTTCATTTTGTGGGGGTCTCTGTCAGTTTCAGATAGTAAACTACAGTGATAGCTTTAAAGATTGTATCAAATCATGAATATCTTTGGGTAGGTGATGGTTTCTCTGATGCCATTTGCTATGTTTTATATATCCAATAGCTGGAGATATATTTAAAAGATCATCTGCCTCAATCATCAAACTTACAGTCAATAGAAAAGAAACATTGCCATCCTTTTTTTTCCGTAGCAGCTCAGATATGTTCAGTAATGCCAATATAGTTAATTGAATAGATAGTGACATTAATTCTAATTTCAAGTATGCTAAGGTCTCTCAAAAAGTTGACTGTTGAGGGAAAATATCTTTTACTCTCATTTTACTCCTATTTAAAAATACCTTTTTTTTTTTTTAAAGATTTTATTTATTTATTTGACAGAGATAGAGACAGCCAGCGAGAGAGGGGACACAAGCAGGGGGGAGTGGGAGAGGAAGAAACAGGCTCATAGCGGAGGAGCCTGATGTGGGGCTCGATCCCGTAACGCCAGGATCACGCCCTGAGCCGAAGGCAGACGCCTTAACCGCTGTGCCACCCAGGGGCCCCTAAAAATACCTTTTTTAAGAAAATACTTCTCTGTAGGGTCAGTGATAGTCAGCCCATACATGACTCCTCGCTGTAAACTCAGTGTACAGTGTAAACATTGCAGCCTGATGTGCTAAACTGGATCTGGTAACGAAGGATGAGCCTTTAAGAACTTTGTTAACTTTGCGATTGATTTATTGATTCATTCATTTATCAGCTCATTCAATGAGTGATTTGTTGAGTTCCTTCTGGGTATCAGGTTGTGTGCTGGCAAAGCAATAGTAAGCAAAAATACACATGTTCCCTGTACTCTTGGATTTTGCTGTGAAGTAGAGGGAAGTATTAATCAAATATATCATATATTGCAGTTGTGATAACAGCATCAAAAGAGGTACACGATGATGGTATGTGGTTGCTTAAAGAGGGATTTCACGTGGGCTGAAAACTCAAGAGGGGCTTCACTGAGGACTTGATGATTGAAATGACATGTGGAGGAAAAGCAGGAGTTAACAAGAATAAGAAAAGGAAGCAGCAGCAGCCTGTCTAAAGAGCCTGTGGCAGAAGGGAGCCCAGCAAGTCTGAGGGGCTAAAGGAAGGAAGGCAGGGAGGCCTAGGGTATGGAGAACATGGCTCACTGTGAAGCTGGAGTGGGTAGGGAACAGCCACTCAGGCCGGGTCTTAAAGTGTTTGATCTTTATCTTGAGAGCAATAGGAATTCATTAAAGGTGTTTTAAGCAGGTGGTTCAGGGAGCAGGATAGAACATATATAATATGAAATTCCTCTTCTAAAAAGACCACTCAGGCTGTGGGGGCGAAAAGAGCTGGAAGAGGGGGAGGGGAGTGTTTGTATACCTGCCTTACCTTTAGGGCTTTGGAGGACTTTACAAATGACAGAAGGGCTGTAAGGAGAAGACTGAGTTTCTTAAGCAGAAAGGTTAAGAAGGTTAAACAGGTTTTCAGAAACTGGTAATGATTTGTTTTTAAGTCCAAATCTGGTTACAATGAATTATAGGTAGAGCCCTTATTATGATGATAATTACGAGTCAGTAAGGTAGGCTAATCCATATGTAAGCCTTCCCTCATGAGTAGGGAAGGGTAAGTCTTCCCTCATGGAGGTCTTCTCAGGTAAGCTCTCTGGTTTGATTTGGTTTGTTTGCTTGCTTGCTTACTTGTTTTAACTGTTTTTTTTTTTCTTGTTCCGCATTCTTAAGTAAGATATAAAAATAAAAGCAAAGATTCGCTCCCAGCTCTCTGTCTTTGCACACACAATGAAACACACACATATGCATACATGCAGAATATTTTTGTACATACATCTTTTTATCTTTGTCTGATTATCTTTTTTAAGATAAATGTCTAGATGAAATTACTGGCTCACTTGGTACACACATTTATTTATTTATATTTTTATATATTTAAAAATTTTTTGACTATAGTTAATACACAATGTTACATTAGTTTCAGGTGTACAAGGTAGTGACTTGACAAGTTTATAAGTTATGCTGTGCTCACCACAAGTGTAGCTACCATCTGTCACCATACAGTGCTAGTACAGTGTCACTGACTATATTCCTTGCATTGTATCTTTTATTCTACTGACTTACTCATTCCACAAGTGGAATCCTGTATCTCTCTCTGCCCTTGATCCATTTTGCCATCCCTTGCCCCCCGCCCCTCAGGCAACCATTTGTTAAAATTTCAAGGTGTTTATGAAGAATCTGTCCTCCAAAGAACTTGAAACAATTTAAGTTTTAGCAGTTTTGGAGATGATTTCCATTTTATCACATCTTTGTCAAGGCTAGGTAGATACATTTTTATTCTGATTATTATTTTTTGCCGTTCTGATAGGTCACAGATGATTTTTCTTTTCTGTTTTCCTTTGCTTTTTAAATTTGTAATTGACTTCATTGTTCTCAGCCGTTCTGTATTACATTTTGGTGTATTCATTTTGCTTCTATGAATTCATTTAAAATAATTAAATATCTTTAAAGTAGTTCTGTGCTTAATATAATATATCCTTTCTTTGTAGACTTTGGAGTCAGCTTTTTTATTTCAGGGACAGTACAGGAATTTCAGTGGAACCAGAGCAATCAACATTTAAAGGACACATTTTCCTTGATGCTGTTAGGCAAAGCCTTGTTTTTCTGAAGACTAAACAATTCACAATGTGTTTATCTAATCTTTAAAACATTAATAGACTTCATTTTTTAGAACATTTCTAGATGTACAGAAAAACTGTGCGGAAGATAGAGTTCCCGTATGCCCCCCACCCTCTCAACAGCATTGCCCCTGCTCTGCTTGCATTAGTGTGGTACATCGGTTATCACTGATGAACCAGTACTGATACATTATTATTCAGAATTGTTTATAACTTATATTAACATTCACTCTTTGCGTTGTACAGTCTATAGGTTTGGAAAATGTGTGATGTCATATATCTACCATTATAGGTTCATACAGAATTAGTTTTACCACCCGAAAAGTCCTTTGTGCTCTGCTTACTCCTCCCCTCACTCCTTGCCTGAACCTCTGGAGGCTGTTGATATTTTCTGTCTTTATTGTGTTGCCCTTTTCAGAATGTCATATAATTGAAATCCATATAGTGTGTAGCCTTTTCAAATTGGCTTCTTTCACTTAGCAATATGCGTTTACTTTTCCTCCATGTCTTTGTGTGCCTTCTTAGCTTATTTTTTTCTTCTCGCTGAATAATATTCCAAACCACAGTTCGTTTCTCCTTTCACTTACTGAAAGACACCTTGGTTGTTTCCCTAATTTGGGGAAATTATGAATAAAGTTGCTGTAAACGGCTGTGTGCAGGCTTTTGTGTGGTTGTAAGTTTTCAACTCATTCGGATAAATTGTAATTGCTGCATTATATGGAAAAACTATGGTTAGCTTTGAAAGAAGCTGTCAGACTGTCTTCCAAAGTGGCTGTACCATTTTGTTTTTCCTCCACCAATAAATGAGAGTTCCTATTGCTCCACATCCTCACCTGCATTTGATACTGTCAGTGTTTTGGATTTTAGCTATCTAATAGGTGTGAATGTTATTACATTGTTTTAATCTGCAATTTTTCAATGACATATGTGGAGCAAATTTTTATCTGCTCTGCTTATTTTCCATCTGTGTATCTTCTTCCATGTGGTGTCTATTAAAATCTTTTTACCACTTTTGAATTGAATTGTTTATTTTTATATCAGTGAGTTTTAGGAGATTTTTTGTATATTTTAGGTACAGTCTTTTATCAGATATGCGTTTGGCAAATTTTTCCCGTGGATTGTCTTTTCATTCTCTTAATAGTGTCCTTCACTGAGCAGAAGTTTTTAATTTTAATGAAATCAAATTTATCAATTTTTTCTTTCACCATATTGCTTTTAGTTTTGTATCTAAAATGTCATTGTTAAAATCAAGGTCATCTAAATTTCTCCCATCTTATCTTCTAGGAGTTATATAGTTTTGTGTTTTATATTTAGGTCCGTGATCCATTTTGGTGTTATTTTTGTGAAAGTTGTAAGGATTGTGGTTTTATTGATTTTTTTTTTTTTTTTTTTTTGGTATGTGGGTATCCAGTTGTTCGAACACCACAAATGTCTTGTCCATGCTTGGAACCCTAAAACCCCCCTGTGTTATTGTTACTAAGATTACAGATTTAGATGTAGACATGAATATTTTGCTACTTCTGAATAGCTTGCTTGAAAGCCAAAAAAAAAAGTGACTTTTATTTATTCTAAGAGTCTTTAATTTAGGATGAGATCACTAGCAGGAACACTTCCATAATGTACAATTTTAATAGAACTGGTATGTTATCTAGGAACATACAAAGGACTATTCAAAAGTTGGTGCAAAATTATAGCTGTGCCTAGAGGAAAAATTATGTTTCTTAACATCTCCCCTCTCTGCCCTGGTTCTTCTTACAGCTTCTCATTTTACTCAAGTCTGTGATCTTTGTCTTTGTTGGCTTGCAGTGAACTTCATTCACTGATGCGGGAGGGAGAGAGTTTTCAGTTAGATGCCCTAGCTCCTGATCCATACCCTTGGAGACTGGATGCAGTCTCAATATTCAAATGTGCAGGAGTACATCAAAGATACATTTTTAAATGTCCCCCTTTAACCTTAGAATAAATAATTTGGAAGTATCTCTTTTAGTTCCTAGCTTTGATATAACTTACAATGGAATAAAAAGACAGGAGTTTCAGTTCCTTTTAATGCTTCTCTTCTAATAGTTCTGTGATTTGATACCATGGTGACAGGCATCAAGGAAATACTTAGGATTAATGATGCTTTCAATTGATTTGGAAAAGAAATGTGTTTTTAATTCCTGTAGCTTCTTGGTTAAATTACCATCCTGCATACAAACTCCTTTCTGGCATAAACGAATTGAAAATACTGATTTCAAGAAATATTTTAATCCATATAGCACCATGCTTATTTTTGCCTAACTTTACCAGGTTATTTTAACCGAAATTATAGAGACAACAACAATAAAAAGAGTAAAGCAGATGGCTTAAATATTATAAGTACATCTTATAACACTTTTGGTATTTAGAGAATTGCTTTTAGAATTGCTGAGCTATTTCTTAGTATTTAAATGTCTTCTACTTAAGATGTTTTTGGTCTTAACTGGGCTAAAGTTTTATTTTATTTTTTTATTTTATGTTTAATGCACAAAGAAATAGCCACTTGAAGTTATCCGAGGATTCCCTTTAAGGCACAGCAAAGAAGTTGTGTTGATTCTTTGCAGTGTTCTTTGAAATATTCCTTTCCCATTATTTTCCTATGACAACCAATGCAGGTTTCCGCTTCAACCTGGACTTATTTTTATAACTTCTTGATGTCTCTAAAGTCTTTTCTTGTACTCTTTTGCCCCACGCTCTACACACTGTTTGATCTTCCACAAACATTACTCTGCTCCTATTACTGTAGTAATTGTTCAGCATTGTGGTGTAGAAAGAGTATGGATTTTGGAATAAGTGCTCCTTACTCTCCCTGCACTTTTGGACACACTCTCTAATCTCTCTACGGCTCACTGTCCTTAACTATAGAGCATTGTCAGTGCTCTCATAAAAGTTGACGTTATATTTAAATGAAAACAGGGCTTGTTCCCTTCATACTTCTCATCTGTCTAAAGAAGACAGTCCAAAATTCTTATCTTGACATACGGAATCAACCAAAATTTGTGCTCAGACAAGCTTTCAACACTTACATTAACTCACCTGGTTGTGGCCAACATTTTAGCCAACACCCAGACAGAACTCTCCAGTTCATTAAAGTGACCTGAAATGACATCTCCAAATTCCTGATCAAATGTAGCCAGCCTAAAACGGACTTTTTTCCTCCTGATATTTGTAGGGCACTGATGTTTGTTTTCTTATGATACTTAACAATGACTGCTTTGAATAATAGTTACTTGTGTAGAGATCTTTTTTTTAACATTTTTTATTTTTTATTTATTTATACTTTTTAAATTTAAATTTAGTTAACCAACATATAGTGTATTACTAGTTTCAGAGGTAGAGGTCAGTGATTCATCGGTCTTCTATGATACCCAGTGCTCATTACATCCCATGCCCTCCTTAATGTCCATCACCCAGTTACCCCATCCCCCCACCCACCTTGCCTTCAGCAACCCTCAGTTTGTTTCCTATGATTAAGAGTCTCTTATGGTTTGTCTCCCTTTCTGTTTTTGTCTTATTTTTCCTTCCCTTCCCCTGTGTTCATCTATTTGTTTCTTAAATTCCACAGATGAGTGAAATCATATGGTGTATTATCTTTCTCTGACTTATTTTGCTTAGCATAATACCTTCTAGTTCCATCCACATTGTTGCAGATGGCAAAATTTCATTTTTTTGATGGCTGAGTCATATTCCATTGTATATATGTACCATCTCTTCTTTACCCATTCCTCTGTCAATGGACATCTGGGCTCATCTGGGCTCTTTCCATAGTTTGGCTGTTGTGGACATTGCTGCTATAAACAATGGAGTACAGATGCCCCTTCGGATCACTACATTTGTATTTTTGGGGTAAATACCTAGTACCCTATGACCCAGCAATTGCACTACTAGTTTTAATTTTTTTTAAAGATTTATTTATTTGAGAGAGAGAGAGGACATGAGTGTGGGGGGCGTGGCAAAGGGAGAGGGTGACAGAATCTTAAGCAGACTTTGCTTTGAGAGCAAAGCCTGATGGCGGGGCTCAATCTCATGAGCCTGAGATCAGGACCTGAGCCAAAACCAAGAGTCAGATGCTTAACCTACTGTGCCACCCAGCCACCCCCATAGAGGTCTTTTCTAAGACGTTGTAAGGTACTCAACTGCAAAGCCAATGTTATTCTCATTCATCCTTATGGCACTGAGACCAATATCAGACATTAAAAAAAAAGTTTTCAATAACCATTTGGTGAATTAAGGTATCATTTACCTTTTTAATATTTATCCTTGTCCTGTTATTTTAGATTCTCTTAGAGATTTTTTTTCCTCAATAAGTCATTAAAAATTGTCAAATTTTGAGGTAATTTTGTGGCTCAAGAGTACTTACTTATTAGACTATTTCAGAGTGATATCACTTGGGTATTTTTATTATTATTATCTAGAACATTAGCTCAAATTGCAATGTCCCTTAATGTACCAGAGTTTGACAAATCTGTCCCCATTAAGGAAAAAAAAATCTGAGTCATTGTTAGTTAATACTTCATATTTTTTAAGTATCTAGATTATTTTTGACCCCAAACCTTCTGAACACATAAGACTCTATTGTATTATTGAATGAATGTCCTTTTCTTCAGAAGAATAAGTTAAACAGTGCCTCAAATAACACATCATACCTCATTAGACGCTGTAAGACTAAGAAAGACTTCTTAACCTGTCTAATACATTTTCCATATCTTCAGGCAAGTTTACTTAAACCATTTCTGACAGGAAGACAACTTTTCTAGTCTTAATTACCCCAAGGGAAGATGATTTAATAGCCTCCCTTATAAAATAAAGATTTTCACAAATGAATGTGGTAAATGAACCCTAGAGCTATTGCAGTGACAAATGAATTGTGTCATTGAAAAACTTGAGATGAGTAACATCAAGGAAGAAAAAAAAAAAAACCTCACCTTGCTTGAGATTAAGTAAGTGTAAGGCATATATGATGGCTTTCACCGATGCTGCTCAGGAAAATTCTGCTTTGTGATAGAGAATGAAGAGAGGGTAACGCATTTTGATGAAGGGGAGAGAAGGAGAAAAGAGCATTTGAGGAAACTGAAGAAGACATATTGGGAATTAAATGGAAAAATGCCATATGGAAAGAAATATACCCATAAGTAAGTGAAATATAAATGCACAAAAGGGCCCCAAATAGGAGGATCGTCCCTGGATTGCATCTTTAAAAGGTATTTCATGCCCATCAGTGTGAAGTTTAAAAACTGTTACCTGTGCATTTATATTAACTGTTAATGTTTTTTTAAAAAAATTCAAAAACCGTTAAATACTACATTTTTATGATTGCTTTCCTTAAAGTTTTCCTCAAGTATTTCTCTGTGTTTTCACTGTGGGTAGTTTTTAACAAATTAATTAAATAAAAGGGTTGCCTTTCCATTCTCTTCTCGTGACATTCCTGGCTGTTTGAAAAAGAACACTCAATTCGTTTAATAAAGAAAACACTTGTTGGGATGCCTGGGTGGCTCAGTTGGTTGAACGTCCAACTCTTAATTTCAGCTCAGGTCATGATCTCAGGATCTTGAGAGCATTGGGCTCTGCCCACTTGTGATGAGCACTGGGTGTTATATATAAGTGATGAATCACTAAATTCTATTCCTGAAACCAGTATTACACTATGTTAACTAACTAGAATTTAAATAAAAACTTGAAACAAAAAAAAAAGGAAGGAAGGAAGGGAAAAGAAAACACTTGTTCATTGGTCCACCTCTTAAGACTCTCAGCAGATATGCGGATAATTAAAACCATCCATTAGTACAGCTGTTGTTTTCCTTTTGGTAGCTTCAATTCTATTTTTCTTTGACTGCATGTAAGTTTTCTTTAAGAATTTTGTGAAATTGTCCAAGAAAGGTAACTCTAGGATCCTGAGATGGCCCTGACAGAAAGCAAGCCATACACAGTTAATGTGCAAAGCATAACAAGGAGCAGGTTCTTGATTTCTTTTATCCTTTCTTTGAGTACACATAAAGCAAATAAACATTTTGTAGTTTCTTAGCGAATTTGGATAGTGGGTATGAAGCAATTGGATAACCTACTTTTTCATTATATTACATTTATAATTTATATGTTCCATAAATCCCTTTTTATGAATAAAATGTTTTATTAAAATATAAAACATTTAGATGTTGGATTATTGTAAGCTTCTATCTACTGGAAAAATTCACTGAAATATCCCTGGTTCCCTTTATTGTAAGGATAAATACCTCTGCTCTTGAGAGATTTGTGTATGTACCTTCGATAATAATAATCAGCTGTGCTTTTAACCCTGATGAAATAATTCATTATTCCTTATTTTTTTTTAAAAAATGGCATACGTATATATCTATTCACTCTACAACACGTAACGGTAGAATAAAAATGTATGATTTTGTTAAGCTGTATTGCCTCAGAATATTTAGGGGATAACTACTTGCAGATTTTTAAAAATAAATGTCTTGTCTGGTCTCAGTCTGGTGTTACCTGATCTCAATTTGATCAATGTTGAATTTATTCAGAATGGTCTTTAGAGATTTTTGTCCAAACCTACATGGACTTAAACTTTGAATTAAGCCTCACAAACAGCAAGACCAAAATAGCAGAGTTAAATAACTAGAGAAATCAATGATATTTGCATAAAATGAATTAGAGTGTTTTGAATTTTGTATTACTTCAATACAAGAAAATATACATACAGAAGCCATTCCACCAGTATTTCCTGTATACTTCATTTCCTGCTCAGTCTCCGAGGTTTGCTTACTGTCTGGTCTGCAAATAACTGATGACGTGGATATCAATACATTTTGTAGGTGATATATTGAAAACTTAATTCATTTTATTTCTATTACAAGCTTTCACCTGCTATTAATTTCAATAAAATATCAATATGGTAAGAAAATCATACAATTTGATATGTTAGGGAAAGCCAGTTAGTAGAAGAAGGAACAGTGTATTAAAATCTTGCTAAATAAATCAATGTAGGCAAGAGAAAAAATGAAATCATAAGAAAACAAATATTTATGTAACAAAAGTTTTAATAGTACTATTCTATAGTAATACATGTGGGGCTTTCTGATTTAAAAACTATTATTTGGAGAGTAAAATTCCTAATTTCATTTATTTTTTTATTTGATTTTTATTGCTATGATATATATTCAGAAAAGTCTCTAAAGCAAAGAAAGGTATACACTATTGCAAAGACAATACCTGTGCCTCCACATTCAGGACAGGAAATAAATCTTTACCCTCTTAACCACCATCTGTGCCTTAGCCTCCCAAGTTAATTTTTATGTTGTCTTTAAGGTTACTAATTTAATGTTATTAATTTCCTTCTTTATAATTTTAACTCTTAAGGGTGTATCCCTAACCATGTTTAGTTGGCCATTTTTTGAAGAAATGGAATCATGCAATATGCATTCTAGCCTCCTACACTCAGCATAATGCTTGTGATGGTGAGCCATGCATGTAGCTGTACTTTGCTCCCTTTCATTGCTTTAAAAATATTTATTGTTTGGCTACTTCACAATCTTTAAATTTATTCTGTTCGTGGGCATTGACTTGTCTCTAGTTTTGATCTCCATGTCTCTTGGGTGTACATTTAGATGTGGAACTGCTTAGGTACATGTGTCTTTAGCTTTATTAGATCTAACGCCAAACTTTCCGAAGTGGTAGAACTGTGCGCTCCCACCAGCCATTTGATACTTTCCCCATTACTTCACCTGCCTACCAACCGTGGTATTTGTCGGGTTTTTAAAGTCTAGCCACTCTGATTAGTGTGCTCTGGTATCCTGGTATATATTCAATTTGCATATCTGACTAATTAGGTTGAGTTCCATTTGGCCATCTGTGTATTATTTGTTTAAATCTCTTGCTATATTTTTCTACTGGGTTATCTTTTCTCCCCCCCCCATTGATTATGATCGATATACACACCCACACATATAAAAATCCTGTGTTGGTTCTATTTGCTGTAAATATTTTCTCTCAATGTGCGGCTTACCTTTTTTACTCTCTTCATGCTATCTGCTGGGAACATAAAGAATTAATTTTTATGTGATCCAATTTATCAGTCTTTTTCTTCCTGGGTATTGCTTATTGTGTCCTGTTTATGAAATCTTTTTCTGCACTGTCTCATACTTTCATATGTTACGTTCTAGAAGCCTTATTGTTTTGCCTTTTACATTTGCTCTATAGTTTACCCGGAATTGATTTTTATGTATTATGTGAGATAGATGTCTAGTTTCATTTTATTCCATGTGGATTTTAAATTGTCCTAGAATCATTTATTGAAAGGGACTGTCCGTTCCCCACTGTATAAAATGATATGAAGTGATAAAAATCAATTGTCTGTATATGCATGCATCTGGTAATGAACTCTCCATTTCATTCCATTTGTTCACTTGGCTGTCCTTATGCCAATTGTCTTAATTGTATTTTTGTAATAACTCCTGATATCTCATAGAGCAAGTCTTTTTCCTTGTTCTTCCACAGTAGTATCTTAGCTTTTCTTGGCTTTTTTCATTTCCACCTTTTAGTATCAGCTTGTCAGATTACACACACACACACTTCACAAAGTTGTGATTTTTACTTGGATTCATTCAATCACTAGAGTAAATTGGGGAGAATTAATGTTTTAAAATTTTGAGACCTCAAATCCATGAATGTGAGCTCTCTCTCTAGTTTTTTAGATCTTTATTTTCACCCAACATAATGTTATATTTTTCTGTGAAGAGGTCTCGCACGTTTTTATGAGATTTAATCCTAGTATTTTATTGGTTTTCCTACTGTTGTAAATAGCATGCTTTACGAACGTTTATCTAGCACCCTTAAAAAACTCTGTATCTCACATCTTTGTAAATCTTTATAAAATTATTTTATATCAAGATTAGTATTTCTCAGTGTGTCTCTGAATTCAGTACTTTAATTATATACTTTGTCACTGCCCTCCGATAATCTATGGATTTTGGCTGCCGGCAACAAACTAATTTTGGCTAAGTTATGCAAAGGAGAATTTACAAGAAGAAAGTAGGTGAAATCACAGATTTCTGGGTTTCTGGGGATCTGTTTTGGAAACAAGTGAGAACCAAGGCAGCCCCAAAGTCCTTGGAGTGTGAACTAGAGTTTGAAAGCATGATGACTTTGTGACAGTTTCCTACACCTGTTCTTGCTTCTGCTTGCCTCTTTTCCTCAGTTGCAATATTCATGACGCAGAGCGTTTACTTCACCAAACTTAGATCACTTCCTGATTCTTTTTACGTAAGGAGAAGGGGAATTTGGTCTTTGGTCTTATTTAGTGTAGGGAGCAGTTTCTGAGAATTATCTTTCCACTAATGCTACATACATTGGGAAAGAGAGAGCACAATATAATTCCTTAAAAGAAAACTGGGTGCTTTTAAGAAGAAGGTTTGAATGCCGAGAGCAACACCAACAAATAGTCACTTCTCTTCAGAGGAAGATAATAGATGACAGTCTGTTGTCCATCAGGCAGTGCTTTCTAAAGTTTATTAGTAAATGCTTTACAAAGTATGGATATATAATGTAATAGGATTTCTGAATCATGATTGGTGTTGTTGTTATTCTCTACGTCTTCCCTCTCCCTCCTCCTCCCTCCCCCTCTTCCTCTCCTCCTCCACCCTTCCCTTCCCCCTCCTCCTCCCTTTCTCTTTCTCTCTCTGTATTCCACTATTATCCCTTATCGATTTTAATCTGTCAAAACATGATACTTTATAACAAAAAGGTTTAGTGAAGCAGAAGCTTAGAGAATTAGGAACTCAAGTCTTGGTATAACTATTTAAATTTTTTTCTTTAGAAATTTGTATTATTAAGCAAACTAAGAGAAATGTACCCTATAACTTAATTTCTCCAGGAGTTAAAATAAGTGATATGACATTTTATTTATCTATCATCATCATCATCATTATTATTATTACAGAGCAATGAAGTTCAGTTAAGTTGGTATTTAACCCTTTTTCCATTTTAGACATGCCTCCAAGGATTCAAGCATGCTACACGCAAAATGAGTAACTTACTGTATAGGTGTTTCCAGATGTTTTAGGCTTATGGAGATTAATTACATTTGGAGGAATGTTTATAAATGTGCAGGATTAAATGTGACAATGACATGGTAGTCTACTGTACTTTAGAGAGACTTCTGAGATCTTTTAGTTCAGTCCCTACCTAACGAAGGAACTTGGCCTATATATCTCTTGAATTTATTGTGTAGTTTCCATTGAAAGCTTCCTGGGATAAAGAATGGTAGCCTTTCAAATGATCTCCTCTGTTATTGGACAATGCTCAAATCACTGTCTCTATCAATTCTTTAAGACTCAGTGACTCTACTTATTTTTGATCTATTATTTTTCTGAAAGTAATTTAAAAATTTTAAAAATAATCGATGTTTCTTTTAAAAATATAGTAGAAAATTATATGAAATAAAAAGCGAAAGTTTAAAAGTGTCTTATACCGCTAAAGTAATTCTTTCTCTATACAATTTCCACATATCTGTTTAAGTTCAGCCTTCTGGAGCAAGAGAATATGTGTCTACTCTTTCTTCACATAAAAACACTGCAGGTATTTGAACACAGCCATCGTGTCCTCATTAAGTGTTTTTCTCCCTTACTGTGCCATATATTTTCAGTTGTGAAAATAAATATTTTAAGTATATATAAGACATCTTTAAAAAAGAAAATAGAATTGCTTAATGTTTTCATAGAAACACTGGTATGACATTTGTGCAATTTGATTTTATTACCTAAATTCAGGACAGTACTGAATAGGCTTGCTTGACATTCTGAACCATGTTTCAGCTAATACTGAGTTTTTACATGAAACCTCAGTATGAATACCTGTTCGTACCACTTAGATACACAAATGGAATTTTTGTTTGGGACACTGATTCAATAAAAAGAAACATAATTTTATCTTTAAAATGTTATATGTCTATATTGTTAAAAATTTCTAAGTAATGGAACTGGTAATCATAATTCTCCTTTTAAAAAGATAATAGCCAAAGATAGCATTACTCTAATTTGTAAAATCACTGCATTGAAAGATCTTGAAAGTGCCTGTGTTAGTACATGCATCACCTCTTTAATGAATAAAAGAAGTGTCATTTCAAGGTCACATGCATGTAATCTAGTTCCCATGAAAATAATTAATAGCAAGTATTATCAACTCTTCTAATTAGAAAGGTTCTTACTGAGAAGACTTAGCAATAGAATGAAGAAAAAAATTAATGTAAGCCCATGATTGTGTCATTGAGATATATTTCTTAATATTTTCCCCCTAACTTATATAATTTATAAGAAAATGATTATAATATATAACTACTCAGTAATGTGTTTTAAAAACAATAATGTATATTTGTATTCATAGAGCTATCCTTTTAAAAAAATAATTGTTTATTGTTCCATAGCTTGGATGTAGAAATTAATTTATACATTCCTCTTCTAATGAGTATGTAAGTCTTTTGATTATTTATAACAAATAATGTTGCAAAGAATTTCTTTGCAAGTGGATGTGAATATTTCTGTAATAGATTCTTTGAACTGGAAATGTTGGGTTCAGAGCATGTGATTTCAGTTATTGACATACAAACCCAAATTGTTCTCTGACGACTTTGTGATTTCCATTCACACCAGGTACATTGCTTTGGAGCATTAGTTTCTTCACATTCTCTCCAACAATGAATAGTAACAACAATATTTTTAATTTGGGCAGATTGATAGTCAAAAAATGATACCTAATTTTAATTTTCCAATTTTTTAGTTAAGGAGGTTGTAATTTGGGATCGTTTGAATATCTTTTCCTAGGGATATCCTTTCCTCATTTTTATTTTTATTTAGTTATTTTAAAATTTTTATCACATTTAAAGTCAACTAATTAACATATGGTATATCATTAGTTTCAGAGGTATAGTTTGGTTAATCATCTGTTGTATATAACCACCCAGTGCTCATCACATCATGTGCCCTCCTTAATGCCCATCACCCAGTTACCCCATCAACCTACCCACCTTTCCTCTAGCAACCCTCAGTTTGTTTCCTATAGTTAAGAGTTTCTTATGGTTTGTCTCCCTCTCTGATTTCATCTTATTTTATTTTTCCTCCCTTCCCCTATGATCCTCTGTTTTGTTTCTTAAATTCCACATATGAGTGAGATCTTATGATAATTGTCTTTCTCTGATTGACTTATTTTGCTTAGCATAATACCCTCTAGTTCCATCCATGTCATAGCAAATGATAAGAATCTTTTTTTGATGGCTGAGTAATATTCCATTACACACACACACACACACACACAAACACATGCACACACACGTACACACATATATATTTACCACATCTTCTTTATCCATTCAAATGTCAGTGGACATCTGAGCTTTTTCCATAGTTTTGCTATTGTGGATATTGCTGCTATAAACATTGGGGTGCGTGTGCCCCTTCAGATCACTTTGTTTGTACCCTTTGGGTAAATACCCAATGGTGCAATTGCTGAGTCATAGTGTAGCTCTATTTTTAATATTTCGAGGAACCTCCATACTGTTTTCCAGAGTGGTTGTACTAGCTTGCATTCCCACCCACAGTGTAAGAGGGTTCCCCTTTCTCCACATCCTCGCCAACATCTGTTATCTCCTGAGTTGTTAATTTTCATCACTCTGACCCATGTGAGGTGGTATCTCATTGTGGTTTTGATTTTTATATCCCTGATGCCAAGTGATCTTGGGGATTTTTTCATTTGTCTCTTGGCCATTTGGATGTCTTCTTTGGAGAAATGTCTGTTCATGTCTTCTCCCCATTTCTTGACTGGATTATTTATTTTTTGGGTGTTGAGTTTGATAAGTTCTTTATGCATCTTGGATACTAGCCCTTTATCTGATAAGATGTTTGCAAATATCTTCTACCATTCTGTAGGCTGTCTTTTGGTTTTGTTGATTGTTTCCTTTGCTGTTCAAAAGCTTTTTAACTTGATGAAGTCCCAGTATTCATTTTTGCTTGCATTTCCCTTGCCTTTGGAGATGTTTCTGTGGCCGAGGTTAAAGAGGTTGCTGCCTGTGTTCTTCTCTAGGATTTTGATGGATTCCTGTCTCAAATTTTAGGTCTTTCATTCATTTTGAGTTTATTTTTGTGTATGGTGTACGAAAATTTCCTCATTTTTAATTGGATTATTTTATTATTATTGATTTCTTATTGGAACCCTTTTAAAATTAGGGTTGTTATTTTTTGTCTATTATTCATGATGCAAATATCTTATTCCAGTGTAGTATTTGTTCTTTAACAATAGTTTGTGGAAACATGTTTTGCAAATCACTTTTTTTTCTAATTATAACCTGTCAGTCTTTTATAGTGTATGGTTTTCAGTCATGTTTATGGCAGCCATTTCTTTTTAAAGATTTATTTATTTATTTGAGAGAGAGAGAGAGAATGGGGGAGGGGCGGCACAGAGGCACAGAAGGAGGGAGAGAAGCAGACTCCCCGATGAGCACAGAGCTCCAGGCACCTGGATCTGAAGACCTGAGCCAAAACCGAGAGTCCAGTGCTTAACCACTGAACAACCCAGGCGTAGCTATAGCAGCCTTTTTTGCCCCAAGATTATAAACTGTCATTCTATATTTCTCTTATTGATAATATTTCTTTTTTAACTGGGTATCAAAATAGAAAAAAAAGCAATATAATAATTGTTAATATATATTATGGGATGCTTACTGTGTGGCAGGCAATTTCCTAAGATCTTTGCACTCACTAATCCATTTAATCTTCAAAATTTTCTGATAACGTAGGTTTTTCCGACACTGTGGATAAGGACACTGAAGCACAAAGAGATGAAGAGGTCAGTCAGCAGGTATGTAGTGAGTCAGGAATCAACCCTTTGCAGTCTGCCTTCAACCTGTTCAGTAAATTATAATGAATTACTTGCTAATACAAGCAGGTTTACTTAAGAATTATATTTTAATATCTCTTTGTTTCCAGCACTATTGGACTGTATTCTGTGGGGGAATATGGTAGACTTTTAAGTGCTTCCCTCTTTCACGTGAAATTCAAAACTAAGGAAGTTGTGTAGTAACTTGAGAGCAATGGAAAACAAATAAGATCAAGCAATCAGAAAACAAATTGTATACTTCAGAAATGAGAAACTCTTGGTGATAAAATTCACAGGTTATATAGCATGAAGGTTTTGGGTTTTGGAAGTCCTGAAAAATCAAGAATATGTTGAATCAAAGGAGAACTTTGGAGGAACAGAGGTCACTGCATTTCTGATAGAAAAAGAAAAAGAATCTTTTTAAATAAGAAAAAAATACGATAATTCGATCTAATACTAATGACACCTAAGAGATCGTCCGATATAATCACTTTATTTTAATAAAGAAGAAAAAGACCTTTATAGAGGAAAGTGATGTCACTTGGTAGTGGTTCTGGGACTAGAACTCCGTTAGCTATCTCCTAAATTAGTGTACTTTCCACTACCTTCAGTTTTTCTGCTGCATATCCTTCATAATGTAACGGCTTTGATTGAAATAATTTTTAAACGCTAATTAAGCAGTGACCCACCTTGATATTTTAAGCAACATGTTTATGTTTATATTAAATTACGAGAAGTGTGTAGCTTCAAGAGAGGGGGGAAAAACAACCCTGACCTTGTGAAGTCCTTCCTGTATGGATTTGGTAGAAATTTCCAACTCAGTTTCATCTTCTATATTTAGATACCTTGATAACATTCAAGGTTATCATAGAAAAATACTGCTGGCAGTATTTCTTTCCTTTCATATGTTATTTTTTGACTGTATTATGAAATAGAAAACAAACAAATAGATGAAATCCAGGACATCCAATTAAAGAATATTTATATGTTTAGAGAGGATCTTGGCTATTATGCCAGATATAATTATTCCTTAACTTTAATATTTTCTTCTGTTTGGATGATACCAGAGAGTAGCATTTATTCAAGCAAAAGGTACGATGTATAAAATAAAATACCTACTTAAAAATACATACAGAAGTTAATCGTATTTTTGTCCTTCAATTTTAGGTTAGTTACAGAATGGTGGCCATTACATAGTGATCCCACTCACACCCTCTGAAGGATATATCCAATTCTGGGGACTCCTTTGAGCACAGTTTCTCATGGACTTTAACTTAATATTCTTCCCTTCTGTTGGGGCTTTAGGAGGGGAATTGTCTGACTGAAATATTCTAGTAATACACTTCAGCTGTTTGGTCTTCTGTATGACGAGTTATTTTATGAATGATCTGTGCCTTACATTAATCTTAATCAAGAGAAGAAAGCTGCATTCGTTCATTCTTCATGCATTCAAATATTCACTCCTCTTTGTCCCTGGCGATGATTTGGTAATGATGGAGGAGAGGGAAGAGAAGGGGAGAAGGGTAGACTGACAAAGAAAGAACAAAGACCAATCCAGAGCAGACTCCAGAGTCAGTTCCACAACTTTGCTAGTGTGACATTTGTCAAATTATTTAACCTATTTTTCAGTTTACTTACTCATCTTTAAAAGGGGGACAAAATGGTGCAGTAGAGAGAGAGATTAATTAATGTAATGTGAGTGTTAACTATTTTTATATCTTTGTTTCGAAGATTTTGTTTTTGTTTTTGTTTTATATGTCTTCTTTTCCACTAACTGCCCTTAAATTGAGTTTTGTGGAAAATGGCAGGACATCTTACAATGGAGGATTGTCTACAAAAATAATATTTATTAATTTTATGCTGTTCAGAGTTTTCAAAATGTTCTACATGTGGAATTATTGAGTCTTATGACAATTTTGTATCATAGCTATCAGGGTCATTAATCTCCTCACATAGACAAAGCCTCTTATTCTAAGTTACACAAAGAACAGGCTGAGTCAGAAATGAAGTATGGATCACATAAATTCTGCACTTTTCATTTGCTACTACCTTGCCTAGGACCTAGGTCCCTGATGCGGATAGAGAAAATGGGGATTTAAGAACACGTTAAGAGAAAGGAGCAATTACTCTCCTAATTGTTAGTTAATAATGCTTAGTCTTTCCTTTCTTTTTTGTTTTACCAAAAAAGAAAAAAAATGATGCCAGGAAAGTTAAGACGTAAGAATGCATCCATCATTCTTAACTCACAGCAAACTGCTTGTAATCTTTAGGATCTTAATGCATTTTATGTAAAGTAGGTAAAAGATTAAAGTTAAGTGAGAGGTAGTAAAAAAGACTTTTGTTGCAAAGTTAGACACTCTTAGGCTAAAATCAAAATCTGAAAACTAGGAAAGATTCAGAGTAAGAAGGTTGTGTACTACTTAACCATGAGGAACAAAGCCAATATGGGATGAAGAAGTTATGTATAGTATATTCTACATATATCTAGGGTAAAATGTGTGCATTCATGTGTTTGTGTAATTATTTTCCATGTTTAGATAGTGATTATTTTACAGATTATTGTTGATGATCATACTCAGATTTTTAATTTTTTAACCTTTATTATAAATTATATTATTTTCTATACTTCTGTGAATTTTCTTAATGATTATGTTTAACTCTTTCAGTAGCTTTGTTCATTTATTGAATATTTTAAGTAACTACACTGCACCATATGGAATGCAAAAGTGAATAAATTACATTCTTAGTTGGAAATTGATCTTACCGAACAGAGAAGTATGCGAATCTGGGCTGCTTGATTGTGTCCATGCCCTCCATATATAGACCAAATAATTTTCACTGAGACACTGGATAGTAAATTTTTCTAGTTATGTAAATACTCTATTTGTGTAGAAGTCATGTTCTGACAGCTCTAGCAGTTAAAACAAATTCACTAAGAAATAAATGAAAACAATTTCTTACTGGAAAACATACTGCAGAGTCCATAAAGGATTGTAATAGGATTAGAACCACCCATCGTGGCAGGGAATATTTTTAAAATTTTGTGTAAAGTTATGTTGCCTAATTTAGTGAATTTTACATCACAGACTATTAACAGCATGGATTAATGTTACTAAAAATGGAAACAATGTGTCATGGTTCTTAATGAGGAAGAAGACACAAGAAGCAACATGCCCAGCAACAAAGCAAATGTCCTCATTGATCTCGCTAACTCCTGAAGGCATGACCTTATAACTGCATAATTTAAAAATCAATATTTCTAGTGACTCTATTATCAAGAGAAAGGACAAATTATATTTTGGTATTCCCTGTTTTAAAAGATATAAGAAAGCTATGTTTTAAGATTTTTCTCAACAATAATTAGTAATTTTAAAAATAATGTTTTACTGGTTAAAGGGGTAAATTTAAACTTACGTGGAAACAGATTTTCCATGATAACTGTTAGTCATTGAGTTTTTCTCAGTTGACTCAATTTTTCATAAGTTTTCTATTCCAATTTTTAATTTTAATAAAACAATTACCCAACATAAAGTATCAAAGCAGCTAAAACCATACTGTTATTTACTGCCAGCTTCCTAATTCTTGCGCTTTTATTCATTTTCCCCAAATCGTATCAACTTTTAGAAAAGAATAGCATTCCATGACTATTATTTCTCACTCTTTCTGCCTTCCAGGTGAGAACAAATAGTTATTGTATCATGCCTGCTGTATTCAAGATCTTTCCTAAATATTTTGCAAAGCCAGTGTCCTTGTGCAGTTTATATTTATGCACAGTAAGGATGTTCTAAGTAAAGTAACACAGCATAAGTAGTACAACTGTAGACAACTTATTCTTCACCCCTGTGCCTTAGTTTCCCCATTTGTAAGATAAGGATAACTATAGCACTCACTCAGCAGGACTTTATGAGGTTTGGATGAAATAATTGGCAGACTTAGAAAAGTAAATGGCAGGGGCACCTGGGTGGCTCAGTTGGTTAAGTGTCTGGCTTTGGCTCAGGTCATGATCCTAGGGTCCTGAGATCAAGCCCTGCATCAGCTTCCTTCTCTCTCTACTTCTGCTGTTCCCCATGCTTGTGCGTACTCTCTCTCTCTGTCAAATAAATAAGTAAAATCTTAAAAAAAAAAAAGAAAGAAAAAGAAGTGGCATGCACTGCGTGCTTTTAGTAAGTTTATAAAATAAGAGTGTGTTATAATGGCTCAGAAGAAGGAATTTATATCTATCTTCTTTAGGCTTCATGAAAAATACAGTATCTGAGATGGGCGTTAAAGATGTGATTTTGACAAGTGGAGAAGGCAAGGCTCTAGAAAAGGCTGTTTCAGGTGGAGAGACCATTACTCATAGATGGGACTTCATGTCCTATTTAGGAAAGAGTCTTCCAGTTTCACTCTATGAAAAGTAAGCATGAAGGAATAGGATCAAACTAGCTGGAAACATTAGGTTAGGGACAAGGAGTGGGAAGCCCACTAGGCCAATCTAAGAAGTTTTTACTTAATTTAGAAATTGCAAAAGTCAAAAAGGATTAAGCCTGGAAGCTGATATGATTAAAATTTTATCATAGAAAATTATAGAAAACGATGTAGTATAGATTATTTAAAAAAAGATATTGGAGGGAGAGACATGTTATATGTTACTACAAAAAACAAAACAAAACAAAACAAAAACAAAAACAAAAACAAAAACACTGACCAAATAAAGTAGTAGGTTAGTGGTAATAAGAATGGGAAAGATGGAGTTACGTATGAATGTTAGAAAACTAACTTTTGTTCAGGTTGAGTATCTACTAGATTTTTTTAATCTTAATGTGGGTTGTAGAATGACTAATAAAAATGCTTGGAATAATCCAGAACAAATTTTCCAACCATGATAGCATAACTAGGGCTGGAGAAGCTGTGTGTCAGTAAATCTCTAGAACACTGCATAATGTAGGGTAAACTGTCTTTAAACATTGGGCAGTGAGAAATGTAGGACTGTGATCATAGAAAGAAGAGAATACAATGAGGAGAGCCCTATGATCATCTTGGCCTTTTCCCTGAAAATATTTTCCTAATCATGATGCAAGATGGAGGAGCCAAGACAGAGTCCAGTGGTCTCTCTGGTTGAGGTGACATAAATAGAATTTGGGGAGGTCCAGATTGCTGGAATTTGCAAGGTGTAGGAGGGAGCTATGGAGAAAAATCTCCAGAATTCTGATTAGTGGTATCCTGGGGTCTGTCACTGAATACTAAGCTGGCCAGGTACAGAGGGAAATTACATGAGGCTTATTAGGGAATTAGTAGCGATTATAATATGATCAATTTTCACAGGTCATACAAGGCTAGGGTAGTTTCAGTTCCAACAGGCTAGAGTGGGGAGAACTGTTTGAACCCCTGAGACATTCATAAAAAGACCCCATAAGAGTAACATTTTAGGGGTGCCTGGGTGGCTCAGTTGTTAAGCGTCTGCCTTTAGCTCAGGGCATGATCCCGGCGTTACGGGATCGAGCCCCACATCAGGCTCCTCCACTGGGAGCCTGCTTCTTCCTCTCCCACTCCCTCTGCTTGTGTTCCCTCTCTCGCTGGCTGTCTCTCTCTCTCTGTCAAATAAATAAATAAATAAAATCTTAAAAAAAAAAAAGAATAACATCTTAGAAATGGATGTAAATTTAGCTTAGAATAAAGGCGACACTGGACATGTGCACCACTGCCCCCCCCCCCAAAAAACCCTAAAACAAGCCTCAAAAGGATCAGCCTGGTCTGCATATAACTGCCTATTAATAGAAAAGTCTGACACAGTTTTTAAAAAGCCAACAAAATGCAGTACTCAATAATATAAGATTCATGATGTCTAGAAGTTCAGAGGGGAGGGGGGTGGAGGAATGGGATAGACTGGTGATGGGTAGTAAGGAGGGCACGTATTGCATGGTGCACTGGGTGTTATACGCAACTAATGAATCATCGAACTTTACATCAGAAAAAAAAAATTAAATAAATATCTGTTTGGATTCCTAAAAGAAAAAAAAAAGGACACAAACAAAAAATCATTAGATATACAAAGAAAAACAGAACTCTTAAATTTGCTTAGGAAAAAATCTGATAATAGAAAGTAATATAGAAATTACGGAGATGTGGAAGGGGCACCTGGGTGGCTCAGTCCATTAAGCCTCTGACTCTTGATTTTGGCTCAGGTCATGATCTCAGGATTGAGAGATTGGGCCCCTCTCCCACCCCCTGCATAGGGCTCCCAACTGGTCATGGAGCCTGCTTAAGATTCTCTCTCTCCCTCTCCTTCTGCCCCCCCCCCCAAAAAAGAAATTACAGAGATGTGGAAATAGCAGAGGATGACTTGAATCACTTAGAGTAAACATGCTCAGGATTTAAAGGAAAACATGAACATAATAGCAATAGAAATGGAGGCTATATAGGAGAATTAAATGTAACTTTTAGAGCTGAAATATAGAAGACCTGAAATGAAAATTCAATGGATTAGAATAATGGCAGTTTAGAGTAGGAAAAAAATTAGTGAATTTGAAGACCTAGAAATAGAAACTATCAAAAGTGAAGCACAAAGGTAAAAAATATATAAAAATAAAAATAGACCTCCAGGGATCTATGGGGCCTGTGGACCATATCAAGTGGTCTAAAGAGGAAAGGGGGAAGAGAAATTTTTGAAAAAGTAATGGCCCAATTTTTCCAAATTTGATTAAAATTATAACCAACAGATCTACAAATATCAGAGAACCCAAAGCAGGATAAAAATAAAGAAAGCCAAAAGATACATTATAAGCCAATTGCTAAGAATTAGGATTAAAGAGAAAGTCCTAAAAGGAGTAAGAAAAAATAAGGCCTGTCATATTTTGTGAGGGTAGGGGAATTATTACAGATATTTCATCATAAGTAATTCAAGAAAAAGACAATGGAATGTATTTTTAAGAATGCTGAAGGAAAAAAAAATAAATCTAGATTCTATAGACAGCTAAAATTTCCTTCAAAATGAAGGTGAAATGTAATTTTTTTCCCAGATTATTTATCACCAATAAAACTGCATTGCCAGAAATATTAAAGGAAATTTCAGGCTAAAGGAGAGTAATATTACATGAATCTAAACAAAGAAGATTGTCTAAACAAACTTTCAACAAATTGAAGATTGCTGGCATTGACAAATACATGGGTATATGTAAATGGATGATTTTCCCATTTTGTAATTAAAAAAATATAGTTGACTTTCTAAAGTAAGATGATAATAACATATTGTGTGATATGTAATACATGTAGCAAAGATGTGATAGCATCCTTATATAAAGTTTTTCCATTGTATATAAAGTAATATAGTGTTATTTGAAAGTATGGTTATTGTCAGTAAAAGGTGTATATGCATATTATAAACCATAGAGAAACCATAAAAATGCGCAGAATAGGTGCAATTAATAGGCAAATGATAAAAATAAGAGGGAGGGGTGCCAGGATGGCTCAGTCAGTTGGGTGGCTGGCTCTTTATTTTGGCTCAGGTCATGATCTCAGGGTCCTGGGATCAAGCCCCACATCAGACTGTGCTCAGTGGGGAGTCTGCTCAAGGATTCTCTCTCTCTTACCCCTTCTGCCCCTCTCTCCACTTGCTCTCGTTCTCTCTCTCTGAAATAAATAAATTAATTAAAAAAAGAAATAAAATGGAATAATGTTCAATTAATCAATAAAAATTTTAAAAAGATAAAAGAAATAACAAATGAGACAGAAAATAAAAAGCAAGATGATTTTTAAGCCTAAACTACTGATAATTACATTAAATCAAAGATCATGATACAAAAAATGATGCTTTTTATATGTAATAAGACACATGAAATACTTAGGTATATACAGAAGAAAATACATGCAAGATCTGAGCAATGAAAATTCTAAAAATAATTGATAAGAGAAATTATAAAAGACCTAGCAGAATAGGAAGCTATACTATGTTCATTGTTTGGATGGCTCAACATTAAGATGTAAGTTCTTAATGACGTTGTTAGATTCAGTGCAATCCCAATCAAATCTCATCAGACTTTTTAATAAAAATTGACAAGCTGATTGTAAAATTTATATGGAAGTATCAAGTACCTATAATAACCAAACCAATTTTGAAAAAGAAGAAAAATCAAAGGACTTGATTTTCTTTAGTTGATTTCAAGACTTATTGTAAAGTCACAGGAATCAAAAACAGGTTGTATTAGTATGTTAACATAAATATTATTGGAAGTAAATGGAGAATCCAGAAATAGAACCTGCACAAAGTTGAGAAGGCAGTTCAGTGGAGAAAGGTAATTAAAAAATGATGCCTGAAAAAACTGGATAGTCATATAAAAAAAATCAAATCTTATATCATACATTATATAAAATTTAATTCTAAGTGGATCATAGACCTAAATATAATAGTGAAAGTATCAACTTCTAGAAGAAAAATTTTAGAAAAAATCTTAGTGGCATTGGATTTGGCGAAGATTACATGTAGCATACAAAAACCATGAAGTGTAAAAGTAAAAATTTAAAAAATTAAGTTAAGCAAAATCAGAAATTTTGCCTTTCAAAAGACACAAAAATGAAAAGGCAAGCTATAATCTGGGAGGAAATATTTACAAAATATATATCTGACAAGGAACTATGTAAAAAATATATAAAGAGATGTTACAACTAAATAGTAAGAAAACTGCCCAGTTGGGCAGAAGGTTTTAAAAAGATACTTAATTCACAAATCTGTATATATACATATGCATCGTGTATATCATGTATCTCCTATATATTTCATATATCTCGTGTATACATATACATACACACAAAATCTGATACCTTTCTGGTCTCTTTATTAGTGAGTTTCCTGTCCCTGTCAATCAAGGGAGCTATTCCTTTTCCTAACCATCATCACACATTATCCCATACTTAATCACAGGTGGGTATGTCAGTGCTTCAGAGGTAGTGGAGTTCAAACAGGTCATTGATAAATGTGGTGATGCCCCTGTAAGCTGAATATAGTCAGTTTAGCAGAGCTAAGAAGGCCTTCATTTAGGTAAGCTGGCTTCATTTTAATGCATACTGGGCTATATCCAAGGTGGTGATTGATCTAAGGTAAGTAAGCAAAATCTTCAAGATTCATGGAATGGGAAGAGAATGCTTGTGTTCCTAGTGGGGACCAGGCAAGAAGGCCACTAGATTCCCAGGCCAGGTTCTTCTTTTCAACTATTTATTACAAAAACAAAACCAAAAAACATAAGCTATTTCATGTTTTCTTCCTTTTTTTAGACTATGGCTATATATGCAAAGATGAATGGACATTTAATGGAGTCTGAATGTTGACTTAATAAAGTGAAACTAAAATGTTGAAGAAAGAATAAATGATTCTTTGCAGCTCAATCTAACAGCTGTAATTGATGTGATCCTTCTGTACTCAGTGGTGTTCTAGGCAGAGATACAATGTAAAGTTACTAGAAGGTCAGATTCATGTTTCAAGGATCTTATGAACTCTTTGTCCTATGAGAATGTATTGATTCTTTTAATTAATGATATTTTCTGGATTTTTATGTTGTTAGAGTAACAGGACTTCATTTTTTTAAATCTTCCCACACAAAGGAATGTGTGGAATTTCATTGTATAAAATTAACAACAACAACAACAACAACAAAAGGCAGTTGGGAGGGGGTGTGAGCCTGAAACTCTTCAAATTTAGAACTCAGTGTTTTATTCATTTCAGAAATCTCCACAGAGGTCTAGGAACCCTAGGGTTCCTGCTGAGATCCCCAGACTTCCTGGGAACCTTATGGTTCCTGTGCACACAATTTCAAAATCAGTAACAAAGATAATTTTGCAGCAGGTCTCCATTATTTTTTTCTGAAGAAATGGCCAAAACTATACGGATGTCTAACTTGGTTTTGTTACTAACTAAATAGGTTTGTTTGGGTACTTTTAATGCACAAAAATCCTGTTTTTAATAACCAAAAATTGAACAAATTTCAGTCCTGTGGTGAAAATACTGGATCATCTAACCCATAATGTTATCTTCAGAACATCATTTATTCATGCATGCCACAGTTATTTACTGACAGAACCATTCTAAGTGCTGAGGATAAAACAGCAAATAAGATGAAGTCTATGTCCTTATTAAACTTTCATTATAGGGAAGGAGATTTAAAAAAAGTGAGCAATTTAAAAAGTCGATAGTTAACCATGTCAGGTAAACTTATATGTATGTGAGGACGGAGCACATTAAAGGAATAGATAGGGGATTGGGAAGTTGAGGAGTTATATTTGGACAGAGATCTGAATGAAATTGCGATACTGAGTGAATCAAAATGTATCCTTCGAATGTTCCAGGTAGCCAATGTGGAATTCTTTGGTGCATGTGATAATGGTTCTATTCAAGTAAATGGGGACGGAAGTCTGATTGCAGTGAATAGGAGGATAGGAGAGATGAGGAAGAAAGTAGGTATTGCCAGCTCTTTCAAGGAGCTTGGCTGATGGGGGCAGAAAATCAATTTTGGTTGAATAAATGATACAAAGGATGGGCTAGTCTTCCTGATTCATTGTAAGGCTGTTTTAACATGGATGGTATTTCATAGATTAATGGCTATCAAAAAATTTTTAAACATTTTATTCATTTTACCAAATATATATCTTTTGTGGAGCTATCATACATAAACAGGTATCTTTAGAACATCACTAAATAATCTCATGAAGTTGTTAGCTTGCATAACACTAGATGATATTACATTGAAATATTTAATGAGGATTTACTATTGCAAATTCCATGCTAGAAGGTCTAGTATTTATGTTTATATATAAATACATACATATACTGACCTTAACCTTATGATCCTTTTACTGTAGGCATAAATGGAAATAAATGGGTGCAGGAAAAAAGGAACATGTGGCTTTCCATGAGTGTTACCCAATTTTGTTTTTGTTTTGTCTAAATGATGGAGCAACATCTCCCTGGGGTGATCAGAAGGAGTTGGACTGTAAGACTTCAGATGATGGGTAGGATTTGAATAGCTGAAAAGATATTGGGAAATGATATGTTGTAGAGAAAGAGTTTACAACAGGGTCAGAGGTAAGGCGTAGACAGGAAAGTATGAGACATATTCAAGGTATGGTAAAGGATCTGACCGTATTCATGCAGAGGAGAAAGAACAGTAAAAGGAAATTAAAATGCATTAAATGTTTTTTGTGTCCTAAAATTATCTCAATAAACTTGCAAAATGTACCTCAGATATTTTCATTTTACTAATGAGGCAATAAAGGTGAAAATAATGTTATATACCTAGCAAGTGGTGGATAGAATCAGCATTTTAAGCCTCTCTCTGTGGCTGTGAAGTGTCTTTTCTATAGCACTTTACTGTCTCTTAGACAAATCCATAAAGAATGACTGGGCTCATATTTTGGTGGGCCTTCAGTGCTGAGTTAAAGAATTTCAACTTCATTTATTAAATAACAAATATGTAGTAATATTAAATAATATTGAGGCTTTTTTTTTTTGAAGATTTTATTTATTTATTTGACAGAAAGAGACAGCCAGCGAAAGAGGGAACACAAGCAGGGGGAGTGGGAGAGGAAGAAGCAGGCTCAGAGCAGAGGAGCCTGATGTGGGGCTCGATCCCAGAACGCTGGGATCACGCCCTGAGCCGAAGGCAGACGCTTAACCGCTGTGCCACCCAGGCGCCCCAATATTGAGGCTTTTGAATAGGCATTGGTACAATCAGAATTGTGCTTTGGAAAATTAATCCAATGGCTGAGTCTAGAACTGAGTGATATGGAGAAGTCAGGATAGAACACACCAAGAGGAAGTCATATGTAGTCATGTAAGTGGAAGGTATTAAGAGGATGGCAGCCATGGGGTTGTGCCACTCAACTATACTTTCCAGAAAGAACCTGCTAACCTGGTCAGCTGCAAGTTGTACAGTTGGTGGGCAATTCCTACTGTTTGTGCTTTCAGGATCCACACTGGTTTTTGAACCAGGGTCACGCTTTTCCTGGGCAGCTCTCTATCAGTGGCTGATCACGTCAGGTGTTCTAGAGCCTGGTCATTTCTGAACAATGTGGGACTCCTATAATAAAAAGTCCTTGCTCAAAAGCTTTCCACTGGGTTAGCCAAGACTTTGTCAGTTCTTTACTGTGTTTTAAGCCTTTCTTTGCCCAGTCCTTCTTTCCTCCACCCAAATACTTTTCTTTCTCTCTCTCTCTCTTTTTTTTAAGATTTAATTAATTTATTTGACAGAGAGAGAGAGCACAAGCAGGGGGAGCGGCAGGGGTGGGGGTGGGGGAGCAGGCTCCCCACAGAGCAGGGAGCTCAATGTGGGGCTGGATCCCAGAACCTGGGCCATGGCAGATGCTTAATCAACTGAGCCTCCCAGGCACCCCCCAAATCCTTTTCTTAACATGTTCCACATCTATTTCACAGTCTGAGGTCTTTCCTTACCCAATGTTTCTTCCCTTTCTATCTTTTACAGATAGTGTCACCAACAAATCTCATACGCTCCTAACTCTATCTCAAAAATGTTCATTCTACAATTATTAATGTGTAGAAATCAAAAAGTGAAGGCAGATGCTAGAGTTGCTTCTGGATGATGATGATGATGAAGATGATGATGATGATGATGATAAGACTGACTTTAGCATCACTTCAGTTTTTCCGTAGTCTCAGCCAGAAATGCAGTTTATAAATGCGCAGTTTCTAGAACTGACAGGGTATCTGAAGATGTGGAATCTAAGAAAGAGAGAAAAAATTAGGGGCAAAAAGGAGGCTCAAGGGTAGAAAGAGGAGATCTGAGCCAGCAGAGAGAAGAGTTTCATTGAGGAGGAGGGAATCAATATCGCAAACGCTGCCAAGCTGACAAGGAGGGTGAACACAGCCAAAAGGTCGTGTTACCTCTTTTTTTGGTTTCTGAAAAATAACTGTTATTAATGTAAGCATAAGGGGCTGCAAGCAGCAGGGACTGAGAGGGATCACTAATCTAGATTCTTGGGTTTAGAGCTTAATGATGTCAAAATCCCTGAGGAAATATCACTTCCCCTCTGAAGCCATAGGTATATTTTTTCTTATAAGTAGTTTTGATAAGGAATTAGTGTAAGAATCATAACCAGCTGTAGTTGAGACACACAGATATTCATTATTAGAATGAATGCCGTTGATCACAAGAATAGAACCTTTGAAGATACACATATACATATGCATTTAGTTTGCACTTGTCTTTGTGATTCTGGCTAGTCTGGTTGAAGCAAATGGAACTAAGCATAGTATCTCCTTAACTCTGTTTACACGTATATTTTCTAGAGTGTGACTTTCAGATTGGTGTTACATATGCCATCTGCATTATTGCAGTTATTTAAAACTGTGTTAAGAAAGGGGAAGTTAGAAAAATAGGGTTTTGACTAATGGCTTTACTTATCTAATATTTAGGCCAATTAGCTGTGTCATTTTCTTCAGGGATTTTCACCACTGACCTAGAGATTTTACCATGCAAAGTTGTGTGCTCATTTTTATGTAATACAATCATTTTAATTATGTTCTTAACTCTGTCCTTCTATGTTATTTGAAGCTAGACATACTCATTAGGAAGGAATAGTATATTTCCAAGTAAAATTGGGCTATAATTCCTGTACCTGCTGGGTGTATTCAGAGAACAGTTCTCCAGCTGTGATATTAATATTACATTATTTATCATGAAGGAAACTTGCCGACTTATTTCAAGTGAAAGGCCAAGATTATGCCCTATGGGAATAATAATGGCATTTATTTTTTGTATAAAAGTATTGATCTAATTATTTCTTTAATGGAACCAAGAGAAGGATATGGCTGCCTGCATTACCATTAGCATGATCCTGGTTTATGCATACAATATTAAGTTATATTTACAACTAATGTTTAGATCTTATAACCAAAAAGTTTTATGTAGAATTCTTTTATTGATCATAAATGTCCGAATGTTGATAATGCTGATATATTTTTTATATAATGTAATTTTCTCATTAATTATACTAAGGAGGTATACAAAAATTGTGACATAAAACACTTACTTATTAATGATTTACTGGGTTTTAGTGCTAACTAAGCATGTTTAGTTGAAAAAAAAAAGAAAGACCTCAGGAATACTGCATTAAACAATGGGGAATTAATAGTGGCAAACAGAGGAATTTCTCCACAGAGCTGCTATTCCAAGGTCAAATTTGAGGATGAGGTTGGAAGGTCTCCAATGAGCAGTAGCTCTTGCTGTCTTCAGGAGTGCATTCTGGGTTTAGTTGCCACTAATTAGCACCAAGGAAAAGCTGGGTCACTTGCCTCTGTTTTGCTTTATGCAACCATTGTTTTGGTGCTGTTAGTCTTTAAATTTAGCCAGTTTAGTGAGTTTTGGGGGTATTGTTTTGTTTTTGTTTTTTTTTCCCGGATAACTGATGATATCAAACACCATTTATATGCTATTGACCATTTGTGTTTCTTATTTTGAAATGTCTTTTCAAATTGTTTTTCCATTTGGGGGGAGGAGTTATCTTTTAATTATTCATTTGAATAATGTTTTTATATTTTGTAAAATATTTTGTCAGGGGATTATGAAACAATTGATTAATTTCCAAGTATCCGGCAGTTCTCTGAAATATAATTTTTAATTTAATGTTGTTGTGGTCAAAGGATTTAAATCCTTTCAGAGTCTTGGTCTCTCTTGGTATATGTTCCTTCTCAATATTTTATTGTAGTGTTCTAAAATTGTCAATTATTTTAAGTTGGTTGATAATGTTAAAATCTTTTATATTCAGAGGGATTTTCTCCTTGTTTTATCAATTACTGGGAGGGGAATTTTAAATCTTTCAACTGTAATTGTCGAACGTCCATTACTCACTTCAGCCATGTCATTTTATTTTATGTATTTTGAAGTTCCACTATTAGGTGCATATACATTTGGAATTGTTATGTCTTCCTGATAAATTGATCCTTCTATTGTTTGAATCATCTCTGTTTATTTTTGATAGTACTCCCTAACCAGAGGTCATTTTGTTATTAACCACTACAATTTTCTAAGGATTGTTGTTGTCAAGTAGTATCTTTTGCTATCTGCCTACTTTTGAACCATCTGTGTGTTTATATTTATATTTAGTATATAAATATAACTCTTAAAATATTCATATTTAATAATAAATATAACTCTTAAAGATAGCATGTACTGGGGGCACCTGAGTGGCCCAGTGGGTTAAGTAGTGGACTCTTGATTTTGGCTCTGGTCATGATCTCAGGTCCCTGCCTTGGGCTCCATGCTCAGAAGGTGTTTGAGGATTCTCTCTCCTCTCCCTCTGCCTTCTCCCCCCAACATCCGCCCCCTGCCATGCTCACTGGCATGTTCTCAAATAAATAAATAAATAAATAAATAAATAAATAAAATTTAAAAAGCTAGCGTGTAGTCAATTCCTGCTTTTTAAATCCACTTTGATAATTGGTTTTATTTATTTATTTATTTATTTATTTATTTATTTATTTATTTCAGATTTTATTTATTTATTTGAGTGTGAGAGACAAAGATAGTGAGAGAGAGCACAGGTAGGGAGGAGAGGGAGAAGCAGACTCCCCGCTGAGCAGTGAGCCCAAAGTGGGGCTCCATCCCAGGACTCTGGGACCATGACCTGAGCCAAAGGCAGACACTTAACCGACTGAGCCACCCAGGTGCCCCGATAACTGGTTCTTTTTAATTAAAAGTGTTAATAAATTTATGATTAGTGTAATTATTGATATGGTTGATTGTCAGCCTATTTTGCTAATTTTTTTCTATTTGTGCCGTTTGGTCTTTGTTTCTTTGCCCCATCTACCTTTCTGTTTCCTGAGTAGCTTTAAATATTCTGTAATATCTGTCCTATTGGTTATTTATTTATTTTTAATTTACATTTGAAATTTATTTTTTGCTTTATAGTTGTATAGATTTTTAAAAAATGAGTAGAATTATGTCCACCACCATAATCAATATAATAGAATGTCCTATTAATACCCGTGTCGTCAGCCAGTTTTCCCACGCCCAGCCATTCATCTGTTCTCTGTCCCTATTTGTCTTTTTCAGAATATGACATAAATGGAATCAGATCGTATACAGCCTTTTGGGTCCAACTCTCACTAGAAAAATGCATTTGCTAGTCATTCATATTGCTGCATGTATTGATAGCTCATTTCTTTTTATTGCAAGTACTGTTTCATTGTATGGATGTGCCAGAGTTTCTTTAGCCATTCCTTGGGACATTAGCATTGTTGCCTACTTTTGGTGTTTATGAAAGAATAGGTTACAGATATTCGTGTAGATACTTTGTGTGAACATAAATTTTTACTTCTCTTGAATAAATACTTGTGCTATATCCACAGTGCTTAGAAAAATAGAGCAGCTCTCAGTAGATATTTTAATAAGAAATTGCAGGATATTTCTTTTGACTTCTTATTTTTATTATTTCATTCCTATTTGTAAATGTCAGTGTTTGAGGTATATTATAATGAAACCTTAATTTAAAAATTCATATGTCAGGGGCGCCTGGGTGGCACAGCGGTTAAGCGCCTGCCTTCGGCTCAGGGCATGATCCCGGCGTTATGGGATCGAGCCCCACATCAGGCTCCTCCGCTATGAGCCTGCTTCTTCCTCTCCCACTCCCCCTGCTTGTGTTCCCTCTCTCGCTGGCTATCTCTATCTCTGTCGAATAAATAAATAAAATCTTTAAAAAAAAAATCATATGTCATTATGTTTTATAAACTTTACAGGGCATTAATTACTCTATGAAAGTCCTGGTTCTGAGTGTTTGAGAGACCCAGTAAAACAACCAGACCATGGAGCCTTCAAATTATGCAAATGAGCAAATAACACAAAGGCAAATTTGCCAACTGTATTAATGGGCAATATATAAAACTTACCATAGCGTTATAATCACAAGGGTGTTGTCAGAGATTAGTTGTTGTTGGTTTTTTTTTTTAATTTATCTATTTATTTGAGAGACAGCGATAGTGAGAGAGAATGCACAAGTTGGGAGGAGAGGGAGACGCAGGCTGAGCAGGGAGCCCAACTCGGGCCTTGATCCCAGGACCCTGAGATCATGATCTGAGCTGAAGGCAGGTCCTTAACTAACTGAGCCACCCAGGCGCCCCAGAGATTAGGTTTGAGTTTCACCTCTATATTTTACTAGCTGGATGACCTTGGGCAATTTACCTTATCTAAGTCTCAATTTGTTTATCTGTAAGATAGGGATAAAAATAAAATTTACCAAAAGGGTTTCCTGAAAGTTAAATAAGATAATGTTAGTCAAGTATTTAGGATAACACCTGACATTCTATGTATATTAGTTGTTAGTAGTATTAGTTTTAATTATACTTTTTAGATTATATTATTTAATGACACTCTAAATAATTAGTATAAATACTTTACAATCAGTTCATGATCTAATTATATTTCACAGAACATGAGAATTTTACGACTGTCATTTGTTCTACCAAATGACAAAATTTAACATTTTCTCTAAGTATATGATTCTATATGAGTTTTTTATTGTTTCCATAACAAATTACCACAAATTTAGTAGCTTGAACAACATGTATGGACTACATGGATTGGAGGCCTAGTAGGGGTTTCACAGATCTGAAATCAAGATGTCACCAGAGCTGCTTTCCTTTCTGAAGGTGCTAAGGGAGAATCAGTTTCCTGCTGCTCTGGTTTTGTGGCAGAATTAAGTTCCTGGCTGGCTGTAGACTGAGGGCCATTCCCAGTTGGGGGCCACCAGCGTTCCTTGGCCTGGAGCCCCTTTCCTTGGCACTGAAAGCCAGCAACAGTGGATTGAGTGCTTCCAATGTTGCATATCTCTGACGCACTCCTTTTCTACTGTCTTTCATTTTCAGAACTGGTTTGATTAGATTGGGCCCACCAAGATAATCCAGAATAATCCCTGCATCTTCAGGTCCTTAAACTTAATCACATCTGTAAAGTTCTTTGTCATGGAAGGTAACATATTCACAGGTTCTAGGGGTTAGGGCTTTCTTTCTTTCTTTCTTTCTTTTTTTTTTTTTTTTTTTTGGCAGGTGTGGGGAGAGGGAAGCATTATTCTGCTTACCACAGGGTATCTCTTTTAGTTCATACAGGACATAACACCTCAAAGATGTCAGGTTTTGCCTTTTTAAATCTGTTACAGCTTCAAATGCTGACCAATGCCCTTTGTCCTATTAGACAGGAACAAGTAATTTTCTGCTCTTTGTTATATCAAAGGTTGGCTAAGCAGTTGTTGCTGTGTGGTAATAGATGGGGAGAGAAGAGACCAAATGTGGGAGGAACTAACAAAAGAGGAAGGAACAAATATATGTAAGGGATGCCAAAGCATTTGATTCTTTTTGTGAACTTGTTTTAGCTACTTAAGCTTTCTTTTCCTTTTTGTAAATTTTGAGCAAAAGGTCACACACACACACACACACACACACACACACACACACAATTTTTGAGTTAATCCAGTTGTTACCTTGATTGATACAATGATACTTTTAAAACAGTCTTTTTTCTTGCCATTAAAATGGTAGGGTTTCTGAAAACTCTAGAATAATCCTGAGTTCCCATTTTAAATTTTATTTTTCAAGTTAAGGGATCTTTTGGCTATACATCCAACATAAATCCCCAAATTTCTTGTTATGTATTAACTAATGTTGTATTTCTTTTTTTCCTCGATAAATAAGGCATGGATTATAGTTATATATTTTGAATTTTTAAAAATTGCCTTTTGCCGTTTTAAAGAAGGCAACCATATCATAACTAATAATCACTTTGTTAACTATAAAGTCCTGTATCATATTTGGTCTTCACACGACTCTACTAGGTAAATTGGGCAGGGATTATCTCCCCATTTTGGAGATAAAGTCAATGATGATTAATGTCAGCCTCATTGTCAGCCAGCATAAACTATAGATTTATATGTTAAACTATACCTTCATGATTTTAACCTGTTACTTTCTTTTCTCCAATATCTAAATTCCCCTTCCATGCAAAATTGGTGAAAAATAGAAAAAAAAATCCCATGTTTTCTCCTTTAAATTCACAATGTGGGCTCTCCTGTTCAAAAAAGGCCCCAACTAGCTCTTGCTCTACTCTGTTCTCTTGTGAGTGTATATAAGGGACTTATATTTAAATATAAGATATAGATATAGATATGAGATATTTTTCTATTATAAATACAAATTATGTTCCTCACCATCTTCCCTACCATTTCCTTCCTCTAAAATGTCCAATTCAAAATGTATACTTTAGACAAAACCCTGATTAGCTCTATAATAGGTCAATTATAATTTGTTTTACTTCGTAATTAATTATTAGTTAGATTGAACATTTTGGAGGTATTTATTACCTATGTGCATTTCTTCTTTTATGATGTATCCCTTGAGGTTCTTTCCTGGATTAACTCCTTTTTCGACATATTTATTCTAAGTATTTTCCCATTTGTCATTTTAACATTATTTAAATTGTTTTCATTGATCATTTCTTCAATCATTTTTAAGCAGAAAAGAGTTCTCTGAATAAAGATTTATTATATAGCAATTTTATTTTATTCTACATTTCTTTTGATATACAAAATAGACATAATTTTATTTTTTTAACAGTGTGTTCATCAATTCTTTTTATATCTCCCAATAAGGGTATGTAGTTTTCTCCCAATAGGTGTCACACATTTATTGTTTGGAATATTTTAATTTCAAGATATTATGGCTATTTATATATTTTCTGTTATTGCTACAGAGAAAAGTTAGTGACATTTGCACTTTTATCTTCTTCCTAGACATTTGAATGAGACTTTTATCTTTGGTTTTTCAGTTGATACTTTGCAAATAGTCATACTTTCTCTTATAACTATAGCTCCTATTTATGTTTCATATTTTTTGCTGTTGTTTTATAGACCAGAGATAGCAGCAATTTTTGGTTTTTGATTTGGGTGCCTTCAGTGGAGGCATAAAACAATGCTTTTATTTGAGAATGACATGCTTCATGACTTAAGGGAATATTCTTTATTCCTCATTTTTTAATTGGGTGGTATTAAAACTTACCAAATTAAATTTTGATTCCATGATGTTCTTTTTTCTAATTTTCCTGTTGATAAGATACATTATTTTATTAGTAATTCTAACATTAAGGGATTTCATATTTCTGAGATGAATCCTTATTAGGTATTCCTATCTTACAGATAAACAAATTGAGACTTAGATCAGGTAAATTGCTCTCTATTCAGTCTGGACTACTGTGCTAATCATTGAGAAGATAGGAGGCATATAGAAATGAATTGGTCACTGCCTTTAGCTTCAGTGTTTGTCTATCGAGTAGTTCTCAATTGGGGGGTGATTTTGCCCTCCCCTCCCAGGGGACATTTGACAGTGTCTGAAGATATTTTTTGCTGGTCTCAACTGGGAAAGTGCAAACACTGTAGGGGATAAAGCCAGGGATGGTGGTAAGCATCCTGTAGTTCACAGAACAGTATACCACTACAAAGGATTATCCAGCCTTAAATGTCAATAGTGCCACAGTTGAGAATCCCTGATGGATCATATAAAACAAAAGGCATTTTTGAAAGAGCACCATGAATATGGAACATGTGTGATAACTGGTGCTATAAAAATAGAATCGTTCATGATGAAATTAGTATGATGAATTTGTCTTTTTGCAGCTATTGAGATTTTTTTTTTAAAGAGAAACACTAATACAGTGAGAACCTACTCCTCTTTCCTTTATACTTGTCTTGCCTGTTTCATTAATGGTAAAAGCAAGTGAGATAATGTGAGAAATTGAAAGTGCTTTGTAAGAAGTGAAATCGTACATAAATGTAAGGCAGAATTGCAAATGACGGCATTCAAGTCAATAACCATTTATTGAGCACTTACGCTGTATGATTCTACTGGGAATAAAAATGTTGAATAATATTCCATTCTCTTCGGTGTTGAGAGACTGAAATTTATAGACTGGAGATTAATACTTTTTAGAAGTGGAATTCTTGATTTGAAACAACATTTAAGACATTTGTATGACAGTGGTGTGGGACCGCTAAGCCTGAAGATCCTGGACCATGTTTCTCTCATCTTCGTTCTAACAGAGCAGCATCCCCGTCACCTGTTAGACACATACCGAAATTCTGTATAGACTGTGATTGGAAAAGAAAAGTCAACTGTTAAGATCAGTTAGAAAAACATTGGCTGAGCAGGTCCAGCTCCTTCATGGTAATTAAGAACACTGAAATTTAGAGGATGGGTGACTTACTCAAGATTCTGTAGCCAGAAAATAATTGAATGATCAGTGAAATTTAGGTCTTCTGATCTTTTGAGTATTTCTTTTAGCATATTGCATTAAACTTTATGTCTGGTAAAAGGTGATTATCTGAGATAAATTTGTTCTGTGTTTTAATTGAGGGTATCTATTAGTTTCTGTGGAATAACTGTATCCTAATTTCTAACTATATGTCCCTTATTTCAGGTTTTTGAAAAATTGGTCTCAGAATATTTGTTATTTGCATGGGCTCTTGTAAGATTGCACGCATTCTCTCTCCATATATTTATAGTACATATAGAGTATGTCATATGTCATATATATCTGTCTTGTATGTCATATATACACATATGACTCAAATTTCTGTAAATTGCCACCTCCAAAATCAACAAGAAATATTAGCAGTGAATTTTCTACTGAAAAATGGCAATTTTTTCTTGCAGATTGATTTGCAGTCAAATGCTCTACTCCTGAGCTCTACCCCTCTTGCAGATTGATTTGAATTCACTTTGTGTCATGTTCATTATATCAAGAACAATGTAATTATCCCATCACCAAGACCTTATCATGATCTGTTTTCTCTCATTGATAGCAAATCATTTTCTCAATGCTGTATAATAGAATAAAGAATATTGTATTGAGTGGATATATTTTTTCTAAAAGAAAATAGTTTTACAATGCTATGATTGTTAAAGTGTGTAGGCACTTTTACTCCTATCATCATTGAATTAAATATCCCCAACACTGGGTGTGTCTGTATGTAATTAATACTCTACTCCTCATTTTTTTTAACTTGCATTGTTAGAGGCTGTAAAATTCAGAATATGTACTTAGGACCCAACAATTAGAGCAATTTTTTGCTTCAAAAATCTGCCCAACTGAGAAGAAGCAGATTGCTTCAAAAATGTAATTTTCTTATGTATTTTATTTTATTTATTTTTATTTTTTAAAAAGATTTTATTTATTTATTTGTCACATAGAGATAGAGAGAGAGAGAGCACAAGCAGAGGGAGCGGCAGGCAGAGAGAGAGGGAGAAGCAGGCTCCCCACTGAGCAAGGAGCCTGATGTGGGACTCTATCCCAGGACCCTGGATCATGACCCAAGCTGAAGGCAGACGCTTAACTGACTGAGCCACCCAGGCACCCCTATATTTTATTTTTTCACAGACTTTCTTTAGAAGTCATGTGAAGCTATCATGCCTTCTTCATTTACAAAGTACCTGAGATTATGGAACAATTTCTTCCTTAATGAAAACTGTTTGACAGGTATAGTCCACAAAAAATAAAAGTTTTCTTGTCTTATCATGAAGCATCTCTTAGGCCTTAGTGACATGTGATGAGGATGGATTTGGGGGACGTGTCACAGTGTGGCATGCTCCTCTGTGCTCTGAGTATACATTTGTGCCAAAGCCCTCCCTTCTCTGGCTCAAATCAAAAACCTGAATCAGCATCATGGACACATCATCTTCATCATCACTGTCATCATCATTATCATCACAGCCGACTCCGGCATAACTTGAGTTCTACTTTTACTGTGTACCATGTGTCTTGCATATATAACCTCATTTACTTTTCATGACAACCTTTCTGGTAGCCATTTTTCAAACCTAATACATAGTCTTATTCACTGAGGCTCAAAAAAAGGTAATTTTACTGGAGTTCACACCTCCAGTAATTGTCAGACTCTGATTTATAGCCAGTTCTCTCTGATTTTAGATTTTCCAATTTTTTCTCCAAAACTGCATACCACAATTAATGACTTAGTTTTTTTTTTAATTTTTTTTTAAAGATTTTATTTATTTATTTATTTGACAGAGATAGAGACAGCCAGCGAGAGAGGGAACACGAGCAGGGGGAGTGGGAGAGGAAGAAGCAGGCTCATAGTGGAGGAGCTTGGTGTGGGGCTCGATCCCATAACACTGGGATCACGCCCTGAGCCGAAGGCAGACGCTTAACCGCTGTGCCACCCAGGCGCCCCAATGACTTAGTTTTTATCCTAAAAGCTACTACAAAGATGGGCTGGAGCCTCTGTGAAAGAGATAACATCTTGGGATACTGATAACATCTATGAATAACAAAGCGGTGATGAAAAATGGCATATGAAACTCAATCCCAGAGATACAAACTTTCTAAAAATTCATAAAGTAAGAAGAGAAATTGCTGTATTTGAGAAGGGCAGAATTAAATAAAACATGAGAATGATCTAGTGACAGTGTTATGGAAAAGTGAGGACAGCTTTGGCCTGAGGTTGCAAGCTAATCGACAGTGTGGGTATAATTTTTGTAAGTGAACTGTCTGTCTGAGGCATGACCCACATTTGTGCATCTTACAGGAAGTTCTAATAGCATATTACTGATGGCCGAAGGACTCACACGGACATCCATCTAACCACTGTGGTTCACACATATCTAATCTGAAAGGTGAGGCTTTTAGTTGCATTAAAAAATAGAGTGAAAATAGAAAAAGCTGACAAGCTCATGTACATTTTTTTCCCTGAATTATTGGGGCTTTTCTTCTTTTTCTTTTTTAATTTATTTGAGAGAGAGCGAGAGCACCAGCAGGGGGAGGGGCAGAAGGAGAAGGAGAAGGAGAAGCAGACTCCCCGCTGAGCAGGGAGCACAGTGCAGAACTGGATCCCAGGACCGTGAGATCCTGACCTTAGCTGAAGGCAGACGCTTAACGGAGTGAGCCACCCAGGCGCCCTGTTGGGGCTTTTTTGTATTGAACATAAAGTGGTTGCAGTGGCCAGATTGTAAGGTACTGAGCCTGAAATTTCATGTGATAATTATCGTAGCATTCTTGGGAAATTCCACTAGGTGAAAGCTGCCATGGTCTTAAATGAAGAGTCAGAGTTCTACTCACTGTTGCCTCCTGTAAGCTGAGATCTATGAGGACATTTAAATGTTTTGTGGAAAAGCTTTTTCCAAGATACACAGAAGGCCATTTATTTGGATTATTTAAAGTGATTTCCAGATTTAGTGCATACACTCCATGAAAGTTCCCCTGTATCTATGACCTGTACAGAACATAGATTTGAATTATATTTTAAAATCTACCTTCCTTTTTCACTAGCTGTCTCCACCTACCCATGTGGGCATTATGACATTGAGAAATAAAAAGTAGTGATTTGAGTTCTGTGCATAAGAAAATCATGTTGGTAGACTATTACTACATTTACATTATATTATACTATTATAATATACTAATACTATACTAATATTATATTACTATTATGTTTAGACCAGGTGCTCTACATTCTCATCTCACTTTTGTTTTTCATTCAGCAAATTTGTATTGATTGCTTATAATCTAGTACAAGAGTTTGTGTTGGGTGCTCGTTTTTAAAAATCTGCACAGAGAAAGCTAAAGGTTAATTGCAACTCTGATTAGAATTAAGAACATGAGAATCATGGGTGTGTTACATCTCTGTAGAGCTTTACAGTTTACAAACTGCTTTCATCGTTGTTAAACTTCATTCTTTTAACATTTTTCCAAGTTTAATGTATATAGGAATCATTTGAGGTTTTATTAAAATATCGGTTCTGACTCATCAAGTCTGGGCTGTGGTCTGAGAATCTGCATTTCTTCAAGGTCCTGTTGATACCTGTTGCTGGTTCACTTTCAGTAGCAAGACACCTTTTCCACTTGCTTCTCCTTTGCTGCAGGTGAGGCCACTTAGAGTAGACATGCTGAATGACCAACTCTGTCACATGGCGAGAGCAGGTCAAGCCAGGAGTAGTACATGAGAGGCTTGATTCAGACCAGCGCCAGGGCCATCTCCCCTTGATGTCGCTGAAAGTAGTGCTTACAGAGAGACCCTCTAAAAAGAATTAGGAGTAAAAGTAATACAAACTTTTAAAGAAATGTGCAAAATGATACAGGGTTTTGTGTTTTTTTTTTTTTGACCCCTCAGAATTTTCAGAATACTGCCTAAGAAAATTCATCTTTGCCAGAAATACAATTGATCTGTGAATGATCATTTTTTGGTATTTCCATGTTTTAAATAGAACAGATTTTATTTTATTTTTTAAAAGATTTTATTTATTTATGAGAGAGCCCGAGGGAGGGGGGTGGAGAGAGAGAGAGAGAGTGTGTGTGTGTGTGTGTATGCAGGAGAGGGGGACAGAGGAAGGAGGGTGGGGGGTTGGGGAATGGCAGAGGGAGGAGAAGCGGGCTCCCTTTTGTGGGGGGTGGATGACTCGATCCCAGGACCCCAGGATCATGACCTGAGTTGAAGGCAAAAGCTTAACCGACTAAGCCACCCAGGCACCCCAACAGAACAGATATTAGAAGAAAAACATGGCTAGATTGTTTGCTATCTTAAAAGAAAAGTAGTGAATTTATCCTTAAAACTATTGAAACCCATTAATTTGTACAAGCCCCTAATGTAATGTTTACTTTTCTGATGTCATGTTCCAGAATGAACACTCTGTTTCTTATGTATCTGCCCATGACCCCAAAATTTAGTAAGATCTTAAAAGAGATGTTTTAGTGCCAACATGTAGATGGAAAAACCAAAGCCATGGGAAAATGAGTGACTTATGCAATATATTATCTAAGTGGCTATAGAACAGGGACCAGAACCTAGTTCTCTTTTTCTCTATACTCTTCTTAGCTGCCTGGGAATGACAGACAAACCCAGTCTTTACTGACAGTCAGTAATGAAGTAAGTCTCAGAGTTCACTAAAGATTAATAGATTTTCCAAAGTAACTTGTGGGTAGTTAAGATTTGACTCAATAAAAGCTGGAACCACTTCCTCTAGCTGAGTTCAGCCACATCTATTACTGGCTAAAGCTTAAAAGTAATTCCCTGGATGGCACTGATTTTACAGCAGCTTAACTTTCATGGTCTTTGCCTAGTACAGAATAGTTAATAGTTTTGTATTCTTAATGTAAAATCATCTAAAATTATTTTTATTGAGTACTTACCATGTACAATAAAATCTGTATGTTTTATGGATGCCCTACACGTATGGAGTAGAAATGGCCATAAGCCAGAAGGTGCAGGCAGGAGAGCCAAATCACAGGGATTGCTAAAGAGTATATTTCAACAAAGTGGTCATGCAGTTCTCCCTTGGGCAAAGACCTCTCCCTAGATCAAATGTATTTGTTGGACTCACAACAAAGTATTTAGTAGGTGTTAGGAAAGATCCTTTAATTCAGTTACAACATGGTTGCCATTGTTATCAACAAATTTAGCAGCTACGTGGTTTGTTTTTATGTTGATGCTTCTTGCAAAGTGCCTTCTGTAACGAATACATTTAATTATTTTGTGTTCCTATTTGAAAATGAACACAAGATTTTGGATCTATATTTAGGTCAGCTAAATATTAACAAAAAATATTGACTATGTACTTGATGTGAAATAGTGGCATTACTTTACTTACTTACAAAAGAAGTATCCCTGAAGTGATGTGTATACATTCCCAAGGTGCTTTGTAAATTAGTATCTTAACACTACTCAAAGTTACCAGTTTGGGGCATGATAAATTGCTTAGAGCAGTGTCTGATGCGAAGCAAGTCTCAGTAAAGGACAATGCTTTCTAATGATTCATTAAATCTTCACAACAACTCTATTTGATTTTTACCTTCCCCCTCACCACTCTTGGTCAGCAGATGAGGTTATCAAGGCATAGATACGTTGAGTAACTTGGTCAAGATCACACAGCTTCAGAGTTAGGCAGTTGTGATATTGATATGAGACTACAGAAAGTTTATCTCCAGAGACTATAGATTCTTTATTCCTACCTTAGGCAATCATTTAAATAATTAAAAAAATAATAATAAGTAACTTTATTTCAAACTCTTGTGTTTTCTCTAAGCCTTGTTTATTTCACTGTATCATTAGGGTTTGCTCTCAGTGCCAATATTTGCAAAATTTCTTGCAACCAGAGCTACGCTGGAGAACATCATGCAAACATTTTACCCCATGTATTAATTAGGAAGTATTTCATTTGCCAGAAGATGTAAGACAGAGACCAATAATTGAAAGAAAATAGAGATGGTGAGGCAGAAGTTAACGTGCTTCATTTTCACTTGGACAAAAAATTGGATCCTGAGATTAACATGCCTGAAAAACTGACATATTCAAACCTGACTTAATTTTAAGCTGTTTTCAGATGAATTGTCCAAACTGTGAGAGGTAAATCACAGCAAAAATTGTGTTTAAGGTGTCACTTCATGCAGAGTTAGAACTTTCTTGCTATAGAAATAAAGAAGTCTTTTGACCCCTGACTTTTTATGCTTCACTTGTTTGAACTGCATTTTTATTTTCGCACAAATTAAAAACCATATCTTTCGGCAAAGAGCCTATTAGAGGAACAAATCTTCCTTGAAAATGTTCTGAAACAGGCTTCATTTTCATCCTTGTGTAATTTTATTTCCAAACTGAGAGCCAACTGGAGCATGTCAGAAAAAGCTGATGAGTAGATGAAGTAATGACTTCTTACATAACAAGATTAGTTTTCTCATTTGGAAGAATAAAGGAATGAAGAATATGAGGTGGTTAATTTCACTGTCAGAATACTTGTTACTCATGCATGGGAATCTTTCTGGAAAACAGCTTGCTTTCAAATGTTCAGATATTATAAAGACAGGAGTATCAGTCATGGCCATACATAGTAAATAACAAGAAAAGAGAAAGAGCTAACTAGACAAACGACTAAGGCGTAAAGCAGAGGAAGAAAGACACAACCTAGTTACACAAAAAAGAAAAAAAGAAAAGAGCTAAAATATGGAAGATAAAATGGTGCTTAAGCTTTAAACTGTTAAGACAAATGTAATAGGGAGTGAAGCAATTATCTTGGTAATTCAGGCCCCAAACCCTGCGGGTAAGTGAAATATATGAGAATAGACCTGAGGTTTTTTCATACTGAGGGCTTTCAGTAATCACTTTCACTCTATCAAACTGTTTTAGTCACATTCTAAATCCATAGGGATTAAAGGCATATGGCAGAAAATAGAATCCTGGTTTTTAGAAAAAAATAATCCAGATGGTGTAGATGGCTACTAAAATACATACACACACACACACACAGACACACACAGACACACACACAGACACACACACTGAGTTATGTTTAATTATAAGTGTAATTGGTGCTGTGCTATTGTTCATGAAGGTAAAAATGAACCAGACTATGAAGACTTGGATGTTAAAATGTACAGAAGGCTGTAGAAGATGCTCAATTTATTTAATGAATGAAACAAACAAAAACCCAAAATAGTACAAAGTTGTGAACATAATAGGAAAAGCAAAGGCGTACGAGGATATGCATTTCAAATTGGATGTTTTTGAGCACATCTTGAATCTGGCTGTTTGCACAATGGCTGCCCTGTTCATATTTGTTTTCCCTTTATATTCAGAAATTCTATTTTGAGGAGTTATGCACTGAGTCTGGATTTTTCCCACCGCACCACTTTTTGAAGCAGATGAAAGGCATATCTTATATCTGTCCAAGTCTCTTCCTGCTCTGTTTTGGATTTCTTATGCCTTATAACACTAGGTTAATTATATCCCCCATGAATTAAGGAGATGAGGATACACTTCCTCCTGTAGAGCTATATATAAATATTTTCTACATATGGAGAGAGTAAGACTAAGCAAGCCTGCTGCTAACATTTGCAGGCCTGGGGCGAGAATATGTACTATACGGAGGACTATTTAAAATTATACATCAGATTAGCAAATTATTAAATAAGGCAGGTTTTTTTTTATACCTTGACCAAGATATTTTCATAAAAATCTAGAAGGCTCATTTTAAACTTAGAATTCTTAGATTCCTTAGGTTTCTGTTCTAGAACATGGCAGTATGAGGAGGGCTGGTCCTCAGCCCCCAGCGTGCTGTTTTTATCCCTATCTCTTTACCTTCGATCCCTCCTGTCTTTTCAAGGGCCTTACACACATGTGAAGCATCCTAGTTTACAAATCCAACCTTCTGCCAACCCGCCCAAGAAGCAACTGTGGCTAGATATCTGCATGGGGTATATTCAAACAGAAAATTATTTTGAAAGTTCTTTTGCCCAAAATTATAGAAATTTCAAGTTAGCACTTAGAAATTCTTGCCTTAACGGAGATTATTCTTTCCACTCTACTTTTTCTCGTGCTTGTGTCATGCAATATTGAAAGCGGTGATGTATGGTATCTCTTGGCAGATATATCCCTAGATGAACAAAATGGAGTTCGGGGATGTCAACATTCAGAAGTTTTAAAAATTCATAGGTTAAGAAAATAATACATTTACCACAAATCTCCAAGGGAAAGCCAATATCAATATTGGGACATTAGCAGCATTTTTATTCCTAAAATACTATTAGTAACAATTACCAAGCCTGAGGTACAACTGAGGGAAAAGCTAATCAAACAAACTTTGAAAGATATTTTACAGTGAATATTTATTAGTCAATTTTAAGATTGCAAATGAGGTATGGTCTATTACAGACATTCTTTGTCAATATTTTATGACTATGCTGAAATGTCCTGGGAGAACTTGGGGAGAAAATGGAAATGAAATTGCTTTCTGGGAGCTAGATTGTGAAGTCAATACATAGTAGCTGAGATCAGAGATCTGCAAGTTGCCTTAAAGAGAAAGATTGGCTTCCTGAATTGCAAAACTAAACAATCTGATTGAACGTAGTAAAATATCCAAAGAAAGGATGCGCCCGTCAGAAAGAAGTTAGACAGAAAATGAAGTTTAGAAAAGAGAGGGTCCCAGACTTGAGTTGACTGTGTCAATATAAATACAGTTTGAGGGAAAAGATGCCTTTTTTGAACAAATCTCAAATATTCGTATCTCATTGAAAAGGCCATCCCTAAGGTGGGTTTATACATGTCAGGCTGTCTTATCCTCCTATTACATATTTCTATCAGGTAGCTATCTCTCTTAGTTCCAACTCTGTTCTCTCCAGGCCTTCTTCTGGTAAAGAATTTGCTTTCTACGTGGAACCGTCTAACTGGCTAATTAGGTCTGCCAGAATGATACAGATTATGTGACGACGATTTTGTTGTTATATATCAAATAGAGGGATTGTAGTGTGTATATGACTGTGAGTTCTCTGCCTGGACTTCTTATTATCAGAACCCTGGTATTTTTGTAATATTCCCAGGTTAACCAGAAACACATTTTCCAGCCTCTCTTGCAGGATACTAAGGCTGAAAAAAAAAAAAACCAGAAAAATCAAAGACTCTCAGGACAGTGGTAATGTAGAGGTGTCACACCTCTCCTAAACTACTCACCTCTGACTATTTTGTTATATGAAAAAAACTAAACAAACAGCTATCTCCTTTGGATCAGCCGCCGTAGAATCTGTGTTGCCTGCACCCAAATACAATCCTAAGTGACAAACTAAGTCTGATAGTCAGCCTTTGAAAAACTGTTGTCATAAAGCTGAGGATGGCGAATTAATTAGGTCAACAAGTCATAATCAAGTGCATACTGTATGTAGAGTTCTTGGCAGACACTTGTCCATAAACCAGCCCTGTTCCTGATCTAATTGGCCGTACAGTAAAAAAGGGATTTAGAGAGAAGACGGAGGAAGTCAGGCTAAACAAGTATAAGTAAAAACTGGCATTATAATAAATACCCTCAAGGAAACGAACAGAGTGAAGTGATAGGCAAAGCAAGGTAGAAAGCATTTACCTAGGATGGCTGTGAACAAATGCACTTTTGGAACAAAAATGGAATAAACGGAGCATGAGCTTTGCAAGGAGCAGCTTCGAGGGATGTGGCATAGCGTGTGCAAATCCATCCGGGAATGCCATTTTGGGAGGCCTCCTGGTTTCGCCAGCAGGCGTCTGCTGTCACTCTAATCTTGTCCTTTTGCTTGATTTCTTAAAATGTCTTGAAACAAACCAAGTAGATAGAGGAGGTTTGCTAGGCATTTTGCAGTTGGGAGTAAACTTCACACTTTGTTTCATTTTCCTCTTCCAGCCACCCTTGCATGGGATTTTTTTTATCAGTTCATTGTCTCCACTTTCTCACACACAACTGTGGCTTTACCTTTGTGCAGCCTAGTCTTTCAATTTCAAAACCTTTCCTGAAAATGAATTCTAGCAGAGTGCTCTAAGGCTGTAATTAGGCTTCTGAAATAAAAATGCTTTATTGGATGAGGTCTATTTTTCAGTGATTCTCTCTATACCACCAAAGTGTATGAAGTCTTATTTCACAATATTTACAGGAAAAAAGTACCAGCGACTAGGTGTAGCTATATATTTGAATCATAACATGTATTCTTGTAATTTGAGCAGTACCAGAACCTAGAGTGAGAATTCTACTGAAGAAAATCTGAAATACCCCTTGCTAAGCATCCTTGAAAAAAAATTAGTTGCAATTAAAAACTCCATCCAGATCTGGGGTTCTCAAACTTTTCCACAATAGGTAGGGTCATTTTCTTCATGTGAAATTATGTCTGAAACAATGGCTAAGAAGTGTGGGGGGGGGCGCCTGGGTGGCACAGTCGTTAAGCATCTGCCTTCGGCACAGGGCGTGATCCCGGTGCTCTGGGATCGAGCCCCACGTCAGGCTCCTCCACTGGGAGCCTGCTTCTTCCTCTCCCACTCCCCGTGCTTCTGTTCCCTTTCTCGCTGGCTGTCTCTCTCTGTCAAATAAATAAATAAAATCTTAAAAAAAAAAAAGTAGTGTGGGAGGAGATAAGAGTAATGTGTTCCAGGATTTGATGCTTCATGAGAACAGGACATAGAGCTGTTATTCTCTATTTGTCTGCTTCTCATTGGAAATTCTTCCTTTGTTGTTGTTATGTCCAGTTAGCCATTCTACTGGGACAGAAGCAGATCCTGAAGAACATAGGATTGACTGTAGAAATACTTACACTTCTCAAATTTCAGATCTATCACTTTTTGCCTTTGTCTAACCTTTGCAAGTTACCATTCTAAGACTCTGAGAGGAATCAAATAATAATTTTTTCAATGTGAGAATTTAATTAGATAATTCATTTCCACAACTACAGGAGGGACAGATCATGGCATAGAAGTGCTTATTTTCTATTATTTTAAGTGTAAACATTTTACTGTCTAGTCATTGCTTCTTTTCCTGCAACTCTTTCACTCCATGTCTTTACACAATCTTGTATTTTTTGTCACACAGTTCCTAACCTCTACACTTTCTCCCTATCAGTTACCTCGTATTTTTACTTCCTTCATAGTCATCTTAAACATCATGGTCAAATTTCATTCAGTCTTTTGCTAATCTTCCAGTTTTTCAGTGGGTAACACCCCAAGTCTCAATAAATCCAGCTGTGTGCTTCTTCTGCACCCTCATTGAGACTGTGGAAATCTGTTACAGAAAGTTCTAGGCTGAAGCTTGTGTCACTATAGAGGAATGATACCTACCTTCATTTGTACCCTCAGTACTCAATGTATCCAAATTATCTCTATCATTATATATGACAGCTGTTCCAACCCTCTGAATGTCCCAGGCTAGTGAACATCCAACATTCATGGTCAGCTGGCACCTCACATAGAAAAAAAAGCGATAGGATGAAACTTTTGTGACCTATTGCTGTTAATTTCTGTTGTGTCCACACCCATCCTTTCCTCTTCTCCTCCTATCTACCATCTTATCTTAAGTGCTTTCTTCTATCCATTTACAGGATTCTATTTTCTTCTGCCTCTTCAAGGGTGCATTTCATAAATTATTCGTTCTCCTTTGCTCTCTGTTTCTTCAACTAAAATATCTTTCTGTCTCAAAGTTTCAGCCACTGGATTTAAAGTTTGATATATTCATTTCTATCTTAAAAAGGAAAAGCAACAACAATAAACAAGCAAACAAAAGTCTACTATTTAATCACACATTCCCAGCCACATACCAGCCTATTTATCTTCTCTCCTTCACTAGAAAGTTGTATGTGTTCACTGTATCTATTCCTTCAAATCTCCATCATTCCCCAAGCTATTGCTCTCTGCCCTTTCCCCCCACTATTCTACTTAATCTACTATCTCCAAGGTTACCACTGCCATCTTTGTTTCTATATCTAGAGCCACCTTCCCACCCACATCTCACTTGAAGTCTCTTCAGTATTTAGCAATATTGATTATTCCTTCTTGAACAGTTTCTTTTCTCTTGGAATTCCACCTAGTAGATGATAGTTTGAGCACAAGAATCTAGCTCACTTATTTCCAAACTTTTCATGGACTTATAAGAAATTTCTGAAAACAGAAGGTACAGTTACCATGATAATAAAGACATAATTTATGCCAATAATGGATTAGAAACTTCATGATAGTTGGGATATAGAAAGCAGATAGCATAGAATTTATATGAAATGTACTGCAGACATCAGAAATAAGCCAGGACTTCCCAAGGAAGTCTAGAGATGCACCAGCTACACAGTCAACAAATGCAAAGACCATTGGGAATCAACCAGGTACTTTATTAAGTAAACACCTCTAGAATACCTGAGACAGATGCTTTTCTTCCCTGTTCCTATTGTAAACCAAGTATGTAGCAAGTGGAGTTTTTGACATCATGATGATACTGAGAATTCTTCTCTAAACACAGAAAGGGTTCTACCTGAGCATAGGCACTAGTAGCTATTAGAGGATGAGAAAGAAGTATTACAGAGCTTAACGGTACCCTAGACCAGGAGTTCTCAAAGATTTTTAACAAAGGACCACATAGTAAATACTTTAGGTTATGAGGGCCTTTGTGTGAAAGCAGCCATGTACAATCCACAAACAAATGAGCTTGGCTGTGTTCTGATCAATTTTTATATATTTCACTCCTGTTCTAGATCAACTCCTCCCCAGCCAGAACAAGGAGAGAAATAAAACTAAATATAATTTCATCTAGTAGGAAAAGGAATATCTCCACTGCCAAGTTGCTTATTCCTTACTGGGGCAAGTGTAGATGTCTGACTTCCTATTTCTTTTCTTTCTTTTTTTTTTTTTTTTTAAAGATTTTATTTATTTATTTGACAGAGAGAGAGACAGCCAGCGAGAGAGGGAACACAAGCAGGGGGAGTGGGAGAGGAAGAAGCAGGCTTCCAGCAGTGGAGCCTGATGTGGGGCTCGAGCCCAGAACGCTGGGATCATGCCCTGAACCAAAGGCAGATGCTTAACGACTGAGCCACCCAGGCGCCCCAGACTTCCTGTTTCTTATCTGTACAACCTAGAGGACAATTACCTGTTAATCTGTCCAAATATATATATATATATTATATATAATATATATTTACATATATATTATATATCTATTTATATATATAAAAATTATATATATATAAAAATTGCAATTGGTCTTCCAATTCAAGAAGGAGATTACCTAGAAGAGACCTATACAGCTGGTGAGAAAACAAATTTTACCCACGTCTAGTAGCTAACCTAGTACTTAATTTATATTTATGAATGGACAGCAGGCCATCTGACATCTGAGAAAAGTCAACATCATGAAAGAGAAGAACCAAAGTAAACTAAAAGAAAAACCAGCCCTGGAGGATTAGACATCATTCAGAGAACAAAAGAAATTTTAAAGACAATTTTAAGTGTGCTTATAAAGATTTGGTATAAATTGCATCTATTGGAAACATTAATTATGTTTTTTAAAAAATGTGGAAGTAAAAAGGTGGTCAAGTCTGAATGATAAAAATGGACATAGTTCAGGTATACAGGTAGAAGAATTATCCCAAACAAGAACACGTTGTCTGAAAGAGAAGTCAAGGAAATCTGAAAGAATTCAGGCAAAAAAGAAACAGGGACAAAAAGTATGGTCCAAGAAAACTAAATCAGGAAAGTCTAGTGCGTTTCTAAAAGGAGTCTTAGAAGGAAAACAGACACTGATTTGCCTTATCTGATGTTCTAAATACATAGGTTAAAAAAAAGTTTTTTATTGCTGAGCAAGATTGGTGAAAAGAACCAAAACAGTAAAATTTTAGAGTATCAAAGTTAAAGAGAAAATCCTAAAATCATCCAGAAAGAAATAAACTAAACAAAGTAATTATGTTAAATTATGTTGATTTCAAAGAATTGACACTCAAAAAGACATCGGACTTTTCATCAGCAACATTGGACTCTACAACAATCCCTCCTAAGTCTGAGAAAAAATGTTTTGAACTTAGAGTTCTGTATCTAGATAATGCTATCAATCAAATGTGAGGGTAAAACACATGCTTCTTCATATACAGAGTAACTCATAAACTTTACTATGCATATTTACTTATTAAAAAAATTACTTGAAGATGTTTTTCAGAAAATAAAAGGAAATCCCTCCCATCTACCCCAAATGGGGAACAATATAGAATATGAAAATAGTCTTGTAAAGAAGATGAGAGGGAAGCTAGAAACAAGAGTCTAAATGATATCATCTTACATCTTTATGGGTCCAATCCCACTTTTTGATTCTATGACACATAATGTGTACATAATCTTATATGTTACATTCTTTACAATGGTTAAACATTTTTAGAATTAAGCTAAACAAATAAAATTCTCTTTAGCATTTATATTTACAGAAGAGAATGCAAGTTATAAGTCTTAACAGTATACCAACATAATTTCTACCTAAAATTTTTGAGAAATGGAAGAAACAATGGACAGAAGCCAAGAATCTAATTTCCATTTTTTTAACCCAGAGGAAAATTTGATAATATTAAAAGTGATAACTAACTTAAGAAATATAGATTACAATCTCTTATATAAATTAATTGATTGATTAATTAATTGATTAATTAATAAAGCAAATCTTAGAGAAGTTAAAATGATTGACTAACAAAGATAACAAAGATTTGGATATGGGGCAAGAGAAAGCAAGAGAAATGAGATGTTGCATAAATTCCCTAAATATTTCATCTTTTATAGGTGGGTAGTAAAACAGATATAAAGTTGATGAATCATATAATACAAGTTTAAGCATAATATTTAGAAACTTAACCTCCAGATCTCCTAAAAAGTGAAAAGACTAGTAGTGGTTGTCTCTGGAGGAAAGAAAAAAGATTTTAAGTTTTTAATTTTATTTTTATTACTTTTTTCACAATGTCCTTGAATTATTTCTATAATAAGCATTTAAGTATAAATTTAAATGATTTACTCGTGATATATTCATAAAATGGAATATGGTGCAGCCATTAAAAAGTATGGCATTGCTCCCTATGTACTCATAGTGAAATATATCCACAATCTAATAAATAAAACAAATACGTTGCAGAACATGGAATATGATCCTCAGTGTGTAAATATGCATAAATATGCATAGAGATGTGTGTATTTATATATACATAGACAATGGCTGATGTAATGCACATCAAAGCGTTACTAATGACTTCTGAGGATTGAGACTGCATTGGTGAAGGAAACAGGATTCATTTTTTACTTAATGAACACTTTACTGCTTGGATCAGTTTATGAGGAACATACATCATTTATACAAGAAAATAAAAGCTATTATGTTGCTTCCATGACACTACATTTTTTTTTCTTATCAATTTTCTGTCCATTTTTTCTCAGCCTGCTTCATCTTTCAGCTATATTCTGATGATTACACATCTAAGTCACCAACCCAGATATCTTCTGGAAGTCCAATCTAATATATTCGACTACAACCAGCTGCATCTACCTGTATGTCTCAAAGCATTTTGAACTCACATTTCCAAAACAGAATTCATGATCACTGTGTGTTTCCCCCTCACTGACCTAAAGTAACCTGTATTGTCTAACTTGCCTTTCTTTATGAATGAGACCTCCATCCCACCAGATGCCCACAGTAGACTTCGAGTTGACATCATTAACCCTCCATCTTCATGACTGGACATATCCAATCACTAAATCCTGTCCATTCAACCTTCTGTTATCTCTTGAATTATCAAATTTCCTTTTTTTCTACAACTGCACTTTATTTAGGCAAAATGCTTACCATATTTTATATGATCATTCATCATCTGGCCACTTATTTCTCATGACTCCTTCCTCTCTTATTCTGTTTCATGAAGGTAGAGCTACATTTATTTCTCTAACATTGGTAAGTCTACTTTCCAGGACTTTTCAAATGTTTTCTGTATTTGAAATTTCTTCCTCAAGTTCCTTCTTGGTCAACTCCTGATTTATTTAGTCTTCGAGTAGGAGGTTAGGTATTATTCCCAAAGCATCCTGTGCCTATCCCTGTTTCCTTGTCTTACAGGTATTTATTTATCTATGTTTCTTACTAGGATAATATATCTCCTTTACTTAAACCAGTGCCTGGTAAACTGTAGACACGCAATAATTTTGTGGTAAATGCAATAATGAATAAAATATGTCATTCTCTAGACAGAATCTGACTTATAGATGGACCATACAAATGGCAGTTTTATTAACGTTGAGTCACTTTACAAATCACTTTACAAATCAACTCATTGCTAAGGATTAACAAGTAAGAGAAAACTTACGTTCATTGCAGAGTTTACTGTGACCCAGCAACCACTGGTGCTTCAAATTAGAAGTACCAAATTAGAGACCACTTTCATTTAATATTATAGGTGCCCTACCAAGGCCAAATGACTCACCTACTTTAAGGTATCACTAGACCCCTGGTCACATGATCATATTGCCATTGCATTCACTATGACCTGCTTTAACTCTCCCTGCCTTAATACTCCCTCTGTTGGTGTGCTTAGTTTAATGCTTTTGACATACTCAAAAGTGGTGGTGCTCACCCCACATTTGATATCATCAATGCACAGAATTTTGGGGGCCCATACTAGTAAATTTCCGCCTTGCTCTGATTGGAGCTTTATGGGGAGTTTTCTTGAAATTCCACGGAAAGCATGCTTGGGCTGGGTATACATAGAACTGTGTTACAAGAAAAGAAAGTGACCTACCACCCTGGTGCTCTCATTTTATAGGCGGTTTTCCTCCTAAAATTAGGAGAAAAGTCTCTGAATTTGGAAAAATAGTCTGAACCAGGATATGAGGTAGTAATGGGGTGCAGAGGGTGTGAACTGCCTGCCAGTTTGAGGCTTTGGGGAAAGTTAAGATCCTACAGCACCCTTTGTTGGGAGAGGAGGAAAATCCTGGTCCCAGCTAGTGCACTGCCAGGCAATAATCACTGCCTGGATCATTCACTGATTCATTGTTTGTTCATTCATTGAACAAGCCTGTTTGTTTTTCCATAAACATTATTACATATATAAAATACCAACAACAAATAAAAGAATCGAGTAGTTTACAGTATATGTGTGTAGAAACACATATTTATGCGTAAGGACAATTGTGGAAGGATGTGTATCAAACTTCAGTCTTAAAGGCGGCAGAAGGTGGGCTCTACATAATGGTTTCTTTATACATTCGCATAAAACTTAAACTTTACTTACTGGGTGAATCAAAATGCATTTAGAAGTTATTTCTGAATCCATATAATAGTTATTTCTTCTCTGTTGCTATTTTTTTAAGGTTTTATACCTTAAAGTTATTTCTGAATCCATATAATAGTTATTTCTTCTCTGTTGCTATTTTTTTAAGGTTTTATACCTTGGATAATTTTCATTTAGTATTGCACTGAAAACAAGTAAACAGTTGAAAGGAGAAAAAAGAGCATGCGTAGTAATCATACGTCTTTATTGTAACCTAAAAAGATTACAGATCATTGATCCTGAGTGGTTCAAGTCCTGACCTGAATGCAAACTCAAGTAGGAAGTCTATTCCGTTCAATTTAGCAGTCCATTCAAATGAGTTACCTGGCTTAGAACCTCCAACACTTGTTGGGCACCTAAATATGTTTTGGTGGGGCGCCTGGGTGGCTCAGTCGTTAAGCGTCTGCCTTCGGCTCAGGGCGTGATCCCAGCATTCTGGGATCAAGCCCTGCATCAGGGTCCTCTGCTGGGAGCCTGCTTCTTCCTCTCCTACTCCCCTTGCTTGTGTTCCCTCTCTCTCTCTCTGGCTGTCTCTCTCTCTGTGTCAAATAAATAAATAAAATCTTTAAAAATAAATAAATAAATATGTTTTGGGAAACAAAGATAATTAAAACACTTCCTCCACTCTGAAGGAGCTTCCAATGAGCTATCTAGTTCATTTGAAAAATCTTTGGAGAACATTTTCCAAGGCTGAACTATTTTGAAATCTGAAAAATAACTTCTCATTCTCACATTCTATCTTTTTAAAAATTATAAATCAAGACACCTTAAACTTGAAAGAGAATGTGCGTTTGGAATGGAGAGGGAAACACATAGAGGATGATGACGATCCTTGAGTTCTTTTTTTTTTTATTCTTCATTTTTTTTTAAATGATTTTTTATTATATTATGTTAGTCACCATACAGTACATCCTCGGTTTCCGATGTAAGGCTCGATGATTCATTAGTTGTGTATTACACCTAGTGCACCATGCAATATGTGCTCTCCTTACTACCCATCACCAGTCTATCCCATTCCCCCACCCCCCTCCCCTCTGAGGCCCTCAGTTTGTTTCTCATAGTCCATAGTCTCTTTGAGCTACCCTATGATCCAGGCATTGCACTACTGGGTGTTTACCCCAAAGATACAGACGTAGTGAAGAGAAGGGCCATATGCACCCCAATGTTCATAGCAGCAATGTCCACAATAGCTAAATCGTGGAAGGAGCCGAGATGCCCTTCAACAGATGACTGGATTAAGAAGTTGTGGTCCATATATACAATGGAATATTACTCAGCTATCAGAAAGAATGATCCTTGAGTTCTGATCGGTGTCTAGGGAACAATGAGAGGGTGGTCTGATTATGACCCCAGCTCTCCCTTTTTTCACGAGTTCCATCCCATCAAGTATCTTTTGTGATGATGACACAGGATTAGAACATGACGATGAGGAAACCAAGAGGAATAAAAATATAATATTTGACTTTTAAAATTCAATTTTAGGGGCTTAGAGATGCAAATAAATTAATTTGGCTTTCTCTTTGGAAGATCCTAAATCACTTGTATCTCAGCCTCATGCTATAAAGCATATTTGTTATCTTTTCCCTTGGGATTTGTTTGGTAAAGCCATATTTTGTTTAATGTTAAATGTTCTATATGTTTTCAGTTGGGTCCCAACCTTGTAACAACAGGCTCTCAATCTGATCAACAAAGGGGATGGGTGTTTTTATATTGCAGTGGACATGCTGTGGTATCCTTTGGAGACTCTTGGATTTCAAATTATAATAAAGTGAAAGTGGACAGCATTATTTTCTATACTTAAATATGATTGGGGGTTGAATGAGCAATTTTCATTTTCATCTAATCAATTTGGACGTGATGGGTAGAGAAGATGATTATCATCTACCTTTGTCGTAAAAAAAGGCTCCTTTTATTACCACAGAAAATGATATGGAATTTGAAGGCAACACTATATGAGACAGAAGAGGAGATAGAGAGCTTATTGTAGATATTGTCTTTATTGTCATTTAAATTATGGATATAAAATAATTTTGAAAATTTTGGAAGAGGAAAATAAATGATGGGAGAAAGAAGATATTAGAAGAAAAGGCTGTTCATGTCTCTGGTTCTAAGAGGTTGGTGGGAATGTTATTTATGGGAGGATTGGAGGGCCTAATTGTGTCTTTAAAGGAGAGATCTTAGAAAATTATTTACTTTAAGAGGAATCACGAAACCTGAAATTCAGATCTATATGAAGGTTATACAAGGGAATGAGAAATGGGAGGTATGGAAGTGTGTGGAAGATGAGTACAGAACCACTCTGCTTGGGAAAACTGGTGATGTGATCTGTGCTTAACTTTTCAGTCAGTGGGAAGGAAATGAGCTTATCCGGGCTAATCTTTTCTACTGAATCCAGAAAATAGTTGACTTCTTATAATTACACAAATATGCACATGCAAGCAAAACATAACAAATTCCCTACAATATCAAGACTGACCAAACCAAAAGATTTTCAAGGGTGCCTGGATGGCTCAGTCAATTAAGCGTCCAACTTTTGATTTCAGCTCAGGTCATGATCTCTGGGTTGTGAGATCAAGTCCTGCATCAGGATCCACGCTGGGTGTGGAGCCTGCTTAAGATTCTCTCTCTCTCCCTCTTTCTCTAGCCTTCCCCCCCCCCAAAAAAAAACCTAAAAGATTTTCGGAAATTAAAATAGGATTTATAACTGAAATGTGTCTTAATCACATCTACAATGTGTCTGTGCACCGATGGTAAGTAATTGTGTTGGAATCACCTGTTCCTTATTGTGCAACCAATGTTTCCTAACTAAAACATTCAGAGTTTAATTTTTTTATGGTAAAATATAAAGCATATGATAGTGAAGAAGTAGTTTGGTTTTTTCCTCGGAAAGTGATTAACCAGCAATATCAATGGTTTTAGAACATATCAGGAAGCATTAGGCCTTAGTTTGCTGAATATGTATTAAAAAATTTGTATTTTTATTCTCATTTTAAATATTTTGATTATTTCATAAAACACTCAGTTGCCTTTTTTTATTATAGCACTAAAAATTATTCAATTCAACAACACTTCAGTGCACTTAGTGTCTCTTGGTCTAGAAATTATGTACTAAGGATGTTTTTATATTCAAAGCTAGATTATTCACAAAGTCTCCATTATACAAGCAGCATGTAGACTATTTATTTCACTGGGCTACATATAATTAAGTTTCAAATTGATCTCTGAAATGTCAAGTGTTTCTAAGTGGTACCTATAAACAAAAAAGATTATATTTCTTCTCAATTGGATCTAATTTAGTAATACCAGGTCCTATGTTTTTTTCTCTTTTTCTTTTTGAAGTCTCTCTCCAAGGGTTTAGAAGTCTCAAAATGATACAGATCTTATGATCAGATAGCCTCCAAAGATTCAGTACTCTGTTAGGCAACTATTCTTCACATTGCTATCATTTTAATAGATGCGATTACTGGATAACTGTATTTAAAATATCAAATGTTGAGAATGGACAAAGAAGATTATGGGTCTTGTGAAACTTAGCTAACTTTTTGAAAGTCATAATTAGCTCCATTTTATCCCAGTTATACAATCCAGTAACATGAGTTGCTTAATATTTTATGAATAAGAGAATTAAGTATAGCTGAATGATTATACTGGATTTCCAGTATATTGTCAATGCTCAGAATAATGCAAGTTGTAAGGTTTATACAGATTTCCCCTACTATCCAAAAGTAGAGAATTCCTATGAAACCTTTCATAAACTGAAATGGCATAAAGGGAAGAATATTCCTTGCTTCCCAGAAGTTCATGTTAAGCCACTTCGGTTTTCCAAAAGACCTACATAAGTATCTGTTTTCGATAAGCAAAAGAAACCTGGAAACGATTTTCACTTTTATATAAATAGCCATTCCTGTACTAATGTGGGTCTTTTGTAAAAGTGAGGTGGTATCACGTGACCTTTCAGAAAGCAGGGGATGCCTGCATCTCCCAAGGCGACTTTAAATTCTGTGAAATATTATTTTTAAGTTACTGTGACTAAGGAAGGGTTGAAATAGAAATTAATTTAGGAGTTCAAATATCTGCTTTTAAATATTAGATGTGAAATTCTTTGGTTTGGTTTGTCAAAGATGAGTGAAGGTTATGAACATTATTTGTCTGAACTTTATTTGATCAAGATCATTATTCAATACAATTATGTCCTTTAGATGCTGTTTATCAGTAATTGCTACTCTGCTCAAACTAGGAATAAGGCTCTATTTGGGGGCAAACTCCTGGAATTTCTAATTTATAACTGTACTGTGAAAGATACATGACAGTAATCGTTCTAGTGTCTTAGTGCATGTTTATGTTAATCTGCATTTTTTGTTTTTGTTGATTAGTATATTTATTTTTAAATTGTGATCTGCTTGATTATTTTTGTCTTTAACTTTGTAAGAAAGAGGCCTAAAAGATTAAATATGTACATAAATGTCAGCATATTTACTCTCATTTAATAGTATATTTATCCTTGAATTATTACAACCTTATTTAAAAGATGCATTCATAAAATCAAGCTAAAATATATACAGAATGAAATATTGCAATACTGTATTCTATAGATCCTGACAAAGAATAGATCAAATTGTACATTGTGGGGATGCCTGGGTGGTCAGTCAGTTGGGCTGGGACTCCTGGTTTCAGCTGAGGTCATGATCTCCAGAGCCTGAGATCTAGCCTCGCAGAGCACTCTGAGCTGAGCACTGTGTCTGCTAAAGATTCTCTCCCTCTCATCTCCCTCCCCCTCTACTCCTCCCCCCAATCCCCGCAGACTCTCTCAAAGAAAAAATAAATAAGATCTCAAAAAAATAATTTGCATTTTTCCCTTAGTTCCTCCTCTCCTATTTATATATGACTCTGCTGATTTATGATTAGTATACAATCTATTAAACCAGGAAAACGAGATTTAAATAATCTTCTTAATGAATGTCTGAATGTGGAACAGGTTCTACTTTTTTAGGGAAAAAGAAGAAAGTTTACTGTAATTTAATCTCTACTAAAGACATAGATTTAATGAGCACCTGATTGATTGATGGAATGATTGATTTTACTACACTAATACATCAGTTTCAAAGTTTTGTTGCCATATCCAGCTGTGAGGTATCACATATACTTAAACCTTCTCTTCTTTCATCTTGACCCATGGAAGATTTTATTTAACTTATAAATGTGGATCACCAAAATATATATAAAGGATCATCTGCATATAATGGGAAAATGTATTTACATATAATAGTAAGCTAATATATGAAAAATAGATGGAATATATTTCAGGATATGGAGATAAGCAGTAGGGTCTGTAATAGTGCGCTATTTCCCATGTTTGTAAGTTGCTTAAAGAAGTGATACTAGCCTTTTTGTAATTAATGAATCTGTCTTCTGTCTGGGTCTCTAAAATATTTTACACTGAACATCTACACTATTTTAATTTTATGGATTTTTGACTAGAGATTTTATTTCAGTGCATAGATTTATAAGCTATAAGACTATGTATTTTGAAAAAAAATATGTACACTGGCCTGTTTCATGATAATTTCTACTTTGCTCATCATGTCAGTTGGTATAATGTAAACCATCAGCTGATATGCAGCTTGATTCAGTGTTTTCTCTTGGGGTTTGAAATTTGATTATGCAATTAATTGGAAAATAAATTAAGTGGAAGTAATCTTGTGTTAAACCCAATAGTCTATTTTTTTTAAAATAAAGGTTCACATTGTGTTGGTAATCTGACATCAAAATGGCCGTATTTTGAACTTTTATTGAAAACATGTGCATCTAGTGCTGCACTATTTCCTAAAAATAATAGTACTCTTGAAAATAATGATACATAAACAAATAGTGGATGACTTTACAATGTGAGGGTATTTTGTCATTTCTCATAATACAACACACCAGTGTTAGACAACAGATATACATGAGCAAGCTAATTCTACCTCTGTAAGTTTGATTAATTCTTGTATGATACACAAAGAGAGTATGCAGTCATCATGACTAGAACCTAAACATGGGCTTGGAAAACCTCTTCCCTTTCTCCTAATCTGATCTTCCTCTGAGACAAATAGCTCTTCTACAATATTCCTACCATTCACTCTGGTGAAATTCTTTGGGGGTGGGGACTTCTTAACTGGGTTTGCTAGTTTTTTGATTGGATAACTCTTAATTAAATATTCTTCCTTATATTGAGCCCAAGTCTGTTCCTTTATGACTCTTAATTACTATTCTTGTTCATAGCTACTGTGGTCAAATAATTCATCATTTATTTGAAGATGCTGTCAAGTTACTTTCTCAAGTTAAAATGTCCTGGTACCTTTAACTATTCTTCAGAGATTTTGGTTTTTCAGATCCCCTGACCATTGTGGAGCTCCCCTTCAACTGAAGATAATCTTAATTTGTTAATTAAAGCCTTCTTTCACTGCTTCCCTTTTTCATCCTTTTTTTACTGTCTGTGGTACAGAATGCTAGCTGTTAATTCATATTTACTTTCATTTTTACTAACAGGTCAGTTTTATTGGAGACAAAGCCAATAAAAAAATCACATTTCTTAGATCCCTGAGATGGCCATTTACTAATTTCTGGTCAATCACATTTAAGCACGAAGTGTTAGATGTATTTTCCATGAAAACGCCTTTACAAAGGGATTGACTCACATTGATGGACCTTTTCTTTTTACCCTTCTTCTTTCTGGCTGTAATTCACAAGCAAGAGGTGAATCAGTCATTGTGCGTTAGTGAGACAACAAGCACTTACTAAGAATGGCTGGACAGAAAGATCAAAGGACAGTAGATCTCCGATGACACTGTAGAACTGGCATACCATCTTTGAATTGTGTATCTCTAAATTGGTCTTGATATGAGAGAAAAAGAATTCATTAACTTGTTTAAGAATTTTTGTTAGGGTTTTTGGTTCATATAGCCAAACTTACTGAGTTGATGCACCTGTTTAATACATAGTTCTGGAACTAAGGTAGTGCTGAAAGTACAGCCTAATTTGGTGATCCTGCCAAAATATGGACATGGCAATTTTAAGGGTGCGTATATAATTGTAAGTGTTACATTACACTGCATACATAGGTTACATTTATTTTCTATTACAATTCTCAGCTTTTTTATACATAAATTACTATCCAGCTTAATCTTTTTGTATATGGATATGATTTTTTTAATTGAAAATACAAGGTATATCTCAGGGAAGAACACAGGGCTTTTCGAGTCAAACGTATGATCTATGCAGCTGGCAAAGCATGAATTAAGAATGAAATTCAATTTATCTTTCTTGATAAAGACATGTGAAGAAATTTAAAGTATATTAGAAAAAGCCAAAGGCTTTGGACCTGGGGAGACATGTATTTTAATATCTACCTTACTAACCATCTAACTCTGGCAAGTTATTTAACAGGCAGGTGAGGATATAATGCTTGACCGATCTAAACATTAAATAATTGTAGCATACTAAGAAGCAAATAGCATAGTGGCTGCTGCATATTAGAGACCTAACAACTATTACTTTCTTTCTCTCTTTCAAACTGACATTATTTTCCTATCTACTTTATTTTCATTTTTTTATGAGTTTTTGGTTTTATATTTAGTATTTCATTACTTCTACTTTCTTTGGGTTTATTCTTTTTCCCCCCTTTGGGTTTATTCTTGTATTCTTTATTTACTACTGTGTAAGTTAAACACATAGCTTATTAATTTTTAGTCTCTCCTCTTTTCTACTATAAGCATTTCATTGGACAGATTTCCCTCTAAATGCTATTTTGATATGCAATATTATTATTCATCTTTAAGTATTTTCTAAACATTTCTTATTAATCAGTTTAATTGCTTCAGGGTCAGAAAATATAATCAGATTATTGTGATAGCAAATCCTAAATTTTTTGAAACTTGGTTTATGATAAAGTTAAAGGTCAGGTTTTATAAATGTCTAACATATTTGAAAAACTTGAAAACATCCATATTTTCCACTTTGGGGTAAAGAGTTATAAACATACACGCATTTATTAAGTCAGTCATGATAATTGTATTATTCAGATCTTTTAAAGCATTACTGACTTGTTGAATCGTTTCTCTCTGCTTGATCAATTATTAATTTAGGAAATATAAAATCATCTAGTGTGACAATAGGTTTGTCTGTTTTTCCTTATTCCTTTATTAGTTTTTTTAAATAAACTTTGATACTGTGTGCATAGAACTTTGGAAATAATATATCACACTGGTGAATTTAATTGTTCAATCATCATGAAGTGACTCTCTTTATCTCTGATAATGCCCTTTCCTTTAAAATTTATTGTTAATATAGCTGCACCTTCTTGGTTTTTACATGTTTGCTTTGTTTTTTAAAATATCCTATTATTTTCTGCATTTGAGTCATTAAATTTAGGATTTTTTTAATAATCAGTAAATAGCCAGATTTGACTATTCCAAATTATAATCTTCATCTTTTAACTTAAAAGTGTATTTCAGGGGCGCCTGGGCAGTGCAATCGTTAAGTGTCTGCCTTCGGCTCAGGGCGTGATCCCAGCGTTGTGGGATGGAGCCCCACATCAGGCTCCTCCGTTAGGAGCCTGTTTCTTCCTCTCCCACTCCCCCTGCTTGTGTTCCCTCTCTTGCTGGCTGTCTCTCTCTGTCAAATAAATAAATAAAATCTTTAAAAAAAAAGTGTATTCCATTTATAATTAGTTTGATATTTTAAATAGTTAGATTTATATATCACATATTTTGTTAATTATATCTGTGCCTTTTTTTTTCCTCCTCTAGCATTGATTTTTTTTTTTTTTTAGAATTATTTATTTATTTGAGAGAGAGAATGTGTGAGCTGGGGTGGCAGGGGGGTGAAGCAGAAGGAGACGGAGAGAAGCAGACTCCCAGCTGAGTGTGGAGCCTGACACAGGGCTTGATCTCACAACCCTGAGATCACAATCTAAGCCAAAACCAAGAGCGGGACACTCAACCAGCTGAGCCATGCAGGCAGGCACCCCATAGCATTGATTTTTTATTATTATTAATTTTTTTCTTTCTTGTAGATTGTAATGTACATACTCTATTCTTTTTTTATGTGTTTGTTCTAGTTATGTTAATATGAATATTTATTTGAATAAAGCATATGTTTAATCATTGAGCATTTAAAAAACATACCATAAAAGTAGTTAGGGGATTTTTGGGTTTTTTTTGCTAGTTATTATATATGATAACATTTTCTCTTATTTCATTCAGATTGCAAAATTGATTATTCTTTTCTACAGTCTTTTACTAGAATATCTCAAATAAGTTTTCATTTAAAAAGTGATGGTAATACAGAGAATAATTTTCTCATAAAATATGTATAATATGAATATAAGCTTTTTTCTGATATCATGTTTGGAATTAGATTTAGTTTGAAAGGTGCTCTACGTTTACTATTATCTTAATTCTTACAATAAAAATCATGATTAGAAAGCAGAAACAGAAACTGTGTCTCTAATAAATACCAGACCTTTGGAGGACTATAATCTCTTCTAATTTACACCTAAGTGGGGAACTTAATTATAATCTAAAACAATGTGTTACTCTACACCTCTATAGGTCATTTTAGACAACTCTGAATTTCCATTACATATTAAAAATAGATTAGAGTCAGCTTTTTCTTTAATTGCCCACTACATTTTTATGCAAGAAGAAAGGATCACACAATAGTTGGCTGTCTTACTTTAAACTTTAAACTTTTAGTGGAAATATTCTGGAGTTTCATTACTTGAGAATGCTGCTACATGGAAGAAGAACTTGTAGACAGTAAAGCATGATAACATACCCACTTTTTAAAGAGAAAAACGAAGAGTGTTTCTTTGAAGATGAGACTGAGAAGATCCTTGCAAACATCTGTTCCACTGTGAGATAAGGATTTTAGCAGTGCATATCTTTAAGTGATGCAGATATTTAGCTTTTTAATATTCTTTGTCACACTTTTTAAATTTTTTAAGCTTCCACAGCATGTATTCACTTCTGTAATGGGAAAAAAATGATACCTGAGTAATCTACATTAAAATAAATTATAGTGATGTTTATGTTTCCAACCTAGCTACATGGCAATTTTCGAAGAGGCTTGGAATAATAAGTAGTTAGATTTTATTGCCATTGAAAACTTGAAATTAATTTGTTTGCAACTATATGTATTTTGTCATGTTTTCACCTTTGCAGTCTGTCTATTTACATGAGATAAATGGCTTCTTCAAAAGGTTTCATTCACTCATTACTTCATTTGCTGTCATTTAATTAATATTTATTTCATGTTTAACTCTGTGCTGTCGTTCTGTTCTTTTGAATCTAACGAGGGTTATCCAAACCAGGAATGTTGTCACCTGTCTTTAAGAAGGTAGCATTTTGTCACTTGGATACAGACCCAGTGGGCATGAACTGTAACTGATAGCTATTCTCAATACTTTAAAAAAAAGTTCAGTCAGTTGAGGGAGTTTGTTTCACACTGTGACTGTCAGGATAACTATCAGAAATCAAGTTGGAGGAAAGTTCTGCAGGAAGCTATTTCCTGTTGTTTCTGTGGGCCGGTCAGCTCCTCCCCTGAGGTGATTTTAATATATATTTATACCTATTGCTGCTGAAACAAAAAATGTAGGAAAAGTCAGTGGTGGTGATGATACTTTCCCTCCCCTCCCCCTAATTCATTTTAGTTAATTTTATCTTACAAAAAGATAAAGAGGAGGATAGCTCATTAGTGTGTGGGCGTTCTGTGAGGAAAAGTAGAGACTGCCACTTTCTGCAGGAACCTGGATCCATTTTGGGTGATATGTATAACTGAAACATGCCATCTTCTAATTCCCAAACTAAAGAAGCCCTGACAGACTAGATGTGGGAAATGAGCGGGGTCCTCAATGTCAGTGGACCTGGAAGGACTACTTGGAATCCTCATGTGAGCACAGAAGGAGAAAGAAAAACTTGGGATCCAGCGTCCTTTAATTATTTCTGCAGCATCTTTTTGTATATATTCTTGTATACACATCTTCTTGTGTATATTTTCCATTACAACTTCCATTTCTGTTTTCTTGAATACTGACATACTCTGTACTGGACACTGTGCTCCTTGTGAAGGAAAGAGGTAAATTAGATGGTTGTTGACTCCACCAAGTTTAGTCTAGTGCAGGCTCAGATATTGCAATATGTACAATAAAAGGATGTTGGATCCACTGGGTACTTTTAAAGCCAGGACAGACCTCTAATTACCAGAGGTAAAATTCCACGCAGAACCATAGATATTTGCCATGTGGAGACACTCAGAAGTGTTAGAAAGGCATTGCACAGTGTCGTGTTCCATGGACGTCTTAAATTTACCATGGAGAATTTTTACATATGGGAAATAAACATTTTCTCTTGGACTATAGTCTAAGACATACCATATTCCTACTTAGGATCTTGGAAGGCTCTTTCTGGGGAGAATCAGGTATAGTATTCTACTTAAATATTATTAATAAATGCAGTCTTTATTCAAGATGCTTCAATGGGGGGCATTATATTTTTTAATTAAAAACATGTTTTGAGAGCAGTTTTAGGTTCACAGCAAAATTGAGGGGAAAGTATAGAAATTTCCCACTAACTCCCACCCCAATACATACGAGCCCTCCCCACAATCAACATCCCCCACTAGAGCAGCAATTTGTTGCAAATGAACTAACATTGACACATCATTATCACCCAGAGTCGATATTTTACATTATGGTTCACTCTTGGTGTTGTACATTCTTTAGGTTTGGAAGAATGAATAATGCATGTTTCCTTCATGATGGCATCATACAGAATATTTCCACTGCCCTAAAAATCCTCTGTGCTCCACCTGTTCACCCCTCCCTCCCCAAACTTCCAGCAACCACTGATCTTTTTTACTGTCTCCATAGTTTTACCTGTTCCACAAAGTCGTGTAATTGGAATCATATAGTACATAGCTTTTTCAGATGGCTTCTCTCACTTATTAATATGCATTTGAAGTTCCTTAATTATTTTTACAACTTGGTAGCTTATTTCTCGTAGTGCCAAATAATATAGTCCATCGTCTGACATAACACAGCTTATTTATACATTCGCCTACTGAGGGATGTCTTAGTTGCTTCAAAGTTTTAATGATTATGAAAAGTTGCTGTGAATATCTGTGTGCAGCTTTCATGTGAACATGTTTTCAACTCCATTGACTAAATTTCAAGAGTGTGATTGTTGGATCATATGGCAAGAGTATGTTTAATTTTGTAAGGAACCACCAAACTGTCTTCTAAAGTGTGTATACCACTTTTCATTCCTGCCAGCAATGAATGAGAATTTCTGTTGCTCCACATCCTCACCAGCATTTGGTGTTGTCAGTGTTCCAGATTTTGGCCATCTTAACAGAGGACATTATTTTTTTAAAGATGTGTTAAAGTACAAAGTAATGGTAAATTAGAGTTTGCCTTAAGAAAAGAAAACATACATATGTACTGTATCTTCCTGATCCTAAGTTGCTGTTTACTTAATAGTTTACCAGAGGAAAAATACTATATTAAATGAATACATCTATTTAAATACAAAAAAAAATGCACATCTTAGAAATAGGGAATCATGTTATGTTAAAAAAAAAACTGAGGGCAACAAAAGCAATAAAAAATGTAACAATTTGCAGTGTGAATTTTATTTTTATTTTTTAAAAGATTTTTATTTATTCATGTGAGAGAGAGAGACAGAGCAGAAGCAGGGGGAGAGGCAGAGGCAGAGGCAGAGGGAGAGGGAGAAGCAGACTCCCTGCTGAGCTTGGAGCCCAATGTGGGACTCGATCCCAGGACCTGGAGATCATGACCTGAGCTGAAGGCAGACGCTTAATCATCTGAGCCACCCAGAATCCCTGTAAATTGAAATTTTAGATGGCTATATTGTTTTTATAATTTTGTTGGAAATATTACTATTAGGCCATTTTAATTTAATTTGTTTTGTTTACTGAATTATACCCATTTGTGAAATGCTTTTGGTTTTCCTGTATTATTTTGAATTATATTTCAACTTAGAACTTCACATTGGTAGCATTGCTTTATGTGTGTTAGTGTTTCAGTTGAATTATTGAATGCATTATTTGGGTTTTTGTGATATCAACCCAGTGCTTAGCACATAGATATGCCAAGAATATTTGTAAAAGTACACTGCTTCAGTAGCATTAAATATGCTCTTTAAGATATGTAGTGTCAACTTGGAGAACCTAATGTAGTATGTCTTACTGATGTAAAAGAAAGTGGAATGGGGCCATTTTCCACCTCTAATGGACTATTTCAGATTATGTTTCATACACCCTGGACTCGGTGACCCTGCAGATAGAATAATCTTTGGCTTCTCATTCTTCTTGAAATTTTTAGAGGTAATTTGTATCCTTTAATTTTAGCTTATCACTGTAGGAAATATATATTTTTTTAATTTTCAGAAAATCATAGAAACTAAAGACTGAAAAAAGAAGCAAAAGCCCAGCTTTCTGATGTCTTTATGAGAATTCAGGGGAAAAAAAATCAGTGGGGCTTATGCAATATGATTTATCACTGTGTTAACAAAGGAGTTAAGTAATTTTGTGAACATATTAAAGGTCAACAAAATCATATGCAGATTATATTGGTATCTGAGATATTCTTTTTTTTTTTAACAAATAGAACTGATTTATAAATTATGATGTTCCATAAGTCATTAATATAAAGATTGAAACTTGTTATAATAGCATTATTAATAATTGTTTATCCCTAATCCTGCTCACAAATGGCTAATTAACCCACGTGGATAACAGAGTTGGGAATCAAACTAAGGAAAATCATTATTGATGGCCAGGCAGTTAAGGGGGAGTGGGTAGGTTAGTTTCAATTATCTGGGCATTTACACAATTTTAAAGCAATCCACTAAAGGACTGGGCTAAATATTTAAAAAAATAAAAACTGTTAAAATTGAATTAATAATTAGTGAATCACCAATATTAATAATCACACTTCAAAATAAAGGAAAGGTAATACTTATATGAAAATCTAAGGAGTGTAAATGTACTCAGCTACAAATAAAATACGTATTTATCTGCAACATTTAAAAAATTTAAGTTTTTTCTTTGCTTTCCTTCCCTTTCCCAGAAACTGTCAATTAAATAAACATTAGTTCAAAAGACCTGACAGGAGGGCTTTCCTGGGCCTCCTATATAAGAGCTGCTTCATTAGAGAACATGTGGATGGCCTTCTAGTTTTTCTGTCTCAGCCTTTTATTCTCTCTTGTTCTAGAACATTTTGTCTCACCCTTCCCCTAGTTCTGTGGTGTTTTCACTGAGTTCTCTTGGCATTAACATTCAGTGGACATGTTTCAGGATTTTGCCAGAGAAAAGTGGAGCCTTAAACACGAAAGGTGCTGGTTTCTCATTCTGCTTTTAACAAACCAGCTCCACTTTCATCTGTTCTGTATATTGGGCCTGGCATAAGATTAAGTTAGGAAAGCAAGTCCAACTTAAAAGAAAATGTAAGTTCGAAAACTTGTGCGCAAATGGATATATAGGATGTTACGGAGAATCAGTGTTCTTCTGTTTGTCGATGATGGTGTGTTTGGTGAGAACCCAAGTAAAACCTCAGGGACACGTTGTCAAGAAGATCAGGAAACTGTTTATCAGTCTTTATGACTAGGTGCTCTGTGTCACACTGAGCCAGTGCTTTTAGAAATCAAAATCAGAAAATCTCACCAGTTTCTATGGTGCTGAAGAGTGATAAGGAAATGAATTTGAACTAAATGCCATGAGAAAAGAATACATTTTCTCTTAAGAAAATATTTTCTCATTACAATGAGAAAATCTGGTTTTGATTTATAAAAGCCCTAGTCGGAACGTGTTCCTGTATCGTGATCTTGCCAGTGCGTTGATGGCTCGTAGGTATCAGTGGGCAAGTGAGAGATATAAAATCTGCTAAGCTTCTGATATGGACTAGTTTCCATCTTTCCTATATTCCCACAGGACTGCAGGGACCCAAATATACTAGGTGGAGGGATGTCCAGTAAGGAGTTATGTGATTGTTTATTTTCCCTCCTCTATATTTTTATGGAACTTATGTATGTCATATCATTTCTATGATTTACCTCCACAATCACATGATATCACTTACATAATTTTTCTGAAAATCCACTTCACTAAACTATGGCTAGCCATGAGCATTATCCCTTGTCAATTTTTAAGCAAAAATGCATCGTTAATTTAAATTTTTATTATGAGTCATGTTAAATTTTTGCACTGATAATTAAGTTAATAAAACAAAATGTTGATGAAGATTGTTGAGCAAATGAATACATGAGCTTATCTCATTCTGAATGCAATAATTCTCTTCACATTTCCGATAAAGGAATTCTGTTTGGTTAGCTTTCCACGAGGTGTTTGACAATGTTTTCATCCTAGATCCTGTTGTTTAACCCCAAAACGCTGAAAGAATTTTTAAGCAGCTCTCTCTGATATTTTTTTTTTTTAAGATTTTATTTATTTATTTGACAGAGAGAGAGACAGCCAGTGAGAAAGGGAACACAAGCAGGGGGAGTGGGAGAGGAAGAAGCAGGCTCCCAGCGGAGGAGCCTGACGTGGGGCTCGATCCCAGAACACTGGGATCACGCCCTGAGCCCAAGGCAGACGCCCAACGACTAAGCCACTCAGGTGCCCCTCTCTCTGATATTTTTAACAGTGTATTCCATTTTGGGCCAGTGTTAAAAGGGTCTTAGGCCTTTTTCTTTTCTTTTTGTCATCAAACAATTGATTAAAATACTATCAACCAACCTACCACAGTTTCCTCAAAAAATAAAAAATAAAAAATCAAAGCCTGGAAACCTATCATGTGAAATAAAAAATATCATTTGCTTTTTTCTGACATTTTCTTATATTAATCAGATTTCTTTATGTTCTCTGTGTGCTAGTATCCACACTTGAATCTATACATACTTATGACTGTTTGCCCACAGCTAACAAAAATCGAGATGCAGAACTGAGTTCAGAATCTTGGCAGCAGTTAAGGTTAATATGGTCCAATAAGTATGGGGAATAAATTAATCGGGTTTTAATTTGGGCAAGCTGAACATTTCTTTTGAAAATAATTTGAGCTCCGTTAATTGGTAGATTATTTTTTTTGGTAGATTATATTTGATAACTTTGGATGAATGAGGAAAGCTCATCAACTAAGAAAAAATGTTCTTAAAATAATTTTCAAAAGAAAATTATATAGAAAAAATCAAATAAAAACCCAGAAGTGTTGGTTTTCATAATAATTCTATGCTTAGATAAGATTGCCATCTGTTCAGCTTCTGTTTTGTTCTGTTTTGTTTCACTAGCTGAAAATTTATTTATATTTTCTCTGAGGTATTTTATCAATATCTCTTAATAATCTACAATGATTTTATAGTCTCTTAATAATTATAAATTTGTTTACAAGGAGGCTTAAATAGGACTTCAACCATAGAAGATGCAGAAAAATACTTCCCATAGTCCCTGTGTAGACATATTGCAAAAAATCAGTGGAACCATTTTAGAATTAAAAATTACAGTTTTTAAAAAACTTTGTTTGCAAATGACTGGTATTTCTAAGATGAAATCAAATCCTATAAAAATTCCTGTAATAGGAAAATGTAGGCCCTTTCAGGTGGAAGAATTATTAATAAAGACTAAATCTTACTTGATACTTCTTGGATTTTCTCCCCCGATGTACCTAATTCTGATAGCTAGTCACTAAAGAAAAATTCACATCATAATCTAATTGTATTTTAATATAGGATAGGCGGAATCTGTCTTGTTTTATCTAAGAACAATTATATCAACTTTGTAGTCTGACTTTTATTTAATTTTTCTTTTTACTTTAGCCTATGATTATTTATGGTAAGGTGATTCCATTAATATATTATGAGAGATTACTACTGAGGTGTATTGCCCCATATAATATTAATATTACCATGTTATATTAAGATATTATCACAATAATATATAATATATAATTACATTAAAATATTAGGTTAATATAAAATTATATCATACAATATATAATATTGTATATATTTATAAAAGATGTGTATGTATGTATGAATAGGAAACACTTAGCAGTTTAGAGAGTATTTTGTGTATATCAATTTGTTTGAAGCTCACAACAGTCTATGAGAGACATAGTATTTTTATTTGATAGGTGGGAATTCTGAAGATATTCAGACAACAATAAAGAAGTCTAAAATTAAAATACGGACTTTTAAACTATTGTTTTTTAATGTATACTTTAAAAAAATTTTAAATAATATATACTAATAAAAATTCAAAGACTCAAAATCTGAATTCTCTACAATAATCATTACCCATCTTTTCTGAATGTATTCCATCTACATCTCTCAGTATATACAGAGAAAGTGAGAGGGAAAGTTAGATGGCCAGTCAAAATGAAATGACTTTTAAAAATGGGATGATACAAGCTCATATTAAGATAGAAAACATTGACTTAATTTTTACTTCAGTGTAACTGAAATAAAAGGAACAGAAGTAAAGCTGAAGGAATTGGTGAACTTGAATGTTTCTTCGTAAAGAGAAAAGCTTATCTCTAAATTTAAGAAAATGACCATGACTACAGGTGCTTGGCATTAATAAGTTTTTGACTGTTTCAACTATGCAAATTATCCAAAGTATCCACTGACTCCCTGCTAGGAGAGAAGAGGAAATCATCACCTTACAAAACCCACACTTGCTTAATTTTTATATTTAAACAGATTCAGTACTCACCATTAGGTATTTTTGATTTATCACTATTTTCCATTTATTGAATTATTCTGATTAATCTCTGGGTCGGCTAGATTTCATTGTTGGTTTGTATGTCTGTGTGTTAAAAAAAAAAAAAGAAAGCTTCCATGAGCTAAATTTCCTAATCCCTTGCATAGTTGCCTGTGTCTCTCTGTTGATTATAGATGAAGGAACACTTGGCTGAGTATACAATTCTTGATTTATACTTTCACATTAGAACTGTGCAGTCATTTCTCAACTATCTCCTAATGTTAACTATGTGCAAGTCATAAGTACCTTTTACATAAAAAAGGATTAGAAATATTTTCTTAATATGCTTTGACATTTTCTTTTAGCACATGGGCTTGAAGATGCCAAGGGCATTTGGCCTGAAGAAGGTAAACAAGAGACATATATTTATCCAACTAAAAGTCTATTAACAAGAAGGCAACTCTTCCTTATCCTATTTAATCTGGACTGAGTGCCCTTTTTCTTACTTTCGTAGTATTCTGTTCTTCCTTTTAAAGTAGTATTTATGAGGTTGTTTTATAATTGCCTGCGTACAAATCTAGTCTGAATGCCTTGAGTATAGAAACATAATAAGCACTCGATAAACATTTTTTGATTTAGAAGAATTAAGTTTATCTGCTGTTGATTTGTAGTGACTGCCAAGAATACTGTGTTGAGAGTGATTCTGAAGCCACTGCTGGATCAGCAGGAAAGGGTACATTGATCAATTAGCAATGTCTGCTTTTAGCCAAGGAATGAAAAGTGGTGCCAAAAGTGACAAATATTGTTCATCTTAGATTAGATGCTATTTAGTTACCACAGATGGCAGAATCAGACTATTAGGTAAATACCACAGGAGGTAGATTTTGGCTTGATATAAGGAAAAGTGTCTTAATGATTAGATAAATTTAAGAGTTGAGTTTGGTGCTAGAGTCACTGGGGTAGGTGAGTTTCCTTTCCCTGGAATTGTTAGCACACAGGGTAGCCAAGTATTTTAGAAATATTTAACATTATAGACACTTACCACTCAATGATTCTAACCTTATAGGATACAGTTTATCAATATGACCAATATATGGTTAAAGAATTAATTTTAAAGTAGAGAAAGCATTGTTAGGTATATGAAATGATTTTTAAAATCTCAGTTTTTATTGAACTTATGCAGTGTATATGGTTTAAGTCTATAGAATATTTAAGTGAGAGTAAATAGTGTCAGGTTATATGTTTGAAGATGCCATAAAACAATACTAAGTGAATATTTCCTGGTAATGGTAATGGTAATGGTAATGGTAAATAATACCATCTACCAGGTTACTTAAGCTAAGAACCTGATGGTTACATTAATTTCTCTTTCCCTCACCTTCCCTGAGCCAGTCCATCAACAAGCTTTGTGGTCTCTACCCCGATCATGAATCTGTCCTCTTCTTTCCATCTCTATTCTCATCATCATCTCTCCGTGGTCTAGTACAATGCCTTTTCTGTGATACCTCTGTTTTTAGCCTTGCTCCTATAGCATTCATTCTCCTTCCAGGAGCAGTTCTCTTTCTTAAAACATAGATCAGAATATTTTGCTTTCCTACTTAAAATATTCCAATAGTTTCCTATCACAGTAACATAAAATCCAGGCTTTCTATATTTAGCTAAAAAGCTCTACAAGAATTTGTCTCTGGCCTTTCTTTCTGATGCCTGGCTCTGCTTCTCCGTCCACATGCCCAGCCACTCTGGACTTTTTATCTGTTAGGAGACTACTGCATTATTGTAAGTGAGAAACAAGGTGGTGGTATAGAATATGATAAGTATTCAATTATGGATGCATTTTGAAGATAGAGCCGACAGCAATCCTTAGCAGATGTGTCATGTCAGAAGGAGGTTTTAAGGAGGACTCCAAGGTTTTTGGCCTGAACAACTGGAAGGATAGAGTTGACATCAATTAAAATGGGAAGGGTTAAGTTTGGAGTAGATTTGGAAGAGAAGATCAGGAGTTTAATTTTGGAGATGTTGAATTTGAAATGTCTAGGAGTTGGAGATTATGAGCCTGGAGTTGCAAAGAGAGGTCTGGGCTGAGATAAAAATCTGTGTTGTCGAAATGTACTTGTTACCTCAAGTCATGAGACATCCTACATTTACCAAGGGAATGAAAATGGACAAAAATGAGAAAAGGCCAAGAAATGAGCTGGGGAGCACTAGAATATTAGAAGTTTTAGAAAAATATTATAAATCTGCAGAGGAGACTGGAAAGGAGGTAAGAGGAAAACCAGGAGAGTGTGGTGTTCAAGGAATCTGATGAAGAATATTAACAAGAAATGAAAAAGATTAGCCATGTCAAATGGTACTGACTAGTCAAGTAAGATGAGGGCTGAGAATTGATCACTGGATTTGGAACAAGTACATTATTGATGACCTTGACAAGGGCAGTTTTGGTGTAGTGGTGGAGGTAAAAGTTTGAGTTGAGTTAGGAGGAGAAGAATTGGAGACAGCAAATGTAAACATCTCCGTCAAGGATCTTTGCAACAAGGTAAAGAAATGATGTGGGTTGTGGATGGAGTAGGAAATGGAGAAAGTGTTTGTTTCATGTTAGGTGGGAAAAGCTACATCACATTTATATTGTTTCTGTGTTGATAGAAATACTCATGTGGAAGGCAAAAAGTTGGTGATGTGAAAGAAAGATGACAAATGATTGAGCAAGGTAGGTGAGTATGTGAGAGAATACGATTTACTATACCAGTAGAGAGAATGGCTAAGACAGAGCATAAGTGGCTTGTTCACAGGAAGGCGGAGAAAGTGGGTGCAGTCACTCATAAGCGGGTAGATGTGAAATGGTGTGAAAATCTATGGAAGTCTTTTTTTTCCAGTTTTTTTCTTCAGAGAATTAGAAAGCAAACCCATTAACTGACAGAGAGTCCCAATTTTCTCTTCTGTTTAATGGGAGGATTTCAGAGAGTACTAAATGAGAAAAAGTAACAGAAAATTGTTTTGCAAACTCAATTCCAATATATAGCTATGCATAATATTTTTAATGGTTATCTCTGTAGTCTTATGTTGAATGGAAAACTTTAAATAATGGATATTCTTTCATTGCTATAAAATAAACAAATGCCAAAATACTTTAAATTGTAAAATTTAGGTGTTGAAATGATTGACTAGTAAAAAGCATTGCTTTTCATAACACATTCTATAAAATACTGTCAAACTAAAAATATCTTTGTTTCTTGAAATCCAGGAAGTGCACTGGAACTCTTATTTCTAACCATCTGGCATTATTGCCTTGCTAGATAAAGAGAGTAATCGCTCCTCTTTATAATAAAAAATTTTAAATTGATTTGTCTCTTGGTGTAGATGTGAAGTTTAGTTTAGTCAGAAATATATTTACTTTTTCTTTGGTTTTCAAGGATTTTTTTCAAGTTTGTGCAGTTTATTTAAAGAAAAAGAATCATTAATCATTTTGTTTTCTCAGGTTCTCTATGAATCAGATATTCATATAATTAAAAAAATTAAACCCCTCTATTTCAATGTGCTGTGATAAAAATATTTTCATTTCAGTTTAGCTGCATAGCTTGTTCATTCTTATATTTGAATTGGTCACGATTGACTTTCAGATTTGATGAATCTGGTATGGAAAATTTGTTTGTGTGTTTCCACTTACATGCCTGAGATGCATAGATGTAATTGATAGACTACATCTTTTTGATTTGTGTGCTATTCAGTGTTGTCTCTAATTTTTCATTGTGCTAAAAAGAAAGCTAAAAAACATAAAGGCAGAAACATTTATTTTTTTCTTACAAAGGAGTCAGCACGTTTGATTGCCAGATAAAAACCCAAATTCTGTTTTATTTGCTTACAATTATTCCCCTCTTAGAGGTATCTTCACTTACATGATCAGCTGGAAAGCTTATAAGAACCATAATTCATTAGGCTTTTTAAGCCTATGCGTCAAAATCACTGTGCAATTCTATAGTGTATTATAGTATCTGGTTCATATTCACTATGGCTTCAATATTTGGTATTTTATTGTACTGTGATTCTTTGAATATTGCTGATTCTTGTTTAATTGTAGTAGTACATTAGTCCTGAGCTGTTACCACAATATCTCAATAATTCAGATGAGTTCATATTTGCTGTATGAAATGCAAGAGAGAAATCCCAAATATGCTTGATATTTGTTAAGAGATTAGATACTTTTCTGAATGCATCAGGACTTAGAAGGATTAAGCTATGGTATGACAAACCATATGTAGTTAAGCAAGTCAGATTTACTCCACTCTTTTGGAGTTACTTATTCTTTTTAGACAATTTGCCCACATGCTATTTATCCTCAGGGACTCTTTGATTTAGAATATCCTTTTGGGGATGAATGTTTCAAATGTGTTGGCCCAGCACCTTCATTATACAGTTAGAGAGGGCAAGCCTCGAAAAGCAAAGGACGTCTGCTTCTAACTCTTTTATGGTAAAGGATTACTCCCATTATTGATAGTGTTTAATACCAATGCACTGCTATTAAAGTTGTCCAGTCTTGGTGCAAAGTTCTTTATAGCTGCTTTCAATCTTTTCTCTGCTGGTACATTTTTAAGACTAATTTCTACTAGGATTCTGGGCTAATTAAATGATAGTGGAAAAGCATTTTCCATCATTACCGTTGGAACAGGAACAGTAAATCACCAAAGGTACAAATTGGGAACTCTGTCTTAATATCATTAGACAGAAGAAGGCACACAGAAAATTCTTATCAGTCAAACCCCAGTGTTTAATGATTGTACACATTAGTTTTTCAGAGTAGTGCCCCAGAGAAGTTGCTGGAAGCAGGTATCTCTGCAACTTGAATCATTTGTAGTTTAATATGTGAAAGGAAGAGAGCAGGATACATATTTCTTCTAAATCTAAGTAGGAAAATATGTACTCCTTATAAAATGGAAACCATAAGCATGCATTCCGTATGAAAGAATAACCATAAATTTAACTCTGTTGCAATCAATAAATGTTCAACAACCAGGAATAGGGATGTGATCAACATTGGTTCATTTGGGTGCATATACCTGGAAACACTTTCACAAATTGACTGAAGTTAGCAGAATTTTGACTGAGCCACCCAGATGCCCCAACAATTTACTCATTTTAAAAACTCCATAGTTGGATTAGTTAAGTTTGAACCTCATAGCTCTGAACTCTGTTATCCTTACAAAAAATGATGGTTTCTTGGAGAAAGAGAAAAAATTCATCTATACTCTAAGCTACCTATTTGGGGAGAGATACCATCTTACTTTCCACGTTACTTCTAATGAAACACTGCAACCATATGACCTTGATCTCGCAATTTAAACTTGATAGTACTTATGTATGTAAGCCAAAGGAATCCAAGAAGAAAACCAAGGGCACCAAATCAGTAGTAGGGGGCAAGAATTTCATCTGGATTTGGTAGGTGGGATCATAATGGAAGAAATGTATGTAGCACAGAGAAAGCTTCAGAGGGTGCAAAAAGAGAACCGCCAATATTATTCTGGCCAGCTAGGAGGACAGCTGCATATTAGGACATACATCTATCCTCTTCTAGAGTTTGATTCCTTGTGATAGTCTCCATCGCCCAGGGTAGCTGTGAGGGAAAGCATATAATGGAGGTTTTGAACCCATCCTCACTCTGGAGCATCCCATTTGTTTTCTTGACCGTTAGTAGTAAGATTAGTAATTGCCATCATTGATGTCTGAAGAAAGGATGCTACTCTTGACAGTGATGGAAAAGTTGAGTGTTTGAGGAGAAGGGAAGATAACCTCAATAGCTTTAAACCTGTATTAAGCTGTTGTATGTAAAGATGCCCCAAGGCTAGCAATTTAAGTTGTCTATTGCCCTGTGGCTCCCACCTGTTTAAAGAAACTTCTAAGGCTGTCTTATACCATTGCATTGGAGGAGAAAAGTCATAGCTCTCTCTCATTAATATACTCCTACAATAGGTGTGCCTTGGCCTCAGCAGTGTCTCTGAAATTTCCTAGTTCTTCAGAAAGGTAAGAGGAATCTGTTTCCTCAGCAATTCCTCACCATTAGAAATTCTGTAGGCCAGGAATTAGACAAGTTTCATGTGGAAATTTGTTAATGGTGGCACTAGAAAATGAATATGCCTTGACCATTTCCATTTAACAGATAAAATTGCATCCTAGGTCACGTAGCTGATGTGTGTAATGAAAACTAAGACCCAGGAATGTTTGATCCCAAAGACCATGCTCTTTCCACTAGTCAGTACCTACCCTGACAGAGTCTAAGAGGGGAGGCCTCTCTGCTTTAAGAGTACAAGGAACAAGAATAGAGGGCAGAGAGTCTGTCAGTGATCTGCAGCCTATCAACAAAAAAAGCGTTGGGAAAGGCATGAAGAAGGTCTTGGTAGTGAGGGGAGTCTGTTGTCTCCACAGCTAAGCAATAATGGAGACAGAGTGGTCAAGTCCTTGAGTCATGGTTGAGAGGTCAGAGAGGATGAGAACAGAGATGAGGCCTTGGAATGGCTCTGAGACAGGTCACTGTTACTCTCATCATTTCTGATTTCAGACCTTTTTTCATTTTTTCGACCCGACTGCTATTGATCAATGTGGGTGTGATACGTTTTCCAATTCCAACAGAATTTTAAGGTAGGTTTGGATGACTTCCCAGGATGAGCCCAGAGAGCCAATGACTATTGATTGTTTCCTCTGAATTTTCAAAACTATTTCACCATCACCTCTATAAATATGCTGCCCCTTCACTTCTCACTATTGCCCTTGTAATCAATATGAGAGTGATTACTATTATACCCTGTCAATATTCTGACTTTTTAATAAGAATTTCTACTATAAAAAGCACTTCACAGACATCTTTTCTACCATAGGAATGAAAAGAAAGTGAGGTTAGTAAAGGACAAATGTGGGAGACAGGAAAAAAACCTGACACTTACTGTGGATATGTTGAGAGAATACAGAATAGTTACAGAACATACACAGAATATTCCTGTAATTAATACAGAATACAGCATCATTTGTGAATGATTCAATTTTGATTGATACATGTAATATGTTTGGATTTTTCTCCAATATTCCCACATATTACTTCCCCAATGGACTTGACTTAATTTATATACATGTCTGTGTAAAAACAACACTATAAGTCGAACATTCAAAGACGGAAGATCTTGGGAACCCTAAGTATTGAGAAACAGAGAGAAGGTAATGGGTCTCCAGAAATTAAGACTAAAGTGAGCTATTACAACTGAGCACATTCCTTGGCTTTGAGATTTCTAGAATGAGAGGTAATAGGAGAATATCTAAATAACTGTGGTTTTACCTTTCTGTATAAATTCTTGCTTTTACCAGACAATAAGCTCCTTTAGGAACTGAATAAAATTTGTATAAGAATATAATGGTTCAGTAAGAACCCAGATTTTGGAGTCAGGAATATCTTAGTCCAAAGTCCTACTCCAGACATGAAACCATAACATTCCTAGAAGAAAATAGGCAGTAATTTCTTTGATGTTGGCCTTGGCAATATTTTTGTAAACATGACTTTTCAGGCAAAGGAAACAACAGCAAAAGAAGCTATTGGGAATACAACGAAATAAAAAGCTTTTTCCCAGCTAAGGAAACCCTCAACAAAACAAAAGGCAACCTACTGAGTAGGAGAAAATATTTACAAATTATATATCCAATAAGGGGCTAATGTCCAAAATATATAAAGAATGTATACAACCGAACACCCAAAACAAACAAACAAATAACTCAAATAATCCAATTAAAAGTAGACGGAGGACCTGAATAGACATTTTCCAAAAAAGACATACAGATGGCCAACAGACACATGAAAAGATGCTCAACATCACTAATCATCAGGGGAATACAAATCAAAACCACAATGAGATATCACTGTACACCTGTCAAATGGCTAGAATCAAAAAGACAAGAAGTGGTAAGTGTTGGCAAGAAGAATATGGAGAAAAGGGAACCATCATGCACTGTTGGTGGGAATCTAAACTGGTACAGTCATTATGGAAAACAGTATGGAGTTTCCCTAAAAAATTAAAAATGGGACGACCACACAATCCAATAACTTTGCTACTGGGCTTTTACCCAAAGAATATGAAAACACTAATTTTAAAAGATATATACACCCTTATGTTTATTGCAGCATTATTTACAACAGCCAAATTATGGAAGTTAGGATTTTTTATTCCCATATTACAGATAAAGAAACTTAACCTCTTGCCTAAAATCACAAAAACAGTAAGAGCTGGCCTGGGATCTGGACCCAAGTACTCTCTTTCAATGGCATACCTAGAATATTTAAAGCATCCATGTGGGTCACTTTTTTAACATCTCATTCTCTGACAAAATTATTTTCAGTAAGATTCATGTAATAATAACAATCCTTTTCTCAATTCACTCTGTAATTTTAGGACAATTAAATTTCTGGAAAGAACAGTAAATTTGAACTTTATTTAAATTCGGTAGTTAATGTATGAAACAAAATGTGCACTTACCATACAAAAATGTGACACCTGTATTTCTCTGTTGCATAGTTCATAAAGTTTTAAAGCCAGGTGGTCACATAGAATTCAAATAACTCAAGTTTGGTTTCCTTATTTTTTTATTATTTTCAGTTAGCCAACATATAGTACATCATTAGTTTTTGATGTACTGTTCAGCGATTCATTATTTGCATAAAACACCCAGTGCTCATCACGATATGACATGGGCCCTCCTTAATACCCATCACCCGGCTACCCCATCCCCCACCCCTCTCCCTTCTGTAACCCTCAGTTTGTTTCCCCGGGTCCAGGGTTTCCTTATTTTTATAATTGTTGTGCCATTATTATTTATTTGAATTTCTGTGTAAACTAAGGAATATGTATTACCACTGGGGTAAAGCCACAACATGTGTCCTAAGAAAGTTTGAACAATTCTGCATCCTTGGGAATTCATTTTTAAAAGAAATGCATATAGCTGAGTCCACATGGGTCAGAGGCCAATCGTACAACCAGGAATTCTCAGAATTAATTTCTGTACGGAATACTATGTCATTAAAAGATACTATGTCAGGGGGCACCTGGGCAAGTTCAAACGCATTTTAATTCAGACCTTTAAGAAATATTTTTTGTAACTGATATCAGTTGGTCAATTGATGGCTAATAAAAAAGTTGCTCTGCTTTTCTCTTGGTGACTTTATGGGATAGCATTGCTCCTGTCTTCTTCCCTACTCTCCCTTCACACTACCGCACCATTTGCTGGGAGCGCCCTGCCCCAGTCTGTCACTGGGACCTGCCTGAGTGCCACCCCTCACGTGGGCAAGTATACTGCAGCAGTGGCTACCGCTTAAAACCAGCTTGTTCCACCATGATGCACAAGAAATAGGCGATAAAGAGGCTGATGCTTTTACGTTTTAAAACCATACAGTGTGTTTTAGTCTATTCTGGACTTTGGTTTAACCACATTTCAGTGTCTTCTAGTTCATATGCATAAACCTGGAGTAAGGTTGTGTCCTCATTTGTATAGTTGATGGGTGAGTAAAAGCCCCCTCCTCTAAATGTTGGGAAATTCCCCAAGACTCTTCATCTCGTCTGCTTTCGAGCCTTTATGCCTGCTGTGAGTACTTTATGCCATCTTTTTAAAAAATTCTCACATAAAAAAATAAAAGGAAGGAAGAAAGGGAAGAGACAGAAGGGGAAGAACAGGGAAAAGAGAGAGAAAAAAATAGAAGGGAAAAGTAAAAATATCTACTAATAGAGATAATACCAGATAATTGACGTGTGCTCACACCCCACCACTGGTAATGTTAAGAACCCGTCTTTTACTCTCCTGTTGTCCTTGGCCACTCCATCTGGAGTTAGAAGCTAGGTAGTCTTACATTTTCAAGTGATCCCTGTCTCAGTCCCATGTCCTTTGTTAAAGAGTACTTTCCTATCTGTGCATTCACTTTAGTTAAGGGGCAGCAGCAGGTCTTTATCCTGTCCCATAAGTAGAAGTTTTATTGTTTGAACAAGACCCTCCACTATTAACTTTTATTTCAAGCTGTCATTTTAAGACATACTTTCTTAGTAAATCACTTCACCTCCTAAAAGCCATTCTGGGTAATAAAAATGACTTCACAACTTTGTATACTTGTAGAACACCTTAATCAGTGCAGATGGTAAAGAAGCATTAATAGAGTGCAGTGGACCACATCCCAATCTCTGAATTGATTAAATTCCATTCTGAAGGTAGAAGAGTAGATACTTTTGCTTTATAGCAACTTGCCCCGTCAATGTAATCCCAATTTGAGACTACTTCAGAAAGCAGGATAAAATTTATTAGGGATATACCTCCCAGTCCAGAGCTTAAACTCTCACCATGAATGAACAAGTAATTTTCAACCAAAATCTTAACATGGGCCAAGGAATGACTACATAAATATCAATATAATATAATTAAGTTCAGATATTCAGATATAATTAAGTTTAATTCAATTTGATAATGTAATATGGCAGAATAGTGTGAGAATTAGAAGACAAGCTCACAAGAGCTAAGATGCAACCTCATTCTAATCTTATAATTAGCATTTGTCTGACATGGAGCCTCATGATATAGTGGTTCAGGGGAAAATTCGAAGTCTTTAGACAGTGATAATGGAGATTGAAAAATGAAAGTAGTAAATTAATTTGAATACCTTTGGGGGGAAAAAAGAAGAATGAGGTGTGTCTGAAAAACACTTGACATCATTCAAGAGAATGACACTAGATTCTTAGACTTTCTTGAGGCCGGAAGGTGAAGTCTTCTTAAATTACTCCAAGGAGAGTCATACATACTTGAAATTATTTATTAAGCCTATGAGGTATCTCTGTCTAAACCTAGTATTATAGAATCTTTGTTACCATCTCTAAAATTTGGCTAAATATTCAATTTCATTGAAACAATCTCTGGAATTCAACTTGAGTACAGGGAGTTTTGACACCTGCAGATAGATCCGGTACGGTTTTGTGATCTTTTTCTATTTAGAAGAGTAAACTGAGTAAGACTCTCTTTTTCTGTTGTTGCCTATTTTCATGATTTCAGACACCAGAAAGACTTACCCAAAGATAAAGAAGTTTTTAGATAGTAATAATCTGTTTTTCTGAGACTTGATTGGGGTTTTTAATAAACATAGCTATGAGAATCCAATTTAACATTGGCTCATCTTTACACAATGATTATAAAGTATATTATCATTATAGTATTTTTGGTTTATTATTGATCATTTTTATCATTTAACAAATGTCCAGATTATTTGGCTTAAGCAATAATGTTGTGTTTGTCCTGTTACATGTTTCTTTTGCTTCTAACAATGTTATTTCTTAAAATACATATTTCCCAGGAGAATCCTTCAATTCAATGGGAAAAATGAAGAAATGACAGTGTGTGCAGTACCCTGGCAACTGAGTTTAGAAGCTGCTTTCTGAGTTCAGGAAAGGTGACTCCTTTTCCCTGAAATCTTCATCTTTTCCCCACATGGTTCAATGATTGGATTGAGAGACATTTTCTACTCTTCATAGGATTTCTAATTCATATTCCAAACCTCTGCACTCTTTCAGTCATGAAAAATTCATTAAGGTTTTATGATGCTAACATTGAAAATGTCTTAGTTGTTTTCTCATAGAAAATATTTATGTAGAGGTCTGTTAATATACATATGACAAATGTACACACATTCTTTTTTTGGCTTCTCATTTGCTACTGGGAGAGTAAGCTTTTAAATTCAAATGGATAGTTAGCACCCTTTCGATGTACTTATTTTTACCTGTATAATGGCAACGTGGAGAAAATCATGAATTATATATGCCACATGGAAAGAATGTCACCTTTTGCATATTTATGAACACTTGATTTTCTTAAAATTTGGAAACATTTCTCCTTAGGGAAGAAACCATTGAAGAAATGAACTGTCATACAACATTCAGAATTCTTTAAGCAGATTTGTGATTCACGTATCATTCTTCCAGTTTCCAATTTTATTGTTAGCTATCTAACTCTTCAAGTCAAATAAGAGATTTTGTGGTTCTTAATATGTGATGTGAGTCATAAATGAAGAGGGATAATCTTCTACATAAGAACAATTTACTCTCTCCTTTTCAGAAATATCAACAACTCTGGCCTTCCTGAATGCTTACAGTGAGAAAAGGAATTTGAATTTTGGTATTTGATGAATTTTTTATTCTGTTTTGGTGGCATTGCAATGACAACTAGATTCCAGCAGTCTGGTGATCTGAGCCTACTTGAGAGCAGAGACCCTGCCTGTCTCACTCACCATTGTGTCCCCAGTGCCTGACACCTTGCCTGATGCACAACTGACATGAAAATGGATCTGTAGAATTAATGTGTGAATCAAAATGCACAATGCTCTAACCTGCATTACCATTAATATCGTTCATATGCACACATTACACATATATATGTGAGCTTATGGTAGCATGAAATTTTAAAGAACTCTTGAAGTGTTAATTTCATGTATCAATTCCCTAAAATATTATCCTATGTAGATTATCATTTTTCAGAGAATATAAGTACATGGGAACACACTTCATTCTACACATATTTTAAACATCTGAATTACAGTTCTTAGAGTTCAAGTTCATGAAGTGTCTCATTTTGCATTGTCATCATACATTACTTTAGACAGGATTATGAGAGAAAGGAAAAAATTATGCTGACTGCTTAATATATCCTAGAAGTAGCCTGATGATTATTATTTTTTGCTTATTTGTTCATCATTTGTCTTTCTGAAAAGGTCAATGGGGGAAAATGTTCCTTTTGCTAACTTTTGTAGGGTTTCTTTTAAAGCCTCTGAAGATTTGGTCTTTGTGTACATTCATTAGACTGAACTATATGAAACTTCCAATATTTGACAGATTAAGGCAAAAAAAGTAGTTACTTGTGGCTCAGCCTAACATATATCCATGTTAATAATATTATGGGTATTTACTGATGGATCATTACTATGTATAGGTACTTAGTGTGTATCTTCTCATTTCATACTGACAACAGCCCCATAAGGTGTAGGTAATCATATTATCTTCATTTGAAAGAGGACTAAATAGGGTCACACACTCAGTAAACCGTGGCATTGGAATTGAACATAGAAGTTGTAATCAAAATCTGTAGACTCTTAATCATTGTGCTCTTTCGTCTCCCATGGTGAAGCAGTTATTACCAAATTAATTATCTGGTGTACTCCGTATATCCCTATCATGACCGATCACTTACTCATTAGATTGAATATTCCTTCTAGAAGACTGGAATTCCATGTAAATATTGAATAAGGATGAACTCCAAAAGGAAGGACTTTGAAGTACATTATTTCTTCTGACAGGCAATGGTGGTTCTATTAAATTAAGATTTTAATTAATAATAGAAGTGTAGACGCTTGTATAACTGTTATTCTTTATGGATTTTAGCTTTAGTTTGACTCCTGAGTTCATGCCTTTATAGAATGTGTGGAGGGGGTATAGTCTACACCCTTCCTCATTTTTCCTAGCTTTTTTTCCACAAGACATATAGTCAAAAGGTAGGTTAGCTATTTTTGCATTCTTAAAGTCCAAAAAAATGCAGAAATGAAAGAAGAAAAAGGTTGACAGAGGCGTATGGGGAGAAAGGAATAATATTCTGAGAATAAGTGGGTTTAAAGGAAGAACTCTTCTCCTTATTCAAAAGTAGCACAGATGTGCAGAGAAAATTCTAATCATCTTGACATGGAAATCATATGGAACAAAGTAAGTGTGTGTGTGTATATATATACATATGTGTTTGACATATACATATATGTATACATATATATATTTCTTTTTTTTTTTAAGATTTTATTTATTCGACAGAGATAGAGACAGCCAGCGAGAGAGGGAACACAAGCAGGGGGAGTGGGAGAGGAAGAAGCAGGCTCATAGGGGAGAAGCCTGATGTGGGGCTCGATCCCATAACGCCGGGATCACGCCTGAGCCGAAGGCAGACGCTTAACTGCTGTGCCACCCAGGTGCCCCACATATATATATTTCTTATAAAACAAAATTATTGATAAAAATATGGTTGCCAACAAATAATTCGTGCTTTCAGATGTTTCTCTTTATGTGTAATACACCACTTTTATTCCCAAAGCATTTTCTTTAAGTTTTTTTTTTTTTTTTAATTTATTTGACAGAGAGAGTGTGAGCACGAGCAGGCAGAGGGAGAGGCAGAGGGAGAAGCAGGTTCCCCACTGAGCAGAGAGCCAGGTGTGGGGCTAGAGAGCCGGACGTGGAGCTAGAGAGCCCGACGTGGAGCTAGAGAGCCCGACGTGGGCTCGATCCCAGAACCCTAGGATCATGACCTGAGCCAAAGGCAGCCACTTAACTGATTGAGCCACCCAGGCGCCCCTCCCAAAGCATTCGTTAATCCCAAGTGCTAGGACATAAGTATGTGAAAATTTCCAATAAATGCCTAATACTGTTTTTCGGACTTTATAATTTAATACAGATACTCTGATGAGGCTTGACAAGTGCCCTTGTATGAAGGAAAGAAGAAAATTTAACACTGCCTTATAGAAGTCCTAAGAAGTAGTTTAGATCTTATTTGGCTAACGGGGACAGTACTGATTTCTGGCTCAAATACTAGGGCAAACTTTGAGTTAAGTTTCACTTTTGAAAAAGAGAGATAAGGAATGTCTCTTCTTCGTTATTTTAGAACTAATGGTAATATTAATAATAATTAATATTCATTGAGTATTTAAAATATGATAGATACAATTTAGAGCACCTTACCATTTTTACTTTGTTTAATATTCATAATAACTCTTTGAAGTAGAAATTGATACTATCCCAATTTTACAGATGAGAAAATCTAGGCAAAAGAAGATAAGTAATTTGCTCTGAATTATTAAGTCTTTGGGGCACAGTCAAATGTGGCTGCATGTCCCAGGCACTTGGAAACAGTGGGAGAGACTGGAGACAGTTCCCTGCAAAGAAAAGAAATGCCAAGTGATGTCATACTGTCCAGGACAAAAAGATCCTTCTTTGGAATGCCTTCAGTGTCTGCTACAGAAATGAGTTTAGCTACATTTGGATGTTGCTAGTAAGTGTGTTGACAGACAATTGATTCTACTTCCTGTCTTAGTGGTGGATTCAACTTCTTGTGCCATTTGAAGGCTTTAACTAGGGATGCATTCTAAGACATCAGTAATCTTAATGGTACTTTTCAATATTTTTAAAACATCTTCCCCCAAACTGGGTATTGCCTTCTCTTCCCTTTCTCTGCCCTTCCCTTTTTCTTTCCTTCTATTATTTTTACAACTTTCAGTGTTTTCTAATATCAAAATAAAATAAAATGCTGAACTAATGGTAGAGTAATCCATCTGTAGACAATACCAAACCCCAGTTTTATATCTGGATTTAAAAGGCTTGAAGCAACTGCAAACAATTAAGAAGTAACTACTTTTAGGTCCCAAACATCAGTGCATTCACACAGAGGCAACTCCATTAATATTGATTTGAGGTCATGATAACATTGGTGTTCTATTTATTCTCTTTGAAAAAACCAGAGATTTAGTCATGGTTCATGTAACCTGTATTCTTTGAAAAATAAAGCAACTCCATTTCCTCATCTACCTAGATTTTCAACCAGAAGTTCATGTTTGATAGGGAGAAAGAAGCAGATTTTCAACTTACTTGTTATGCCTAAAATGTGACAAAGATTATAAAACTACAGACCTAAAAAGAAAAACTACCATATGCTTTGCATTGCTGCACTGGCAGAAGAAAGAACATGTCAGAGAGAAATTCAGAATTGTCATGGGCAGAGTGAAAACAATTACACAAAAATCTCATATAGCAAGCAGCCCCTTGCCCTAAACTGATCTCTTATTATGGTAATTTAGCATATGTTGAATTTCATAATATCAGCTACTCTACTCTGCTTAAGTTTTCGTACAAACTACAACATCAGAAAGTCTCACTTTGAAGTTTGAAAGACACCCCTGAGAATATTGAATATTAATTTTTGAACAAGCTGTTACACTTTCAATTGGGAATGAAGGATCAGTTCATGCTTCATTATTCTACCTGTGTACAACCCTCATCCCACTTAATTAATATTTTTAAAAAACCCAAAGGAGGAAATGTAACCATTACAGAAATCATTTTCTTTTAAGGCTATATCAGTTGTTTTTATCTACCATAAGACATTGACAGAAAGACATTGATTCTAATAAATGTTAATGCATACTTTCTAGAGATTTTCTCATTAAAAATATCTCTAAAATAACAAGATATCTCCTTAGTATTAAAGAATAAATGCAATTTTTTTTAACCTTAAGGCACTGGTGACTTACAGTAAGAAAGGTATATTTTTTTTTCTTAAGTAAACAATGTCTTTCTATAACTAATATGAATTCTACCCCTTATTGCTTTTCCAGAGATTTTGTTCATACAGCTGTTGTCCTTTTCTTCTTTATCACCAGTTATCCTTTCTCTTCTGTTTTGTATGATAGATAGATAGATAGATAGATAGATAGATAGATAGATAGATAGATAGATGATAGATAGATACCTTGATCTTACATTTGGTCTTATATCCCCCTTGGCAGCAATGGCTTCATTTGTTCTGCTTAAGGAAAAAATACTTTGAAATATCTACTTCCTCATCTCCCATTCTCTCTTGAACCCACTATAAAAAAGCTTTGTTCCCTATCATTCCACTAAAAATCAAGTCAAGATCTTGTCAAAGTCACCAATGATTTCCTTATTGTCAAACTCAGTAGACACTTGTTCATAGATAATTTTTTCAGAAGCATTTGACAGAACTGTTCACTTTCTTCCTAAGTATTTTCTTCCCTTGGTTTCTAGGACACTGTACTTCTCCTGTTCTTCGATCTTAATGTTACTCCTCCCCAGTCTCTGTGACTGGCTTATTTTGCCAATGGTGAGATTGTTGAGTGCCTGAGAGCTCAGGACTCAATTCTGAGACCTTTTTTTCCCTCTATTTATATCAGCTTCTTTGGTGACCTCATTAATTATCGGTGATGGCTAAACTTTGATTTCTAGAAGAAAACTTGCCACTGAAGTCTAGACTTACATGTTTAACTACTTACTGGAATTTTTTCTGGATATACTGGATATCTCATGGGCATGCCAAACTTAACCTTTGATTTTTGCTCTCAAACCTCTTCCTCCTGAGTGATTCCCAACTCAATGAACACCACTATTAGTTCACAAGTTGCCCAGTTCAAATATTTTGACACTTTCCCTGAGTCCTCTGCACTCTTCCTTATTTCTCCTATGCAAACCATTAGAAGCTCTACTAGCTATACTTTCAAAATAAGTCCCAAATCTTACCACTTCTAATCCCTAACACCAAGACCCTACTCCAAACCACTTTCATCTCTTACATGTTTTAACTCAATAGGCTGTAACTGTTCTCACTACTTCCAGTCTTACTTTATTGAAATCTATTTATCACACAGCAACCAGAGTGATTCTTTTTAAAACAAAATGTATATCATGTCACTAATCTGCTCCTAACCTTCCTAAATTCTCAGACTACCTGTCATGGCCTAAATAATCCAGACCGTGGTTGGTTCTCATGCATTTACCATCACTCTTCTTCCTCACTAAGCCCCCACCACACTGGTCTTTTTGTTGTGCTCTTCGAAAATTCTAAATAGATGACAGAAACCCAAGAGTCTTTGCTCTTGAGCTAGAATACTCTTTATTGTAGATGTTTGCATGGCTTGACTCTCACTTAATTCCAGGCCTTGCTAAAATGGTAGCACCTCAAAGAACATTCCTTGATCACCCCATCTTAAGTGGCATCTACCCTCACTCTATCCCCTTAACCTGTTTCATTTTTTTCTTCAAAGCACTTATCAGTACTTTATGTTTTATGTAACTTTATTTATTATTTTGTTATTACTGATCTTTCTGCCTGGCAGGTAAGTCCCATGAAGGTGAACACTTCTCCTCCTTTGCTCGATATTGAATCTCTAGTGCCTAGTACATAGTAGGTACTCAGTTCACATATGTTAAATAAATTACAGTTATCACTTCCATTTCCCTCCTACTTTTTAATTTCTTTTTTTAAAGATTTTATTTATTTATTTGTCAGAGAGAGAGAAAGTGCAAGCAGGGGGGAGCAGCAGGCAGTGGGAGAAGCAGGCAGAGGTAGGCTCCCTGCTGAGCAAGGAGCCCAATGTGAGACTCAATCCCAGGACCCTGGGATCATGACCTGAGCTAAAGGCAGATGCTTAACCAACTGAGCCACCCGGTGTCCCTTCCACCTACTTTATTATTTCATTCCAGGTATTTTCTTTTTTTAAGATTATTTATTTATTTATTTATTTGACAGAGAGAGAGACAGCCAGCAAGAGAGGGAACACAAGCAGGGGGAGTGGGAGAGGAAGAAGCAGGCTCCCAGCAGAGCAGGGAGCCCGATGCAGGGCTCGATCCCAGGACTCTGGGATCACTCCCTGGGCCGAAGGCAGATACTTAACGACTGAGCCACCCAGGCGCCCCTCATTCCAGATATTTTCTAATGTTCTCCTACTTACTTTTCTATTAACCACTCCTCTTATTTAATAGTTGTTTTTATATTTTAACATAAAATATTTATTTTTATTTGGTGTTATCTCCTTTTGCTTACAACCAGGTTAGCTTTTTCAGTGTTTCAAATGCTAGTAATTCCTTCTATTTCTTTTCTGGCTGACTTCCTAATACCTAAATAACTTGTGGAAAATTTAAGTATATATAGAAATTGAGTCTTCCTATCAAATTTGTACTTAAGATATGCAACTGAGCTTGTGATCATATGATTAAAATGTTAAAATTACAATTGGGATAAATTATTTAAGGGTGTTTTGGGGTAAGACAAACTATGAAAAACTCAATATACCTCAAAGAACAAATCCCTAAAGAACAATTTGCCTTTTGATTTTTTTGCTCCTATCAAAATTGTCTAGCATTGATGGCTTTAAACATTTCACAAAAGTCCTGATGAAATTCAGGCAGCTTCTATGGAAGAGAAAAATCATGTATAGAAAAAGGACTGGAAATAGAAATGTGGTCAATTTTTTACTCCTGAACTTGCCTTAGAAAGAATTATTTGATCATACAGATTATAAGAAATTAGAAGAGATTGCCAAAGAAAAATACATTTCCATTTCAAGAGGTTTGAGAGACTAAAGTAGACTTACTTTTTTGGGATGGCTTAAGTATTTGGATGTGGGAGGATGAACTAAATAAATCTTATAATTACTTTCTGCTCTATTGAATCTCTGTTTCTATAATCCTATGTCCATTTCTGTTTGAAAAGGGAAGTAGAAGCTTTCCTTGCCACACTTGAAGTGTTAGTGTGATATGTTTATACTTGATTTATACTGGGAACCTACCGATGATATTTGAGGCATAGCTAATTTCCTCATGTTGTAGGAAAGATACATGTGATCACCGTCTCTCTACCTAACCTGCTACATGTAGAAGGTCATGTATTATCACTCTGAAAATAAGTAAATCCATCAATCAGTCAGACAAACTGACAAAAATTTGCAAACAAAACTCCTGGAGGCGCTATCTCAGACCCAGAACAGAGTCTTTAGCTGGATGTTTAATTGGTACTGGTATTGGGAATTTTGAAAAGGCTGCTTTGCTCCAGAGTTTCCTAACTCACTTTATTAATTGTGAACATCATGCATTTAGAAATTACTGGTGATGAACAATACAATAATAAACATTTATGAGTGCTGATTATGTGTCAGGTGTTTCACACCAATTTTATAGTGTAAGTATCATTATTATTCCCATGTTACAGGTGAAGAAACTGAGACACAGGGAGGTTAAATAACTTGCCCAAGATCACACAGTATTTAAGTGGTGGAACCGGATTGGAATCCAAACAATCTAGCTATAGAGCCGACATTTTAAACTACATGGCTCATATGTCAATATAAGTATTGAAGACTCCTCACAAAGATTTTAGATTAAAGGAAGTTGAGCCAGTATGAGAATAGAGTGAGGTATTACCCAGTGAAATGTATTAAATATTCTGTTTGGGTTTATAGAAAACAGTCTTCGTAATTGTGAGGCCAAGACAAGTGGCCCCCTATTTGGTGTGGCTAAGACTCTGATTCAGGTACTTTAAGAGATCATTTGGTCTTCACAGTACAAGCTGGGACAAATGTGACTCAGAGATATTAATGAACCTAAGGACCATCAACTTATAAGAAGTGGCACTGCCAGGATTAAAACCTAAATCTGTCTATTTCCAAAGCTACACTGCTGCCTTGTCATTAGACTGCAAAAGAAAAGGAAGAGGATGAGAATGGCTGGTGGCAGAAACATTCTTGTCCCTGATCCCGGTTCATCTTCCTGAGTACTTTCTCATAGGTTCCTGTCACTTCCTATCCAATAGTAGCCTCCTATAGGATACCTTCCTACTATATGGTTTGCTGCCCAATCCCCCAGCCTTACAGTAATGGACTTCTCTCTGTTTCCCTGTTACCCTCACATTCTGACTCTCCCCAGAGAGAGTTACTAGGTAGACTGTAAGATACCCATGAAATATCGGGGACATACTTGTAGTATAAATCATTCACTGTGATTATCTGGAATTCAGATTTGCCTGAGAATCCTGTATTTCTGTTTGCTAAATCTGACAACCCTATTACCAGGAGACATTAATTTAAGCAAAATGTCCACATTCTATTATCAATACTCTTGTTCTCAGAGCTCTGAACAGGTACAACCTTCCTCTTCCCTTAGGCTTCATCTCCATCTTCAAAAACAAAGATATTTATAGAGGCTGATTTTTTATCTTCTTTTTTCGTTATTCTGAAATTTGATTGCAGAAAACCTTCTTAAAATGGGCATTTTATGCAGTTTTTCTTTTTTTTCTTTTCAATATTTTTTTAGTATAATATGTTAGTCACCATACAGTACATCCCTGATTTTTGATGTAAAGTTCGATGATTCATTAGTTGCGTGTAACACCCAGTGCACCATGCAATACGTGCCCTCCCTACCACCCATCACCAGCCTATCCCATTCCCCCACCCCCCTCCCCTCTGAAGTCCTCAGTTTGTTTCTCAGAGTCCATAGTCTCTCAGTTTTTTCTTAGAGTGAAATAAACATACCTAACATTTCCCTCTTTCCTCTCGCAGTTCCTTAAAGTGGCTCAAAAAAGTGCAAGCTTTTGAATGTGTGACTTTCAAAACTCTATAAAACATATCCACAAAGAAGTGTTATGCGTGAGGATAATGAGGATAGGAGATAGGATATCCAGCTGGTTTTCTGCAGAAGAGAAGGGAGCACGGAGACTGGAAATGATTCGAATACTCCTCAGAATCAGAATACTCCACAGTTTTAAAATATATAAACACATTCGTATTCCTATAGAAGGACTGAAAAATGTGGAATATGGATGCTCAAAGTAATACTCAGAAGACGCTAAGGTTGGCAGCTGACTAGCAAAACGTATGCATTTATTCATGTTTGGAAACCTCAGAAAATGACACTTAACCTAACAATATACATAGAGCCTGGGTTAACATACATGTATACTCTTCTATGTGTTATGCTTTTGTAGCAGGTATTAGTGATATGTGAATTTTTCTTTAATTTTCTTTAGGAGAAAAAATATTTTTAAGATATAAGTAGAAAAGAAAGGTAAGATTATCCTCATAATTCAATAAAGTGATAAGGGAGACTATCAAGAAAATGAGATTAAGAGTGTAGTCTAATTGGTGTTAAAATGTCGAAATTCCAATAACCATATGCCAGCACTAAAGTTAACTTAATTAGGATATTTTCTTATCAAGCAATAAATCAAGTAGAAGACTGATTGCAGAAGAACCAGCTGACTCTTATGAAACATTGTGGAGTTGGTTTTCTAAAACTAAGATACCTCCACATAGGTCAGAACATGCTTGAAACAATGTGGATTCACTACATACTATATAACCTGTGTAATGCTCCCAATGCTTTTTACACATGCTTTTAATACTTTAGCTTTTCATATGTTTTAGTGAGAGATAGTAAACACTAGGTTAAGAAAATAAAAGCAAAAACCAACAACAACAAAAATAACCCCACAATGTCTTATTAAAGGCAGTATTAGAAAGAATAATACAATGATTATCCTCCACAATTGCTGACTCAGAGTTATAACAGATTCCAATATATGAAGACATCTGTACAATGTACTTATTTCTGTCACATGGGAAATCCTTCTAATTAATCCTGACATACCATTGGTTAAAACTAATTAGAAATCCAACCTGAACCTTTGCAAAAATCATCAAGGTAAACTAACCTCAAATGCTTTCTTTCCTGGCACATGATTCTGTCTCCTACTTAAAAGGAATTTGAAGTCATTGGGTGTGAACTACAATTCTTCAAACAACCAAACTCATCTGCATTTCATTCTGTTTTTCTCTCCATCTTCCACAATGAAGTATCTCTCCTCCTGTTTCAAGTTAGTCACCCCACTTATGTTTTTTAACCCATTGTTTTCCATTTCTTCAAGGAATGTGCTCCATTGATCATATCTAATTTCTTCAAGATCTTTAATCTAAAAACATTCTTTGAGAAGAAGCAGATTTAGGATTCTCCTATTAGGAAAGTAACCCTGCTTTGGCTTGTCTCCATTAGCTACTTTCTAGCTATTCCTTTTTCTCTTTCTCAATTTTCCTGATTTGTCTTCCTTAAAGTGCCATCGATCCTTAATGCTTTTAATTGCTCACTTCACGTTCATTCCCAGGGATCTGCCTCACTTCATCCCCACCTTCACCCCCACACCCTTCCCTGGAGATACCCTTGCTAAAACCAACAATGAAGACTGTTGCCAAATCCAGTGGCAGTTTCTCAGCCCTTGTGTTTCCCTGTGGTCTTTGAAATATGGAACACCTATCTGACCTCCCTTCAATCTTCTGCCCCTGTTTGTCCTACTCTGCTGTTCCCTTTTGATCATAGCTGGATCTTCTTGCTCTCTATGTGCTTAACTTGTGGCTTTCCACAGGACTGTGTCATGGGCACTTTGCTTTTTTTTTTTTTTTTAACTTGACAGTTATTATTTGTAGTATTGTTTGTAGAGTGGCCATTTCCAGTTTATGTCCATAGTCCAGACATCTCGAAGAAATTCCAAAACAGAACATATATCTGACAACCGGTCATCACTATCTGAGTGCCTTACAAATCACTGAAATCAACCTGTTCCAAACTTACCATCTTGTACCTCCCCTAATACGTCTGCCCTTCATTTCCTCAAAACTGCTCTTTTTCTGTATTCTTTATTTGCTGGTGGTGTCAATGACTACAAATGGGGAAAAAACCACCTTAGACGCATTTTCAGTGATCCATGCCCCCACCGTCCAATTAATCACTCACTTCAATAATTACAGCTTCTAATTATTTCCTCATTATTTTTCTTTTTATTAAAAACACTTATGGTCACTATTCTCTCTCTCTTGTTTCCCCCCACAATTTCTTTATTGAGCTGTTAAGGTTTTTCTTTTAATTTTATTTTTGCTGTGGTAAGACACTTAATATGAGATCTATCTTCTTAACAAATTTTTCAATTTTTTTAAACAAATTTTTAATTGCACAGTATAGCATTGTTAAATATAAACAACAATATTTTACAACAGATCTCCAGAACGTATTTATCTTTCATAACTGAGACTTTGTACTTATTCAACAGCAGCTCCCCATTTCCCTCAGCCCCCAAACCCAGGAAAACATCATTTTACTCTCTGTTTTTGAGAGTTTGACTACTTTAGATACCTCATATAAGTGGACTCATGCAGCATTAGTCTTTCTATGCCTTGCTTATTTCACATAATGTACTATCTTCCACGTTCCCTATGTTGTTGCTTATGGCAGAGTTTTTTCTTTAAGGTGGAATTATATTCTATTGTATGTATAAACCACATTTCTTTATTCAGCCATCCGCTAATGAACATTTAGGTTCATTTCTGTATAGTATTGGCTATTGTAAATACAGGTTTCCCCTGCTACTGCAAAGAGCTGTGTGCCACTTTGCTTTTACAAATGACCTATATTAGGCACCTGTTTTTGCTAACCGGAAGAAATCCGAAGAGGATTTTTGCTTTCAGGAAATGGTAATTGCTTCTTCACTTTATGCCATTTTGGCTTAGGAAAGGTTTCACGGGTATGCTCCCTTTTTGGCTGGTGGAGGAAACCTAAAATGCTACAGTGAACACAGAGGCTCCTCAAAAAATTAAAAACAGATTATCACATGCAGCATTCCCACTTTTAAGTGTATATCCAAATGAAATCGGAATTTTGAAGAGATACAATAATTCGTTTACTCCTTTTATTTTATTTTTTTTTTCTGTTTCTGGTATTATCGTCTTCAAATCTATATACCTTTCTGCTGCCAGCATGACTTTCTGTTACACTCATATCACCATAACTTTCATATGCTCTATTCAAAACCTTTAAATGACCCACCATTAAAAAACATTCTTTTAAATAAAAATAAATAAATAAATGACCCATCATTACCCACCAGAATGAATGTAAGCTTCACGGCATGGTATGAAAGAATTTCATGATATGTAGCATTACCAGATTTAATAAATGCAATTATTGCATATGATACACTTAAATTAGTTATTATTTATCTGAAATTTGAATTTAATCAGGCAGCCTGTGTTTTACTGGCAACCTCAGTGACAGGGGACTTGATTACTTTTCTAGGTCATCTCTTCCTATGCTCCACTCATAATACTATCCCCACCCCTGGTACATTATAATCCACCACCCCCCCCCAAATTTAAAAACTTACTGGCCTACTTCACTCTTTCATCTAGTCTTTTAAAATACTTTGCTTTCCTGCCAGTAATGTCTCCTCTCTATCTGTAGCGTGTTCCCCTTCTCTGTAATAGCCATACCCATGTCTGCCCAGGTAGACACCAGTTCTCAAATGGACTTGCAGTTAGATGTGGCCATATGATCAAAGTATCTCCAAGGAAATGGGACCAAATGTCATCGGTGCCATAACCTCCTGTTTCATAAAACCTCCAAAGAATGCCCTTCAGTGTTCTTTGGGATGATGAATGACACGGAGCGGAATCATAAATCCTTGTATGGCTGATAACCAAGCTACCACCAGCCTGGGTCCCTGCAAAACTCCATGAAGTACAGTTTCCCCATCCCCCTAGAGCACCTGCCTCAGACTGTCTGTGAGCAGAAGTAAAGCTCTAGTGAGCCATATTACATTCAGGATGTAATTAGCCTATCTCACTAATTCACTGTTTTCCCTTATAGTCAAATATCAGCTAAATTAATATTGTCTAAAATGGAAAGATTTCCTGGCCTCCCAAATACCGAGCTGCAGAAGAAGGTGTAGAATAGATGAAGGAGGTTTGACAATTTTGAGTATTAAGAGCTGCAGTGAGAAAATTAAGACTTTCATTAAATTTTATTTGGGACATGGGTTAGAATGTAAGAGGCCTATATCCTCATTATTATAAACAAAGAAATATAGGTTAATGAGGTTTTTTTTCTCATGACTAAATTTGAGCTTTTCTGACTTCCACCTTTGAAATAAATTAGAAGTTAACAAGGCTTGGGGCGCCTGGGTGGCACAGCGGTTAAGCGTCTGCCTTCGGCTCAGGGCGTGATTCCGGTGTTATGGGATCGAGCCCCACATCAGGCTTCTCCGCTATGAGCCTGCTTCTTCCTCTCCCACTCCCCCTGCTTGTGTTCCCTCTCTCGCTGGCTGTCTCTCTGTCGAATAAATAAATAAAATCTTTAAAATAAAAAAAAAAAGAAGTTAATAAGGCTTAACATTAATAAGGCTTTTGAATAAAATCACTCCAAAAATCAATTTCCTTACAAGTAACTGTATTCTAATATGTATTTTTAAAAATATAAAGTACTTTTAAAATATGGGGAAAGCACTTATTGTACTTTATACCAAACATCAACTTTTTTTTTCTGTAAAGGGTCATATAAGAAATATCTTCAAATTTATAGGCCATAATGTTATATGCAACTGATGAATCACTAAATTCTACCTCTGAAACTAGTAATACATTATATGTTAATTAAATTGATTTTAAATTTAAAAAAATAAAGTGTGGCATATACTCCAAAGAAAAAATTTTTAGGCCATAAGCTGTCTGTCACAGTTCTTCAACTCTGCCCTGAAAATGCAAAACAGCCATAGATGACATATAAGCAGATGAGTGCAGTTGTGTCCCGATAAGACTTTATTTACATGAGCAGGTTTTGGCCCACAGGTTGTAGTTTGCCAACCCCTGATGTATACTCAAATATATAGTTCTTGTATAAACAACACAGAAAGTGTATATATATAAATACTAATATTCTGTCATATTTTCTTCCTCCATCTCTCTCTCTCCAAATTCCCCTTCTCCTCCTCCTCACTTTCTTCCTCCTTTTTCTGCTCTCCTTTTCTCTGTCTCTGTAAAGAAAATATCACAGATACATCCAAAGCCACACTTCCTGTCCTGTCCTCAGACCCTTCTTCCTTTCACCCCTTCCGGATGTAACCACTATTCTGAAGACGGAGCCTGTCATTCCTATGTTGATGTATTATGTTGAGTGTTATCTGACTTAAAATTTGCCTATTTGTTGAATGTTAAGTAAAATTCCCTTGTTGTTTTTTTGTTTTTTTTTTACTGTTTTTTTTTTTATATTATGTTAGTCACCATACAGTACATCCCCGGTTTCCGATGTAAAGTTCAATGATTCATTAGTTTGCGTATAACACCCAGTGCACCATGCAATACGTGCCCTCACTACCCGTCACCGGTCTATCCCATCCCCCCCCCCCCCCAGGCCCTCAGTTTGTTTCTCAGAGTCCATAGTCTCTCATGGTTCATTCCCCCTTCTGATTACCCCCCTTTCTTTATCCCTTGTTGTTTCCATGGTAATTGCTTAAACTCGTAAACTGCTTATGTTGAGCAGGATCTAAACGGTTACCATGTCCTAACACACGGGATTATATAAGGAGGTACTACTTTCATCTCCATTTTACAGCTGAGATATCAGAGGCTGGAATGTCAGAGGCTCAAAGATGTAAGGTGATTTTCCCAGGGTCACTTGGCTAGTCAGGGATAAAACCAGAAATTGAACCCAAGTGGTTTGATTTCATAGTCCATGTTCTTTTTTTTTTTTTTTTCATTTTAGGTATTTTTTTTACTTTATTATCTTTTAAAATTTGAATTCTCGTTAGTGAACATACAATGTAATATTGATTTCTGGAGTAGAATTCAGTGATTCATCACTTACGTACATAGTCCATGTTCTTTACCCACAAAACTAATAATTCTCTCTCTTATTTGACTTCTTTTCTCTGATTCTGAGTGAGGTTGATGACCATTTTATGTGTTTACTAAACTTCAGATTTCCTCTTGTGAACTGCCTGGATTTACACTTGTCTCATTGGCTCATTATTATTTAATTGTGCATATTTTTATTGGTTTGCAGAAGTTTCATTATATAGTCTGAAGAGTGAATACTATTTAGTTTATATAGGATACAAACGTTTTCCCCAAGTCAGAAGCTTGGCTTTCATTTTCTTTTATTATTTTGAGTTTTTTAAAAAATTTTCATGTATGCAAATTTGTCACACCTTATTTTTTTATCCTTTATGGTTGTCTTTTTAAATTCTTATTTAACAAATTCTTTCCTGGGCCACCTGGGTGGCTCAGTCAGTTAAGCATCTGCCTTTGGCTCAGGTCATGATCTCCAGGTCCTGGGTTCAAGCCCCACATTGGGCTCCCTGCTTAGCCCCAGCATTGGGCTCCCTCTTCCTCTGCCCCTCCCCACAGCTCGTGCTCACACTTTCTCTCTGTCTCTCAAATAAATAAAATCTTTTTTTTAAAGAAATTTTTTTGTATTTCACGATCATAAAGATATTTCTTCATGATTTCTTCTTTATATGTCTTTCTTTTTTTTCCATATGGGTGGCCAGTTTTACCAAGGCTATTTATAGACAAATCCATCCTTTGCTCCACTGTATTGTAATGTCACCTGCAATATTTACCATTTTTCCTACATGTACAGTTCTTTGGGGGCTCTTAATTCCTTTCCACTGAGATATTTATCTCTTCACAGATATCAAAATATTGTAATGGCAATATCTTTTTAGTAAATCTTATCATCTTGTGGGGTGAATTTTCTCCCACATCATCAAAATACTAAACCTTGGGTATTTGTCTTTGTCTGACTGACTTATTTTGCTTAGCATAATACTCTTTAGCTCCATCCATTGTCATTGCAAATGGTAAGATTTCATTCTTTTTTATGGCTGAGTAATATTCCATTGTATGTATATACCACATCTTTATCCATTCATCAACTGATGGACACTTGGGCTGTTTCCATAATTTGGTCATTGTAGATAATGCTGCTAAAAACATTAGGGTGCATGTATGTCTTCAAATTAGTATTTTTATATTCTTTGAGAAAATACCTAGTAGTACAATTGCTGGATCATAGGGTAGTTCTATTTTTTACTTTCTGAGGAACCTCCATACTATTTTCCAGAATGCCTATACCATTTTACATTCCCACCAACAGTGCAAGAAGGTTACTCTTTCTTCACATCTTCACCAACACCTTTTTCCTATTTTTTATTTTTAGCCTTTCTCACTGATGTGAGGTGATATTTCATTGTAGTTTTGAGTTGTATTTCCCTGAAAATGAGTGATGTTGAGCATCTTTTCATGTATCTCTTGGCCATCTGTATGTTTTCTTTGGAAAAAATCATGCCTATTCATGTCTTCTCCCAATTTTGGGGGGGATTGTTTTTTGAGTGTTGAGTTTGATAAGTTCTTTATATGGTTTGAATGAATATGTCATTTGCAAATATCTTCTCCCATTTCATAGGTTACCTTTTAGTTTTGTTGACTGTTTCTTTTGCTTTGCAGAGGCTTTTTATTTTAATGAAATTCCAGTAGTTTTTTGTTGCTTTTGTTTCCCTTGCCTCAGGAGACACGTCTAGTATAGAAGTTGCTATAGCTAATATCAAATAAGTTACTGCTTGTGTTCTGTTCTAGGATTTTTATAGTTTCAGATCTCACATTTAGGTCTTTCATCCATTTTAAATTTATTTTTGTGTATGGCGTGAGAAAGTGGTCCAGTTTCATTCTTTTGCATGCAGCTGTCCAGTTTTCCCAGCACCATTTGTTGAGGAGACAGCCTTTTTCCTGTTGTATGTTCTTTCCTGCTTTGTCAAGGATTAATTGACCATATAGTTGTGGGTTCCCTTCTGGGTTTTTATTCTGTTCTATTGATCTATGGCCCTATTTTTGTGTTGGTGCCATACTATTTTGATTACGATAGCCTTGTAGCATATCTTGATGTCCAGAATTGTGATGCTTTTGCTTTTCTTTTTCAAGGGTGCTTTGGCTATTGAGGATCTTTTGTGGTTCCATACAAATTTTAGGATTGTTTGTTGTAGCCCCATGAAAAATGCTGGTGGTATTTTGATAGGAATTGCATTAAATGTGTAGATTGCTTTGGGTAGTATAGACATTTTAGCAATGTTTGTTCCTCCAGTCCATGAGCATAGAATGTCTTTCCATTTCTTTGTGTCATCTTCAATTATCTTCATCAGTGTTTTATAGTTTTCAGAGTACAGGTCTTTCACCTCTTTGGTTAGGTTTATTCCTAGGTGTACGATTTTTTTTTAAAACCATAATAGGTGTAGAACATTTCAAATGCTTTGTTACATGTGCTGAGAGTTTACTTCCCCTTTATTATTTACTGTGCAGTATTTCAATAATAGATTTTTGTCATATTAAGCCACTCTTACTTTACTGAAATGAATTCTACCCTGTCCCATGTGTTTTTAAAAGTATGCTTCTGGATTGATGTTGCTAATGTTTTATTTAATATTTTAACATCTACAGCCACATGTGACATAGCTTATGGTTTTCTTCTCCTAAGTGATACTTAAAAATGTTATTGAGTTATATAGCAGTCTCACAAATTGAAAAAAAGGTACTTTCCCCTGTTTTCTGGCATATCATAGGGAGTGACAATTTGAAGGTTTACCATTAACTTAACCTTCAAAACTTCCTCAACCTCGTGTTTCATTTTGTATTTAAGGATAGCTTTTAATGTATTGATCTTGTTCACTCAGTGGCTAAAAATTGTTTCAGATATTCCATTTTTTTTTCTTGAATCAGATGTTAAAGTTTCACAAACACTGGAATAAAGTTATGCATAATAAAGCATTAAGTGCTTTTGTTATTTGTAATATTCTCATATTCTAAAATGAATGCTTTTTTTCCTTTGTTCTTATTCAGTGTTGCTAGAGGTTTTATAGTTCATTAGTCTTTTCAAAGAATGAGTTATGGTTTTGTTGACCTTCTTCATTTCTTATTTCATAAAATTCACCAGTGAAACCATCTAGGTCTGGGGTTTTCTTCATGGGAAGGTTTTTTATTACAAATACAACTTTTTAGTAGACATGGGCTTCTCAGATTTTTAATTTTTTCTTTCATGACTTTTAACATATTGTCATTTTGAAAGAGTTTGTGTCTGGTGGATTAGAAGTGACTATAAAAGATTTAATTAATTAAAAAATAAAAGTGGCTATAAATTATTGTCACTACATCATTTATGGTGGAATATTTGTCCTCTGCGTTAGGTCTGGGTTGTTTTTACCAAATAGAATCTAAAGAACATGGCAGGAGTGATGCCATGCCAGTTCCAGACCTAGCTTTTCAGAGGGCTCACAGCTTCCTCTTTCTCTCCCTCATATTTTGACTCATGGAATCCAGATGCCATATGAAGAAGCTACCCTCATGGTGAGTCTATGTGGATATAGAGAGAGGTATGAGCCTTTTTTGTTTGTTTGTTAGTTCTTTCTGTTCTCCAGACATGCAAATGATTGAAGCTATCCTGTCTCTTTTAGCTCTGTCCGGCCTCTGATTGCAGTCACACGAGTGACCCCAACTGAGATTAGTGGAAAAACTACTTGGTTAAATAAGAGTTTCATGAGATTGTAAATGATCACTTTTGTCTTTTGCCACTGAGTTTTGGAGTTCTTGTTACATAGCAATAAATAACCAAAACAGAGCTTGGTCCTGCAAGTGGGGTTTAACTATGACCAAACACTAAAATACGTGCTGTTGTTAGTGGGCAGAAGCCAGGAGGGCTTTGAGGAAACTGTTGGTGCATAGCATAAGGACAGTGAGGAAGTCTTATTGCAGGAAGTGAAAAAGACAACCTCTGTTATGCATTGGTAGAAAATGTGGCAACACTGTCACCTACAGTAATATGAGGAATAGAAAATATACCTAATGACTTTGTGGATTTGGCTTGGATGATTTCCATGCACAATACTGAAAAGACTGGTTTCCTTCAGCTGTCTGTGCTAAGGCAGAGCTGAATAATTCTGGTTAGTTATTAAGCAGAATTTAGAGGAAAGATTTACAACCCAGGACTTGCAAATATAAAACTGTTTCTAATTCCCAATCTCTCCCAGTAAAAACAAGATTTCCAAAATAAGTAATGGTCTTAGAGGAAAAAAAAAATAAATAAATGCAGGTCCTGGTAGGAAAAGAGGGTCTTAGGATCTAGATGCTCTCTGGCATCCCTTGGGAGACTCCACCTTCGATAGCTGCGTGCAGTTCTCAGCCTGCCACATTCAGTCATTGCGGATCTTACAGACACTTACCCTGCAGCTGCACGGCCCGGCCCTTGCTTGACCCAGGGTCTGTGGTGAACACCAACACAGCCTTCTTTCTTTTTTTTTTAAGTAGGCTCCCTGCTCAGGGTGGAACCCAGTGCAGGGCTTGAACTCACCACCCCGAAATCAAGACCCGAGCTGAGATCAATAGGTGAACGCTTAGCCAACTGAGCCACCCAGGGGCCCCACCAATGTAGACTTCCAATTCCTCCCAATGCATTTCTCTTCTCCAGTTCTTTTCTGAAAATTTCAGACACTTCAGCAGCCCTGAATTCTGATCTGCATCTCCTGTGCTCCACGGGTCTGCCAACTTCCTGCATCGTGGTAAGAGCATTTAGAGCACCTGGGTTAAAAAGAAGTTCACTTCATGTATTTCTCCTATTTCCAGAATCTCAGCCTCTCTGCCTGTTGTTCAATAACTGAAGACCGTTTTTGTTAAATCTTGCCCAGTGTTGTAGTCGTAATGGTAGGAGGGAAAGTCTGATACCATTTACTCTGTCATGGCTGGAGGCATAATTATTTCGAGCTCATATTTATGCGTGCTTATTTCTTTATGCTATGCAAGAATATTTTATAATTTGGTGATGGAAAATCCCCCCTAATCAATTTTGTACTTATTTCTGCCAGTGTGCTGAGGGATTTAACCACCTCAGAAATAATTTACTTGTTGAGGAGTAAAATTCTAAACCTAAAACCAGTGAGTGAACAGATTTTTTTAATTTTAAACCCAGAGCTCAGGCAAAAAAATATAATAGCATCTTACCTATGATGGCAAAAAACTTTTCTACCAAATCATCCTTGGACTACTTGCAGCCTTTCTTGGCTAATGAAGAATCTGTGGCCTGTCCACCTCAACTCAAGCAGCATCTGTGACATTCCTTCTGTTTTGCTGTGGGTGCTAAAACCCAGTGAAATTCCGGAGGCAGAAAACCCTTTTGGGACGCCTGGGTGGCTCAGTGAATTAAGCGTCTGCCTTCAGCTCAGGTCACAATCCCAGGGTCTTGGGATCGAGTCCCTCATTGGGCTCCTTGCTCAGCAGGAAGTCTGCTTCTCCCTCTCCCTCTCCCTCTCTATGCAACTCCCCCTGCTTGTGCTCTCTCTCTCTCTGTCTCTCTGACAAATAAATAAATAAATAAATCTTGAAAAGAAAAAGGAAAACCCTTTTAATGCCCAACCATCCCATTCTTTCCTCAAGGAACCAGCATACTTCTGTTTTGGGTATCTACCTCCAAAACTCTAGATAATAGTTTTGCATTGTTTTAAGCTATTAAATTTGTGGTAATTTGTTACAGGAGCAATACAAAATACACTTTATGAAACAACTGTTTCTTTCTTCAGTATATCCTTGACAGAGAATGCATTCATTAAAAGAGGTGCTAGAATATTTATAGCAACACTGTTTGTAATACTGAAAGCTAGAAACCAGTGGCCTACCAACAGTAGAACGAATAAATCATAGAATAGTCACACCGTGGTATACTGTGTAGCGATGAGAATGAACCATCTATAAATACATGAAATAATACAAATAAGGTCACGGTGTTGACAGATAAAAGCTTGATACACAAAAGTAAATGCTGTATGATCTAATGTGCATAAATTTTAAAAATTAAAAATACTCTGGTTATAGAAAGTTGAACAGTGGCTATGCCTGGGGGCAGCATAGAGCCTATGTGGGAGCAAAGGAGGTGTGTTTGGAAGCTGTTAATATCTGTTCCTTAGTCTGGATGAAGGTTATAAGAAGGTGTTCGGTTTGTAAAAATCCATCACTTTATGTACACTTTTCTGTAAGTATTTGATACTTCAATGAAAAGTTTAAAGATAGGGGCGCCTGGGTGGCACAGTGGTTAAGCGTCTGCCTTCGGCTCAGGGCGTGATCCCGACGTTATGGGATCGAGCCCCACATCAGGCTTCTCCGCTATGAGCCTGCTTCTTCCTCCCCCACTCCCCCTGCTTGTGTTCCCTCTCTCGCTGGCTCTCTCTATCTCTGTCAAATAAATAAATAAAATCTTTAAAAAAAAAAGAAAAAAAAAGAAAAGTGTAAAGATAAATTTAAAATATGTGCCAGAAATTTCTTTTGATTGACAACAGTGAAGATTAAAATATGTGGAAAATTTAAAATATTTTTTAAATTAAAATGATTAAAAAGTCACTTCGGATAAATCCATCAAAAAACATTAACCAAGGTCTTTTTGAGGTCTTATTTAAAAATTGAAACATTCTCTCAAGGCCTGAGGGCCTAGCCAGAGGCTAGGACACTTCCCTAGGGCACTGTCATGAGGCCATGCATATTTAATTGAATAGTTAATTGAAATACACATAGAAGAGATTTTCCCAAAGCTGACACAATGGTAATATTTTTCTTTCTAATTCTTTGTTCTCTTGTCCCTATTGAGACTAAAATCTTAATGTAGGGGGCACTTTGAGCTGCAGACACTTCTGGTTCCATGTCTTTAATTCCTCCTAAGCCTTTTGCACTACTTCTCCTTAACAGACACGCTGATGTCTTCAGGGCCAGCTGCTCTCTACTTTGAGAGTGGAGGGCTGAGGAGGCTAAGCAGCCAGAATGTAGGTTTGGGAACTGAGTTGTGAGTAACGTCGTAGAAAGCCCCTGCTTTCCCTTATTACCTCCACAGAGAGAGAAAGCATCCCACTGTCAAGATACAGAAGTCTTGAATCACTGACGTGCATTCTCGTTTTTTCAAGAGCCAAATGAATATAATAAGGGCAAGTTTTGCTTCACAAGGAAAAAAGCCTTGTACTCTCCATTCTCTGCACACGGAGCAGTCAGTGTTATGGAAGTGGGCAGCTGAAGTGAACGTGAAAGGCAGCATGGGATTGAGTCAAGGCATAGACTAATCCAGAGAATGGCTGTGATGGCCCCTGGAGTAGAAGCCTACCTGTATGATCAGAAAGGTTGAGGTGAGGGGCACAGTCCAGCACTATGCTTTCATTACAGGCAGGTATTTTATGCCCTCTCTTTTGTATAACTCAGAAACAGTGTTTGGAACAAGGTTACTTTATGTGGGCTGGACTTTCTGGGCTTATGCTTGCAGAAGTTTGGTTATGTTTTACTAGACATCTGATCAACTTGCCTCCTGCCATTCAAGGGGCTAAGTCACTGGGCGGCTAGCACCTCTGACTTCATTGAACTGAGCATTCAGTACTATATAAGTTATTTATTTGCTTTCTATAGGTGGAGTTTTTGAAACAGAAAAGATTACATAAATAATATGTATTTTGTATCCACCCAGTGCATATAGTATGCACTCCTTAAGTATTTCTTTAATTCTTTCTGGAGCCAGGCCACCTGGGTCCAAAACTTGACTCTATCATGTATTTAGCTGTTTGACCTTTGGAAGTTACTTAATTGTCCTGTGCTACAGTTTCATTTTGTGAATGGAGATAATCATAGAGGTTTGGGTGAGGACTAAATGTGTGTGTCAGTGTATCTTTAATTAATAGACATATATGTATAGGTGTGTGTATATATACATATATATATAATCTCTATATATACATAAATATAATCTATTGTATTAAATACAGCCTCCTAATTTTCTTCCAGAATTCTGATACAACATTCACAAGATAAATCTCTTTTTCCATCACTGATAGCCCTATAGATTTTCAACCTTTTATGAAGTGTACCGGTATCATAAACATAATCTAGTTTTCTTTTTCCTAAATAAAAAGAGAAAATGTTTGTAAAATTTGTAATCGGTGCTTGGAATCTACACTATCAGAAAGTAAAGGAAATGCATATTAGGCATTTCGTGGTTGGCAAAAAGAGGGCAGGCCGACCTTGAGCTTTGCAATGGAGGAGAGAAAGAATCGGCATGATGGGAATGACAGGCTTTTAAACCTGAGAGACTGTGGTTCTGACCGAGATCACGGAGAAGGGAAGCAAGAGCGAAGAGCTTGTTACATGTCTTCCTCTGATTGCCTTCTGACAGGTTAGTGTTGTAAAATAACAGAAATTTCTGTTTATTTCACTACACCTGAACGACAGCCTTGAAGACTGTATAGACTGTGCACATTTCTAAATACCTTATTTGGCCATGGCTAGCTGATCTTTAGAATTGTGATAATGTCAGCCTTAAAGAATTTTAAAGTTGCTGTGAGGCTGTGTCTCTGTCTGGGCTCCCGGGTGTACTCGATTCCTGTCATAGCCCTTGGCAGGACAATGGAATCATTCATGAACACAAACAAGAATAAAATCCTGCAGCTGATAATATTTCTGATTCATGGGCGGAGTTAAAGACATATATTAAAAATATGCCGGGAGCAATACAAGACGGTGATGAAAAGTGTGCGTGGGACTGCACACCCTGCCTCTGGCAATCACCGACTCTCAAATTTCTCTTTTAATCTCTACAAAGTAAGGGAATAAGAAAGGAGTAGTCAGCATCTAGAGGATAAAACAAATGTGAACGATGAAGACCATGGGTCTCTTAAAAGCAAATCATGCAAAACTCACTTGATTGCTGTGTTGGTGGAGGGACACCATTTGCGGTTTCCAAGAAGGCAATAGTTACATCTCAATTTCAGTGAATCATCTGTTAGTGTCTCAGGCAGTTTTGCGAATTGATTTAAATGGGATTCAAAGTGAATTTACTTCACATATGGTGACTGCCAATGGGGTCATGATAAATGGCACTATGCAAAGTTCTAGTAGTTTCTAAAGGAGTTGGTATTTTTTTGCATCTCCAGTTGCTTTATGACTAAATCCATACGGAGAGGCCATTGGCATGAAATGGAGAAGGGCGCTTACCAAATCTCAAAGGGAAGTACCCTGCAGAACAAGAGAAACTAAGTAGCAAGGTTAGAGGCCAAATTACTTTGGACAATGTGGAAGACTAGCCTGAGACATGAACGTGTACGGCAATTAGAAGAATCAAGCACGCATCTCGCTGGGGGAGAAGATCAAGTGAAAGTGAAACAGAAAGACAATTTCCAACTGCTAAAGTGATATTCTCCTTTTAAAAATATCTCTGAAGTGTTAAATGGACAGAGGATTTTCTTTCCACCTAGAAGGCTGCAGAATCACAGGATGAACAGATTAATAAACTGCCATCACCCACACCACCCAATATAGGGAACCAGTAGATGAGACAGTGAATTGTTAAATAGCACCAGTCCTGTGAATGACTGTTAATACTTCACCAATGCCTACTCCGTGGTGGGCACTGTTCCTCGGATTTTGCATTTGCTACCTCATTTCACCTGCATGGTAACACTATGCAATACATGGTATTACTGCCTTCTCATTGCTACTGAGGAATCAGGGGCACAGAGATGTTAAGTAATTACTCGAGGTCATACAGCCAGCAAGTGTGGAAGCTGAAATTTGAGACCAACCTTTGGCTCTAGATGCTGTGTTCTTAACTTCAACATGTCTTGGTTTAGGAAGAGTACGATATAGCTTCAGAGCCCGCCACAACGTCGGAATCCTTTCTGAACTGCTACAGCTTAAGGATAGCCTGTGATTATCTTAAATTTGAATTGTGCTTTGGATTTTACCAAGAGATGAGACCATATTATTTTATGTAAAGACAGAGTAGACAGCATTTCCCTCATTCACACAGATGTTCAGGTTGTTTAAATTTACCCCTGCACATGACTAGCAATTTGTGGACTTAACTAGAACCCAAGTGTTCTATTTTTTTCCCCCCAAAGCAATCTGCTTCCCCTCTTCTGCTTCACAGCATCTTATGATTTTCTTTTATAGATCAAAGCTAATATAAGACTGTTGAATATGCAACATTTATTTTAGAACTAATTTATAATGTTAGAAAATTCACTGGAGTGTCTTGGATAGTTAGGATAATATATAATAGTGCTGCCATATACACGAATTATATAGATTTTAAAAATGGGATGATCATGTGACAGTAAAGAAAGAACTTCATTGTACCACTGTAACCATGCAAAGATGATTTTTTTTTAACTATGGCCATGGAAATAAAATGAATTTATTTTTTGAGAAACACAAAATATACTATGAAAATCTAATGTAGAAAACAGTTTTTTTCTATAAGAAATATGTTCTTGAGATACACTGAAATCTTGTATCCTAAAACCCATAAAATCTATTTAATCCGTATTTCTGCATGTATATTAACATATGAGTGGCCTTTTTATTAATTTGCTTTCCTTCTTTAATTCATTATTTCAGCAGATAATTATAAAAATTCTACTAAACTCTATTATAAACAATTAGCATAAACTGTATTGTAAACACCTTTAAGAAGCTGCATTCTAGACTAAAATAGTCATTAGTCAAATAATCCCATTGCTAAATGAAACACCACAGTTGGAATAAGTCTTGGTGGGTGTGGGGAGAAAGAGAGAAGACAAAGCTGTGAGAACATATAACAGTAAGAATAAACTAAGATAGAGGGTCAAGTAAACTTCCTTGAGGAAAGGAGGCTCAAGGTGAAGTAGGAATCATGAGTAGCAGTTAACTAGGACAAGTGTGGGTCAGGAGAACATTCCAAATAGAATAAACAGCATATACAAAGGCCCTGTGGCAGGAAGGAGAAGGTTAGGTTTGAGGCATGAAGAACATAGAAAGTGGGGAGATTGTGGTACAAGATGAATCCTGAGTGGGAGAAAAGTCCAGAGCTCTGATCTTGTCAGAGGAGATTCAGACTTTATTCTGAGAACAAAGGAAGATATTGGAGGGTTTCTGTTGTATTTTGTTTATTGCTGTTTTGAATTGAATGCTTGGAGAGGGAGTGGTGACAGAAGTAGATCTGGGTGTTATATACACTTGATTGAAAACTGTGAAATTTGGACCTCAGCTGTTTCATTGGTTTCTGCATAATCTCTCAGCAGTGTTTCTCCTCTCTAACACCTGAGATTTATTTAATGAGTCATCCTGCTTCTATGATGTTCCTACTCAAACCAAACAGGCATATTAGAGGTCCTACAAAATGTGCATATGCTCCAGGTGAAACAGAGAATCTCTCTTTTATTCTTCCAGGTAGTTCTTGCTGGGCTTCTTTGTAGAGTAGAGTAATAAAGGTCATTCCTTTCTTCTTCTTCTAAGTTGCAAAGCAATTGAAATGATACGTAAGTTAGACAAATGGAGAGCAAAATGTTTGTTTTATTGTTGGTAAATCTGAGTAGGATAATACAGCTTACATCTAGGTCACAATTGGTCTTCCTGATACTGTTCCCTGAATTAATTTTACTCACTCAGAACTACAGGCCACTTCATCCCCATCAAATTCACTTCTGTCTCCCAGATAGCAACCTGCTCTATATGCTTAACCCAAAGAAGAAATCTTGTGTATCTCAAGAGAAAAATGGGAAGAAAGAGAGAGAAGAAGCCTCTTTAGAACCATTCACCCATTAGATGTCACTCTTTCTTCCTTGAGGAGGAGTGTGAAGGTATAAAGAGAGAGGCATAAAGAATTCCTGCCATATTATTCATCTTAGATGTATAGTGGAGATTCCTTCCCCATTGTAGAAGCAAAAGGCAAGGTGGATAAATGTTCACCCTCCTTCCTAGCTACTTAGTTATATTTTCATTATTTTTGTTAGTTTTATTTTGTTTCTTTAATATCGTCCAAAGAATCTGGCCCTTTCTTTTTGTCCTCTCTGTAACCATACAAATATATCAATGTATATCAATGTGTACCTTTCAGACAAATTTAAACACAGTATCTCAGGTGGAGAGAAGTAATTACCTTTTTTTAATACTTTTTGTATCTATAGATTCAAAATTACACGTTTACAAATGCAGGAATTAAATACTATCAACTCACAATTATTAAAAGCCCTAAAAGAAATGGGAAGAAATAAACACTTCTTCCCAAATGGAGCTCATTTTAAAGTAATATACTTGATTTGAAAATAAACTCCTCATCCTTTTCTTCTCAGGTCCTTTTTTGAGTGAGTACTACACCCACTGTCCACTGAGTGACCAGCAACTGTGGAACCAACTTGGACTCTTAAACCTCTTAAACCTCACCCTTCAAACTCCAGGAGGCTGACCTTTCTATACTGCATTATGGTCACTTGCACTCCAGCTTCCCACAGGGTACCAGCAGTGGGAGGCCCTGCAGGATATCGGGAGAACTGGAGAATAATGAGGTCAGGGTATTGATTCCCCTGGCTCCCTCTCTCAAGGCTACAGGTGGGCAGTGGCTGTGCTCCTGGACTGGAGGCCAGAGCCCCTGCTGGGCAGCTCTCCACTCAGTTGCAGGCACTCTTTCCAAACCAGGGTGGCTCTACTCCCCTCTTGGCCTTCAAGTCTTGGAAACGGTAATGACTGCCCTCTGTTGCTAGCCCTATAGTGCTTTAGCATCTCCTGCTGGGTTACCTTTATCCCCACTCAACCTTTGTCAGCAGTCCCTTCATTAACCTCTACTCCATCAACACCTTTGAGTGCTTTGTTTCCTGCAATGACCTTGATTGATACAGGAAGTCATTGTAATAAGTATGAACTGTGTATAAAATCAAAACCTAGAATACTTACGGCATGTTTTGGAGAGAAGTGATTCATCAGCCTCTTTGGGTAAATACAGAGGTATGCGACACAATTGAACAATTTATGATATTGTTTATTACATTTGATGTACTAATTAAAGTGATGTAATCACAAACACTAAAAAAAGACAATTTTATTGGTAGACTGAAAGCTATTTGGTCCATTCTGTCTGTCTATCTATCTATCTATCTATCTATCTATCTATCTATCTATCTATATCTGTATCCCCTTATATATAATGACAAGGATTTAAACCTCAGTTTTGCCTCTTAAGGTGACCTTAGACTGGTTATTTGGCTCTTCTAAGTCTCAGTTTTCTCATGTACAAAAGGTTTAAGGGTTGAGTGAAAGACTGTGTATAGAAAACTTAGCACACTGCCTGACAAGTTTTAAGGGCTCAGTCATCTTTCTATTATTACTAGCATATCATTATCATTATTATTGCTCAACAGTGGTCAATCGATGCATGTTTTTATTTAATGACTTTATGATCTTGATCTGTTATTAGAGTTGGAAAGCAAGCGAATGTCACCGTCTGCTTCACAATTCTTCACATATTGTTCTTTACACTGTTGCTCTGGACTAAACTGATCTGCTAATCTTGTCATTAAAGGAAACACCAATCAGAATTGAGCCTGAATCTGTCTTTTCTAGAATATTAATTTTTAAACTATTTTTCTCTGAACGAGAGTGGTAATTTCAGTAGTGAAGTCTTTATTTTGTTAAGTTCATATGGAAATGTAAAGGCCCTATGGGCACAGGCTGTATCTATAATGTTCCCTGCTATTTCCCAGTAGCGCCTGGCATATGTGGTCTCTTATATGTTCACTGACTAAAAGGAGGTAGGGAGGCTAGGCACAAGGAGTGACTTTGTGTTCTGTACTGTCTCTCTGAGAGTCAAAGCAGAGAGATGCCATGCAGGCTGGTCACACTCTGCTGTCTGCCCTTGCCTGGGACTGGGCTCCTCTCTGCTAACTTTGTCCATCCAGTTGACACTTACAAATAGTACTAGAAAAAAAAAGTAGCTTCAGCTTTCTTCTATTCATCCTGAAAGCTTTCCTTCTCTTCAGCTCTCTTCTTTGATACCCATCTACCAAAGGACACCTGCTGAGCCCATCCTTGTCATCTTCAGAACTCTCATGGAGCTTAGCTTCTACTACTTGATCAGATGGGGACAGCTCTGCCCTGAGGGTTTTCCTTCACCTTCTAGAGTAGATTGGAACCCCTGTTGCCTCTTTCCCACCTCCAGTGTGCCCATGCCCAAACAGTACTCACACTTGACTTTCTTTTCTATATTCTGTATAAGCTCCCTGAGAATAGAAACCATGTCTGCCATCAGTCATAGACACCACCATATCTCAGTTGGGCAGCATCACTTGCCTAATCTACAGAATTCAGATGTTGATAAGAGTAACTCTCTCATGGGTTCTTTTGAGGATTAAATGATGCTTATACACAAGAGGCTTAAAAAAGTTCCTGACACATGTAAAGTGCTATGTATAAATGTTAGCTTTATTATTAAACCATTTAGTCTTATTGTGTTGATAGTGGTTTAAACCTTATTTTATACAAGAGAATATTGAGGCACAGAGAAATTAAACAATTTTCCTAAGGTCATGCAGCTAATGGGAAGTAATGTATAAATGAATGGGAAAATATTTGAAATGACTGCATTTGAAAGAAACCCTGATTCTTTGAAAAAATACTTAAAATTCTTAGGGACTATATGAACTATGTTTTTCCTTTTTAGAAAATAGAAATCTTGTGGTGAATTGTATTCTTAATCTACATGTTGTTAACCCTTGATATCCCTCCCAGGACATAGAATTTATATGAAAAATAAAACAAGGACAAATCAGCATAGTACACCTGACATTTCCATATGACAGTAACCTGGTTTCTATCCTTCAGTTCATTGTATCTCAACTTGGGGGCAACTGGATTTGCTACCTTAAAGCAAGTTTAATCTTCATGAAATCAGGGATTGACAGATTCAAATGCTTACAGATTGCTGCGTGGTAAACAAAGCCAGCGCAACTGGAACAACGCACAGCACTGAGATGCATTAGGGAGCTACTTGAAAAAGAGCAGATCGTATTTGTGATTATTACAGTCACAGAAACACTGAATTGAAATGAAAGATAAAAAATAGTAAAAGAATTGATCTTCAATAAAACATCTTGAGGCTTTGGAAGATACTGAAAAGAAAGAAAATATTCAGGCAAACAAAAAACTCGTAAAATAAAGAATCTAGATCATAATTGTGTAAAGATAACAACTAAAATGAATAGAAAGGAAAACACGCATTTCTTTTTTTTTTTACTTTCTCTTTAGAAAGAGCTCCCTAAGGTAAGCACCTAAACTAATTAGCTTGCTTCTGGAAAACAACAAAACAAAAAATTCTGAACCAAAACCAAACAAATAAAAATATTAGCTAAGCTAGTGTCCTTTAAATTTTTTATTTAGGTTTTGCGCTTCTTCAACAGTGTACCATATAGTCTAAAAAGCTGAAGTCGTACTAGAAGGTTTGTCACGAGAGCTCCCTGTACCTTCCTCCACTTTCTCACGCCCCAGTTTAGCTCCTCAGAGACAACCAGATTCTACTTATTTCCTTGCTTCTCTTCTCATCGACTTCCATGTATCATCGTAAATATATGATACCATCTTCTTTAAACAAACACTTAAGTTAAATAGGCACAAATAATAATGGAATAAACCTACATCCCAACTTGAGAAATAAAACACACCAGCCAGAGTTGGACTGCCCTTTTCCCAAAGGAAACCATTATGCTCAATTTGTTATTTATTATTTTTAGTATGTTCTTACTGTGATAGCTCTATCTATGTACTTTGTCATATTTTAGAGGGCAAAATAAATACGACGTGAAGGATAAACACTGCTGAATTCCTTTTTTTCTGTAAATTGAGTGAAATGTTATGGTCACTTCATTCTCTGGCTGTGCAGCTACCTGGACAACTGAGATGTGCTAACAACTCTTACTGCCCTCCCGGTCAATCAGACTCTGTGCTTGGTGGACTGGATCTATTTGGGACAGGTGACATGGTGGAGCAAATGGGTAGAGAGTGGTTTGAGTCTGTTCTGCTGCTGATATTTTTGACAGCTCCCCTAATCCAACCCATCCAATCATTAATAATGGAGAGGTGAGACTTGGGCCTTGGGAAAAATAAAGCAAGATCTTGAGAAATTAATCAGGAAGAAAGATATAAAGAAATGTTTGAGCAAGATGAAAGAGCCTTTAGTTTAGAAATGGTTGTTTCTGAAAATGTCATTTCTGGATCACTTAACACTTAAGTGATCACTGAAGACTCATCTGGATGTTTAAAAAAATATATATCTCAGTTCAGGTGTATTAAATCAGAGTTCTGTGGTGGGGGCCTAGAAATTTGTGTTTTAACCAGCACACCCACTCCTCAGGTAATTCTGATAGACACAAAAGCTTGTGAACTAGTGATAGTGATAATATTATGCAATTTCAAACTATTTACTTCATTTTGCACACACCCGAAGCTAGTGAAGAGGTTTCTATTTTGGCCCTTGACTTTTAGAGCAACGACTCTGATTTCATTCCTGGAGTCACTGCCTAGAATCAACCTGGTAACAACTTGCTATTCCATCAGGCAGACACAGGAAAAGGAAGAGAGTCAGAGAGAGTCAAAGGAAAAGAAGGGAAGGGACGGGAGGGGAAGAGGAAGGAAGGGAAGGGAAGGGATTGATTCATCTCAGGAAGTTGAAATTAAAAACATAGTTAAATGTTTTAGCATCCCTTTTTTAGACATGAAGAACATTAAAATAATTTTATCAGTGGGGTGCAAAATTGGGTTTTTAATGCTTCTGAGATAAGGCTGAAAATATTTAAACTACATATTCAAAGATAACATTTCATTTTGGTCAAATATAACTTCATCATCATTGTTTGAAAAAATAAGGGAAAGGCCATGTAGTATCTCAAAAAAATGACTAAAAACCAAGACTTAAGCATCAACCAAGTCAGTACTGGTAAATGTCACAGGTGATTTTATACACATTTTATTATAGATAAACCCCTTCCTGGAGTTGAGTGTTTTGCATCAAAATCTCCAGGCTTACAGTGCTAGCTAATTATAGTGTTCTGAATTGATTTTCCTTAAATATCCATTTAATGTGTTATACCATTGATTGAAGCAATTATAGAAAGACCTGAAAAGCAGAGATAGAGCCTGTGTGGGGAGAAATCGGGTGAGATATATGATCTTTTCCTATCCTGCGTATGAAACAAGTCACATGGCAGCTGGAGGATAACTGGGATTATTGAATAGCAACCAACTCTTGGCTCAGGTGTTTGGAATCCAACATAATCAACTAAATGTGCATATCTGAGTTTGTCATTACCACTTAGCATCTCTGCTGCTCAGTGGAGGAACACTAAACAAACACAGAGAATTTAGGACCAAATTTATAAATTTGCAAGCAAAATCAATTTTTCCAGAGTGTTTGCTTGGAACTGCTTAGCACAGGTGGCCAGATGGGTTCAGAAACCACTCTCTTTTCCATCCATTGTGCTTGAGAGTCTGGGTATTCCCAATCGGGAGCTATTGAAAATGGTGTGTTCTAATAAGATGTCTAAATCCTGAAGACAAGCTTTGAATAGGAAGAGATTTTAATGGCAAAGCTGAGCTGAACGTTTGGCTCAAGAATTCCCCCAAGAGAAAGAACACTCAAGAGTATAAGCAGCACTTTGATGCTAAATTTTGGGTGCCTGCTGAGAGGCCCCGAGACACCCTGTATTCTGCCATAGACTTCTGCTATTCACTGGGTCTCTTTGTATCATTAAAGAACTCTTTTAGAAATACTTCAGGAGGAATTAATTTGTAAACTCTAGTGAAGTCCCATGTAAATAATGCTTCTTGGAACACAACTTTGTAATGCAGATGACAAGGAATGGTGAAATCAGTCCTAAGCAGTGCCACACATTTGGTATAACTGTATGATGCGTAATCGTGTTAATTTCATTCATTTTCATCATAATTATTATCCCCAATATTTTGTCTTATATTTGTATTATCTCATCTACTTCAAATTGGTGAATTGAATTTTATTTAAATAACTTAACTTCTACAGTCTCCCTAGCTATATAGTAAAGTTCCTTGTGGGCAGAGAAAATAGCCTTAATCTCTCTTTTTTTTTTTTATCAACTATGGCAAATAATACTATACCTTGTATGTCTTTAGCAATAATAATAATAAAATAATAATAAATATTTATATAGCACTTACCTTGTGCTGGGTGTGCCTCTAAATACTTTATGTACAGTTCATTCAATCAGGGTAATGCTCCAGTGTCATAGGTATAGACATTAGCTCCATCTTGCAGATGGTGACAGTTGAATAACAAGGAGGTTACTCACTTTGCCCTAATTCAGAGCTATGAAATGACAAGGCTGGCATTTGAGCCAAGTAAGTTTGGCTTCAGAATCTATGTGTTTTAAATCCAAAATATGGTAAGCAATTTGAAAATATTTGATGATTTATCTAACTTTCCTATTTTATATAAAGCAAAAGGAACAATCATTCATTCATTCATCAGTTGTTTATTGAGGCCTTATAAGATATAAGTCACTATGCTATGTCCAGAGGGACTAAGGCAATAAATGAGTGAGGCTAATAACCTGCCCTAAGGTAGATTTTATTTGAAGGTGGGACACAGACAATAGATACACTCAACTGTATTATGATGGGGTAACAGTGGGCAATAGTGGTGCTTTAGGTTTGTTGGCAAGAAAAGACTTCTCTGAGGAAGTGGCAATGAGAATAAAAAAGAAAGAGAAAATCCAGACATGCAAAAAGCAGAAGAATTTATTGTCTTACATTTCCGGAGGCATGAAATCCAAAACCAAGGTGTCAGTAGCTCCATGCTCCCTCTGAACTCTACGGGAAAGACCCTTCCTTGCCTCTTCCAGCTTCTAAGAGGTCCACATGTCCTTTGGCTCGTGGCCACATTACTTCAATCTCTGCTTTATCTTCACATGACATTCTTCTTCTGTGTCTTCACCTCATCTTTCTTTTGTGCAAGTTTTTCTTTGTTTCTGACTTTTGGCTTTTTATAATGACACCAGTCATATTGGAATAAAATCTACTCTAATGATTTCATTATAATTTGATTATTTCTGTAAAGACCTTTGTTCCAAATAAGAATACTTCACATTCTGAAGTACTGGTGCTTAGGACTTCAGCATATCTCTCTTTTTGCCCTAAGGAAGAGGGAGTGTAACTCAACCCATAAGAGTTTGTTTCTGGAATTGTAGAGCCACATGCATTCTAAGATTATCATGTATTTGTAGTAGGGACCATCTATGAATCTTACCCTCACCTCAGGGATATTGTCTCTCAGGAAACATTCACTGAGTCCATTTCCTCCCACATCATCCAGATATCAATCTTGGTATTACAGGGATAGGAAAAATTCTGGGTCCTTTGCTTCTAAAAATAATTTCCTGAACAACATGTTCAAAACGAAATCCAATACAAGGGTTTTTCACTCATCACCACAGTGGATACTAAGAGTATTGTGAGTAATGTAAAGGATATTATCAGAGTAGTAAAATGAGAAATCAAATTTTAAAAAAGCAATACAAAGGCATATAATAAATACCTGATAGACCATATGACAACCTAAATAGACTTTTAAAATAATTTTTTAAAGATTTTATTTATTTATTTATTTGAAAGAGAAAGAGAGAGTGCAAGTGGGGGAAGGCGCAGAGGGATAGGGAGGAGCAGACCCTCCTGTTGAGCAGGGAGCCCAAACACTTAACTGACTGAACCACCCAGGCACCCCCCCCAATAATAGATTTTTTAAAATGCTACAAATTATGAATGGGAAACTGTGCTTATCTGAATGGGAAGGTAGTATGGAGATATGCCATGAAAGATGGTTTGGCAGAGACTGCTAACTGCCCATCAAAGATTCATGCTCCTAACCAATCATATAGACTTGTTGCTGAGGAGTAGATGCTTAACTAGGGTCCGTATTTCTCAAATTCCCTTGAAATTAGGAGGAGCCATATAAGTAGTTCTCACCAAGGAACTGCAAGCAAAAACAATGTATGTGACTCATTTGGGATTAGGAAGCGGTGTCCCTTCTCTACCATCTCTTCCTTTTCTGCTGGCTGGACAATGATGCCCAGGTTGACCTTGGATGACTTGAAGATGGGCAGTCTTGAGTGACTTTGTGAAGTAGACGACTACTGTCACCACACCCCACCCCACACCACTGACCAAGAACACCTGCATTGAATTAGAAATATTTTTTTTATTGTGTTGTCACTAGAATTGGAGAGTTTGTATGTTTTAAGAGCTAACATTATCCTCATAAATGCAGATGGATATCATTGAAACTGCAAAGAAAGTGGCGAAAAGAAGGGCTTTCTGGTACAGGGAATGGCATAGGAGTAAAGACACAGAGAGGAGAAATCACAGACAAAGGAAAGAGGCCAATTTGGCTGAAGCACCTCTACTTAGGTGTAATTGGAGATAAGCCTAACCAATTAGGCTTTTATCATATAATGGAGGCTTTCAAATGCCAGATTGGGTTTTATACTTAATTCATAAGGTAGTAGAGAGCCGTGGAGAAATTGAATGTGGGTGTTATATATTCAAAGGCATTTTTAGAATATTTTTTCACATTTAAGTGTGCCATGTCTCATTAAAGAAAGGATTATAGCAACCTTTGGGATATTAATCTAGCTGTGATGTTTAAGAAAGATTGGATTGAGGAGAGAGAGGATTGGATTGAGGAGAAAGAGGAAACATAAAAAGATATTACAATATTTTAGTCTTAATTAGGGATCCGCAAATACCCTCTAAGAGCCAGATAACAAGTATTTCAGACTTGTAGGCCGTAGTCTGGGTTACAGGTACTCAGCTCTGCCTTTGTAATATGAAAGCAGTCATAAGTCATAAAGAAATGAATAGGCATAGCTGTGTTCCAATAAAACTTTATCTACAAAAACAGTTGAAAAACCACTGGGCTTTTGTTTGTCTACCTGAGGTCTAGATTGAAGAGTGACAAGGCTTTAGATAGGGGAAATGGGGCGGAAGGACAAAGGAGGAAAGCCATGTAACACAAAGAGAAGTCAATCAAACAGAACTTGCAGAGCTAATGTAGCACTTTCAATGTTGACTCTAAACAGCATATCTCTTTTTCTGCTACTACTGGACTAGGAGCTCTGTGAAGTAAAGGGTCAATTGTATCCAGCTTCATATTGAGAACATACAAAGTACCCAGTGAAATATTTACTTAATTAATAGGATAAATTTTGACTTACTGAATATGTAGGATAAGCAAAAATGAACAAAGACCCAAAGTGTTTCAGAGTACCTATTAAGCTTCAGTTAATGTCATATACTAATGCCATTATTAGAAATATTCATGACTTTGAACAAGTTATTTAACCTTTCCATACCCGAATGTCCCAAAGACATCTCAAAATTAGCAAGATTATCAAGTGTAAATGTCACATTTGATTTTTCTTCCTCCTTCACCCCAAAATCTAATCATGTAGTGTTTTCCATCTTCATCAGTGTCTTTGCCATTTATCCAGTCACTAGAAACAGAAATCCTATGAGCCATCCTGTCTCCTTCTTTAGAGGAATGCAACTTGGGAGAAAATGTCCTGTAGATCCAACCCCTGAATTAAAGTGATAAAAATCCATGAATGTCTCTCCACCATCATTCCTCATATGGATTACTGCAGAACATCCCTGTTTCCAATATTGATACCCTCCTTGCAATCTCTATATAAATCCATGATTTCCTATTGAATTTAGAATAAATCCATACTCCACATCATGACCTACAAGTACGTCCATAATTAGTCCCTCCCACATCTCCAACCTAGTATTAAGGCCACTCTCCACTTTACCAAAGCTCTTTTTTGCTTCCAGGTGTTTTTGCTTTCCTCCTTCTTTCCTTCTGGCTCTTTCTGCCTCTGTTTGCATGTTAGGCAGGTCTAGTGGCTTTGCGCTTGGTCTGCTGAACTAGAATTCCCAGAATTTCCTCTTCTGTGTAGTTACCAGTTAGCCTTGGGCCCAAAATATAATTTGTATGAGATTTGGAAAGTGGAAGTGAAGTAGTAGCCACATTTTTTTTTTTTTTAACTCTCTGAATGATGATGCGGAGCATGAGACCTATGGCATCTCACTGATGTGGTGGCTCACATTTTGGGGTGTGGCAGCATCCCAGCCCACAGTTCCCCCAGCGCTGGCCAGAGCTCTAACCTTATCTGCTCTGGGTCCCAGGCATATACGTGCAGCTGTGGAGAAGTGGGTAGCTATTCCTGACAGTCACCCACAGGATCCGGGTTAGAGCCCTTGAAAGACAGAGCCAGTTTTAGTAGTCCTTGTTGTTTTTAATTTGTCCCTGTAAGTTCCATTTTGTCATTGCTCTCATCCACATTCAGCTTTCCTTCATGCCTTCCACTCTTCATGATTCTAAAGCAACTTCAGACTCAACCCTGCAAACACAGGCAGTAGGCTGCCTGCACTGTCCCATCAGCTTCCACACTCACGTAAAGGGTAATCCCTTTTAAGTTGCTATAGAATCATGAAGACTGGAAGGCATGAAGGAAAGCCTAGAGCAGGTTTCACAGATCCAAGGTGAGGGGTCTGGTATGTAAATCCAGGACCTGTCTCCTCTGATGTGCACATGATAGAGACCGATGAGGCAGTTCTGCGCAGAAATTTCACTTACAACTTTTAGGATGAACCTTTCTAGCAACTCAGATAACAGCAACTCTCCACTCTATGTCTATTTATTTTTTTTCTGTGTTCTAACGCACAATTTTTGCCAGTCTGAAAAAATACCTTGAGATAGATTTAACAATTACTCATAGAAAATGTTTTCTATCTTGTGTTCTAAGCCCTGCTTATTTTCTAGTCCCATAGTTACAGTTAAGTGTTTCTAGCGTGTTATCTCTCTGACCCTTAATTAAAGATTCCAGCTTATTAAGAAATGGGCTTATATTGAGTCTTAATTTTAAAATTGAGTAACTTCACTAGGGATTTTTGAAAAATTCCTTATTGATGAAACATAAATCTCATCCTCCAAGAAGAACATCCAGTTCAAAATTGAAGTCTCCAAAAATTATTTCAATTTTAGTATGCTCTCCACATTCTCTCTTAGTCTGGGTCCAATTAAGATTCAGAAACCGTAAATCAATTTAAACAGGGAAGTTTAATATTAAGATTTATTAAACTATGAAGAATGAGTATGAAAATGTAATAACTTCAAAAAGTAACTCCCTAAGGCTAAGGGAGAGTATCTAAGGAAGGACACTTGGAAGAAGGCTTTCCTTCTTATTATGGGTCAAATTGTGTCCACCTACATGTTGAAGTCCTAATCCCCAGGACCTCAGAGTGTGTGACATCGTTTGGAATAGAGTTGTTGCAGATGTAATTAGCTAAGTTAAGATGAAGTCATATTGGAGTGGGATGGGCCTGTGTGAAAACAGAGACACACAGGAATGCCATGTGACAGTGAAGGCATAGATTGGAGTGAAGCCACTGTAAGCCAAAGTACGTCAAACGTTACTGGCAAACCACCAGGAATTAGAAAGAGGCAAAGAAGGATTCCCCTACAAATTTCAGAGGGAACATGGTATAGCCAACACCTTGATTTCAAACATCTAGCCTCCAGAATTGTGAGATAAGAAGTTTCTGTTGTTTTAAGCCAACCAGATTGTGGTATTTTGTGATAGTAGCTCTAAGAAACTAATATACTCCCCAAATCTGGTATCAGACTCTTTGGAGAAGGTAAAAGTTAAGCCTGCAGATGAAGAAGTTGCTCAGAAAACAATCCTCTGTGGCACAAATGAGCAGAAGCTGGTGGGTGGACACACAGAGGAAGTTGGGTCACCAGTCTGGTCATGAGTCCCGAGGCAGACATCGTTCACGTTGAGAGGGCAATAGCAGTGTCATAGTCCCAACCTTGCCAAGTCTGTGAGATCTCCAAGGGTCTGCCTCTCTGGGCACATGGCTAAGACAGGGCAGCCCTGGATGTCCCTTCACATACACACACACACACACACACACACACACACACACACACACACACACCTGATGGACCACACAGCAGATACAAGGAAAAGCAAAAGGCAGTGCATTCAAACGAGCTTCTCTATTCTGCCTGCCATGTTCCACCACCACCCTCTGCTGCCAGTTCTTAACATCATATCCATTGTAAAGTAGAAATGCTCAAAGTGTTGAAATAGGCCAGTCTGTTTTAACAGAGAAGGTACTAAGGGTGAATTTGGAGCTCTGAGACAATAAATTGATAACTGCCACAGAGCCCCTTTGGTACATTAGTGGCGTTTCAAGGACAATCATGGAATTCCATCTGATATTTTGCCTATTTTACACTTATAGGTCCAGCATTATGCAGTGATGAGGGCATTCATGTTGACTCCACATCAGGATGGTGGATTTATTCTGTTTATTCAGGTGTGTGTGTGTGTGTGTGTGTGTGTGTGTGTGTGTGTGTGTGCATGTTGGCTGTTGATCCTTAGGTCTAAAATCCATCACATGTCTCCCTAAGTATGACAAGCAGAAAACCAAGATGTTCATGGTCTAGGATCAGAAGGGTAATGTGGTCAAAAGCCTTCAACCAAAAGTAATTTCCCAAACACACTGTGAAGGGAGATATAGAATCCATCTTTAATTTTCTTTTTATGTCTTCAGTTCATTTTCCTCCCCTACCAGAGTAGTGAATCCTTCACCCTAAATACTCCTGAATCTTTCCAACTTTGATTCCAGTTCCAAGTAGCTATCGTTCTCCTCTTCTGACTTTATCTCTCTTCAATGTGAAGATGTTCCAAAGAACTTAGTGTAACAAGGCACATCACCTTGTGGAGGGAAATCTACGAAGGAGTACAAATCAAACTGCTCGTAAGTGGGTAGCAGGAGCAGAATGTCTAGTATACAAGCTTCACTTCAGTGATCACATCTTTATTAAAGAAATGTGACGGGGCATTGAATGGTGTTTGGGGCACGATCAGGAGTAGAGTGTGGTGTTTCCTTTCGCCACACCTTTTCACTAGTCAAACCTCAGTAGACTCTTCAAAGATATTTCTTAGGTATCTTTTCATCAGTGCCTATTTTCCTGCTACTGCATGCTAAGTGTTGGACAACATTAGGCGTACCCTTCTCAGATCTAGTCGTACCTACTCCCTCTTGTAGAAAAAAACAAGTGAATATTTCACAATCATTGATTATTTACAACCTGTGAGGAATACCACCTCCACCTCCAAAGAAACCCCCAAATATCCCTTTTTTTTTTTCTAAAAATGCCTACATGGTAGCCAAGTCTTTCAAATACCACCATTTGGGGATTAAGCTGTAGAAAGGAGGGACCTGACTCTCCATTAAAGTTCTTCTAACCTCCTCTGCATTGCCATTCCACCATTACTTTTCAAAAGGAATAACTCTTGTCATGGTTACTATTGATTGAATTCATGAGAGTATACAGTCTCTTACTACCAGTTTCCCTAGGATAGTAAATAATTTAGGTCCATCACTTTGATGGCATGGCCTCATTCTCTGTCAGCACCTCAAATGCAAGCACTCCCCTAACTAGCGTCCTACCAGATGTAGGCTCTATTATGTTATCAGGCTTCATTGGGAATGCCCAATCCCACAAGGAAACCCATAGTACAGCTTAGAGATTTAGGTACAACAGACAAGTAGCATTTTATTTCTAGCTTTTGCATTCTTTCAAACTACTACAAAAGCTATATGGTAAGCTATTTAGAATTTACCCTTTAACTTAGATGAGTACTGGATAAAATTCTGACCTCATCTTGAATCCAAAGTCAGGGTTCAAGGCTCAATATCAATAAATGGGTAGTAAAGCAAGTGGAATGATTGATGGCGACATTTTGTGTACCCAATGGGCTGCTTAGATTTGTATACGAAAAAACTTCAGCAGTTCTTTCCTTCAGCACAAATGCAGAAACCAAGTCTTGTGATTGTTTGTACCTCTTATATTTTTTCTACTATTCAATTTTGGCTACATAAACAGTCAAATAATAGTTTTCACTTACAGGAAACAAAGTAATTAACATCTTATATTTATAAATCACATGTGGTTTTGGTTTGACTCTTATAGATAATTTGCCTTTGGCACAATGTTTAAATCATCCTAACTTTATTCTCACTGATAGAAGTCACTGTTTGGAACCTGATTATAAACTTTATGTCTATACAGATATGGTGACCAAAAGTTATGTGTAAAAGTCACTACCATGACAAATATTTAATAATAAAGTGATGAATTTCCTAGGACTATCATAACTTGGGGTAGCTTAAAACAACAGAAATGTATTCTGCCATTGTTCTAAAGGCTAGATGTCTAATTTCAAAAGGTCATGCTCCCTCTGAGACTCTGGATAGAATCTTCCCTTGCTTCATCCTAGCTTCTGGTGGTGGCCTTCAATCCTTGGCATTCCTTAACTTGTAGCTATGTAACTCTAGTCTCTACCTTCATTTTCATATGACTTCTATCTGTGTCTTTGTGCCCAAATACCCCCCATCCTATAAGGACACTGGTCATCAGATTAAAAATCACCATAATCTAATATGACCACATCTTAACTTGATTAGATTGGCAAAAACCCTTTTTACAAATAAGATCACATTCAAGGTACTAGGGGTTAGGACTTAAACATATCTTTCTGGGGGTACAAAATTCAACCCACAACGTAAACTATTAATTAGTATTTGTTGGTTCTTTGCTTCATGTTGACATTTCTATGTGCTTAAAATGATGAAAATTTGATTTGCAACATTTAAAAAAATCTGTCTGGATAAAGTAATTACTAAAATCATGGATTGGGGATAAATTCAGAAATAGATCAAAATTCGTATTATTAAAGCCTTATTCACTAAGGGTATTTTAAGATTTGGTTCCTTTTTAATACTTCTTGAAGTAGCTGAAGAGAACCTATGTTAGGCTCGTGGTTGGATGATGGTGGGTGAGCCAAGAAAACATGGGGCCATTTCCTACGATACAAAACACTGAACCACAGCACTGTGAACAGAGAAGAATGAAATTGCTCATGTAGTTGCATTTAGGAAAACACAAGTCCAGTGTTAGGAAAGTCAATGACCATAGGGCTCTGGTTACAGTTTTATGAAGCAGAGGAAGTGTAATCATTATTTAACTCAGAATCTCACTTTTTCTTGTATCTCTAACTTGTTTTGCTCACTACACTGACGCAGAAAGAGTGGAAGATGGGGCTTAAGGAAGGAATCTTGGGAAGGCCTTTGACTCAGCCTGATAGAGATGTTACAGCACTTCATGTTTCTTACCTTCGGAGACTAGTTCGAATGGCTCTTACACACTTACATGTTGGTGCTACTGGTTTTTGTTGTTGCTTCACAAGTATTCCTCTTCTAGCCAATAATATTTTCCTGTAGATGAATTTAATAGTCCTTTTGTTTCCCTAGCCCATCCCTATTTTGGGGTCAGGAATCATAATCCCTATGACTGTCATTTCATTAGACTGTTTCATTTATTTTTCGGGAGTCTTAGAGATTCTTAGAGAAATGATCTGTGGGTGATTGTACTTGATATCTATGAATTAAAAAGTCACTTCGGCTAGTAAGGATAAGAAAATCAAATTGTGAAATTCCAAGATGTATCTACTGATAATCTTTACAACATGGTGAATTCTTTATATTGTCATCAACTCTAGTTTAGAATTGCCACTCAGAAACATTGGGGTAGCAGAGGTAGTTTTCACAAACACTGTTTCCTGTACTGTGCTATCTTCTTTCATTCAAAGTGTCTCTGTGTAAAAATTGAAAATGCCTTTTGGCCAAGTGAATATTAGCAGTTGCCTCTTTCTGCATTTCACCTTATCAGCCTTTGAGTACTTTTTTTAAGCTGAGAATAGACATGGCACTGCTCAGGGGGCCTGCTTCTGATTTTATTTTTTTATTTTTTATTTTTTTTAAATATTTTATTTATTTATGTGACAGAGAGACAGCCAGCGAGAGAGGGAACACAGCAGGGGAGTGGGAGAGGAAAAAGCAGGCTCCCAGCGGAGGAGCCCGAACTGGGACTTGATCCCGGAACGCCGGGATCACGCCGAGCCGAAGGCAGACTCTTAACGACTGCGCTACCCAGGTGCCCCTGCTTCTGATTTTATATTCTAAGAAAGACTGATCAGTTTCGGCGGACACCCTGCTCTTTTCACATGTGTGGGTTCTTTTCTTTCAGGAGGACTAGACAGATTAATAGGGGCCAACTAGTTACCAAAAGCCCCTTTTGTACTATATAATTCTGGATTCATTAAATCTCTGTATAAGTTTAATGAAGCATTACAAATCTGGAAGATAAACAGATCCTCAAAACAGTCCCTGGCTAAAATTCATGATCAGTTCTATGTAGCATTTTCTGTTACTTCTCTAAGAATTTGAATTAAGGTTTTAACTTATTGACCTCCTAATTAAATATCATAATCAGAATATATAAACATGAAATTTAAATGTCTTTAGCTTTCAATTAAAATTGACAAAAATGTTTCCATATAAAAATTATAAGCTATTTTTAAATGTTATTTAAATTTAAATAAGTAAAGAATTATAATATTTTATATAAACTTTGTTTAAAATGAATTACCACTCATTAATATTTCTTAATTGAAAAAAAATTTAAAAATAAAACTGTTTTCTTTCTGGATTATGATGTTACATTACTTTCTTTGATAAATAGTTCACCTTAGATTTAATTTTATACTGGTAAATATTAAGCTGTATAGCATTGCTCGTATTACTATATGCATGGGTCATTAAAATACATGATTTCCCTTTTAAGCAGAATTGAGAAGACCTTTGATATGGAGAAGACTGCATTTTTGTATACTTTAGACACTGTCCCAAGCAGAAAGAGAGGAGAGACAGAGTAAAGATGTAGGAGCTGAGGGGTTCACATGGATCATATTGAGTCATAAACAATCACTAAGCATGTGTTGGTGCTTAGAATTCACTAAGATGTTCAAAAGATAAAGGGATAAGGGCAATACTATTGCCTAACCTAAGGGATTTTACAGTCTAAGGAGACAAAATTGATATGCATTAAAAATAAATGACCCATACAAATGAGTATAACGAAATGATGATGAATTGGTTAGTTCATATTATGCTACACTTTGAGTTCAAAGGAGCTGATAATAATGGAGTTCATCCATGAAAGTCCACTGTAATATTGCAACAGATGGAAGAAATATTGGAATTAGAGCTAGATATCACGTTATAATAATAACACTTTTGCCACTTTTTACCTGTATTGCTTTAGAAAAATTGCATAATTTTTCTTTTAGTTTTTTTATCTGTAAGATGGGTTAGTTAAAGGACTTACTGTTTTTGTTGTTTTTTTTTTACGGCAGTAAAACCGACTATATATTCTAAAGAATAATCTTTCTACAAGTAGATCATTGATGAATTACCATTAATGATAATTTAAGGACTCTTGAGCTTCGAGGGAAATCCCCAATGCTCAAAAAAGAAGGAAGAGGAGGAGCAGGAGAAGATGAGGAAGAGAATTTGGATAGTGTCTATAAGCCAAATGTAGCCGAGCCCTTCATGGGGGCAGACGCCCATAAGAGAACTGAGATAGCCAAAGTGAGATAGGAAAGGTAGGCCGTATTATCACAAGACAGGGAAGCCAGGCTGATATTCTGCGTTAGCCTAGGGCTAGTAAAGGAAAGAGTATCAATTTGGTGACAACCTAGACCCAAGTAAAAGGAAGCCCAAGTTCTCTCTGCAGGAGAGTAATTTATAAAAGAAATATTTCAAAAAGAGAGAAAATCACTATAGCAGAAAAACTTAAGAGCATAAAAATTAATTAACTTCTGTGAAAATACATAGTTAAATATAGTAATGATAATGTCTACATTATGGAATTACCAAAAAAAAATTAAATATAAACCAGAATCAGTCCTGGCCAACAATAGCATATAAGTAGAGAGGGTGGTAGAGTTCAAATTTCTACTTTCTTGTTTTGTTCAAGAGGGTGGCCAAAATATTGATTAAGCTTAGGCTTGAAGTCTGAAGATGTTATGTATTCATGGTAAATTTTCATACCCACTAAAAAGAATAAAAACAGAGTTTATAGATCTCATATTAGTTGAAGGAAAAATATGAAACCAGGAGAAAAATATAATTAAAATTTTCAGTCAATAAAAAAGAAACACAAAGGGAATAGTGGATGAAGAGGAAAGTGAAAGAAAATAAAAATTAAAAAGTAAGATGTTAGTAATTCACATAAATATAAATGGACTGAAACTTCCAGCTAAAATTCAGATTTTCAGATAAGATTAAAAATGAAAATGTAACTAAACACTATTTACAAAAGTCATATTTAAAACATAAGAAATATAAAATATGAAAGTAAAAAATGGAAAAAACAAATACCAGGTAAAGTCTAATAAAAAAGTTCTTGTATTAAAAAAAAAATTAAACATTTTTATTTTAAAAACGTTGTAAATTCACATGCTATTGCAAGAATAATAGAGAGGGCTCCTGTGTAACCTTCACTCTGTTTCTTCCAGGGATAATGTTTTTTATAATTGCAGCTCAATGTCACAACTGGGAAATTAACAGTGATACAACTCATTGACCTTATTCAGATCTTACTGGTTTTATGTGCACTCATTTTCGTGTGTGTATTTATTTCTCTGCAGTTTTGCCACGTGTGTAGATTTGTGTAACCACCACTACAGTCAAGATACAGAACTTTTCCTTCACCACAAATATCCCTCATGGTATCTTTTGATATAGCCACACCCTAAGCCCCATCTCTAACCCCTGCAAACCATCAGTCTGTTCTATTTCTTTAATTTTGTCATTTTAAGAGAGTTATATAAATGGAATGACAAATGAATTGTTAAGCCCACAACTATATTAAGTAAAAACAGGAACACTATAAAATTATAAAAATTTGAATTTATCAGGAATATATAAATACTGTAAAACTATGATAATAAAATACAACAAAAATAATAAATAGCTATGATAAATAGTTTACACTATTTATGTATTTTATAATATCTAAATAACATGGGGAATTTTACAGATTGTGGGAAATTTTTATTTCCATTTAATGCTATATAAACCAAATAGACAAAAGAATTAGTAAACAAAGAAAATGTGAAAATATGTTGCATTGTCTTACAAAGTTAAATTGTTTCTGCTCATAATATACTCTACAGAATGTGTACATGAGTGTACCAGAAGACAGAATGTCCACAACAATGTTCTTATTAACAAAACACTGGAAACTGCCCCATCGTACACTGGTGAGAGAATAGATACGCAATGGTATAGTATACAGCTGTGAAAATGAATGAACTTCAGCAACACGCAACATGGTTAAATCATAGAAATATAATGTTAGATTGAAAAAGATTAATAAAGTATGACAGCATTTTCAGAAAGCTCAGATATAAGAAAACCAAAGCAAATGTGTGTATGTGCATGTGTGTTCATGTGTTCTGAAACTACTTTTGAAAAACAAGGTAAATTAATGAAAAATTAAGGGTAATAGCTGTCTTTAGGCGATCCTCAGAGGAATGACAGTAGAGAGAAGCCACAGGTTTTATTTAGGATGCTGGTCATTTGGGCACCTGGGTGGCTCAGTCAGTTAAGCATCTGCCTTCAGTCAGGTCATGATCACAGGGTCCTGGGATCGAGCCCCATGTCGCACTCCCTGCTTAGCAGGGAGCCTGCTTCTCCCTCTGCCTGCCTCTCCCCCTGCTTGTGCTCTCTCTCTCGCTCTCTCTTCCTTTCTGTGTTAAATAAATAAATAAATAAAATCTCAAAAAGTTAAAAGAAAGGATGCTGGTCATTTTACTTTTGAAGTCTGGTGGTGTGATCACAGTTATTTGCTGTATTATATTTCATCACGTAACACATATGTTGCATGTGTTTTTTTATGTATGAAATAGTACCTAATAAATTTTAAATAAATAGAATGAGCCTAATAATATTCCCCGTAATATAAAGGCATTTTAAAGATATTTTAAGGATATGCAGACTTAATGTAAAGGGAAGTCCCTGTGTCAAATATAAAATTGTTTACAAACATGAGACAGAATCATAATGAATACATTTCTGCTTCTAGATTACTGGTGAGCTTCCATAGTTTGTGCTACAGTCCCAACTTGTCTACACACCTCATCCTGCTCTTACTCACACTGATGGCGACAGTGACTCTCTGTTCACCTCCAGAGAGCAAGCTTTCCTACTTCTGCCTTTAAGTTGAAGTGAACACTCTCCTAGGACCTCAACTGTTTAAGCCCCAGCCTCCAAGCACATCTTAAAACAGGAAAGAGTGGTGTCCTCCTTCCTGTTTTCCCATCAGGGATGGAGTTGTTCCCCGTCTCCATACTCCTACAAGATTGTTTTCCTGTGAGATCATCAAAACAAGTAATGGAGAGGTGCTCTTTGAGGCAGACAGTGACAATGAAGAGGCAACGAAAGAACTACTCGTTTTTACTGCTTTATTATTTCCTAATCACTTGATAAGACCTCTTTCTTGGTTATTTGGTAAAAACATTTTCCAGACTATATTCTTGCTTTCAAAACAAAATAACTATGATTAATAGAAGGTAAATATACAAGATTTAAAAAATGCCTTAGCATTTTTGCATTGCTGCAGATACACCCAGAGAGGTAGAGAAACAGGAGGACTCCTCACTGTGATCCTCTGAGTTCCTAAAACTCTCTTTTTTAATTTTAATTGTGGTAAGAACAGATGACAGGAGGTTTACCTTCTTAACACAGTTTTAAGTGGACAGTATAGATTGTTAACTGTAATCACATGTTGTACAGTGGATCCCTAGAATTTATTCACCTTACATAACTGAAACTTTATACCCATTGAAGGGCAACTCCCCATTCCCATACTCTTAAAGGAGTCAGACTCACGGAGGACACTTGACTGTTACATAGGCAGGGGGAAACACTTCTGGGGAAAGAATTGTGAAGGGAAGGTAAGAGGCAATGCTATCTGATTCACTGTTGCAATATTTACACAGTGCTGAGAAAAAATATATGCTGGGCGTTCAAATAGAGAGATCTCAGACAGAGTTCAGAGAGGTTAATTTGCCTTCTGGTCTCTGTTTTAACTCGGCTCCCATCCCATTCCTCGGTTCTAGAACTCACAGAGCTTTTGTGTCTTGGAGTTCCTTAGCTAGAACTCGCAGTCTTCATGGGTCTCTATGGAGTATGTAGCCAGCCCACATCACATGTTCGCTCTCCATCTGTCCAGGCTCTTTAATGTGCCTCTGCTCATGCATTCATTTTTGGCTTTTGCTTTTCATTCACAGTCCTATGCTTTTATTTTATATATAGTGAAAGGAGGAGAAAGGAGACCCCTTTTCTAAAGTCTATACAATAAAATGTTTACTTTTTATTTTACTGACTTAAAGAGTGAACTCAAAAAGATGAAAGTCATATTTGAACCTGACATTCCCTAGTGGGTGTCTTGTGTTTGAGTAGGAATTCTGAATTTCATATTCTTCTATTAAGTTCTCTGCTCTATCACATCTCTTTCCTCTGTTTCTCATTGCAAGAAAAGCCATTTTAAAGCAAGCCCTGCTGTGTATGCATAATAAAAACCTTTCAGAAAAAACTCGTTTTAACAGATCATTAAATTTATTGCTTGTGAGGGGGTAAAAAATCCAAGATTCCAGAACAAACACATTTTTATTCTTTTTGTTTTAATTTTTCTATTAGGATACTGAAACAGAAAGTGCATGCCATTTCTAAAATAACAAATCCTCAAGTAAAATCCACATGCAAGGAAACTAAATATCTCTTAATAAACAAATAACATCGTGCCCATATTGCTAGAGATTTATATGGTGGATTAAAGATGGCTCTTCAACTTTGTACTTTTCTCTGTCTTGACATCAGCCATCAAGTCAGAGCTGACAAGCGCCATAGAAATAAACAAATCTTCCCTCGTCTTATTTAGAATTCCATTATGATGATACAGCCTTCGCTGTATTCATTAGTTGTGGTATTTATAAGTGGGGGAGTTTCCAGTTGAGTTTTATGAGGACAAGTGAGTGGAAGGGCAGGGCAATATATCAGTGAGAGTTAAGAACAGGGCTTCAATAACTGTAGCTCAATTATTCCACTCCTAGACAAGATCGTTCTCTTTAGGAGGAAAAATTTGCATACACAGTACTTTTGGAGCATACCAAACTTCTTATTTTGGGTTATTTTGCAGTTTTCCACATACTCTGTCATTCTGTCTTGTGGCCCGATATGGTGACCCTCATTAGGGAATGCCTCATTTTATGGAAGTAGTGGTAAGAGGTGAGGGTGCACATTCAGAGGCCACTCATTAGGATGCATTCTGGAGGGGGTGCGGCTCTCTGAAGGGCCTTGTGGCCGTGCTCCCACGTAATGACTTCCTGCCAGCTGGCCCTTCACGGGGCCAGGATACACAGGAGCGAACGTGAGAGATGACACCAAGCGGTATCGACTCAAGAAAGCTGTTGTAAAAATAATTACCAGTAGCGCCTGTGGCTAAACACTGAATGCAATTACTATATTACAATTATGGCAGTGATCAGAAACTCTGTTTCCACGGAGAAAAGAAATGAATAGGACCGAGATCATTGCTGAGGTAATTGAGAAATTTTCTTTTCTAAGAAAAGAAATTGTCTTTTCTAAGCATGAACCTCTCTATAAAGGCTGTGTTCACCACTTCCCCTCAAAAAGTAAAACACAGTCATGGATACAAGATTTCTTAGCCTGTCACAGCTTCCTGAGGCTTCTTTACTACTTGTCTCTTGAGCTCCAGGAGAAGTTCGGATGTCACCAAATAGGTCAAGTGTGAGCATCTCCGCCTGGTCCTGGTCCCTCTGATTCTCCTCCCTGTTTACTCCGCCCGTGTTTATTCTGCTAGCAACTCAGCAGCAAGCCATTCCCCAGGCTTTGGAGCACCCAATAAAACTCCTCAGGCAAAGCAGTTTCATCTTTCAACATCATCCTAGGCTTCCTGTAGAGAACACTGGGTTTTTTCCGCTACAAAGGAGTTTTTAATATATTATGTTCCCCGCTTGTGTAGCAGTTGACATGGGTGACACATCCCAGCAGGTTTTTACCCCCTCCAAAGAATTAAGGAGATAAATGTTTGTTTGAAAACATTCAGTTCACATGTTGACACACACCTTTGGTGGGAAAACAGTTTTGTGTTCTAATAACATAGGACAGAGGAGCAGGATGCATGGGGACTTTCCACTCAGGATGGGAATCAGGAGGACAGAAGTGAAGGTGGTTTATAACTTCAGATACAGTGGTCAGAGTCGAACTCACTGAGAAGATGGTGTTGGTCAAAAACATGGAAGAGAGGGGTGCCTGGGTGGCTCAATCAGTTAAGCATCTGCCTTAGGCTCAGGTCATGATCCCCGGGTCCTGGGATTGAGCCCCACGTCTAGCTCCACGCTCAGTGGGGAGTCTGCTTTTCCCTCCCCCACTGCCCCTCCCCCTGCTCCCTGCTCTCTCTCTCTCTCTCTCTCAAACAAACAAGCAAACAAATGTGAAGGAGATTGTGTAACATGATGGTCCATTCATACCATACATTTCTATTTACACTGCATTTAAAGAATAAGTTATTTAGTTAGAAAAATATTTATTGAGTACTTACTGAGTACAAGGCAAACGCTTTGTGAAAGATACATCTTAATCTCTGTTTTACATATAAGGAATACAAGGGATGGTGGGTTCAAGGTTACACAGCTGGGAAGTGACAACACAAGTATTAGAATCAAGCCCTCTCCTATCTCCAGTATCAGGTTTCTCATCTGATCCTTGGGCAGAAATATACTATTTTTCAAAGTTCTTCTAAGTACAACTGTTAGAAAAGGACCTGTTAGTAAAAGAATATTTTGAGTGATTATTAGTATTTATATCTTCTAACTCTTAAAATAATCATGAAAGCCTGCTATATGAAAATGCTGTACCTGTATTACATGTCTCGTGTAACCTGACAACAGCTCTTCATAGGTGGGAAATCTCTGATGGTAGGAAGATGTTTACGTACCTTCCCTAAGGTGACCTCCAGCCGGGCAGTGACTAAGCCTGAGCTTGAACCCAGGCCTGTCTTGAAACCCTGGGCTTCTGGCAACTCTTCCAGACACAGTTCCTTCTCAATTAGAAGCTCCCAGTCTAACTGGAGATGAACAAAAATTCATGTGAGTTTAGATGAGCTGACGTTGCTCTGGTGCCCAGAGCAAGGAGAGCAGTCCGCGGGTTTGACTAAGGACTGCTTGCCGCAGTGCCTGGGTCACTGGATAGATATCTCTCATTCCCTTTCCATAATCCACATGAGGCCCTAGACAGAGGCAGCAATGACCTGGTTATGTAATACAGAACAGTTTCATCTTGATCACCAGGAGCAGTGAAAATTGGGTACACATGCTGTGGGCTTGTGGCTGGAGGCTGTTTTCAGTCAAAGGGATAGATAGTAGCTAGGTCTTACAGTAGGAAACACTGCGTCCCAAATCTCCATATCCTTCATCTGGGATGTTTGCAGAATTCAGAGCAGAGCAGAACTGGTGGTTCTCTTGAAACTGTGTTCTGAATCGAAGTTGGGGTCCAAACTGGTGGAATCCCTTCTCAAAAGTGCCTGCTGGTCTCAGGCAGAACTGAGACTTGAAGCCAAGTCTCTTATCCTGGCTCTCCCCCATGCTCTCGTAGTCACCAAGAAATGAAAACATACTCATAGCAAATTTTAAAAAATAAGAAGTGGTCCCATACCCAGGTTCTTCTACCTAGAGAAACTACTCTTATCAGATCGGTGTGCTTCCATTCAGCTTTTTACCATTTTTTATTTGGAACCTGAACACTTCCAAGAAAGATGCATTTGCTTTACTTCTCTCGAGGGCCTCCATGAGGAGTCTGTGTGTGTGTGTGTGTGTGTGTGTGTGTGTGTGTATGTGGTATGGTGTGGTGGTGCTACCTGTAACTGTCCAATACTGCCTATGACATGGTTAGTTTAATTCTGCCACGCAGTGATAACAAGATTATCCCTCACACCTCATCTCATGTCTTACAGTGGTTTTATCCTAATACATGTACTATTTGTTTCCATCAGCCTGACTACTTGGTTTATCTTTCTGGGGGTCAGAATACATTACACTTGTTGTTTCCCCAGTTTGTGACTAGTCTTTAATTTTGTGGTGGTAACTTTCATCCTATAGAACTTTACATTTTTATGAAACAAGCCCTTCATGCTTTACCTTTATTGATTCTGAGTTTTATCAGTATAAAATTATTTTTTAAAAACTGTATTTTCTTTGAATACATTAATAGTTTTATTGTTTATATTTGGATTTTTAATTTATCTAGAATTTGTTTTTATATATAATGTGAGGTATAAATATATATGTTTTTCCAAATTGATAGCAAATTACTTTAACCCAATTCATTGAACAGTGCATTCTTTCTCCACTGAATTCAAATACCAAATTTCTATAGGTACATAGTTTAGTTTTTGCACTTTCCATTCCATTTCATTGACATAATTTTTCCACATTGTTACAATCATGATAAAGTTTTAAAGTATAATTTGATATTTAGGAAGGCCAGACTCTCATTTTTGTTTTTTGTTTTTGTTTTTTTCTGTTTTAAAATAACGTAGGTTATTCTGGTATATTTCCTTTCCCAAATTATTTTAGTATCAGTTTGACAAGTTACATATAAAACCTTGTTGAGATTTATATTAGCCTTGCACTGAATTTATGCATTTATTTGGGGATAATTAGATTTTTACAATATTATTCTAACAGGGAAAATACTTTTTCCCTCCATTTATTCTATTTCTCTGGATCTGTCACTAAAGTCGAATCATCCCAAAGTTTCATAGTTTCCCTCAGATACCTCTTGTTTAGTGTGAAACAAAAAATTATCAGTTTATTATGTTTATCCAGAGTTGATTAGAATTTTTCTTCTACACTGAGTGTGACCTATTTTAAATATATATATATATACATATGTACATATATACATACATATGTACATATATACATATACATATGTACATACATACATACATATATACATATACATATATACATATGTATATACATACATATATACATTCTTGCTACACTGAGTGTGACCTATTTTAAATATATATATATACACATATGTACATATATACATACATATATACATATATATGTAACTTCATATATATATATTTAATTAACACTGCAGATATAAAAGAAAGCAGTTGATTTTTCTATGTTGATCTTCTACCTAGCTTCTTTATGAAACTCTCTTAAAGAGTTTTTCAATTGTTCTAGATCATATCATCTGAAATAATGATGCTTCTTTTGTCCCTTTTCAATATTTCTACTTATTTTTTATTACTTATTATATTAACTATACTCAAAGGAAACAATTGAACAGTAGTAATAATGACAGGTGTTTGGGGATGAATTTTTACTGTAATAGAAATTGTACCTCACTATCAAGAAATTATTTTTCTTCCAATTTCTAGTTTACTATTAAAAAAATAAATCAGTCATCTGTTGAAGGGCATCTCAGCTCCTTCCACGATTTGGCTATTGTGGACAATGCTGCTATGAACATTGGGGTGCATATGGCCCTTCTCTTCACTACGTCTGTCTCTTTGGGGTAAATACCCAGTAGTGCAATGGCTGGGTCATTGGGTAGCTCAATTTTTAACTTTTTAAGGGACCTCCACACTGTTTTCCAGAGTGGCTGTACCATCTTGCATTCCCACCAACAATGTAGTAAGGAGGGCACGTATTGCATGGTGCACTGGGTGTTATACGCAACTAATGAATCATCGAACTTTACATCAGAAACCAGGGATGTACTGTATGGTGACTAACATAATATAATTTAAAAAACATTAAAATAAAAAAATAAATCAGGTATGCATATTTGGGTCTATTTAATGTTTCTTCCTATGTATGTAATGTTTTATGGTGATGAAATCACTTTCATTTTTGAGATAAATATCACTTGGTCATGATACATTTTCCATTTGATATATTGTTGGATTAAATTTGTGTATGTTTTATTTAGGATCTTATATCTCTGTTCAGAAAGTAGATAGGCCCGCAATATTCTTTTCTGTGTGTATGTGTGTTTCTGGATTTGAGATCAGGGTTATGATGCTTACAGAATTGGTTAGGAAAATTTCTCTCATTTTCTATTCCTTGGATAAATTTGTATAACATAGATCTTACCATTTCCCCAGAGATCTGAAGGATCAAAGGAAAAAGAACTATGAATTTCCTTCTTTCCATTTCTTTCTTCGTCATTATGTTTAGTATAATGATGAGTAAGAAAGGATATGATAGGATTCTTGGTTATTCTTGTTATTTAGAGTGCAATTTGCTTTCCTTCTGAATTCAAGCAAGTTCTGGTTGGAACAGAGAACGTGGCCCTGGGGGCTATAGTGCCCCCCCATTCCTATCACTTTACCTAATGTTAATATAAGATGTTTAGACTTGCTTTGAGACTCTCTGAAATCTTACAATCATGAGGCATCCAAATACTATAGGCAAATAGGGTGGCAAGGGACTGAGGCACTCATGGCTATCTCCCCAGCTCCCTCTGCTCCTTTTCTCTATTGGACTTCAGTTGTAAAACACAAGTTCAAAATGTAAATCGTTGTTTTAAAACTCTAACAGCAAAACATAAAACCAAGCGTGCAGCCTTCCTGAGTGCGGAACCCTGTGTGACTTGGTTGTGAACCTGTGAAATCTGCCTTTTTTTTAAATTTCATTATTAAAATATAGCTGCATTGGGATGCCTGGCTGGCTCGGTTGGAGGAACATTCAACTCTTGGTCTTGGGATCGTAAGTTCAAGCTCCATATTGAGCATAGAGATTACTAAATAAATAAATAAAACATAAAAAAATAGTATAGTCCATACAATGTTTTATTAGTTTTAGGTGTACAGTTTATTGATTTGACAATTCCATGCAATTCCCAGTGCTCACCACAATAAGTGTAGTCACTATATAATATTATTGCAATATTAATGACTATATTCCCAATACTGTACTTTTCATCTCCACAACTTATTTATTTTATAACTGGAAGTTTGTACCTTTTAATCCCCTTCATTTATTTCACCTTTCTCCCATGTCCCACCACTCTGTCACCCACCAGTTTCTTCACAGTATTTAAGAATCTGCTTGGTTGTGGCACCTGGGTGGCTCAGTTGGTTGGGCATCTGCCTTTGGCTCAGGTCATGATCCCAGAGTCCTGGGATCCAGCCCTGCATCAGATTGGGCTCCATGCTCATCAGGAAGTCTGCTTCTCCCTCTGCCCCCCACTCCACTCATGCATGCTCTCTCCCTCTTTCGCTCTCTCAAATAAATAAATAAATAAAATCTTTAAAGTTTTTTAAAAAAATCTGCTTGGATTTTTTGTTTGCTTGTTGACTTTTTTTTTTTTGACTCTATGTATAAGTGAAATCAGATGGTATTTGCCTTTCTCTGACTTATTTCACTTATATAATGCCCTCTAGGTCCATCCATGTGGTTGCAAATGGCAAGATCTCATCCTTTTTATGGCTGAGTAATATTCCATTGTGTATGTATATGCTTCATCTTCTTTATCCATTCATTCACTCATCCACACTTGGGTTGCTTCCATATCTTGACTATTGTAAATAATGGTGCACTAAGCATAGGAGTGTGTGTATCTTTTCAAATTAGTGTTTTCATTTTCTTTGGGTAAATACCTAGTAGCAGAATTATTAAATCATATGATATTTCTATTTTTAATACTTTGATGAGTCTCCATACTATTTTCCACAATAGCTGTACCAATTTACATTCCCACCAACAGTGCACAAGGGTTCCTTTTTCTCCACATCCATGCCAACACTTTTTATTTCTTGTCCTTTGATACTAGCCATTCTGACTGGTATGAGGTAATATCTCATATCTACTGAATGGGAAAAGATATTAGCTAATGATATATTTGATAAGGGGTTAATATTCAAAATATATAAAGAACTTATATAACTCAACACCAAAAAAAAAATTATCCAATTAAAAAATGGGCCAAGGTCCTGAATAGACATTTTTCCAAAGAGAACATATAGACGGCAACAGACATGTGAAAAGATGCTCAACATCACTCATCATCAAGGCCATGCAAATCCAAACCAAAGCGAGATATCACTTCACACCAGTCAAAACGGCTAGTATTGAAAAGTGTCCTGTTTTTAACCAAAAAACTAGCTAGAAGCTATTCAAATATTAAATATATTTTGAATATTTAAAATATCCACACATATTGAATATTTAAAACATTCAAATAGGAAAAATGATTAAGTTATTATTTTTACCTCTGTCATTTAGGAATTTTACCTCACATTAGTCATCTATTAATAAATATCTTCATATTTTCAACTTACTACTTTTTTGACTTGATGTTTTTGTCTTGATAATTTGTATTACATTATGTTTTATTGATCACTTATTTTGTTCCATTTCATTTTTTACTTGTTTTTCCAAGCATACTTTGTATTTTTATTCTTTTAGTAGTTTAAAAACTTTAACACATGCTTCACATATTTTCCAACAATATGTAGAATTAATATAGAGAATTAATCAGGATCTATTCTCCTTCCCCATATCCTTAGTATACTATTAATTCCTTTCAACCCCCTCATGTTCCCTATAGTAATCATTTGGATCTTGGTTCTAGATTAACATAACTATATTTATATTATGACTTAGTGATTTCCTTTTTCAACTTCTTATGTTCTTTGCCTACTTTCTTGGACTCAGGGGACTTTTTTTTTGAGATACAAAGAATTATATGTTCAAAAGCATACCTGAATTTCCATGCGGATAGTTTAAACTATTTCTAGTAGTTGCAACCATAAATGAACTCATGGTTTTTTCTCATATACTTAGTTCTCCACCAGTATCTACCACCTCAGTATGGCAGACCATCCAATCTGTTACAAAGGCCAGAAACCTAAGTGCCATCATGATACATCTACCTCCCTCACAACTCTCTCCTCTTACCCACCACCAGTTCATCACTAGATTCTATTGGTTTTTGCATTCTAAAATTCTGTTCTATCTTCACCTCTCTCTACCACCACCACCACCACCACCACCACTAATTGTCTTATAAGAACTTGAATGGTCTACAACCTCTGTGGTCCAGCTTGGGCCATGGTGCAGAGGTGTGCTGCCTTTATTCAGTTTTTATGACTTTTCACGCTTCCATGCAAATGGCACTTTGCTCAAGCTTGTATCTCTTGCTCCTCCCTCCCCTAGTCATCCAGTACCTTCTATAATTCCTTTACCCTCACAATTCCTTCCTGAGTGAAGCCCTTCCTTTACATTTTGTAAAACATAACTTCCTAAAATATGCTATCATGATACCAGTTAATACCACTCCTTCTGCAGTTACAACTCTGCATTACTTTGTGTGATTGTTAAATGAATGTCTATCATCATTAGACAAATTAAACATCATTGTACATTTTACATATGTCTCCCATTGTGTAGCAAGATGTCTTCCATGTATTGAGTCTCAACAAATATTAAATGTATGAATCAACAAATGAATAAGTTGATATTCATTTTTGCTGGAGTATAAACTTGAGAAATTCTTTCAGTGAGGCTCTTTGGATGGTAAAATGTTTGAGTGTGTCCACAAATAATTTGTACATTTGAATGCTAAAATAACTGAGGAGAAGTCTCTACTTTCAAACTGTTTTTTCCCTAAAATCTTCAAAGGTTTTGACTCATAGTCTTCTAGAAATCAAGAGTGGTCAGTGAAATTGTCAAACTGAAGCTTTTTCTTAATCTTGTGTGTGTCGGATGCTTTATTTTCTTCTGGAAGTTTTTCTTTTACCTTGAAATTCTAATAATTCACTGAGATGCATTTATAAAGGTATGACTTTTTTTTTTTTTTTTTTTTTTTTACATTGCTTGAAACTCAGTGACACTTTCAATCTGAAAAGTATGCTTATCATAGACAGGGACATTTTTCTTCTATAATTTATTTTGTTATTATTGCCACTGCTTTCACTCTGATCTTTTTTAAAGGAATCCCTATTATTTAGATGGGGACATGATGGATTGAGTCTTATCTTTTTTTTTTTTTCCTTTTAGAGAGAAAGAGTGGGGGTGGGGTGGGGTGTAGGAACGGACATAGGGAAAAGGAGAGAGAGAATCTTAAGCAGGCTCCAAGCCTAGGACAGAGCCTGATGTGGAGCTTGATTTCATGACCCTGACATCATGTCCTGAGCCAAAAATAAGAGTCAGATGCTTAACCAGCTGAGCCACCCAGGCGCTCTGGATTGATTCTTTTCTTATACTCTATGTATGCATCATTTTGCTACAAATTCTAAGAAATTATCATGACATTTTATTCCAGATTATTAATTTTATTTTTAGCCAAGTTCTTCTATGTTTTTATCACGTTGTACTTTTAAAATAAAGTATTTAAAGTATTTAATTTCCCCCCAAAATATATTTTATTAGTTGTCAACTCTTTAAAGACTTAATATCCTCTCATTTCTTTTTGAGGATTCCAAATAGAATTTTTAAAATTTTCTTCTTCTGTTATCTGACCCTAGAGTCCTTCCATTTCTTTTAATTAGTTTACTCTGGGCTTGAGTTCTCTAAATTATTCTTTATTTTTTCGTGTGAGTGTGTCAAGCTAATGTTTTCTCTACTCTTCTTTAGACTGATCTCATTTGCTTTCTGTCACCCAGTATTTTCGGTTCTGCTCATGAAGGTTTTCTTGTTTTCTAGCACTGTCAAGGATTTAGTTCATTTGTTCTCTCTCTCTTCCCCATTTCCTGGCCATAATATATTTAAAAATAAGAGATTGAACAATTAAAAAAATGGCTTTCCGTCTTGATTCAATCTCCATTTCTTTTTCTGTCCCTTCTAGACTATATTACACTAGGGTGGAATATGTTCTGTAGTCTCTATGACTTCAAGCATGATGCCATCTCTCCTGATGATTTTCAATAAATACATAGTACTAATAAAAGCGATGTTGGTTTAATTCATTTTACTTTCAGTTTTATAGAATGCACTGTGCTAAAAGATAGTATTTTTAATAAAATTTATATTACCAAAAATTGAATTATAAAACAACCTTTTTGTTGTTAGCTAAATGCTCAAGTTCAGATGAATTTGGACACATAATACTAAGGATTTTGATTATAAAGTTTTATTCTAGTTATATGTATATTTTTGCTATTATAAACAAAACAGGATAAATTAGTAGAACAAATGCAATAAAAGCAAACATTAATAGTTCTCGTTTGCTCTTTGATCTACACACTCAGAATCTTCAGTCTTCTGAATAATCTTTGACCTTGATCTTGCAGTTCCACTTGCAAAATAGTTCACAGCACACTAAAGACGAATAAAACAGCCGACCATTTAAGCAAAGGAGCTGTGAATCTTTAATCATTGGTTAAACATACTCTTTTTGTACTTTTCTAATGCTGATATATAGTCACAGTTGTATTAAAATCAATCATAATGTAAATCATAATTCCCAATTCATTAGTGATCTTTATGTACTTTTCTTATAACTGAGTAAATGTAGCCCTCATTTAGTTCCTTGTTATGGAAAAATTTGCCCTAGAAAGAATGGATATATTTGAATTTTCATTCAGACTCTACACAATTTGTTTAAGTAAGTTTTGTAAAGTGAGCAAATAGTGACCACCCCAGATTGCTTTTCACTGAACTGCGTAAAGTCAAAGCGGAATATTCATTTCTGTGAATCCTGTGTTCTCAGAGCTTCACAGAGAATTCTGGAAAGCATCCTACTGGGAGGGAGCATACTCTATTACTAATGCTTCATATATTAAAAAATTTCTATCTTCAAGCTTTTGATGAATGACTGTTAATACATCTTGTCATTAAACATGGTTTTTCAAGAGTATTCCCAGTGCAGACTCTTCCTTCACACAGCCATTTTGATCCACGCCGAAGGATTACCAGTACATCTTTTTTCTGGTAATGGTTTCATTAGCACCATTTCACAATCTTTTACTTTTAATCTGTAAGGCTTTAATGTCAGAAAGGGAGATTGATGTTATTGCTGCTATTGAAATATTAGGCTTAGACTAAGTGCACTATAAAGTGACATGAGAAGTTCAAGGTGTCTCAATCCCGACAGAATCTACTCATTATTTAATTAGGCTCTGAAAGCTCTTAGCAGAAATTTCTGGCCTTATGTGAAAACGTTTCAAGAGGTGCACATCATTGAAAGGTTCAGTTTTAAGAGTGCCTTACTATACAAATATAATTCTGATATTTTGGAAGTTATGATATCTGACAGGTCATGAGTCTTAAGATAATTGCCTCATCCTCTCTGGCTTTTCTCTGCTATAATTCTACATCTGTTTATCGGTTTTCCTAATTATTTCCACCATGTAAATTTTATAGTGGAATTCACATCTTAAATATATATTTTTTCTTTAAACCATGTTTGTTTCTTGACCTGTGTTTATCTAATTCATGTAGAATTTTTAATTGGTCTAAATTCACAAAAATATGCTTTTCAGAGGATATGGCAAGATAAACATTTGTTTTAAAGAGGAAAAATCTTAAGTTTGATAAATAGAGTTTGCCTGGTTAAAGTGCTTTGGTCCCAATAATGGTTACAAGGAACTGTGCTAGAAGGCACATTCCACATTTTTATACAATTAGTCTTTTTAACTTATTTCTTGTCAAGATAGCTAGACGTGATATAAAATAATACTATATTATAAATGATCTAAAGAAATTCTAACACTTAGGTACAGTTAGGTACTTTTAGCCCCAATTTTTTTACAACTATACATCACAATTCAATCTTACCAGGGGAGGACTTGAAGCTCATATGAGTAGTTCTAGCTCTAGTTTAGGATTTCAAGAAAGCTGATTTAAAACACCATTTTCAGGCTTTTGAAGCAGTGTATCTCAGAGCTTAACTCAGTATAAGCTCTGAAGTCTGGCAGATGAACCTCCAAATCCTGTCTTTGCCACTTCCGAATGTGACCTGTCAAATCACATAACCTCCTACGCATTGCTTTCCTCATGAGTAAAATAGGCATGATGGGCCCTTACTTTATAAAGTTATTGTGAAATGTAAATGAGATGCTATGTATATGCATTTAGCATGGTGCCTGGCCCATAGTAAGTGTTCAATAAATGTTTAATGTTACTGCACTCTTGTACTTACTTGAGAAACTATGAACTAAGCGAAACTGTCCTGGTTGCATTACTAAGTTTGTTTCTCTAAGCTCATTCTCTCCTTTAACTAATAGCTACACAGGAAAAGATGACACACAGTGACACATTGCTATGGGGTGCTGTGAAACACTTACTTTACTACAATACATCTTGGTTTCTGCAATTGACCATACTTCTGTAATAAAGTATATATTGGCTGTGTGTGTGTGTGTGTGTGTGTGTGTGTGTGTGTGTGTGTATCTGTGTTCACCTTGCACCCTATTTTACTTCTTGGAACAGATCTTTTCTCCCAGGACACAGGAATGGATGAGAACTTAGTGTAGGACAATAATAGTATTTTACCCACTCTGGTCACAGGCTCTAAGGCAGGAATGGGGGCCCATGGACCTGTTAAGTAGAGTAAAAGTAAATCCCTGAGATTCCTTAAATTGTATATATTGCTGTTATAATGATTTGCTCATGAATACACACTGATTTTACCTTTTTTCTGCTTAATATAAATTTCTCCAATAACTTAAAATGTGCATTAAAAATTTAACTTTATGCATTTAGCATTAAGTGTTAGAGTTCTCCGATGACAGTACAATCAACATGTCACCAACTTGCTTCAGAAGAGAGGTTTCAGTTACATTTCAAGCTTATATGCATCTAAAATATATCTAAACAGGTGTATAAAAATGATTTTTCTGATAAGATTAATATTTTATTTTGTCTGAAATACTTGTCTAACAGGTAGAGCTGGCCAGAGGTATTACAGAGTCAGACACCAAAATGCCCTTTCTGTTCTTATTCTCTTCTATTGTAATTGTGGCTGGGGACTTAGTCCTTGGCAGTGACATCTGAGAGCTTTTTGGCCAGACATGTAAAGGCCTTCTTTTTCTCTCCCCTCATCAATGGTTTAGTGTTCCAGGGGTTTCCTGTTATTAAACTACTGAGATTACTTGTCTCCCAACCCTCATCCTTGCCTTAGATTATGGGGCTGGGTTGGTAAGGTATTATGACTGGCCTGGTCTAGATGATAAATCCACTCCTGTAGCCTGGGGTTTGAGGTCTATTACATAAGATGGATAGATAGGAGCACCAAGTATATTCTCAGATAACACATACACACACAGCCCATGCAGAATTTACTCCATTTATTTAAGTCTGCTATAAAAGAAAAATCATTCTGTAATTTACATAGGTGAGGAATTGAAGACAAGAATACATGTGATATTTAGGATAATATTAATATCTCTAATTTGGCTTGAATAGAGAGTGGGAGTAATAGAAAACGAGTTTTGGAGTTTAAATTGGGACTACAATATAGAAAGTCTTGTTTATGGGTCTAGCAGATTGGCTATGTTGCTGAAAGCCTTTGATATTTTCTGAGAACAAGTACTATAATAAGAGCTATATTTCAGTGCTCTGTAGCTGGGATTTTAGGATGATAGCAGGAGGTAGATATTAGAGATGAAAAGATCTCTAGAATGTCATTTCAGTAGATTCAGGAAGAGGTTAGAAGGTGATTGCAATAGATTCAATACGAGTTAATGAGGATCGTAACTGTGGGGAGAAGACTGACGTGAGGGGTGACTGAGACATTATTAAAGTAGGCATAACGGATTAGGTGGCTGTCACACGAGCAGGGAATCAATAGGGGGATAGGAATAGAAATAATGAAGAACGCTCTACGATTGCAAACCTGGCTGATTATGAAGATTGTGGTGCTTTGATAAAAAAGAAAAACAGGAAGCATAGCAGGAGGAACTGGTTTACCGGAAAAGAATAATTAGCTCTTTTTTGGGCATATGGTATTTGAAGTTTAGGAAATGTCCAGAAGGCAGTAGACTCGTGGTGCTAGAATTTCGTGGAATGATCAGTTGGTAGACGTATGTGGAATCAGTTACAGATGAGAGACAGCTCTATAATTACATGCATATATATGTACACACACATGCACACACACGTATGTGTATACATGGTATGTGTATATGTGTGTGTAATATGTGCCTGAGAGTAGGTGGATGTGAGTATGCATGTGTGTAGAAGGAGACAGAAAAGAGAATTTTGTGGGAATGTTACTGTGTAGTGTGTATTGGGATGTGACAGTAGGAGACTATAAACCTCATTATTACAAATAATGGTTAATTTATATAATTGGGGAGAACAGACTAAAGATGATAACTGTTTTCGAAAATCTTATGGGCTATTAGTTGGAAGAGAAATAGGATGACAATCTGGCAGAGACTGCAAGAGATTGTATTTTAATAGAGAAACTCAGATCCTGTAGTTCAGATCCAAACACATCCAGTTGTTAAGGATAATATCTTCTCTTATATGAATGCCATAACTTAACATCTACGAAGGGCCAGACAGGAGACTAAATAGACTTGTATTAGTTTCCAGTGGCTGCTGTAACGAATTACTTCATGCTTGGTGGCTTAAAACAACAAAAACTTACTGTCTCAGGGTTCTAGAGGTCTGAAGTCCGAAATCACTTTGGGCAGAAATCACGGTGTCAGCAGGAATACACTGCCTCCAGACCTTCTAGGGGAAAATCCGTTGCTTGCCTCGTCCAGCTTCTGGTGGTATTCCTTGATTTGTAGCCGCATCAATTTCAATCCCCAGACTCCATGGTCACACTGCTGCCTTTTCCTCTGTGTGTATCAGATGTCCTTCCAACTCCCCTGTGTAAGAATGCCTGCGATTGACTTAAAAGGTCTAACTGGGTAATCCAGAGTAATTTCACCATCTCACTCTCCTTCATCACATCTGCAAAGACTATCATACAAAGGGACATTTACAGATTCTAGGTATTAGGAAGGGATATATTTTCTGGGGCTGCTTGTCAGCCTCCAGGAAGACTCTTCCTCACATGTATCTTTACTTAAAGCAACTCTCGGAGGGAGGCACCATATTTTCAGTCCCTCTGGAGCAGAACGGGAAAATGAGTCTTGAAGACACCCATAGCCACACAGAGCTAGGAGGTGTCAGAACTTCACTTGAAACACAGTTTTGCTATTTCCAAAGGCGGAGCTTTTTTTTTTTTTTTTTAACAGCCACACAGCTTCCCATTAAACTGCTGTGAGCATCTACGCTTCCATTTTCCATTCACCGTACTGCTTCTGCACTGAGCTGCTCCCATAATAGGCACACTGTTAGGAATCTCAAAGTGAAAAGAGGTGGCACTCACATTAAATAGTATCGCAGCTACAAAATGTTACATCTCGCTGACCATTGTTAGAAGTACTTGAAAGTACTTACTGGCAGGCAGGCACTCAAGATCTGAAGAGATCTGACAAATAAAAATCCCCTCAACTGTGACTTTCTGCCTGCAATTGCTCCTGCTTCTGGAATCCAAGAGTATTTTTTTTCTCTTTTTGCCTTGTCACAACCTCTTCTACCCCTCTTGTCATCAAAAGTTTTTTCTCAAGCCTGAAACAACTGTTTCGTATTTATAACAGCAACGATAATTTACAACCAGCATGGTTTCATGTTCACATAAATTTGTTATACACAGCACATCGTAAGTGTCACCCCAGCCTATATTTACAGAGCGCCTTTCTTTCCCCTCCCAGGGCCATCAGACGTGTTGTAGATACGACCTCTCATTAATCCTCGCCAAGCACCATGCAGGTGTGATGATCCAGTTTATGACGGGGAGCAAGCAAGAGCCGGCTTGTGTTCACAAATTTGAAAAACAGATAAATTATCTGTCTTATACAGAATGTCCCTTGAAAAGGGGGGCCATTAGAAGGCCCACCTAGGCACGTGGAAAAGCACTTTAATAATATCAATAATAAGGAATGGTAGATTTGGAAGTGGGAACCCAGAATTACACAGGTCTTAATTCCAAATGCCAAAATGGGTCTGGGCATCTTAATGGAGTTTTGTGGGGGGGTTTTTGAGGGGGGTTTATTTATTTTTTAAACACAAAAATGATGAATGTGCCACAGAATGCTAGCTCCCATGAGTGAAATGTGGAGGCCGGTTTTAAATGTAGCCCTCAGACAAGGCGTCCGTAACCGTTTTGCATGTGATCGGGCTTCTGAAAGGACAAGAGAACATGTGATACCTTTCCTACTGGAAGTATTTAGGTGCGACAATCCGGTACAGTCGTGTAAGCCATGTAGAATTCTGCTGCAAAGAAAATGGGTTTTCCTCAAATTTATGGTTCCCAAATACTTTTTATTTCTCTTTAATAACTTGAAAGGAATAATATAGGGACCTTCCCAAAGGAATATTTAGAGTAACTAGAGAGCAAAGGCTCATCTTCCTTGTTTTTTGCTTGTTTTGTTACAGCGTGTAAGCTTAATTATACTTGGGTTTATCTTAGTTTAGTTAAAAGAAAACAAGACAAAACGATGTTCTTTGGGATTAAAACAATTCCCTGTGTGCTTAGACATTCTTTGTAGGTGAGACTAATTTCATTTAATTCAGTTCAACAATGAGTTACTGAATTAGTGCGAGCCCAGTCGTGGGGGCGGTGCTTCAGGAAACGCGAAGCTACAAAAGAAAGAATCTCTGTTCCATCCATAGTGACTAAGTGAAAATTTGTATGCGTGTTGGTGTGTATGCATTGTGGAGCAGAACACAGAGATGAAAGTTACTAGGATCGAAATGACTATTACTTAAGACAAAATAGGCTCCATACTTTGAGATAGAGTCAAACAAACAGCTAAGGGAGCAGGAGCAAGAAATTATAGCCAAATGTGAGAATGGAAGGTTTTGTGCTGAAAACACCGTTTGGCACAGGCTCTGAAGGGTGTGGAGCATGGAAGGAATACAGTCCGTGGGGAGGGAAGTAGGCATGGGTTAAGCAAGGCATTTACCAGAAGCAACACGCATATTTTGGCTGCTAGATGGGGAGCACTACAAGATGGGCTGGGATAATCATTTGGGTCGCACTGAGGACAATCCTCAATGCCAAGTTGTGGTATTCACGTTTCATCCTGTGTGCAGAATGAACTATTTGGAAGGTTTTTGTACAAGTGAGATACTTGATGGAATTAGACTTCAGGAATATTTATTTAGCAACATGGCAAAAATAGTTTGAAGTGGGACTAAAGCGAAGTCAGAGAGCTGGTTAAGAGACACAGTAAGAGGTAATGAGAAACCTGTTAGAAGTGGTGGAAATGGGAACAGTAATGAAGGGATTGATTTAAGAGCCACTGTAAGAGTGGAATTAACAAAGGGCGCCTGGGTGGCGCAGTCACTAAGCGTCTGCCTTCGGCTCAGGGCGTGATCCCAGCGTTCCGGGATCGAGCCCCACATCAGGCTTCTCCACTAGGAGCCTGCTTCTTCCTCTCCTGCTCCCCCTGCTTGTGTTCCCTCTCTCACTGGCTGTCTCTCTCTCTGTCAAATAAATAAATGAAATCTTAAAAAAAAAAAAAAAAAAGAGAGAGTGGAATTAACAAGACCTGGAAGTAAATGGAAATAAAAAATGAATCCATTGGGTAGCCAAAGGTGACCTTGGATATTGTCTACAGAAATAACTACTAGGAAGACACAGATGTATGAAATGGAAGGAAGGCGATATTACTTTTGAAAACCTCCTCAAATATATGTTCAATTAAACATATATTTTCTGTCACGTTTTTTCTTAATGCTACATTACATTTGCTTATTCACTTTATTAGTACATTTGGTTCAGTGACAAAACATATCAGCTCCTGAACTGAGTGACACAAGGAAACAAGACACAGTCACTGCCCTCATGGAAACCATAACCTCTCTGAGAAAGATAGGACACCAGATGTGTGACTTTGGGACAAATATGTATGTGGGAATGATGGGAGCTTTCTTACCACTCTGTGTTCATATTGGTGAATATTTAGTAACATAAAAGGTAGGGAATGTTCATTCCGTAGTGAATGATATAGTAAGTAGTAAATACTCTACATATTGAGAGGAGTAAAGAGCATTTTATTAATTTGATCAAGCAGTTATTCTGATTAAGTCTTCATGGTTGGCTAGAAAGGCAGTTTCTATCTTCAAGGCATTTGCAGTTTGGACTGGGAGACATGCTGTAAATAAATAAGTACAATCAGAAGTTAATAGGCACAGGGTGGATCAAAAGGATGGACTAGTGACTAATCACGTCAGGATGTAAAAAGGAATACCACGGCGTGTCTACCTTTCCAAATTACACTTCTTTTATTTTCTTTTTTATTCCCCTTCATTCATAAAAATGGTTAAGTAATGATAGTAGAGATTATAGAAAACATAAAAAAATGAGTTTAATTATTCTTATATAAAAGTTAATCTTTATTTATTCAAATAGCCTTTTACTCTAACATGAACTCACCTCCTGTATGAACTTTAAGTTTCAATTTAGTGTGAGAATTTAATTGATGAATTAAAAATAATGCCCATTCCTTAGTTCACTCCAATCACAATTGACTCTTGCTCCCTCCTTCCTGTCCTATTCAAACTTTACTTACAAGTACATTACTGTCACCCTAAGCCAGACCTACTTGTGTGTGTGTGTCATTCCTCTTGTAACTACCTCTATGCCTGGTATACAGTAGGTGCTCAACAAATGTTCAGCAAATCAAAATAGAAGTTTTTTTCCCTTTTGACTCAACTGGTTAATACCTAGAGACATGCGGTGCTAATATGTAAGATGGATTGGTTCATTCTGTTCAAGTAGCACGTAACCATTCACACACCGTTGAATTTAGCACTATTAAAGGGTAATTTCCCTTCTGGGAATTGTGCCTCTTGCAGATATATTTTACATATTCAGTTTTTTTTATCATCACTAGGCAGGTAGAGAGATTAAAATAAAAGGTTTTTTCAAGTGTGCAGTTGTACACATAGACTGCATTTGGAAATGCCTGTGTATTCCAAGAAAAAAATATGGAATTATTTAACGTGCTTACACCCAGAACTACCCAGAAGTCACTTTTTTAAAGATGAAAATATTAACGTTTAATTTCTGTACTATCCTAGCCACCCAAATGACTTAAAAAACCTATAATTTCTTCCTTTTTGTATCAATGTAATAAAACTCAATGGAATTAATCGAAAGTCCTGTTTTGCCCAATTTTACAATTTTGGCCCATTGTGATATTTTCAATTTGTTTTATTGTGTTTAATGTAATGTTTTTACTATTGCCTTTAATTCACACATTTTAATAACTTAAAGGAGAGCTTTTCTGTTTTATTTTCTCAAATAAGTTCCTTTTAGAACATGAAAATGTTACTTCATACCCTCTCAAATCTGTTGGAGAGAACTGCATGGCGAATTGCTTCAACATACGTTGTCTCCTTTCTTAGTATAGCCCTGTGACTAGGTATTGCTATTCTTATTTCATTTTTACTAAATAAAAAACTGAGGCCTAAAGAAGCTAAGAGACACCTGGAATCCATGTGTTCATAGGTACCACGTGTGGAGCCAGAGTTAAGAGTAGAAGTATTTGGGTTCCTCCATTAGTTCTCTCAAAATTCAGTTAAATTGCAGGGGATATTTATGCTGAGTAATAATAACTAACATTGTGAGCATTTACACATGTCAGGCTCCTTCTAAGTGCTTTACACATGTTAGCTCTTTAATCCTTACCATAATTCCGTGGAAACAGAGGCACAAAGAAAGTCGCCCAAGAAAAACACATCTAGTAAGCTGTTGAACTAGGGTGTGAGCCCGGCCAGTCTGCACTGTGTTGCCTTAAATGTTATTCTCTTTGCTTGTGTTTCCATGACAGGAACAGATTTAATGAAACAAACGTAAACTGATAATGTCTTCTAAATACTTCCTCTCAATAAACTTAAAGTTATCCTTGAACCCTGTAATTCTGTGAAGTACTTTAGTGGAAATTGAATTTGTTTCCACATTCTAAGAGGTAATTTTTACTAATAGTCACTCATTAATGTTTTATATTTAATATCTAATTAGAATTTTGCTGCCTGGAAAATCCCTTCTTATTCATTACGTAATTTAGAATAATGAACTTCATAACATAAATGAATTTAGGGGCCAAACCCAACATTTTAACTGACAAAAACCAAATTTTAGGGAGGTCCCATGACAAACAAAAAGCACTTTGTTAGCGTGGCTTAACCACGCTCAAACCCAGATCTTCCAAGGCCGTTCCCACGCTGAAGAAAAATGTGAGCATAATAAATGAGTATAGTGTGTGTGTGTGTGTGTGTGTGTGTGCCTGTTGTGTACTGACTCTTCCTTACAAAAATACTTGTGGAGAGGCATGACCTAGTTAGCTGGCTTGCAAGTCTCCTAGGTAAGGCTGCCATTCCCCTGAAAGACGATCAACTTCTAGATGAAAATCCTAGTCTATTTAATGGCAAATAGCCAAATGAAAAGATTTAATTGTCCAAATACTTTGGGGAAAGTTTCTAGGTGTATGTGTGTATTGGACTTTTTTAAATAATTAACTCCTTTTAAAAGTTAAATCTTAAATAAGTAACAGGTTTGCTTATTCATTGATTTGTTGCTGGTTCTAATAAGTACTGGCAAGTTTATTTGTGTGATGGAAGAAAGCCCAGCTGGTAAGACCACCAAATCACATTTTGTTTTCTTTTCTTAAACTCAGTCTGATTGATGCTCTAATTCGGAGGGCAGAATGCTTTTAGGACGATCATTCAGGTGTATATTTTATTCTATCACTAGTTGAAGAGACACAGAGAAGTTTCTGACACACGTGCTATTCCTGTATATGCAGGACTTGGACTTGGTGCTATTTAAATAATTTGTCATCTTGTGCTTAGGGCATTTTATGTGGCTTTGGTTCATTGAATGGAATAATATAAAATTAGAGTTTTAAATTATCCCTGGAAGCTTACGATTAGCAGGCATTCTCAAGAAAACTGAGCAACTAGAGTAAATCATTATTTCCTCTGAATTTTATTTATTTTTCTTAAATTTCATGTCATTAAAAAACCATAAATCATTTTATTATTTTATCTTCGCCCCAATTTGAATCCACTAAGCTATCAGTAATTAAATTATACTTAATCAAGTACCAATAATAATACATAATATGTTATGCATTATCAAAAATTCTGACATTAATCAAAAGGAGACCATTTGTTCCTCCTAGTGATTTAAACAGAGAACTGTCATAATATTCTGTACATTCAAAAGTGTGGACAAAATAAAATTAAACCTTTTCCTTTAAGTCATAACAGAAATATCTGAGCCTGTTTGGTCTGCTGATGGGAGCCCACCTTGCCTAAAGATAGTTTATGAAATAGAAGGAATGAAAAATAAAAGTGTATATTTGCTGTTTCTGGTTAATATCTGTACCTATTCTAAGTTCTTTTAAAAAAGAAGAAGAAGAAGAAGTTCTTAAGATCATAATAAATTCAGGTTTCCACTTTCTTTTTTTCAGAATTTAAAGTCTATAGTGGGAAATACTCTAAAGTGTCCATAAATTTTAACAGTTAGTATCATAAAATATCACAAAATAGCCTGTGAGCTTCACCAGAGCACCTCCTATGAGGCTTCTCTAGATCCTAACACAGTGCCTGGCTCACAGTGATACTCAGTATAACTACATTGGCTAAACTGACTAATGCCTTCGTCACAGAAGTCTTCCTGGATGTTCTGTCTTACACTCCAAGAGCAATTCATTTCCAACACACATACGTTGCATTCTATTGTATTGTGGAGTGTCTGTGTATATATTGGGAGGACAGGGAGGAGGCTTATTTCCATGAATAAATTGTAATGTCATTAGGCATAATAATTGTATATAATTTATTTAGCTAACACGTGAACTTTAAATAACTCTGTACCCTCCCTAGCGTATATCATTAAGCATCTTTCTCCCAGTGAATAAAAACAGAACGAAACGTTTGCTCTGGTGGTACTTAATACCCCTTTTCTCTACTGTTTTCCACTCTGATGTTGCCTTTCTGCACTGCTATCTCTATCAAATGGTCTATTCCTTTGCCTATTAACAGAAAAAGATTTCTCATCACTCAATTATCCTTAGATATAAATTGGTTTTCCCAGGTATTTGAAGTTAATCTTTTAGTCATTATTTGGAATGAAAATCATAGACTCTTCTGTAGGGATTTCTGGTTAAAGTAATGCAGGAGACAGAAAAAGTGAAAAGCATCTATTTATATCCTATTTTGGAGTAGTCTGGTGGGCCTCGTGCTAGCTCGAGGTCACACTTACACGGAAAGGTAATTGGGCAAATAGACGCTGCCCCTCCCCCACCACCCCGAGCTCCACATAAACACATACATTAAAACCCTTCAGCAAACTTAAAATCTCCAGAGATGGCCCTGAACATCGACACATTAGAAAAAAAAATCACAATGATACACTCTGATTGTTGAGATTTATTGTATTGGACCCTTTCGTATGGTATTTATGTATTAGACTCTTTTGTATGGTATTTATTATTTGATCTCAACCTATGAAGAAAGTACTTTTATCCCATTTTACAGATGAGAAAATTGAGGCTTAGAGGAGCTATGTATCTTGCCCAAGGCCACTAGACTATTTGCCAGAGAGCTAGAATTTGATTCCAGATCACTAGGACTTTGAACCCATTTCCTTTTCAGTATTATTACCACTAAAATCTGATGCCACTGAAACACTGATTCTGCAAGTAACCCTGGAAAAGGTGGTTGATGCCAGTGTGGGTCTATTAGTCAGAGTCCCAGAAGAAAGAGAAGGCATATCCAATTGGGTAATTTGAGAAAAGTTAAATATTGACCGTTTACAACAGAGTGGCAGTACCCTTATGCCAATTACAGTGGACATGGTTAACACCCGTAGGCCTCAAGATGTGAGCCTCTGCTTTATAGAATATGGAAATAGAGGGGGCAGAAGGAGGGAGGGAGGGGGAGAGAGGACAGAGCTGCCAGACAGGGCTATGCCTCTTTGTCCAGGAATGCAGTGAGATCCCTGAAATCGTGGGGGTGGGATGGGGTGAGGGCATAGTCTTGCTAGCCTTTTTCATTGGCTGAATCCAACTGAAAGCCAGGAGGCAAGGGAGCCTGAGGACATAGTTGTGCCCCTCAGCCACTAAGGAGAGAGGAATGTTCAGAATGGATCTGGGTTAGTGAGCAAGGAGTGTTAGAAGTGCATCTTCTCTGCCCTCATCCCTCAGATCCACAACCATTTTCTATTACCATAAGTGAAAATGGCAGAGGCTTAAAAAAAAAAAAAATAGCTGTTTGGTTTTGTGCTCTTTAATCCAGGGTTGCAATGTTTTTGAAATGTATTGGTGTGCTTTCAGCACTTCTTAGAGTTTTACTGTATTGTAAACAAGGGAAGTGTGAAATATTAGTTAAGACCTTCCCTCAAACAGGTACATATTCTTTAAAGTTTTGAGGGGTTTTTTATTTGTTTGCTTTTGGTTATGTCGATTCAGATACACGTTACGTAACAAAAGGCACCCATTTTAGTTTTACAATTCTATCAGTTTTCACAAATGTATACAGACCTATAACTAGCACTAAAGTCAAGATATAGAATATTTCCATCATTCCAAAAAGTTCTAAAGAATTTTTTAATGTTTAATCCCACCCAACTCCAATTTCACACACTCAAATGTTTGGTATCCTCTTTTGTTTCTCCTGATTTTAAATAGGAAAATTGGTAATATCGCTCCAATAGCGTGTTGCAAGTAGGGGTTGCTTTTATGGAAAGTATTTTTTTTTCATAAAAGTTAATTTGTTTCCCTGCTTTTCTGAGTAGTATAAAGTATTCATATTAGTCATTAATTCATTTCCTATATATTAGACTGAGGAAAGTTTCATAATCTTGGCTGCAGATTGAAATCACCTACTTCTATTAAATGGCCTAATGGCCTGATGACATCTCATTAAAGTGGGATGTCTAGGGTTAAGACCAAGGCATCAATAGGCTAAGCTTTCCAGGTAATTCCGTATGTGGCCAAAGTTGAGACTCTATGGATTAGACCAATTGTTCTCAACTCTGGCTACACAGTAGAATCTTCTGGGCAATTGCTTAAAATATTGATCCCTTTCCCCACTCCCCATTCTGATGTATATAACCTGTTTATCAAAGTTGACTATAGGAAAAAAAATAAGATTTGAGTAACATATTTCTCAATGGTCAGGCTTTAGTTAATCAAGGTTTTATTATAGTTCTGGGTATCTGGTAACATTCAATAAATGTGAAATGGAGGTCCTAATCCCACAGCAGAGTCAAGAAGAATAAAATATGCTCCCTCTTGGAAGTAAACTGTGTATTTGAAATAATTATCTTGGCAAACTATCACTTTCTGAAAATCGTCCTCCTAGGTAATTTACCTCAAATGGTAAACCTTGTATTTTAAGGAAATACTATATTTCAACTATATTTTTTCACCATAATATTAGGCACCTATATATCTTATCTCAGTTTCATAATTCTCTTCAAGGAAATAGACAGGAAACAAGATTAAGAGACTGAGGATAAGATTTAAACCAGTCTCCCACTTGGAAACATAAATGAGGCTATCGCACCTCTGAGCCTACTACTACTTTGTAAAATAGAGCGATGGTACTTTCTGCTTTCATAATGGCAAATATATACACAAAGGACTCCTAGCCCATAACTAAAACAAAAATGAACTAAGAGTCTCATGAAACCGTTATGGGACTAACAAAATATTTACATATGGTATTTTTTTTAGATTTCAGGAATCAGTAACTAAAATAACAAAAATCTTCTTCTCAGCATAAAGTTATTGATGATTTATTATGGCAGAAATGCTTATTAAGAAAACGTCCTAAACTTGATTGTGTAAATAAATAATCAGCATGCTGCATATTTCCTTGTGCATTAATAGAGCTGGATGTCATATTTAATCCCTCAGACATACTAATGCAACAAACAGCAATTTTTTGAAGATAAGTGTTCTTGGTTTAAAATTTTAAAAATATAAAGCTTGTTTAATTTGACCTTCCCACTTATTTAATTGTTCCACTCATTTTCTTTTCTTTCCTTTTCTTTTCTTTTTTCTTTTCTTTTCTTTCTCTTCTTTTTTTTAGGACCACCTCAGAAAATAGTGTCACCTAAGCAAGAACATGAAGATAGGAAACACGACAAAGTCACAGATAAAGGAAGTGAAAGTGGGACTTCCTGTAATGAGCTCTCCACTTCCAGCTGTGACAGCCACTCAGAGGCGAGCACACCCCAGGACAACCCACCCAGTGCCCAGCAGGCCACAGCTCACCAACCCAACACCTTAACATTGGATCGCCCTTCCAAAAAAGCGCCTGTGCAATGGATGCCCCCACCAGACAAACGCAGAAACAGTGAACTCTTTCAGACGCTCATCAGCAAGTCCCGGGAAACAAACCTATCCAAAAAGAAAGTCTGTGAGAAGCTAAGTGTGGAAGAAGAAATGAAAAAGTGTATTCAGGATTTTAAAAAAATCCACATTCCAGATTATTTTCCAGAGCGCAAGCGCCAGTGGCAATCTGAACTGTTGCAGAAGTATGGCTTATAGTAATCGTCGCATTCCTGCGGTATTTCAGTGACATTGGATGTTTACTACGGTGTCACCACCTGACTATATCCTAACAATGGTCAGTGTGATTCTTGCTGCTCTTCCTTTTTGTGAACAGTGGATGTGGGACAGTATTTTCTTTCATTCTTTTTTGTTGTTGTTTTTAGAAATATGATTTTGAAAAAAGAAAATAAATAAATGTTTATTCAAAATGGCATATCTGATTCAACTCATTTTGCAAGAATGAAAGTAAAATGTGCATGATCAAGAAGCTTCGAATCTTGATTTTTGAACTGTGGTCAACTGGATATGTTTGTCATTTTGTAACTCACCAAAAACAAATCATCATATCACTCCAACAAAAATGACAATATGGATGAAGCAACATCAAGTCAAATGTTAGATGATGGTTTTGGGACCCAAATCCAAAACTGTTTAAATGTTAATGCAATAAAACAAGTTATTATTTTTGCATGAACACAATGTAACAAATAAATCACAAGATGTAGGAAAGATCTATTTGTTGCTTGGAAAGAAAAAAATTACAAAAAAATAAAGCAAAAAAAAAATGTTTCAGGCGAAGCCTATAAATGTAAACTGTCTAGGAGATTGATTTTATTTGTTCTGGATCTGTGATATTTTTGTGTACGTGTACGGTGTTCTGTACGTTAAGATGGTGTAAATATGCCTTATGCTGTTGTGTTATGGCACTGACATTCATCTATTAATGCTAGTCATGATTATTTCTGTGAAATGAGTCCTTACATCAGGCTGTGAAAATTGGTATAATGATGCTCTGAAAGATCCTATTATCATGTTAATCAAAATAATTGAGGGAAATGGTAAAGAGCTTTATGTATTTATTAAAAAAAAGGAAAATATATTAGAATGCCTTGATTTCTATTGACTCTTCTTTGAAAATACTCAGTTGTCACACTGTCTCCTATGTTCCTTTAAAATCCCAAACTGGAGAATGATATGTTCAACTGTAATGTTGACAAGTTAGCATTTTAACATAATTAAAAGTGGATGTAGAGTCCAATCCAGATAGCCCTGGGATTGATTAATAAACCCTTAACCCACAAGAGAAAAGGACTTCATCTGAGAATGCACTAAACTTTTATTTCAGCTGACAACCACATTGAAAGCTTCTCCAAAAACAATTGGGAAGTTACCTCCTACAAATTAAGAGACAAAAATGTCAATAGCAAGCTGAAAGGTTAGCCTGAATGACAAGAGGTTTCTTCCTGGTTGCATATGTGGAAACAAGCTTTCTTACCATAGGCTCCACAGTTTTTGCCTCACCATCTCTATAGAAGGAAATACATAATATCATGAAATTTCACTAAAGAAGAGGCTGAGAAAGAAGGTAAAAATATTCTCAAGAACTGTAGAGCTCAATCTCTGTGGTTTGTTAAAACAGAAGTTGAGCAGCACTTGTGATATCATTTCTTTAATAATATAGCTAGATAAGCATTATTAACTCAAAATGTTTTAATCTACATACATTTTTTAGGTATTCTTAGATTTCTTCATCTACTATTACATAAAATACCATCTACAGTGGACTATTAAAGAAAACCCAGATGTGTCATTGACCTTGAATTACCTATCAGGCTTTAGGGAAAGAGCTACTCTCAAATTCTGCATTTCTCTTTGGGAAGGTTGGGAGTCTTGCCATGGCCTGATGTCTCTGTAACATGCTGGTTAAATGAATAAAGTTGGTGGTTGGGTTGTCACAGTTCAAATTCCACCTCTACCATTTATGACCTGTGTGACCTTGGGGATAATGGGGGATAATATTAATATAGAGAAGACTTAAATGAGGTAATTGAAGAAAAGCATCACTGCCACTCCTGGAGGTAGAGGAAAAGGGGAAGTGTTGGTCTTACTAGAATCCAGGAACCAAGGCTAACAGATGGAGAACTTGGAATACAGGGGAACAAGCTGTCCAATAAGAACTGTAGCCACTAAAGAGTCCCAATCACTTCCACAGATGCCTCCCAAAACAAAAAGAAAGGGGAGGGGGGTGTATTATCTTAGCTTCCCAATTTCCCACCAATGTTCTTCGTTGTTCCAATATGAATGGAAACCAATTGGTAAAGGAGCCTGGGAAATATAATGTATAGAAGTGATCCCCTGATGATACAAAGCTCAGCAGTGAAGGGCAGGGAAGAGATCTGAAAAACACTTCACACCCTGGTCTGTTTTTTCCCAACATAGAACTTCAAATAGAATTGCAATGGCAAGAATTTAGTAAATGTGGCCTATTTCAGATCTATATATCTCTATGTCACAAAAGAAGGAACATCTGACCTTAGTAAATCAGAACCCATTTCAATAATAGTCTATTGAACATTTACCATACACCAAGTATTTGGCTCAAAGGTTAACAACACAGTCAAGAAATATGAATTACCAGCTATTGCCCTTGGGGAGAAACTTATGGTCTGATTCTCTCAAACCATCACGCTTTCACCAGAGGCTAGAATCTGGCTAGCCCCATTTGGGGTGACAAGGGTATCAAGGAAGGCAGCTAGAATGGGGGCTCTTCCCTAAACAAAAGGAGACTCCAGATTTAACGATGAGTTGGGCTAAAACTGGTATATAAATCTCCTTTTACAAAGGTTCAGGAAATAAAATCTGGAGAATCACCCAAAGCCAATAGCGCTGGAAGCTGACGCTGAAGTTGAGTATTTATGGAGAGTAAAGGTATTTTGGAGCTCACATATATACTTTTTGGGTATTTATGGGTTCACGTGGTATACCTTTGTTTGCTACACAGAAGACACTCAACTTGTGACCCGATGTCTTATTCTTGTTATTTTTAATGGAAACATATTGAGTACTAAAATGAAATAAAATAAAATAAAATAAAATAAAATAAAATAAAATAAAATAAAATAAGAACAGGAAATAAAATTAATTGCGAGATACTCAATTTTGGAAAAGTGGACTAGACATATTTTTCCCTTTTCTCCCACTAAATAAAACTAAAAACCCCAAACATTATATATAAACACACTTAAAAGGCTCTGAAAAGCTTAGAGAAGAAGGAAAGCTAGGTAGGAATATTGGGACCCAAAGCACAACATGGTGATGAATTTCCTGGGTTTTCTTTTTACCTCATATACCCCAGTCTTGGAGCTGAAGAAGTACCTGGTAACCCAGAAAGAGTAACAGGCACAGACAAAACAAACAAACAAATCTTGCTCTCTCTAGCCACAGGGCCAGGAATGGGACAGTCTAGAAACTTAGCAACAGAAAACTTTTAGGTAGTAACAGCTATGCTATTTTAGTTTTCAGGGTAATTGACACAACTTCATTACGTAGTAATTTTAAGGCTCCCCACTTTTTAAGTAAGATTCATTTATTTATTTGAGAGAGACAGAGAAAGAGAGAGAGCAAGCGGGGGTGAGGGACAAGAGAGGGAGTGAGAAAATCTCAAGCAGATTCCCCACTGAGCATGGAGCCCAGGGACCCTGAGATCATGACCTAAGCTGAAATCAGGAGTTGGACGCTTAATGGACTGAGCCACGCAGGCACCCCAGACTCGCCACTTTTTTAAAGACTTTTTTAAAGACTTTTTTAAGGTGGTTTAAGTTCACAGCAAAACTGAGAGGAAGGTGCAGAGATTGCCCACGTACCTCTGCCCCACACACTCCTAACCTCCTCCACTATCAACCTCCCCCCTCAAACAGGTACATTTACTACAATCGATGAATCTACATTGACTCATCTGACTTTTTACTATCTACATTGTTTTGCCTTTTCTAGAATGTTATATGGTCAGAATCATTTAATACATAGACTTTTCAGATTAGATTCTTAAAGTTAGTAATATATATTCAAGTTTCCTCCCTGTCTTTTCATGCTTAATAGCTCATTTCTTTTTGGTGCTGAATTACATTCCACTGTCTGGATGTCCCACAGTTTATCCATTCACCTTACTGAAGGACAACATGGTCACTTCCAAGTTATGGCAACTATGAAAAGCTGCTGTAAACATCCAGGTACAGGTTTTTGTGGGGACTTAAGCTTTCAACTTCTTTGGATAAATGCCAAGGAGTATGACTGCTGGATCATATGGTAAGATTATATTTGGTTTTATAAGGTTCCATCAGATGGTCTTCTGAAGTAGCTGTACCATTTTGCATTTCTATCAGCAGTGAATAAGAGATCCTATTGTTTCACATTCTCAGCAGCATTTGGTGTTGCTAGTGTTCCAGATTTGGGCCATTTTAATAGGTTTGTAGTAGTAACTCATTGTTTCAATTTGCATTCCCCTGATGACATGTAATGTGAAACACCTTTTCACATGCTTTCTTGCCACTTGTGTAACTTCTTTGGTGAGATGTCTGTTAGGGTCACTGGCTCAGTTTTTAATCGGGTTCGGTTTTTATTACTGAATTGTAAGAGTCCTCTGTATATTTTGAATAACAGTCCTTAATCAGATATTTCTTTTACAAATATTTCTCCTAGTCTGTGGCTTGTTTTATCATTCTCTTGACACTGTCTTTCACAGAGTAGAAGTTTTTAATTTTTTTTTAAGTTTCATTTATTCATTTGAGAGAGAGAGACAGAGAGAGCATGAGTGGGTGGAGGGGCAGAGGGAGAGGGAGAAACAGACTCCCTGCTGAGTGGGGAGCCCTATGTGGGGCTCAATCCCAGGATTCTGGGATCATGAATTTAGCTGAAGGCAGACACTTAACCATCTGAGCCACCCAGGTGCCCCAGAAGTTTTTAGTTTTTAAAATTTTGATGAACTCTGGCTTATCAATTATTTCTTTTATGGATATTGTATTTGGTGATGTATCTAAAATTTATTACCATACCCAAGGTCATCAGGTTTTCTTCTACGTTATCTCCAATCTAGGAGATTTGTAGTTTATCAGTCTACATTTAGGTCTGTGATTCACTGTTTTTTGGTCTGTTATTCATTTTCAGTTAATTTTTGTGAAGGGTACAAGGTCTGTGTCCAGATTCATTTTCTTGCATGTGGATGTTCAGTTGTTTCACAACCATTTGCTCCATTGTATTGCCTTTACTCTTTTATCAAAGATAAGTTGACTATATTTATGTAGGTCTATTTGGGAGAGCTCTATTTTATTCCCTTGATCTATTTGTCTATGTTTTCACCAATACCACACTGTTTTGATTAATGTAGTTTTATAGTAATTTTTGAAGTTGGATAATGGCAGTCCTCTTTGTTCTTCTCCAAAATTGTGATAGCTACTGAGTCTTTTGCCTCTCAATATAAACTTTAGAAACAGTTTGTTGATATCCACACACACAAAAAAAATAAAAATAAAAAATCTCTCTGAAACTTTTACTGGGATTGCATCAAAGCTGTAGATCAAGTTGGAAAGAACTGACATCTTCACAATATTGAGTCTTCTATCCATGAACATGGACTATTTCCCTATATATTTAGTTCTTATTTGATTTAATTCATCAGAGCTTTTGTAGTTTTTCTCATATGGATTTTGTATCAATTTTATTAGATTCATACTTAAGCATTTAATTTTGGTAGTGTTCATGTAAATTGTAGTGTGTTTTTAATTTCAAATTCCACTTGTTCATTGCTGGTATATCAGAGCCCCTCACTTTTTGAAGAATAAAATCCAAACACTCAGGTATCACATTATAGGTCTTCAATAAAGCGGTTTCATATCAGCTTACCTCTCTTGGGCAACAAAGCACTCCTAAAACTTAGTGGCTTAAAAACAATAACCATTTATCAACTCACAATTCTAAGGATTGGCAGTCTGGGCTAAGATCAACTGGGCTGTTCTTCCACTGGGCTCAACTGGGCTATTCTTCCATTGATCTCACCTGGGCTTACTCACCTAGACAATTTACTGGTAGTTGTCTGTTGCTAAGTAATCTATAATGACTTCACTCTATATTTGGCCATTGACAGTCTTCAATCATTGTGCCTCAGTTCTTTACATATTCTCTCCAGTAGTCTAGCTCAGATTTACTCACACAGTGTCAGGGTTTCAAGAGTATGAGGCCAGAGGTTGTAAGGCTCCTGGAGGCAGTGCTCAAAACTCATACAGTATCACTTCTCCTTCATTCTCTTCATCAAAGCAAGTCTTCTCAAATTCAGCGGATATGAAAATATACACTACCTCTTCATGAGAGGAACAGCAAAGAGTTTCTGACCATTCGTAATGCACTGTGGATCCAAACTACCCTTTCCAGATTCACATCTAGGAGCAAACTCTGCGCACCAGTTACCACCGATTTGCTCAGAATAAAAATTGTCACGCCCCCCACAGTCGTACACACAATCTTCATTCACATTTGAAATCTTGCCCATATTACATGTTTCAGTTCAAATGGCACCTACTCTCCAAAGCTTTCTTTAATTCCTCAGAGAAGAATTATTAATCATTCCATTTTCAGACATCTCAGACCTTTTAAAAAATATCTGGCTGAGTTGATGTACATATTATGTTTTATAATAGAAAAGAATAACTATATACATTTGTATTTCCCACTAGTTTGAAAGATTTTTCATATAGGTTAAGCTCTTACTTTTCTTTGAATGAGGAGAAACAATGAGTATACTGTTTCTAGCACACAGTAGGTATTAAAAATTTTGGCAAATGGATACACACACTTTTCAATGTAAGAATCTATCCAGCAGTCTTTGAAAGATTCTATTCCTGCCTCACTACCTGCTAAAAGCTATTTTGCAATGTTTTCAGGCCAAATCCCACCCACTGGTCCTCACTGCTAATCCCTCAGAGAGAGATTACTCCAATGAGTATTTAAAAAATGTTTCAGTTTATTCCAATTTGGATGAATGTGATTTTAACATCCTCTGCTACAGATTCAGTTACTAGGCCTTAAAATCACTTCTCCCCCACAGGGTTTACCTTTTGTTTAGCATATAGTAAGCATAACCTGTGACCACGTGTATTGGTGTTTTTAGTTTAGGTTAGTTAAGCTATATGAAAGAATAGTATGTTCATTTTAAGAGGATGCAGTTTGTAAGAGTTTCCTATAAAGCCCTTAAATATGAGATCTATTTTCTTCAAAAGTATTCTCCCTCTCCATTACTTAGTCCTGAAAACATTCACTTTCAAGCATAACATACATAGGCTAAAAGAATCCCACACCTGCAGAGTTGAAAGAATCTTAAAAGTCATGTACATTTTCTATATAAATGAGTTCTAAGCAATCTGTGCCTATTTCTAGAGTGCCTACTATGGGCAAGGCACTTTACCAGATGTATTGAAGATACAGCAGTAAATAAGCAATAATAAAAATGCCTAAGAGCATATGGATTTAATTTCAACCATACAATGTGTACACAATCACTATGATAAAGTGTAGGCAGTGGCATGGGCTATAATAAAAGCACAAATATTGCTACATAGTTTTAGAGAAAGAGACAGCTTTACGGTAGAAGTAGAATTTGAGCTGGGATGTGAAAGAAGGGGGATTTGGATTTGGACATACAAGGATGTTGCAAAGGAGACTCTACAAGGAAGGAAACAAGCCTTCAATATATAAGAAGACTGCAGTAGGTGAAAATATTATAGAAAATTTTTCACACAAAAATATCACTGAATACATTTTTGAATATAGCTTTTTTAATGACTAAATACTTCTTACACTGAAGAATATATTAATGAAGACTATTTTAATAACAATTTTCATATTCAAGATTATATCCTTATAACTAAATTCTTTTTTTGTTTTTAAGATTTTATTTATTTAACAGAGAGAGACACAGCAAGAGAGGGAACACAAGCAAGGGGAGTGGGAGAGGGAGAAGCAGGCTTCCCGCTGAGCAGGGAGCCCGATGCGGGGCTCGATCCCAGAATGCTGGGATCATGACCTAAGCCAAGGCAGACGCTTAACGATCGAGCCACACAGGTGCCCCATAACTAAATTATAGCCGCCCAGCCTGTTTTTCCCCATGGCCTGCAGTCTCTAATTACATCAGCAGGGAGTTAAGGTAGAAGCAAATTTTTCTTTAAAATGCTGTTAAGAGGGGCTTCTGGGTGGCTCAGTTGGTTAAGCGTCTGCCTTTGACTCAGGTCATGATCCCAGGGTCCTGGGATCAAGCCCCACATCGGGCTCCCTGCTCAGCAGGGAGTCTGCTTCTCCTTCTCCCTCTGCTCCTCCCCCACTGCTTGTGCTCTCTCACTCTCCCTCTCAAATAAAAAAATAAAATCTTTAAAAATAAATAAATAAAATGCTGTTAAGAGACTGAATGGAAACTAATGAAAATGAATGAAAAGAAGCAAGTGAATTAGAACTCAGACCAATAAAATATTTTTTTTCTGGGGAGGAATATTTTAATCTAACATTTTTAGAATTGTGGATGCCTGGTGAGAATAAAAAGCAGATTAATTGATAGTTGGTTTTACTGGCATTTTACAATTACCTACTTTCATTGCCTGCATCTGGGGCAAATTGGTCCCATCACCTATGCTTGATGTCCATGGCAGTTCGAGGCAGAAGACAAGCTAGGAATTACGGTATAGTTTAACAAGTGCTAAACTAGAGGCATATAAAAGGATTTTCTACTGCAGCTATAAGTTCACACCTTCATCCTGTTCTACTTGGGCTTCAGTAATAAGGACTATACTGCTCTGCCTTCAACCTTTTTCCTTCCAGTCCACCCTATGAGGAAAAAACTTACATACCACCTTATGGAATTATTGAAGACTACATTTTCTGCCTGTTCTCCTTCTTCCGTTTTATCACCATGTACAAATGCACGCACACGGGTATCTTTTGTTTCCAGCTATTTCTGACTATGAGCTATCAAGTGAAATGTGCCACTTCTTCCTTTGTGTCCACAAAGATAATATTTATTATGTCAGGGACAAAATTCATTAACTGGTGTGACTGTTCTCTTCTGCCTCTCCCAAACTAAAGACAGTTTGCCAGCTCAGTCCTCAGCTACTTGGTGAAACAGAATAAACAGAGATTGAGAATGGAAGACAGTACATAGCCTTTTCCACCATATTTTCCCACTTTTCTTTAGGTTTTGTTTTCATGGCAGAGTAAGTAATAAAAATAAAATAAAATAACCATTTCTCAAACCCTAATGAAATAATGGACCTAAGCTGTGTTATCCGTTGCTGCTAAAATTATTACATGAAAAGATAGTGGGAAACTGTACAATGGGTGGATCAGGCTGCTCGTAACTGATCCCACTGTCTAATCTTACCCTCATGTGTAGAGAGACCCCAAGCGTTAGTGCCTCTTGATGAGAAGCTATAGGAAGATTATAGCACCAGCTATAACGTACTCTTACCAAAACATTAGAGCTGAATCTGATAAGTCTCTGGATGTATACTGGTAAAAAGATGGACCTTACAAATTCAACTGGATTTTTAAAAATTAAGTGAATAAAAGAGAAAGCAATAGATTGGAGGTGGGGTGGGTAATGGAGTGAATACTAGACTTGAAATCTTAAGAAATCAAAACATGATCTCAGAAAGACTAGTTGTATATGCAAACCAGAAGGAGTGGAGAGTGTGGTCACGGAGAAGGGTTGTTTTAATTGGTGATTTTTGGTTTTAAAGAGAATCCAGAGTCATTTGAATCTACTTATTCCAACTTTCTTTGCTAAGGGTTTGACTTCCATAATTCTGTCATCGTTGCATGATTGATTAATCAATCCCCAAGAGCTCTCCCTATGTCCTATCAAGTAAATAACTCATACCAGGCAAGCTTATCCTTCATAATTCTACTCCCTCACTCAAAACTCTCAGTGGCTCCCTCTCTGCCTCCAGATTATATTCAAAATGCCCAGTCTGTCATTCCCAGTTCTCTCTCCACTGGCCACACTTTATTTCACTGTCCCAGTCCCTCATTCCTATCAGCCTCAGTTCCAGTCAGACATATCCTCTTCCTGTTTGTTTGTTTCTGCTCTTTCTATTCTCCAAATTTGGAATTCCCTTTTCCCTCTAAGGTTTTTCATACCAAGTCAATAACCCCATCAAAGTCCAGATAAAAGCATTATAGCAAACGTTGCCTGGGTTCAAATCCTATCTCTACCACATAGTAGCCGTAGGTAACATGGTGATGATAATGGAGCCTATCGGAAGAGATGTGAAGATTTAATAGATGTAAGGTACTTTAAACAATATTTGGCATTGGTCAAAAAACCTTTCAACTACCTATAAAAAGACCTTCTTGCCATGAAGATATTTTCTTACTTGAACTTTTTTAGTAGAGATACGTGATTGTTATACCTCCAAATATTTTCACACGGTGCCTTAGATTCATTTTATAATTACATGAACGGAGGGGTATAATCTCTGCTATTGTTGTATTTATTATCTTTAAGTTGTATTTTGCACAATTAGGTACTTCATAAATGCTTATAATTAATTAAATATAGAATATCCAAATTAAGTAATATAAGTAAACAAATAAATACATTAATGACTTAGTGAATGAACGAATGAGAGAGTAAACAAAGTAGCATGGATTTGTAAGGTGAAACTTCAAGACAAATGAATGATCTCAAATGCCCAGCTTGTTCAGCTATAGGATGCTAATTTGTTACTCGGGCTGCAACCTTAAGACTCCTGAGTTATGGCCTCCCATCAACTATTCATCAACTTTCTAATTCAGAAAACCAAAGCGTATCTATTTTTCATCATTATAGCTGCCCCTTGTTTCTTAGTAAAATTAATTTGCGATACAAAATTTGAGAAAATGTGCTATTTTACAGAGGTTTCAAAATCATAGCTAAACTTATAGAGATCTTCAGTGTGCTGAGGTAATTTTAAAAAATAAACTCTGACACAAATCAATGTTGACATTTTAGAAGCTTATCCATGTAAATATTTGCTCTAAGATTTAAATCTATCTATATCACTGTAGTAAAACTGAATTATCTAAATACAAATATACTTTGAGATTCTGCTAAAGAATTTTTTGGGGGGTGCTCTGGTTCCAAAGATAACATTTCTCCTAAATTTTGCTCAATATTAAGATATCTCATTATCTGACTATTTTCTGTGTACATAAAAATTGACATCAAAATGAATTTCTTCTCTCTCCTTTTTAGTGAACAAATGTTATTAGTGTTTTTTTAAGATATAATCCACTTACCATAAAATTCACACTCTTAAAGTATACAATTCAGTGGTCATTAGTATATTCACAACGTTGCAAAACCATCACCGCTATCTAATTCAAGAGCATTTCTATCGTTCCATAAAGAAAGTCCACACCCATTAGCACTCATCTCCCAATGCCCTTTTCCCCCCACCAGCCCCTTGGCAATCACTCATCTACTTTTATTCTCTCTGGATTTGCCTATTCTGGACATTTCATATATATGATTCCATATATGTGGCCTTTCGTATGGAGCTCCTTTCATTTAGTATAATGTTTTCAAGGTTTATGGATGTTGTATCATGAATCGGTACTTCCATTTATTTTCAAGGCTGAATCATATTTTATTGTGTGGATATGGGACATTTTGTTTATCCATTTATCAGTTGATGGACATCTGGGTTGTTTGCACTCTTTGGATATTATAAATGATGCTGCTGGGAAGATTTGTGTATACTTTATTGAGAAAGCCTATGTATTCAGTTCTTTAGGGGACGTACTTAGGAGTGGAATTATTGGATCATATGGTGATTTATGTTTAATTTTTTGAGGGACTACCAAACTCTTTTTCACAGTGGCTGCAACATTTTACATCCCTACAGGCAGTCTGTGAGGGCTCCAGTCCTGACATCCTCAGCAACATTTGTTGTTGTCTGTCTTTTTTATTACAGCCATCCTCGCAGGTGTGAAGTGGAACTATATTGTGGTTTTGGTTTGCATTTCCCTAATGATTAATGATGGTGCGCACCTTTTTATGAACTTATTTGCCAGCTATATATCTTTTTGTTGTTGTTGCTGTTTTGAAAATGCTTATTCAAGTTCTTAGTTCACTTTTAAATTGTATTATCTTTTTATTATTAAGTTTTAGAAGTGCTTAATATATTTTAGATACTAGATCCATATCAGATAAAGGATTTGCAAGCTTTTTTTTTTTTAATGTTTAAACCAATAAGTCTCCTATTCATTACCAAGAGGATCTGTGTGCATGCTAAATCATGCCTTCAACACTCAAACAGATTATGACTCCATTTTGGCTTTTACTTACTGCTTTCACCAAGCCTGAACGTCAGCCAGTGGTGAGAGTTTAAGACATTCTCAGGTCCCTCCTAGGCATACATACAGCCCTATTGCACACAGCCCTACAGATTCATGTGGACTTGTAGATTCCCAGAAATAAGTTGGAGCTTTTTTCTTTCTTTATTTTTAAAATTAACTAATTAATTAATTAATTTACTATTTTATTTTATTTATTTATTTTATTTTGGAGCTTTTCAAAGTCTCCTATGGACACGTCATTCCCTAGCTTTCCTTTTTAATTATTTTGGTCAGTTTGTTGTTTGCCCCAACTGTTACTGCCATAGGTAGCTGTGATGATAAACCATTGCCCCTGATTATTTTCAACAGCATCCTCAAGAAAAGACTGTTCACACTAGAAGAAGTCTGAGTCAGGTCAAATAAAAATAAGTCCTGCCAGTGAGATTTTCCAGGAAAACAAAGGAATTGTACTTTGGAAGAACTCCAGCCCCATTTCATTCCCTCCAGAAGATGCTAGACCTCTGGTTTTCATTTTGATAGTCAGCTGTTGGTTTTCAAGGCCAACACAGGCACAGGAGAGAGAGGTCTGGGTATTGATCAGGTTGAAATGCCATAAAACTCACTTTTATTACCAAGATTCAGTAAAATCTTGAATAAAGACTCCCTAAATTGTTGCAAGTTTTGGTTAATTTCCAAAGTTTTAAAAAGTTAATTTTTACCACTTTTGCCAATTGTCTCATTGCTTTTCTGGTGGAAGAGATTTTTTTAGAGGTTCTTATCCATTCCTGCTCTATCAGTGTTTTGAAGTTTAACATCATCTTCATGTTTGTCCTGAGAAAATTTTTTCACAAATAGGAAATTGCACGCTTTCTATGCACAGAAAATGTGTGCTTATCCAGTGGTATTATACAGAATCTTACAGGGTCAAGCCATTCCCTCCATTGTCTTCTCAGACACCCTAATTCAAATTCAGCATAATTTGACTCCTACGGAACAGAAACCACAGGAACAATCATTTTCCTCTTTAGTTATATTTTTGCTTCTTGATTTTATCACTCTCAGATTGTATTATAATCCTATGATGAATTATGCACCATGCAAAATAAGAGTGCAGTGGAATAACATAAATCAAAGAATATGTGATATGTGAAAGCTGTATTTCTCATAACTGAAAACACTGGCGGTTCTGATCTAATGATAATAAAAACACTGTTATATCTGGATTTCTTTTCTTGGACAAAAACTGGTAGTGATCAGTAAAAAATCCACTTTTCATAACTGCTTTCATTGTTCTAGAGTTTCCTGCTTTCTCCATGGCATGATAATCACCTCCCTCAGTACCTGGAATCAGGCGCCCCCGTGACAGAGGCCAAGCTGGAGCCCCGGCACTAAGTAATCAATCCAATCACTTCAGAAGAGCTCATATCTTAGTCGTGATTAGATCAGACTGCAGTAAAAGTTTGCTATGTAGAATAGTCACCTTTCTCAAAACATTTGTCAGTGGAGGAATTATTTAACATAGAAAGTTCTATTAAGGAAACAAGATCACCACTCGCCAGCGGAAGTGCCCTTCAAAGCGTTGGGGAGGATCCGTCTCACGGGGAATAGGATGTGTATGGTTATGCAGGCACTGGCCTGGAACAAGACAGCATAATGTCCTCTTAAAAACTTATTTTTAAATAGTCCTTTTCATAGGGAGCCTGGGTGGCTCCCACGGCTGAGCCTCTGCCTTTGGCTCAGGTCGTGAGTCCAGGGTCCTGGTATTGAGCCCCGCATGGGGCTCCCTGCTCAGCCGGAAGCCTGCTTCTCCCTCTGCTCCTGCTTCCCTGCTCCTGCTCTCTTGCTCACTCTCTCTCTATCTCAAATAAATAAATAAAAGTAAAAAAAAAATCCTTTTCAATTTGAAATCCAAATTGTTTTTGATATCACAGTAATAAACTCTCAGTCGAACTAAATCATTAGCGTATTTCCATAGGCTGCCTTTCCACTTCTCCCTCATGAATTCAACACCCTCAGACTTTTTCCTGTTTGAACTAGGACAGTGCACATGCAGGAACAAGGTAGCCATTTCATAATCACAGAACTGCTCGTGGTCTGTGTTAACAATATTTCAGAGTAAAATTCTGAATATACCTATCCACAAAACACAATTAAATAGATCCAATATCAAATTAGAATCTTTCTTTTCTTTTTTAAAAGATTGTGTTTATTTATTTATTTATTAATTTATTTTAGAGAGAGAATGAGAGTGAGTGGAGCGTGGAGAGCTGGGTGGTGCGAGGGGGAGGGAGGGGGACAGAATCTCAGGCAGGCTCTGTGCTGAGCACAGGAGCCTGATATGGGGCTCTATCTGAGGATCCTGAGATCATGATCTGAGTCAAAATCAAGAGTTGGGTGTTTAACCGACTGAGCCACCCAGGCCCCCAAAACTAAAATATTCCTAATAGTAAATAAATCATCACTAAGAAATCTATTTCTTGCCACCTGGAGATGTGAAAAAAATGAAGTGTGCCATAAATACTTAATTTTATATTCAGCAATCTTGCTTTTAACAATCATCACTGTGCTCCTATATAGACAATATTTATTATCTCAATGAAGGTTTAGGTCATTACTCCTAGAATTGAAAAGGAAAAAACGAAATAAAGTTTTATTTAATGCTCTTAATGTTACCTGAAAAAACTGAAATGATTTTTATTAAATCTATTTTTAAAGCAGAACTTCTTAGATTCCCCCATTTGATAGTGGAAATCACCTATAGATGAGAGCAGACAGGACCTGTGTTTCAAATTAGTATGAAATTTCCAGTTCACATGTACTGTTGTCAATGTCTATACTGAAACAGATGCCTGTGTAACAAAGTTAAGGACATAGCTGAAATTTTTATTTTGAATGATCAGAGTTTCCTATACTGATAAGTGTGCCATTTCACTACATCCATCACTCTATTTGTCTGTTCTCTATTTGCAAAATATAATTCTTATATTTTAAATAGTCATTCGATAAAGAATTATTAATGTAGGAAATACCCCATAGGTTGTCCTTCTGCACTTGTCCTACTGGTTTTTGAAGTATTTGTTTTTTCTCTGGGTAGTTAAAAAAAAAAAAAAAAGCTAATTGGAACTCTGGCTAGAGAACCATTCATTTTTTTTATTCAAATCTGTACCCACCATTTTATTTACACATTCATTCATTTGTTATAAATTTTTGCTTATTTTATTCTTGTTTTTGTTTTTTATTTGATTACCAAATTAAATGTCAATGGGTAAGAAAGATGTGGTGGCCTCAGCGTCTTACGTCAATAAATAATACTGGTGTAGAGAAAGCTAACAAAATAGAAGCACAGAAGCCACAGGAGATCACGTGGATCTTAAGCGATCTGACAGAGAAAGGGAGGTCTCCTGGAAGACATCTGGCCTGTATCTGAAGAATTAGTTGGATTTATCTAGGGAGGAAATGAAGGGGATGACACAATGCTTTTGTAGAAAGAAAATACTTTCAAATTCAACAGAAAGCTTTGAAGGAATAAGATAAGAAATCCAGAAGATGGAATGCAGAAAGATCAAGCTGTAGTAGTTGGTGGAAACCTGAGCCTTTTGAACCATATCAAAGACTGTCTTTTTTTTTCCTGTGGACAATGGGAAGCCAATGAAAGTTTGGAAATTGGAGAGTATGTGAAGTTTTTAGACTATTGCTGTGTTTATAGAGGATGGAAGTTCAGAGTTTGTGTATAACCAGATGGAATTCTTTCATAGTAATCCAGAAGGGAAATTATCTATTTAAACAGGGTGATATGATCCTCTCAATAATGCAGAAAAAACATTTGACAAAGTACAGCATCCATTCTTGATAAAAACCCTCAATGTAGTAGATATAGATGGAACATATCTCAACATCATCAAAGCCATATATGAAACACCCACAGCTAATATCATCCTCAATGGGGAAAAACTGAGAAATTTTCCTCTATGGTCAGAAAAAGACGGGGGGGGGGGCGCCTGGGTGACACAGTCGTTAAGCGTCTGCCTTCGGCTCAGGGCGTGATCCCAGTGTTCTGGGATCGAGCCCCACATCAGGCTTCTCCACTAGGAGCCTGCTTCTTCCTCTCCCACTCCCCCTGCTTGTGTTCCCTCTCTCGCTGGCTGTCTCGCTCTGTCAAAATAAATAAGTAAAAATCTTTAAAAAAAAAAAAAGAGTACATTTATAAAAAAAAAAAAAAAGAAAAAAAAAAAAGACAGGGATGTCCACTCTCACCATTACTATTTAGCACAGTACTGGAAGTCTTAGCCTCAGCAATCCGACAACAACAAATAAATAAATAAAAGGTATCTAAATCAGCAAGGAAGATGTGAAACTTTCACTGTTTGCAGATGACATGATACTCTATGTAGAAAGCCCTAAAGACTCCTCTCAAAAATAGCACTAATACATGAACATAGAGAAATCTGTTGCACTTCCATACACCAATAGTGAAGCAGCAGAACAAGAAATCAAGGAATCCATCCCATTTACAATTGCACCAAAAACAATAAGACACCTAAGCATAAACCTAACCAAAGAGGTAAAAGATCTGTACTCTGAGAACTATAGAACACTTAGGAAAGAAACTGAAGAGTACACAAAGAAACGGGAAAGCATCCAAGCTCAGGGATTAGAAGAACAAACATTGCTAAAATGTCTATACTACCCAAAGCAATGTACACATTCAATGAAATCCCTATCAAAATACCACCAGCATTTTTCACAGAACTAGAAAAAATAATCCTAAAATTCATGCGGAACCACAAAAGACCCCAAATAGCCAAGGCAATCCTGAAAAAGAAAACCAAAGCTGGTGCGCGATTCCAGACTTCAGCTCTATTACAAAGCTGTAATCATCAAGACGGTATAGTACTGGCACAAAAAAACAGACACATAGATCAGTGGAACAGAATAGAGAGCTCAAAAACTCAGAAACAGACCCACAATGGTATAGTCAACTAATCATCAATAAAGCAGGAAAGAATATCCAAGGGAAAAAAAGATGGTCTCTTCAACAAGTGGCGTTGGGAAAACTGGACAACAACATGCAAAAGAATGAAACTGGACCACTCCTAGACCATACAGAAAACTAAATTCAAAATGGATGAAAGATCTAAATGTGAGATAGGGAACCACCAAAATCCTAGAACAGAACACAGGCTGCAACCTCTTTGACTTCAGACATAGCAACTTCTTACTAGACAGGTTGCCAGAGGCAAGGGAAACAAAAACAAAAATGAACTATTGGGACTTCATCAAGATAAAAAGCTTCTGCACAGCAGAAGAAACAATCAACAAAACTAAAAGGCAACCTGAGGAATGGGAGAGATATTTGCAAATGACATAGCTGATAAAGGGTTAGTATCTAAAATCTATATAGAACTTACCAAACTCAACACCCAAAAAGCAAATAATTTAGTTAAGAAATGGGCAGAAGACGTGAATAGACACTTTTCCAAAGAAGACGTGCAGCTGGCCAACAGACGCACGCGAAGATGCTCAACATCACTCATCCCCAGGGAGATACAAGTCAGAACCACGATGAGATACCACCTCGCACCTGCCAGAATGGCTAAAATGAACAACACGAGAAACAGCTCCTGAAACCAATATTACACTCTATGTTAACTCACTAGAATTTACATAAAAATTTGAAGAAAAAAAAAAGCAGGGCGGAAAACACTGGGTATGGAGAGAAGTGAAGTAATTGGAAAGCCACAGGGCTATTAGGAATATATTCTTTTCTTAGGATATCTCAGCACATTTGATACAGATGCCTCTGTTGGCTTAACCCTTTTATAAGCTTTTTATCACCATTGTAATTTAACTGTCAATGGGAATTAAAACTAAGTAAAAAGAGCAGCTGATCCAAAAGGAATTCCAGTTCAGTTAGTTATTCACTACTTACTGGCGAGTCGCTTAGCCTTTTGGAATTAGCTCTTCCTTTGCTATATAGTGGAGACCCATCCAGCGGATAATACATGTACTTTATAAACTACAAATCGAGATAACATAATTATTAGCAGGAAGTAAGTTCAAATAGGTTGGCAGCAATAATTATGCACCTAGAGGAAGCTAAGAGTATACAGACGGGGAATAAACTATTCTTAAACAGACATTGGGAATGGGAAGTTTATTACCCCATTACACATTCTAAGTCACAGCCTGTTGACTGTTTCATCTATTTGTCACATCAAACATCTGCAGAAATCCCATTAGCCTGTGTAAACCCGTTTAAAGTCTAGCTTTGCAACTATAACGCCAATAATTCTTTTTATCACATGCTATATGAATATCAGAACATTTCCTTCCCCTCCTGTGAAGACCACCAGCAAGCTGACCCAGCACTGTCTAGCTGCTATATCTGTAACCCTTATATCATTTATATCATGTACTTCCAGGGCCAGAAAAAATGCACGTCCGGTGCCTCAGGTGTTCCAAGGTTAGTAAGCATACTTCTCATTATTTGTATTTACTGGCAACATTCATGTATCTTTGATAATAACAAAAATACAATTACCTCTAAAGTAAGTTAAATGACCGTAAAATTCCCTGGCGTGAGTCCCTGCTTTCTGAGCTCCACACTAGGAAATAACCAAAATAATTACAGATTGACTTTGAATCTTTTCATTTAAATCACTTTTTGTTGAAAAAAGTAATTCTAAATGGCCATATGCTGATATCCTCCTAATATTTGGGAAGATGAGGCCCACTGGAGTGTTTCACTGGATTTAGATCAATTAAATCTAGCCATTGGATATATTTCAAAAGTGGCAGGGTTCAGACACAGGATGTCAGATTGTGCATTGAAACCTCCATTTTACTTTATTGCCGGAAACTTTGTATCTTTCTTACTGGAGCCTTGTGCATTTGCTTCCGCCAGCAATTCTTCAAATCACAGGCAAAAGGCAGGCATGCCTTTGATCCTAAAAATGCATGGGTTAATGCTTCTGGAGGGAGTTGCCTAAAGGAGTTTTTCCATGTGTTTGCTTTTCCTCCTCTGGTTGTCTTTGCAACATTATTCATGGTTACTGTTAGTCCACCTGACCACACTTTTTTCTTTATTCCTAGCTCTACGCACATGAGATATCATGGCCAAACGTGGTGATGTTTGACTAACGTCATCAGGTGCAAAAAGCAACCGATGGAAGCTGGTTGGTAGAATCTCACTGTCCTGCGCCCGGACCACCGTGGTACCAGTGACAAGGTGTGTGAATAGCAGCACCAGTTAACCTGCTCTCCTTTGTGCTGACTTGGCTGCTTCTCAAGCGTGACTTTGAGTTTTATTCCCGGACAACCATAGTTATTAACTTTCCATTAAATTTCTCTTCAGATTATCAAAACAAAATAAAATTAAATCTTACACTATAAATGGTGGGGGGTAGATAAATAAGAATTCTGGCACGTGGATTACGGCGGCGTTTCATTATTTTGCATCTCGGATGAATTTGAGGTGTTAATTAACTGAGCATTTAATGTAAGTGCCCCTTTCATTTTAGACCTTGTTGCTCTATTTTTGTTTGGTTTTTAAAGAAGTCTTAAGAATCTATGTTTCTGTCTTAGCTAGAATATAATTGACACACTTTCTCATGAGTGAGGGTCTTCCTTCAGCCTTAACTCTTAGAATTTCAGCTGCTTCTAGAGATCTGTGTAGACAGGCAAGGATGGTCAGTTGAATATTTATGGGCCTCCTGACATATTGTAAGGCATGCTTCATTTGCTATATTTTTTCTTTATGTTTGTTAATCAAATACCATAAAAGTCTTTATATAGCTATATTTTGTCCTTTTTGCTGCAAGCGCGCAATGAACCATGATTCCTTCAGCTGTGAATGCAAGTTTTCTCCCTTGGCATGCGGTTTCAGAGGAGGAGGAAGGACCACATTGCCGTAACATATCCACAAACACCAGCTCTGGTACAGTAGCTATACGGAATTTTCACACTAGAAATTCATTCTCATTTCTTTTAACTTTGTCTTTTCTCTTTAAATGTATGAATAACTCTAGAGTAGATAACAGGAATTAAACTGTTTACAATAAGGTGTGAATGACCTGGGTCAATTTTCTTTCTCAAAGGAAGAGGGCATTTAGAATGTTGGACATGGGTTATGGTGGTTGAGGGTTGAAATGGAGAAATAGGAATCAAAATGCCCCTAAGGGACACTAGATCTATTCGACAGTGTTTCCTGGTGCCGGTCTGATTTCAAGTCCCCATCACTCTTTCATAAAATGAGTGCCTATCCCTTGCAGCCAATGATAGCAAGCTAGGTCTGCATTCAAGTAAAGAAAAAAAAAAAGTCTCAATGAGAGAATTTGCTCTCAGCCATTTTTAGCGTTCCCTGTATGATCTCCAGTTCACCCAGTGAAGATTTAATAGCTTTTTCAGTTAACTCATCATCCTAAGGTTGAGTACAATCATGTCTTGCATTGCCCTTGCTTCATTTTAGAATATATTTATAGCTTGGATCATTGTGCCACAGGGTCCTCAAACAATACAGGCTGGGTAGGCTAAGAGAATTTCTTGGACATTTGTCCTCAGATAATGTTTGCTTCAACTGTGAACACAAGGAGTCAGCAAACTATTTTTATGAGTCCAAGTCACTACACAACCTAGGCCATTCTATTTTCAAGAAACAATTTATATAATCTGTAACAGGATGAAAAGAACAAAATAAAGCATAATATGTCTTCAGTGTTTCCATCTTTCACTGTCAAAAGACAATTTTGCTTGCTTGCAATTCTGTAATATCTCTGTTAGCAAATAGAAGAATCCCCCTTCTTCATGCACCAAATAATAAAGAAAAAGATGTAATTGGACTTTATCGTTGTAATTTTGGAAATCAAGGAAGGAAGCAAGTCACTAAAAAGGAAAGAACAGTGACTAGGCCATGTCCTTTGTCCTTGCTTGGGCTTGTGTAATTGTTTAAAAGATAACTTGTTGCCAGAGGTCTGAAAAAAAAAAGTAGGTGCTATTTGACCTTTCTTAATGTCACTGCAAATAGAAAATAAAGGGACTTCACAGAAAGGTTCTTCAAACTAATATCTGTTGCTTGGATAAGTGAACCTTCCATTCACGCTTTCTTAAAAACTAATTTGAAGCCTCATCAGGGCAAGCACATCTTCTCTGATTTGGAGGGAAAAATCCTAAAACATTGTGTTCTAAGTAAATATATTTATTGAACATTTCTTTCAACATCTCTATTTACTTTCTTTTAGTATTTTCACCCAAACAAACTGTACACTACTCCATTTCAGAAACTTACGTGGTTTCCTTATATTTCTAGAGCATGATCAATTTCATCTCTAGGAATTTGATAATTAATAGTTTTGCCACAGAAGATATCTGAGGACATTTGTTATCACTCATAACGTAAAACCACTTGCTTTTTTTTCCTCAGGAAATATGAAATTTTCTCTTTCCAGTTTTGCACACTTTGGAGAAATTGAAGTTCAGATAGCCACAGCCATAGTATTAATCTCTACATTATTGGCTTTATATGCTAATTTTTCCCTATGTGCATATAATATTGTCATTATTCTAGGAGAATCACAGAGCAGACATTTTACTGGTTTTGAGACTGACAATCAGTGTTGAATGATCACTTGGGTGGCCTGAGCATAACGACGACCCATATTCTTCTCTTTTAGTGTCTTCTCTGTTGCTTCCTGATTGAAGTTGTCCTCTGTCTCGCAAGACACAGCAGCTTTATATCCCAGCACGTTCCCTTATCCTTTTTCAGCTCCCACATTTGTCATTTTTATATACCTTACACTGTAGCCCAATAGGATTGATCATCATTTCACAAATAACCCCAGGTTTTCAAACTATTTTATCATCTGGAATTTCCTTCCACACTCATAAACAGATAACTGTTTCTTGAAAACTATCTCAAATTTTTCTCCCACTTTCTGATTGACAAAGACCTAACCTGTACCTATTGCAAATGCCCACCGAGTCAGGTTTGTCCTCTATGATAATTACAGACTCAGAATACTTTATATTAATAATCATTTACGTGCTTATTCCTCTCTTGATATGTAATGTTTCTAAAATCCTAGAATGGGCTTCATTATCAACTCTGTATCCATGTGTGGGTGTTTGTGTATATACATATTTTTATTTATTTATATTTGATATATTAAAACAATTAAAAATTGAAGTGAAGAATGGGAAAGATGGAACTCAGAAAATGAATATCTTTAAGAAGAAATGAAAAAGAAAAGCAAAGGCCACAACCATACATTACTACCACTAATGGATTTGGTTCACAGTATCAGAAATTCATTAAAGTTTGGAAGAAACCTAAGGTTAAATAAATTTAAACAAGTTCAGTACACATATATTATCTATTATATGTACAATTTTCCACACTTCTTACATTTATACAAATATCTATGAATGCATACATATGCACGCTTATGTCTTTTACTTTCACTAAACTTAAATCATATATGCAGTAGTTTGCAATTTGCTTTTCTATTTTAGCAATTTAATGAATATCTCCCCACATCAGTAAATAGAGCTAATTGTTCTTCTTAATGACTATATCATATTCCATAATTCAAAGTATATCATAAGTTATTAATGAACATTTAGCTTGCCTCCAGATTTATTTTTACAAATAAAACTAATACGAATACCCTTGTTCATATATAACAATATTCTCAAATTTTATTTCTTTGGAACAGAATCTTAGATGTGGGATTTCTGGTCAATGGGTGTACCCAGTTACAATTTTAATATATCATGTTAAATTAATCTCCATGGAGACTATAGTTGTGTTTAATTTTATCTGTTTCCTTGATGTTTATCCATAGTTGACATTCCTAATAGTTTGAATTTTATTTCTAATCTGATGGCAAATAAAGTCCATAGCATTTTAATTTGCATGTCCATTGCTATATTAATTAAAATTTGTCTTTAATGGTGTAACTCTCAGTACGTATATTTCCATTTCTCCACTCTTTTTCCCTAGGCCAATAGTAATATCTTTTATTTCTCAGTAGTTATTTCTTCAATAATTGGACAGTGTCTATGTGAGTAAGGCTTATGATCTCTTGCCTAATATACAAAAGAAGAACAAACACGTTTACATTATTAATTAGTAACAGACAACTTCATTTTGTCCATCTCGTCTTCAAAGATATGGAAAGGGTAGGAGAAGGTGCTTACTTTATATTTTCCTCATATGTCGCAGAATAAAAGCATAAGTCTGTGTGCATGATTTCTATTTTTTTTAAGATTATTTATTTATTTATTTGACAGAGAGAGACAGCCAGCGAGAGAGGGAACACAAGCGGGGGAGTGGGAGAGGAAAAAGCACGCTCCCAGCGGAGGAGGGAGCTTGATGCAGGGCTTGATCCCAGGACCCTGGGATCACACCCTGAGCTGAAGGCAGAAGCTTAATGACTGAGCCACCCAGGGGCCCCTGTGTACACGATTTCTATGAAATTGAAAGCTTATTTACCTAACTTAAACAATGATCTCTTGAAAATATCATTATTTCTATCCCAACTATTCTGCCCTTAATTGGTCAAGGGTATAGGGAAATAAAATAAGTGATAAAGTGTAATGTCCAAGATGTAATCTATGTCTAAAATACACATATATATTATATTTGCAATAAATGTATTTTGTATGTTCATTTTCAGATGTGTTAGCATTCTCAAATTATATATAGAGATATATATAGATTGATTCAGCAATATAAACATTCAGTGTTGTTTTAATAGCATTATACATTTAGATAGCACTTTCATTTTATCTCCAGTACTTATGCACAAACACATTAAATGTAGACAACTATGTTATATATCACTAAGATTCTCCAATTAATTTCATTTTAATCTGTCCTCTTCCGTGCTTTCCATCTCAGAGTCAATAACTCTTTCCTCCTACCTCACGTGCCCTGTCAACTTTCTTGTATCTGAGTAATTTTAAATGAAATCCTATTTATCATTGCATGCTTGGTTTCATGTACCCCTGTTAACACCAAGATTATTAGACACTATTTTGTATGTATAAAATAAGAAAAAAAATCCTTGTACCACTACCAATTAAAATCAGCATTGTACCTCTATTATCTTTTGGTCTTTAAAAAGTGTCTAACAAAAATTCCTAAAACTGTTGGTACTGTTCTTCTCTGCTACAGTTGATAGATCTTAGAGCTACTTTCATATTATATGAATATGGGGAGGATAAAATTGATGAGAAGAATCATGTTGTACTTGGGGATGAGAGCAAACCATCACCATGAGCCCCCCAACATTGGTGGTACTGGTGCTGATTGGTGGCAGAATTCCTGGTTGCATCTGTGCAATTTTTAAATTATAGTTATGGTTAAACTGTGAAAAATCCAGTCAAACAATGAGTTGTTTTGTAAACACAATGTTAAGTAGCCTCTTCAATAAAATAGATTCCTTAAATTGTTTCTGTTTTCTCTCTTCTGGATCATGCACATATTTTAAGCTACCAAAATTCATCAGCAAGTCTAAATTATCGTTTCCATCTAAAAAAGATAATTCATAATTATTACTACCTGGAACTATATTTAGCAAATATGAATAGTGGGGGGAAAAAGGCTCCTATCTGTTATAATAAAAATCTTGCTAGAAAATTTGGATTATGTAATAAAATATCAAAGAATTTCTAAATGTTTCTGGCCAGTATATGTAGTTAAATACATACATATATATATATATAATCGACTTTGAGAAGAAAATCTTCAGTAACCTCGTTCTGATAAATAAAAAGTCTCTATCTCAACTTTCTCTTACAGTTCTTTAGATTTTCTTGACCTTCCTTTTTTTTTAAAGTTTTCATCTTCCATGAAAATATGCCTAAACCTTTATTTTCATATAACAATAAGAGGCTATACTTGTTTTTAAAGATTTATTTATTTATTTTAAAGAGAGAGACAGAGAGCAAGGGGAGGAGCAGAGGGAGAGGGAGAGAGAGAATCTTAAGCAGACTCTGCACTGAGCGCAGAGTGGGGTGCAGGGCTTGATCCCAGGACCCTGAGATCCTGACCTGAGCAGAAACCGAGAGCTGGAAACTCAACTGACTGTGCCAACCAGGTGCCCCGAGGCTATAGTGTAATCAAATAGGCTTTTGTGTTCTAATAACTAGACATTTCTGGGACCATTGTCTTCCATGCATGTTCTGAATCCTCACTGTCACAAGTTCCTGACTCCTCATGGTTTTATCAGTTAAGATACACTGCCAGAGGTGAGTTGTAATAGTATTTAATACAGGTGCTTTGGTAGCTTACTACTTTCAGCCGAGCACCATTACAGAGATCTAAAATATCTGAGAAGACTCAAGCGCTTGTTCAGAGAGATGCCAGAAATAAAGTCTTAGCCTTCCTGCAGATTCTGTTATTTTTACCTCATCTAGTTCTACTGGCCACAGTCTATCTAATGAGAACATGTAATTACCGTGCATAGTCATAAAAAAGAGGACTTATTTACTTAATTCAAAAGTTTTTGGATAAAAACATTTCGATTTTAGCAAAAAGTTTAATTCATTACCTCATAGACACTGAATTCTCTCCATTCCTCCCTTTCTCCCTCCTTCCTTCCTTCTCCCTCCTTCCTCTTTTTCCTTCCTTCCTTCCTTTTTCCCTTCCTTCCTCTTTCTCTCTTTTTTCCCTCCCTCCCTCTTTCCCTCCCTCCCTCCCTCTTTTCTTTCCTTCCTTCCTCCTTTCTTTCTTTCTTTCTTTCTTTCTTTCTTTCTTTCTTTCTTTCTTTCTTTCTTTCTTTCTTTCTTTCTTTCTTTCCTCTTTTGTAAAATTGGCTTCCTTGTTTTGCAGAAAAGCTGGTGCCTGTGTTGTTAGAAGCTCTTTGTACTTTTTGTTTTATTACATGGTTCGTGGAGCAGAGAAAAGAGAAGTCTGAGAATGAAAGAATTTTAGAAGACCTTGTCCCAAGGTGTGTAACCAAATATGGATTATAAAATGAAGCCTAGAAAAAAATATTTCTGGTAAATTTGTCTTTTGCTCTGATTGGGGGTGGGGGTGGGGAGTTTCCTTGCTAAACTTTAAAATTTATTCTCTACTCATGACATTCTGAACATTACATAGACTTTACTAATGATGCTATCTCTGCCTATCAGAATTTTATATTACTGGGCAATGAATTGTAAAATCCAGAACAAAAATAATCATTTAAGGGCCAAAAGAGAGAGAGAAAGGGCAGTAATAATGCATTACAGTGAGGCTAGACTAAATAAAACCTTAGTATTACTTTATGTTATAGGATGATAGAAAGTGAGAGGAGAAGTCAGGAAAATGTAGAAAGCCTAGAAAAAAGAAATTTTTGAGCAAAGACAATACAACAGAGGAAGTGCAAATGGGAAAATGAAAAAAATAAACGCAAAACACAGTAGTTTAAGAAGGAGAATGAGAAGAGTAGAAAAAAAGAAAAGGTCAAAAGTGAAGGAAAAATAACCAGAAAAATAAATGGTAGGAAGAGTAGAGAGGGAAAACAGGAAGGAGGAAAGAAGGAACAGAAGAAATATTGGATTTATCAAATCAAAGATGATTTAATCAGATATGAATGAAAAGAATGCTATGACATCCAGTCCTTCTTTTGAATTTGTATCAGAAGTGACTGATCAGTGTACTTAAAATCATTCCACGTGGGAAAAATAAACAAAATGCAAATCATTCAAATGCTTTTTCTGAAGAATAAAATTTGCTTTCATCTTTTATGATTCTCCCAGTGTTTCATTTGTGTGTGTGTGTGTGTGTGTGTGTGTGTGTGTGTGTAATGTGCAGATGTGTATTTACAGATTCAAGGCTGTTTCCACTAATAATTTTCAGTTATATCTTTATATTTAACAAAATGATTATTTAATTGGACTTTTCCCGGGAAGTTAACATAGAAGAAAGCAGAGATTAATATTCATTTCAATTCTACGATTTGAGGTTTTGAAAAGATGGACCTGCCTGATTTGAAACAATTAAATGATTAATTAAGTTTTCCCAATAGAGTGAAACCTCTGCTATTAAAATTAAAATTTGTTTTACCAGGGAATAGCTGTCTGTAACCTCTATAATATTAATAGCGAAATGCAAGAGAAAATAATGAATGAAAATAGCCCAAAGGAGAAATAGAAACCGTTTATATCGGTGGAGGCTGAGATTTAGAGCTTGAATTATTTCACTCATACAATATAAGACATCTGTATAATGACAGAAACAAAGGAAGTTTCAGTGGTCAGAGAAAGGGCTGCAGAGGCTTTATGATTAGTGATAGGATACACTGAAGGGTTTTTGTTGTTATGTAATTAACACTTGCTAATGACTTAGGATCGATGTGATTAATGGACCGTTCTCTCTGCAAATTTGTTTTCCGTGCTGCAGGAAGAAATAGCACGACACAGTGGTGAAAAAAATAATAATATAATTAAGGCAAGAACAATGACTATACAAAGAATAAAAGCAAAATCTGTCAAAACAGCTCTAGAGCAAGTCCAAGAGGAGCCCGGCTCTCTTTCTGGATGTTGCCTCTGACAAGAAACAAGGGAGAAAAGCTTTACCCAGACTCACTGGAGACTTTAATTTGTTTGAACAGAGGCACTTCCAAGATCACTGATTTGTGAAATGTGCCCAGAGCTGAGCCCTCAGGAGCACTTTCAAAGAACAACCTAGCCTTTCCCCTTTGCCAAATCTGTTTATTTATTATTGAATACACACAATGCATTCATCCCCCTGTTCCCCTGGCCTCAGGACAGATTTTTTTTTTAAGCCATTCCCAAGACTCCTACTTAGTCTGTCTGAGCACTGGCAAGTGTAGAGAGGGTAAATACACACACACACACACAGAAGCCTATATACTCTCCAGGTATAGAGTATTTGTAAAACCAGATGGACTCCTCCAGGTGCTCACGCAGGACGCGACGCGGGTGCAATGGCTTTGTGTCCGCCATCAGGGTTGGTGAGCAAAGGGATGGAAATTTGAATTCTGCCTCCCAGACACCTGGGTCCTCTATGAATTAGTGAGTGCGGGTTGAAATAAGGAGATGTGGTTGCCCCAAATCCTCTGCCTGCCACAAGAACCAGCTGTCACAACCTCAGCCCAAAGTTGCCTGTTCCCACTGGGCCAATGGGAATGGCCGTTGAAGCTCAGAAGGAAGAATGTTGAAAACAGAGACACGGTGTCTGCATTCCTCTTCCCTCTTAGTCCCTTCAGATAGTTGTAGGGAATGAGTGTATGCCTGTTGGTTGAGCATAGATCACTATACTGAACTCCATAGTAACTTTGCTGGTTTTCTCTTATCTCTAAACATATTGTTAGATCAACAGACTTCTAGAATTTCATCACTGCAAAGGAAATTAATAAAATAAGGCAAACCATTGGTTTGAAGAAATCATACTATTTATCTGTGAACATTTGAAAAATGAAGAGCTCCCAGCCAAAGAAAGCAGCTCAGAAAGACAGCCCAGTGCTGTTGCCTGCTATCCTGCTAACTCCCTGAGAACCTCTTGGAAGCTGGCCTAAATCCTAGATCGAAGGCAGCCAGGAAGGAGAGAAGGAAGGGAGCCCCTGACTTAAGACTTTGGTACCAGTTCTGAAATCAGGGCCCAATGCAGTACACCGATGCCTTGTAATATGGGCTAGATTGGGTCTCCCCCAAATTCGTATCTTGAAGTGCTAACCCCCTATATCTCAACATGTGACTGACAGGGTCTTTAAAGAGAAAATTAAGTTAAAATGATGTCGTTAGGGTTGGGGGTGGGGTGTTAGTGGATGGAAAATGACCAACAGGAAACATCAGGGATAAAGGAGAAATCTGGCTAGACCAACCTGACAGGGTTCTTGCTGAATGCAGGTGTGGTGATCAGACACCACCTGGGGGATGACAGAGGATGAGGCACCCCATCAGATATCCAGGGCAACCAGGTATCAAGACTGGGGGATTTCAGTCAAACTGCCTTAGCAGGATGTTGTACTCTTGTTAAAACTGGACAATGGAGAAATGAACACAGAAGCCCCCAAGTCACAATCTAGTTGAGAAGACGGTTCTAGGGAGCTTAAGTAGAGTTTGGTCAAGAAAGAATCTTTGTCAGCCCTAAGCTAATGTGACTGGTGTCACACTGAAGACATGGGCAGTGGCAGAAGGAAGACCATGTGAAGATACAGCAAGAATCCTGACCAGCTATAGCCAAGGACAGAGGCCTCCGAAAGAACCAACCCTGTCAGCACCTTGCCCTTAGACTTCCACCTCCAGAACTGTGAGAAAATACATTTCTGCTGTGTAAGGCCCCTAGTCTATGGGATTTTGTCATGGCAATCTGGGCACGCAAATGCACCTTATAATGCCCAACTCCAGGTGGCAACCACACATCGCAGGTTCTTGTTCAGGATCTTTCTGAGATGCAGTGACCATACTTTCTGCTTAACAGTGAGTTCTGCCAGCATCAGGATACATCGTCATTCATTGGGACTGTGGGTGGAAATCTCTGTAAAAGGGCTAAAAGTGCTACAGAGTTAAGAAAAACAAACATTTGGGGGACATATGAATTTGTGGTTTAGACATGACCCAAAACTTTGTTCTCTCTGGGGTGGCTGGGTAAATGCAGCACAGTGGGCTGGATTCTAGCGGGGGCTGGAAGAGCTGAGCAAAGGGAGCAAGGAAAATAGATTAGCAAGTGGAAAGCCATGCATTGTTTACCACAAATTCACAATGCATTCAACTTTCCTGACAGTTGCATTCTATTCTAAGGACCAGTAAAAATCACTTAGGGTTAAGAAGAAGTTGACTGCCCCATTTTTTTTGTTTGTTCATTTGTTTTACTGTTGCCTGGCTCTTCTAGGGCACTGATTCACTTAACCAGTACTTAATTCTAGTAAAGTCTATTTTCTTCTCTTTCTTACACAGACCCATTAGTGGTTTTGGGGGCTCTCTGTCTTAAAACTATATGACAGCGACTCATGGTATGAGGCCCTAAAGAAAATGGAGGAATAACAAGTTCTGAGTGCTTTCACCTGCTCCCTTATTTTTCCTGCCACCTTCCATAAAATTCTGAGTGTAGGGACTTAACTTGGGCACACCCAGTAGAGCACTGACTCTGTGACACTGTACTCTATGACATTAATACATATTTTAAAATTTAATTTCATAGGTTGGACAAATGGTAGGTTTTGAATTCAGACACACCTCAGTTCCAATGTAGGTTTTGCTTTCTTTCTAGCTGTGTGATTTTGAGCACGTGATATAACTTTTCTGGATCTGTTTCCTCATCAATTAAAACACACTTTATAGTATTGCTCTGAGAGTTATATGAGATGATGTATAGAATGCTTAGTAGTCTTTGGCCCATAGTAAGACAAACTAATATCTCAAAATATATTGGTGGTGATGACGAATATGATGAAGATAAAATAAGAATGTGTTGATGTCTCCACTCAATAAATATAAATATTGAAGCTCAGAAGAGTTGTCTAATTGGTCCTAGGTCACACAACTGGTAGGTTACATTCTTGGAATTTAAACCTAAGTCTGCAAGCTTAACCACTTTGTTATATTGCCTCTTAACTCATGGTTATTGGACCTCCACTATGTAGCAGTGATGATGCAAGCTCTGGAATTACAAAATAAATAGTGATATGAACCTCCAAACTAAAGGAACTTATATCTTGCAACTTACCCTCTAAATACTTTTGCCACTGATGTCAAGATGCATGTTACACTTTCATTCTTACAGCAAATGGGCACAATCATTTTTTAAGAAAGCTATACAATCCTGTTTTCATTTTTACATTATTTGTTTATTTCTGCTTTTAGGGGTGGATAAGCCCTAAGGCATTATGTGAATCGAATCTAGACTAAGCACTACATTTAATAGTCTTGGGTTTCCTTTTAAGCTTTCAGAGTTCCAGAGCATATTTCTTTTGTTTTCACATTGCCTTATTTACTTGATATCTTCTGGATGCATTTGGTGGTATGAGCCAATAAATGCACGATGATGATATACTCTACATAGAAGATCCAGACAGACAGCTGTCTGAAGAGAATGTGATAGAAGAAACTGTCCTATTATTAAATATTAAATACATAAAAATTCCAGGATTGTAACAAATGAATTAAAGGAAGGCAACTGAGAATTAAAACTGCAAGCCTGCCATTAACTCGCCCCAAGAGAGACTGCAGTATTCTCAGTACACTGAACAATGAGACGCAACGCAATTGCTTCATTCTCAAGGCACAGTGAGTTAGGAGGAGCTCTGCCCCAAAGTTATAAAAATAACTGTCTTGTTGCTTTGTTTTTTCCTTCCTTAGCAAAGTATAGGAAAAAGCATAACTTTGTAACTGACATTCTATTTTTTTTCCACTTTTGAGTGGAATAATGCATCTGGTGCCAGTGTGATACTGCACTAAAAGGATCTTTGGTTTAGTAGCAAATTTAGTGTCACATGCACAGTAAACTACCAAGTTCAAGACTGAATTGGTTTTTAGATAACTTAGTGAATAAATAAATAAAGAAAAAAGAACAGAACTGTTCTTCAGTTATCTTAATGATGCAGGAAGAAATTGGGAAAATATTGGGTCTGGGTGTTCTAGACATTACGTCTTTGGGAAGATTACCATTTTCTCTTATTTAAATTTAAATGAAATGAAAGTGTCATGTATAAATAAAAATTATCTTAAAAGTGTTAAAATTTAAATAAAACAGAGGCAAATTCCCATAGTTTATTAGTAGTAATAATTAGTTTGCAAATCTCCACCATATATTGTGCCTGACCAGTATATCAAGGCCCAGTGGGAGAGACCACATGACATTAAGAAGTTCTTGTAAAGAGGTAACACTTAGGTTTTCTGACAGATGTCTGTATAGGGCTCAATCAGGCATCAAAGTGAGGTGGTCATTACAAAGATACAAAAATACCTAGTGGAGGCCAAAATGAATTCATTCACTTTTTTATAATATCTGAATCTCAGTAAAAGCTATGAAGTATTAATTTTTTTTTTTGAGGAAGTGATATTCCACTTCAGTCCTGAAAGAAAAGAAGATACTTACCAAGTAGAAATTGGGGAACACCAGGTGGAATGAGATGTCAAAATTCTTCCAAGGAAAGGAAGCAAAGCTACTGAGAGAAATGAAGTAGCATGACTCACTTGGGAATCTCCAAATAGCTTAGAAGGCTGGTTACTCCTTCAGGAATGAGTAGAAAAATGTGTGGGAGGTAAAAATGAGCTGGATCATCATTATTGGCTAACAATTCTCCGTAAGTCTCTAATATGTCAGCACATCTTGTAGACAAAGGCACTGACATATTTGTGGTGGACTGTCTTTTCAAGGATGTTATTAAATAGACTTGGAGCAGAAGTAAGTTTTGTTCAGTGTCCCGTATAACAAACAGAATATCTTTCTCCATTACAAAGGTTTGGCAACTTTGCTCCCAGCCCAGGCTAAACAATTGGATTTCTGTCATCTCGGGTTTCCTCAGGTGTGTTACAAATGCATGTATGCAACAGCGATCTGGACCCACCTCAGTATTGGTTCTATGGGACTTGGGGAGCAAGAGGTACTATTATTATGCACATGAAGCTCATACTGCTTGCTGTGCCACGAATAATAAAATCCCTTTTCTCTGACCCAGAAATCTCATGTCTTCTACCAGGACCCATGAAGCTATAGTACACTAACTTGTAAGCTTGTAAATAGAGTAAATTCTCAGACCTTTCTCTATTCGTAACAATTAAATAATTCTAAATTTAGTCATCTGTCCCAACAAATATTTTTAAGTGGCCCTAATGATCTCATCGGTGTTCTGGGCTTCTAAAGAAAAACAAGTAAAATGTTCCCCATTTTCACGGATCTTACATTCTAGTCGAATTGGAGGAAGATCATAGGGGACACCTCAATAAGTAAGATATATGATATATTACATAATGATGAGTGTTTTGCGGTAAGGACAATGGGCAGAGAGTTTCAAGGTCATGGCTAAGATACTATAGCTTACAATTTTAAATAGGATCTTTAGGGAAGTTTTGACTGAGAAGGTGACATTTGAAGAAAGACTTTGAAAACATAAGGAAAACTTTGAAAGGCCATTTGACTATTTCTTAGAAAACTAAACATACTCTTACCATACAATCTAGCAATCACATTCTTTGTTATTATCCAAATGAGTTGGAAACTTATGTCCACACAAAAACCTGCAAACAAATGTTTACAGTAGTTTTGTTCATAATTGCCAAAACTTGGAAGCAGCCAAGACGTCTTTCGATAGGCAAATATATAAACAAAGTGTGGTTCATCCATGCAATGAAATATTATTGATAAAAGGAAATTTTCTGTTATGATATGTAAAATAGATTCATGTTATATTATTCAAAATAGAGAAGTTACAACACAAAAAATAAACTCTAATATAAACATGCAAACTATGGATTTTGGCTAATTTTATGTCAATATTATCTATCAATTGTACAAATGTACCACACTAATGCAAGATGCTAGTAATAGGGGAAACTCAGGGTGGCGGGCGGGGCGAGGAGGTATATGAGAACTCCACGTACACTCCACTCAATTTTTATGTGAACCTAAAATTCCTCTAAAAAAGTCTATTAAAATTATTTTTAGAAGTTAAGGAAAAAGTCATTTGGAGAGAGATAGGATAAGAGAGCTCTAGAATAGCAAATGCAAAAACCCTGAAGCCGGAACATGCCAACGTGTCAAGAGTGAGGAGGCCAATGATACTAGAACAAAATGTAAAAGGGAAAGGCTGGTAGCAAATAAGGTCAGAGCCCTAATAGCATCACACTGTGCAGAAGGTATGGAGGCACTGGCTTTTCTGAGTGAAATGGGGGAGATGTTGAAGGTTTCAGCAAGACTAACATAATCAGTGCTAAATTTTAGATGGATCATGTTGGCTTCAGTGTTGAGTATATTGTAGGGAATGCAAGGATAGAAATAGGTGAACTAGTTAAAAGTCTCTTGCAATAATCTTGGAGAGAAATGATAACATTTGGACATTTGGATCAAGAATGGAGCAACTGAAAGGATAGAGTGAAGCTTGGAGAAGCAGATGGAGAAGATGTGAGGATGGCACTCTTGAGGACAAGAGGAGGAAGTCCATTTTTTTTTTTTTTAAGATTTTATTTATTTATTTGACAGAGAGAGACAGCCAGCGAGAGAGGGAACACAAGCAGGGGGAGTGGGAGAGGAAAAAGCAGGTTCCCAGTGGAGCATGGAGCCTGATGCGGGGCTCAATCCCAGGACCCTGGGATCACGCCCTGAGCCGAAGGCAGACGCTTAACAACTATTTTGATTGTGATAAATTTGAGATACATAATAGACATCACAGCAGAGATATGGAGTAGGTGCCTGCATATACAATTCTAAGCAGAAGTCTGACAGGAGATACCAGTTCGGAAGTTATTAAGCAACAGTACTTGGAAATTTAAGAGAAAGGAAAAAAAAATGAAATACTTGTCTATAAGACTGGGGTGTAGAAAGTGAGTAAACCTAGAATAATGCAGGATAGCATTAAAGACCCACTTGAAATTTGTGGTCATAAGAAGCAGCAAGACCAGGCAGCACGGATAAGTGTTCTCTTCAATAACATTCAACTGCTTAGCTATAGGGATTGAGAATGCGAAGAATTATATTTAATTAGGGTTGGAATTTTTTCAGGTAACTTGGAGAAATAAAAGACATGGATATCACGTGAATAAGAAAAGAGTCACCGTAGGGATGGACTATGTATTTAAACCAGAAATTGAACATATATCAGTGTGGAGAGACAGAGAAAAATGGTAGTCAATTAATTTTAGGTCCTGGTGAAGTTAAGATGTATTTGGAGTTGGTGTATTGGAGAGAAGAAATTGGAAAGGAGGGAAGAGATGCTCCGAAGTGATACAGTTTAAAGTGAGATTTTTTAGGAGTCGTCCAGCCCCTGGTACTGAAAAAATCTAAGATAAGCTATGGAAGTAACAGGCTGAGATGAGGTGGAAGACAAGTCATTGAAGAAATCAAAGAACTGATTGCGGGGTTTCTGGTCTGGCACGTAAGGAGCTTGGAGTTGTCATTCCACGCTAATGACAACCAGGAAGTGAGCAAACTAAAAACCAACAACCTTTTTTTGATCAGTCAGAGTTGAGGTCACAGGGCAAACTGCTGCCTTCAAAATGGGAGGGACGGGCAGGCAGCGACAGAGAATCATAACGTACCAGCCCACAGACCCACCAGTGGAAATCTCTGAGGGAACCAGGACTGCGGTAGGAAAACTGGAACTGTACTGGAGGAATTGGTGGAAGCTCAGTGTGGACAAATCTGAGAATTAAAAACAAAACAAAACAAAACAAAACAGGAAAACCAACCCATTGGGACCCTGTCTTAGGGCAAAATACCCACACTTTTGTGAATTTTCCTCTGGGACTCTACCAGATTCTCACAGTGAAGACTGGAGGAAAAAATCCCCTTGTGCTTCCAACAGGGGGAGAAGAAAAGTAGCCACAGTATTCTGTTCTTTAGCAAGCCTGTCTTCAAGAGAACCTACTGTATGAGAGCCTGACCTACTGGGGTTTTATCAAAGCCAAACTGACCTGGGAGAAGGGCAAATACCCAACTCCAGCCCCCTCTAACCATTTTGTCCCACATTAGATGGGCAGGGCACAGAAATCTAAGAAACAGGTGAAGTTTACAATCCAAGGACACAGGCTCACTGAAAGACTGAGATTTATTCGTAGGAATGCTTCCCCTCCCCTTAACACCTCACCACCACGTTACTGAAGGCTTATTCATTGCAGTTCTTTTTACTCAGTATGTCATTTCCGGCTTTCAACAAAAAATTCCAAGGCATACTAAAATGGCAAAAAACACAGTTTGAAGGGACAGAGCAAACATTAAAACTAGAATCAGATATGGCAGGAGTATTGGAATTATCAGACTAACAAGTTAAAATAACTAAGATTAATATGCTAGGGGCTTTAATGGGAAAAGGAGACAACATGCAAGCACAGATGGGCAATGTAAGCAGAGATGGAAATTCTAAGAAAGGCTCAAAAGGAAATGCTAGAGAGAAAATAAACTGTAACCGAAATCAATAACATCTTTGATAGACTCATTAGTAGACTGAATACCTCTGAGGAAAGAATCTCTGAACTTGAGGATATATCAATAGAAACTTCCAAAACTGAAAAGCAAAGGGGAAAAAAGACTGGCAAAATGGAACAGAATATCCAAGAACTGTGGAACCACTCCAAAAGGCGCTAGGTATGTGTAACAGAAATACCAGAGGGGGAAAAAAGAGAAGAAGGAACAGAAGAAATATTTGAAGCAATAATGGCTGAGAGTTTCCTCATGTCAGATGCCAAAGCACAGACCAGAAAGGTTAGAGAACAACAAACAAACAAACAAATAAACAACTCTACCCGGTTATATCATATTCAAACTGCAAAAACTCAAAGACAAAGGAAAAATCTTGACAGAAGTTCGAAGACAAAAATACTACACAGGAGCAAAGATAAGAAGTATATCAATTTTTCAGAAACCATGCAATCTAGAATGGAGTGGAATTAAATTTTTAAGTGTTGAGAGAAAAACAACAACAACAACAACAACAACAAAGCCTGTCTAGAATTGTATAGCATATGAAATTATCCTTTATAAGTGAAGGAGAAATAAAATCTTTTCCAGACAAACAAAAATTCAGATGATTTGTTGGTGGTTGATATGTCTGACAAGAAATCTTAAAAGAAGTTCTTTAGAGAGAAGGACAATGATAGAGGTCAGAAGCTCAGATCCACATAAGGAATGGAATAGCATTAGAGAAAGAATTAGTGAAGGTACAATAAAAACTTATTTTTCTTATTCTTAATTGAGCTAACGGATAATAGTTCAAAATAATAACAGAAACAATGCATTTGATGATTATGTTGATTTGAACGACAACAATAATGTAAGGGACAGGAGGAAGGAGTAAGGAAAACTGTTACTATAAGGTATGTGTAATACCTGTGAACTCATATAGTGTTATTTGAAAGTGGATTTGATTAGTTGTAAATGCATGTAACTACTAAAAAAAGCTTGTAAGAGAAGCATAATTGATATGCTAAGAACTGATGGGCCTGGATATTAGCAGTGTCGTCCACATGAATATTGAAATTTCCAAGAGCAAAGACAGAAGTTATGCTGGGAAAATAGCCTTGAGCCAAAAACTTAAGTATTCAACAGATGAGAGAAAATAATCCTAAAATCTGTAGAAGTTACAAAAAGGATAGTAAGTGGTATGGTTTGGTGAAAGAGATTCGAAACTGGGATATTTTAAAGGAGGGAAAGAACACAGTCTGAAGCAGCATATAGAGATGTGTGAGCTTTGTGTTGTAGATAATAGGGAGCAATCAAGAATATGACTAAAGTCATATTTTTGGAAGACTACTCTGACAATAAAAGAAAGTGAGGATTGGATTGTTGGAGGCTATTGGGAGAGTCCTGTTGAAAGGTGTTGGGAAAGCCTGGAACAGTAAGATAAGAAGGAAGAGAACAAATGTTAGAAGCTGAGAGAGGAGATGCACTTGGATTTGGTCGCTGATTACATATGAAGCATTCAAATAGAATAAGCGTCCTAGCTGGGATCATTGTCAGTTTCTGACTAAGGTGACTGAGTAAATGATGACCAAAACGGGAAAAAGGGGGGGGGGGAGATTTTGCAAATGATTTGGGGCAAGGATGAAAAGTTCAATTTTGAGTAACTGAATTTTAGATTCTTGTGGGGTATTGAAGTGAATGTGAAATAGAGGAAGAAATTCAGAATGACCTCTGATTCCTGTACTGGGTAACATAGTAGATGGTAATTTCTAAAACTGTGATCAGGTATATGTAAGAATGATCAAGGTTGGAGCTAAATATAATAAGCTAATTTTAAGAAAGATGGAGCCTAGGTACTTATGAGTATAATATTTTGTATCAGGTAGGATTAAGTTCAGAAGAGTAGAGCAGAAATCCCCCACAGAATTGTGAAATCAGTAAGATAGAACTTTCTTTCTCTCTTATGTTAAAGAAACATGAAGGTAGGTATCCGGGTCCAACACATCACTTAGTCAACCTGGATGCACCTTAATTATGAACTGTCGTCCAGCTTTCAACTGTTAAAATATTGGAAGATACAAAGCAAACTTGAAAACTTTTCCGTGACAATATGTTAGGCACAGATTAGTTATTTGAACGTAACAAATCTTTCCCAGATTTCTAAAGTGAAGTTACTTTTATCTTCATTTTATAGATGAAGTAAAAGACTCAGAGAAGCTAAGTAGCCTGCTCAAAGATCCATCAGTTAGCAAATGACAGAAACCAGTTTTCCAAACTATGATCCATGTTCTTTCGTTGTAACCTGCTTCCATTCTTGGATTTCCAGCATTGGGTGTGGAGTTTTGCGAGAAGACCAGTGCCAAAATATGAGAGCGTTGAATAAGTATGGCTAAGGCATTGGTATAGAAGAAAATAAATTATTGCGGGAGCTTACAGAATTCACGGGTAGGGACTAGGGATAATACTGATTGTTTATGCAAGGTTTTTGCTAGATTATCTATTAGGGATGCTTCTTTATAGGAACTTTCAATGTAGTTTTTAGTATGTGTTCTAATGCAATTAAAGAAAAAGAAACTTTACATTTTCAAGGCAAAAAGTGTATATAGGTGTATGTGTATATATAATTTTCTTAGATAATGCATAAGTTTATATGGGTTTTTTAAGTTTGAAGAAGTTGAGGTCTCCATGTACTCACACCTTTCATTGATAGAAATTATTTTTCTCCCTTACAACTGACAATGCCTAAACTTATTTTTATGGCGAGAGACTGATAGAGTAATAATTATCTATTGGCGCATGTTAAAGAGAAAAGCATGGACCCAAAATGGCATCACTTAGGTTAAAGCCCCAAGTCAGTCCACCAGACTCAGTACTGAACCTAACTGCAGTTTCAACCCACCAGGAGTCTGACCTTTAGCCTTCGGTCAGCAATTTTCTGGTCAGCACCAATAAGGTGATCTGTCACATGGGTCTTCTTCATCCCCCAAAGGAAGTTGAGATAATCCTCCTCCTAAGATTCATTTATCCCCAGATAAAAGTGACTTTACGGGAAATAATCCTTTTTTCTGTTTATGACTTTGTTGTCCTGCCTTTGAAAACCTTTCCCTTTCAGTAGCCCTTTGGAGCTCCCCTCTACAAGCTGTATGGGGTCCTGCCCCATTCAGGAAGTGATTAATAAAGCCAACTAGATCTTTACAATTTACTAGGTTTAATTTTTGTTATTTAACACTAGACAACTACTATTTCCATACATACAAAAGCTACATTTTTTTCCCACACAGCCTAAAAGACTGAAACTAAAGTATTGATAGAAGCTTAATGTATTGTGCATTGTCTCTATTATGCTAAAACAACACACACTGATCTCAGGGATGACTCTGTTGGAATTTGTAATGCTTTTTCACACATCTAGAAACAAATCTTGCCCTATGTCAGACTTCATAGGATGGCCATATTCTAATAATAGCTGCCTGTTAGTGCAGTATCTTATAAGAAGGAAAATAATTTTTATATATTAAAGTTGTGGATATATGTAGGCTAAGCTTTAAGGTTAATAGAAAAACTATAGAACTAAAAGAATTATCTATGAAATTAATTAAGGTGTTATCTGTATTAATATCATCAGCAACATTAAAGAAGTTGTCACTTAGAAAGTACCCCCCCCCCCCCAAAAAATTGGTTCAGAGTGACTGGAGATATCTAAGAAAAAACAACCAAGTTATTTTGCACTTGCTGGAAACAAATAAGAAAATTCTAATTCTTTTTAAGGAAAGGTATTCATTCATCCATTGTCCATCCATTCATTTACCCATTTTTTAATTTATTCAACATACAATTAATTGCTTCTTTATACCACATATTGGTGCTGGGAGATAATGGTTTTTAACCAGGGATAACAGCATCCACTTAATAGACATTTGATTTATTTTGTTGGGGCCATGAATGAACATTTCATGTAAAGAAGAATCATTCCACCAAAAAGGTTGTCAATACCACTTACACTGAGAAACATTGTGTGTACAGAAACACTGTGTGTACAATCTCTTAACTACAAGAGACTCATAGCTTGGCGGAAGAGTGATAGAAATAGACCAGAACGTGTTATCCTGGATGGCAAGGGCTCGTGTGCTGTCATTCGTTGGCTCTGACAGAAGAATGGCCCGGCACAGAGGCAAGAGGGGCATGGAAGTTTTCTCCGGGAGATAATCCATTACCATAAGGAGTCAGCCAGGAAAAGAAGAGAGGTGACAACTGTTCCAGGAGGAAGAGCTGTGATGGCCAAGGCAAGGAAGGATAAGACAGAATGGTGGTGTATTCCATAGTGTAAAAGTGATTGCTTGACTTTCCATAGGTAAGTGCAGAGATGGTGGGATAATAAGGCCTGAAGAGACAAAGTACAGGTCATATTGGAAATGGGGAGGCAAGTTAAGAGGCTGTGGCAGTAACCTGGTGAGTAACTGGTGAGGCCTCGCCTCAAACAATTGCAGAGAAGAAGGAGTGAGGGAACAGACTTGTGAAAACACCATAGATTCTTTGCCTAATACCTATACAGGTTTGCCCTGATATCTAAAAGCAGAGCATTCTGTGAAACCTTTTGTAAATTGAGAAGGCATAAAACGAAGAAGCAATTATCATTAATTTCCATGGAAAGTTGTTGAGTGTTCACAGACCCAAAAAACCTCTCTTAGGCTTTTCTGATACCTTAGGACACATCTTACTAATGGATGCAAAATAAATGGAAATGAAGCACGGGTGCTCACAGACGCAGCTCAGAGCTACTGCAGCTAGGTGCCGAGACGCCGAGCTAAGGCTCCGGCAGGAGCTTGGCTAGGCCCCTGCTGCTCTCAGGGGTGTGCGCTGCCTCTATGACGGCTCGCTGCAAAGCAAACACCGACTGTTTTGTGGGGGTTTTTTTCACTTTTTATCTTTTTTTTTTGTAAAAGTGAAAATCCTCTTTGGATTTCTTTTGGTTAGGGAAAACAGGTACTCATGTAAGTCTTTCATAAAAGTAAAATGGCTTAATGCAAACTTTTGAAAAGGAGGGGAAATCCGTGTATCAACATACAACCAAATATCCCAAAGCAAATATCCCAAATATCCTTTTTTGAGGACATCTGGAAGGCCTATGTGTCCTGAATATATGTCTTACTGTTTCTTGTTGTCTGAAATACCTTTAGCACCAAAAGAGTAAATTCATTCTAGCGGGTCTGTTTGGAATAGAAATCTATTTACTTGGATAAAGACTATTTAGCTAGTAGAAATAGCAAATATTAAGTCAGTGAATTTAAGGGAGCATGTATAGATCACCACAACCTTATAGAAACTCAGGGTAGGATGAAAAGAAGACTGCAGAATGCTTGCATTTTTGTGGTTCCAAGAGTGAGATAAGCCCAGATGAAAGTAATAATTTGAACAAATGAAAGAGCAAATCCTGCTGAGCCCGAACCGTCCATTACTAGGCTTGCAGTGACTCCAAACACAGGTGAAGAATAGGATGATGGTATTCTGGGCCTTTCAGATATGCTGAACAGTTGAGCTTTATGATCTCTTCTGGGGACCTGGGCCTGAATATGTAAATTTATTTTGAATGACTAACTACTCTTGCTATTATTTTTCTTATTGAAGCTTAATTTTGTTTTAATAATGTTTGCTTTAGCATTTCCTATTTTAAAATCAATCTCTTGGGTTAAGAACTCCAAGGTTGTATGGGTCTGCCTTCTTTCTACTAAAATAGTACAATATTTATCTTAGTTTTTGAAAAATGTATCTTGAGCTCTGCAATGGGCCCCACATTCAGTGGGGAGTCTGCTTGAGATTCTCTCTCTCACTCTCCCTCTGTTCCTCCCCCTGCTCACACGTGCACGCTCTCTTTCTCTCTCTAAAATAAATAAATAAACCTTTAAAAAAATAAAAAAGAAATAAAATAAAATGTATCTTGAGTTTTCTTCTTCTTCTTATAAAATTGTTCATAGCTGAAAATGTTAGTGCCAAGTCAAGCCTCTATAAATTACTGGCACATTGTTGCTTTTCATATCTTGGACATTATTTTATGATATTACCCTTTTAAAGTTCAGTCTTGGTTATCTCATAAGTTTTTTATACATATATTTTCTGTAAACCTGTGCTCTTCAGAAAGCTCACTGAACAGAGACATTTATGTCAGCTAACTCCTCTTTATTCTTTATTTGGGTAATTAGCATTTGTTTAACAATTTTTAAACATGTTCTCTAGCCCATTTAAAAATTCTTGTTTATGATATTGACCAAGATAGGCTTTAACATTCCCCTCAGCTTAACTCAATTTAGATAGGCTTTTTCCTGAGTAGACCTCTGACTTCCCTTTTTCTAGAACATTCCATTTAGAACACTTAAAATTGTAAATTCTTCTTGCCTCTTTGAGATGTAAAACTTTTAAAAAAGCCTTTGGCCAGTTTATAGCCCAGAAATATCTTTCTCAAGGACCAGGAAACAGTCTTTGAAATGTAATCACCAAGGAAGATACTCCTCTATCTCCCAGTTTCTATGGGAGGGTAGGAAACTAATTTCAGGGAGACTTGCTCCAAGCTCTAAAACTAACTCCTACCTGAATTTACTTTTGTTTTGGATAAGGGCACTTAAACCCACATAGTCTACAATCTCTCCCAGTCCAGATTTTCATATTCTCCAGTCCTTTGTGTCAGAAGAGTTGGATTCAGATTGAATTCCGGCCTCTCTTCCCTATTGCAGTAGTCTTGAATAAAATCTTCCTCACTGGTTTGATTTTGTCAAGTGCGGTTTTTGTTTTGACAACGTTTTACTAATTTTTTAAGTAATAAATTGTCTTCTTTAGTTCTTAAAAGGTTGGAATAAATCTCTATTCTCTGAATTCCTCTTTTCCAGTTAATTATAGTAATAGTTTTTTCATAGTTTATCTTCCTTCCTTCCTTCCTTCCTTCCTTCCTTCCTTCCTTCCTTCCTTCCTCCTTTGGACAAAGAATATTAAGTCCTATAATAATCCTTGTCCAGAACTGTGCTATTAAAGCAATAGGCTTGGGCGTAAAGTTCTTGTCTTTTATGAATCTACTCTAGTCACTTGCCTTATTAGTCCAATTTGAGTTGAAAGTAGCAATTCCTACCATCTCTTCATTAAAGGAGGAAGGAAGGAGGCTTTTCCTCCCACATCCTCATATTTTGCTAATGGATTTCCATCCCACTCTCCAGAGGAAGCGGCAGTAAGGTATTTGCAAACCCCTTCTGAACACAGGAAGTGTCCCTCACCAGACTGGTGCTATGGAACACATTAAGGTGAATGATTATTTTAAGAAGCAGTGCCGGGTTGTCTCCTTCCTCTTCTTGTGTTACATATCTTGTACTTCTCAGCATATACGTACAGAATTTGCTGTGAAAACACAATTTTTTCCCAAACAGAATTTTCCTACTCTAGACTTTTTCTAGAATCTAGATTAAGGGCATTTTTTGGAGGGATGGGAAGGAAAACAGAAGGAAACAAGAAGTTCTGCTTATGATCTATACTTAATAATGCTCATTTTGGGGTAACAAAGCTCATATAATTCTTTAAACCTTATTTTCCTTTTTGTGCTTTTATTTAAAAATTTATTTGACAGAGAGAGCATTGAGGGGGAGGGGCCGTGGGCAAGGGAGAGAGAGAATCTCAAGCAGACACCCCGCTGAGTGCTGAGCTAGACATGGGGCTAGATCTCACAACCTTGAGATCACGACTGAGGCTTAATTGACTGAGCCACCCAGGTGCCCCTTTATACTCTTTTTAAAATTAGTTAAATACCATAGGAGAGAAGGCATAAATATGCAAACTCTGAAATATGAAACAAATCCCTCCTTTTTCTGAGTAACGAAACTATCATTAAGACAGGAAGTTAGAAGATAAACTGCTTTTAGTAGAATTAGTAGCATTTTCTAGATCCAAATTCATTTCATACCTAGAGTTGAATATAAAGTGATATGTACATTATTTCTACTCACTGTATCATTATTGACTATATTCCAATTCTAAGTCCAGATCCTAGATTTTAAATATTTCAATCATTAAGGTCCTTCTGCCCCAGGAGAAAAGAAAAAGACAAGAAAGAAATAATAAAAATGTGCAAACTTTATCCTCTATTTTCTTAGATATGGTGGTTCAATCTTTTGTGATAATATGGTATCTGATTCTCTCCTATTCTCACCTTCCTGTTTTTACCCTTAGATTCTTGGATTTCTTAGCATAAAAGAGATTCCAATGAAAATAAACACATGGCTGACTTTGTAATATGCAGCCTCTAAAATTAAGTTCAACCCAGAGTGGCACAGATTCTGTCTGGATTGTGAAGGCTTCTTGCACTAGAAATATTTTAAACTATTATAGTTATACTACCAATTTGCTTCCTACTTTTTCTCCAGTTTGACAGTGAACTCACTTTGCTAAAATCGACAAACCTTCTTGTCTCCATCTTCCCAAAGACACAGCTGTGGGAGGAAAGGGAAGAGGAAGGAAGAACAGCATATTTATATTTATATTTTCCATTCAGTACATCCTCTCTGCTTAAATATATCTTGCATTCCTGGTGGGTGTTCACATTGGTTCTTAAAGTTCAGCCTCCTGGGGCTGGCATTAATGACTCTCCCATAAGCCCTATTTTCCTAAGGCAATGAACAGAGGACTTCAGTGAGACATTAGCATCTGAATAGGTCAGGAGTCCTGATATTTAGTGTGCCAAAGATTTGTAATATTTATTCATTTAATTATAAATCAAAAGTGTCTGGGCTTTTATCAGTGCTTGAGTTATATGCAAAGTTTCCTCTCTTGAATTAAATCAAATAGCTACCATATGTGTTATTCAAGCAGTAAAGATAGATAGATAGATATCTTTATGTTTATATGTCTCTCTCTATGTATCTTTTTATGGGAATGTAATGAAGAACTCATAACTGTGCTCTGTAGAGGTCAAATCTGATTTTATAGAGCGATTGCCCACTATAGAACCTCCTTTTTCTGCCATATATTTATGCCAAAAGCCTGTTGTCCCTGAGTGTATGACCTATCATTCTGTCTATATGCCTTTTACAAGCCTCTCTGCTCCTTTCACAAGCTGTCACATTTTAAGGTGATTGCCACCTGAAGTCCCTAGGTACTGAATTGAAACATGTCAGAGACAGCAAGAAAAGAGATTCATTTCTCTCTGGGTATCACTGCTTTATTGTCATCACTCCTGAGGGCTATGAGGACTTTTCCTTGTCATATAGTGTGGCATGTGAAATCTGCACTGAAGAGATGTAAATAAGAAATATGAAAGACCTCATTTGCAAGAAAAAAGGGGGGGAGATAAATTAAGCAAGGATTAAATGATATGCCCCATTGCGTTTATTTATGATAAATATCTACTGAAAACTTATTACATGAGAGACACTTTAATGTGTGCACTTTGAGGCAAAACGTGGCACTTGACACCTTTGGCAATGTGTGTAAAAAGGAAAATATATTTTAGACTCTACTCTTTTCCTACGTATAACTTGGGGCATTATGCTTAACCTCTAGGAGTCTTTGCCTCAGACCTATCGCTTGGAAAATATTGGCATTTGGCCTGCTTTCTTCACGAGATAGTTGGATGATTCAAACAAAATAACACATAAGTGAACGTCACTAGAACCCGGGGGTTTTAATGAGTACAAGAAAGCTTCATAAATGTTTGTGTAACTGAAGAGACTAAAATGGAATATGAATTCAAGGAAGTCGGATTAGTGTGATGGTTTAAAAACCCGGGTTTGCACTGGCTGTGTAACCTTGAACAATTTATGTAGCTTGCTTCGTTCAGCCTCTTCATCTGTAAAATTGTAATAGTACCATGTCTAGTTCATAGTAATATTAGGAGGAGTATATCAGTTAGCTCTTGCTGCAGAACAAATTAAATTAGTGGCTAGAATCAGTTGGGTGATTTCTCTTGCTGCTTTTACTTGAGCCATTCCTGCAGCTATAGGCATCTGGTGATTTCAATGAGGGTACCGAGGGAAGAACGTCACTCAGGTATGTGGTAGGTGGGTGTAGTCATTGGCTGTCCTAGCTCTCCACAGTCTTGCTTACACTCAAGGAAGCTGGTGTGGATCCCTCTACCTGGCAATCTCAGGGCAGCAAGAAAGCAAGAGCAGAAGCTTCTTTCGGCCCAAACTCTCCACCCACAAAATGTCACTTCTGCTCATTTTACTGTCAAAACAAATCACAAGGGTAACACATTTTAGAGGAGACTAGGGAGGTGTGGCAAGGTCACATTACAAAAAGGTGTGCAAACACAGATGGGAGAAATCGTGGTTCTATTTTGCCATCTCCCACAGGATTAAATGAGCTCATATTTGCAAAGTGCTTAGAGCAGAGCTTAGAACATAGTAAGCACTACATAAATGTTTATTGAATAAGTCATTAATACATTTTACTAGAGAAGAAACAACATTTACACTTTCCTATGAAATAAGAGTCTATAAAGAGTGCCATGTGCATGCCGACCCAAAGGATGAGGATAGATGGGCTGGAGAGCTCTTCTGTTTTTGATGAACAGAAAACGTAACAGAAAATGGCATTTGAGTGTGGCCTTGAAGGAGAGGTAAAAAATAAATTGGCAAACCAGGTTATGTGCAGAATTCTCCCTCCCTTAGCTAGAATCTAAGAGTTATTTTGCCATCTTTAGCAAAATGCCCGCATCATTCCTCCAACATCCTTTCTAACGGTAAAATATCAGATTTTAGAGGAGAAGCAATCACATAAGTTAATAAGGTTGCTTTGACTGAGAAGTTTTAGATGTCCCTGTTTACCCTTTTCTAAAATAGAATAAATTGCTCCAATCCCCTTGGGCTGTTTTTCATTTGACTCATTTTTTTTCCTACTTAAGCAGGTGAGGAAAATAATAATAACTAGTATTCATTGAACACTTGCCAGACACTGCTCTAAGTCCTCTACAGCTATTAATTAATTTAATCATCACTCCAGCTCTGAGTTCACCACTAATTCCTAGATGAGAAAATTGAAGCACAGAGAGGGTAAGTAACTTGTCTGCAGTCACACATTTAATATATGTCAGAGACGTGATTCAATCACAGGCAATCTGGCCCCAATACCTATGACCTTGTCAGTGCCTTGATGCACTGTCTCTCTGTTGGCATCCCAGATCATTCATAATATAATAGATTCTAGGGCTGCATGTGTTCAGTTTTTTTTTTAAACAAAATGAAATTTCTAAATACCACCCAAGCCTGAAAATCTATAAGAACTCTATACCAATGAGTCACAGAATATGGAACTACAGAGTATTACAGCTGGAAGATATCATAAAGCTCATCATCTGATGTGACTACCACTTTTTATAGTTAAGGAAGTGAGTAATGTTTTATTTATGATACATTGTGAACTATAGACATTGGCTAAATGCCAAAGAATGTTCCTGTCTTTGCACATGTCCCTATGTGAACTTAGAATCAGGGCATCTGGAAGCTGGAAGGGATTCAATGATTGCATTTTGCTCACTTTTTATAGACCACCTAGATAATTTCAAATTCTAACGCTTTGCTATGAAGCTCAATTTCCCTAGCTTGATTTTTTTTATTCTAAAAATAATAAAAATCATTTAAATTTTCATGCTAATGAACAATATAAATACATAAAAGTGCATAAATGCAAAAGAAAAAGCCCATTTAAAATAAAATTTCACATAATCCCACTATCTAGAGCTAAGAGCTGCTAACACCGTGGTCTCTTTTATCATGTCTCCTGTCTGATTTTTTTTCAACAAAATAACCCTTAGACTGAGATCCTATTTTTTCATTTTAACCACCGCTAATGTTTTCAAGTCATTAAATATTCCGACGATGAAATTTATAATAGCTTCATAGTGATGGGGTTTGGAATATAGGTGAGGTTCCGTGGGGCGAGGTCTGGAGCCAACGGCTGAGAAGGAATTCTTGAGACATCTTTGGTGCAAAATAGTGCTTTATTAAAGCACGGGACGGGACCCCTGAGCAGAAAGAGCCGCCGCACCGGGGTTGTGAGGGGGTGCTGATTATATTTTATGGGGTTGGGGGAGGTAAGGAAAATGGAGGTTTTCAAAAGAACTTTCATATGCTAAAGAGGACCTACAAGATACCCGAGGCCTTGCCTTTGTCATGTTAAGGCTGTTTTTCCTTCTAGCAAGGCGTTAACATTAAGATAGCTGGTAGCTTCCGGGAGGAATGTTACACTCAGCCCGCTTCACGTCTCTGTCAATGGGCTGCAGGTTATAAGGACATTTAATTGTATCTACATTTCCTTTTGGAAGGTAGGTTCTTGGCAGAAATACTTTGTTCTTGTAGAGCTAACCCATTTGTAAACTGACGCAGACGCAAGCCTTGCAGGATTGTGATCCCTATAAGTTAACTATTTGTCTTTCCTTAGCTTTAGGGCAGCCAGGAGTGCCTGAGGAATGTCAGTCACATAGATCACATGGGGGGGGGGGGGTTGTGGGGCGTCAGCTTCTGCTTTGTCCTCAGCTTGCCTTCTATTCCTTCGTCAATAGTATTTCACTTGATGGCTATAGCGTCGTCATGTATTGTCTTCATTTAATGACTCAGCTTCCTGTCTAGTTCCCATGATCCTGGCTTGGGTGTGATGGCCTATTTCCCTTTACAGTTGCAATGCCAGTACAGATGTCACAATCTGTATTAATCTCAAGTATCGATGCTGCTCAGGGCACCTTGATTGAACCTCCAGAAACCAGAAAGTGAAAGATTATAAAGCTGCAGAAACAAACATTGGACAAGCAAGAGGTGGTATTTTGCATTTCAGCCTAGAGGTGAACTAATCTTTTAAGATGTAAATTCTTGGTCAAAATGAGTTGTTTTTTTTTTTTTTAATATGAAAGCTTTATCAAGGTCTCTGTACATTTGTCATGTCAACTAAAGTAAAGCTAACAAAAGATTAAACATACCTAGACTTGGATCTCAAACCAGCTTCTTCAAAGATTCACTCACTATTCTACTCAGGCTTTCTAGGAGGGAAATTATATTCTTTTTTTTTTTTTTTTTAAGATTTTATGTATTTATTCGACAGAGATAGAGACAGCCAGCGAGAGAGGGAACACAAGCAGGGGGGAGTGGGAGAGGAAGAAGCAGGCTCATAATGGAGGAGCCTGATGTGGGGCTGGATCCCATAACGCTGGGATCACGCCCTGAGCCGAAGGCAGATGCTTAACCGCTGTGCCACCCAGGCACCCTGGGAAATTACATTCTTATGTGTACTCGTCACTATTTTCTTACTACATAATTAAATTTAGTTTTTCTTTCGTTTGTTAATGCTGTTTGGAAATTGTAGTGCTTAGGCATTATACCGAGTGTCATTGGTTAAGTAACATTCTCCAAATGCCCATTTATAAATTGCCTTCTATTTGCCGTATTTCAGAGCACAACGCAGTGTAGATTTCTGAATTCTTCCCCTAGAAAATCATCCACAATGATTAGAAACACATCAGTATGTTTTGTTTACTTGATGGTTCCAGGCCAGGGACCACTCTCAGTGGTTAGAGACAGCCTTTAGGTCCATGCCCTGTAGCTCCTACCATAATCCCTCCTCCAACCTGGTAGCTTACTTCTTCAAGGCCAGCAGGAGAGCACCTCTGTTTGAGGCATGCATGCATTTTCCACTGAAGGTCTCACCTTCAAAACCCAGAAAAGTCTCTTTTGATTAACTTGAAGTCACTGATTAGAGTCCTTAATTAAACTTAAAAAGTCCCTTCACTTTCACTATGTGAATTGAGATATCCCACTGTATTCACAGATCTCACCCCCACAACGGAAGTGAGTTATATAAGGATAAGAGGTCACTGGGAGGCATATTAGAATTTTAACTGCCACAGAGCACCCTTCTCAACCCTTTCCAGCTTCTCTCCCCTAGCTTTACTCATCTTTGACCTTGACTAAAAATCAGACATAATTTGATCTGTGGTTGCTGTTGACATATTTCTGTGGCATATGATTAAAGCATACACACATGATTGTGAGTAAACCCTAGGTTTAAACCTTGCCTTCACCATTTTTTGGCTAGTAGGATAAGTTATTTAACCTCTCTAAGGCACATATTTCTTCTCTAAAACTTTCTTCCGTGGGCTTGGGAGAACTAAAAATGATCATGCCCGTAAGGCACCAAAGTAGTATCCGCTATACAGCAAAACACCAGGAATTTCAGCAATTGTTCGCAGTTAAAGCATATTATCATTATGCTTTTACTTTGTCATAGTGATTACATCACTTGTTAGTTTGTGATAATAGTACTTACTTTACAATGTTAATCTTAGAGGACAAGGATTGGGTACCTATCCGTTAGTTTGTTCGGCTTATATAAATTTTTGACTGTGAGAGTCAAGAATTTCTTTAAATCAGACTTAAAATATTAACCAACTAAATCAGTAGTTTTCAAACTGTTTTATTTCTACAAACATGTGACTCATGACATTCACAAATGAGACATATTTTCCTGGATATACCTAGGATTACACCCAATTCTGGATACAGTAGTTGTAACTTCAATATTTTTTCTCCTATCTGAATTAGCATAAAGCAAATATTGTAGCGCTACATTGAATTAATGCTAATCAATGCAGGAAATGGTGCAATAATAAATACCAGTGAAATTTCTCACAAGCGATCTGAAGATATCCTTGTGGTGGGGGTCTGCTGAGCTAAAATATCAATTTTGGTGAACAAAATGTTTTAATATGTGATCTTTTGCTTCAAATTAATGAGGATTTACTTTATGTATGGTTTAGAACTAAAGGCTACCCAAAGGCTAAATGCCCCAGCAGGGAGGAATAGTTATTAAGTTCATTCATTATCTGTTTACATTTTAATAAGGAGTAAGGCTCTCTGCTTTTATCACAAGTGTGAATTAAGGGAGAATTGTTCATTTAGGCTGAGTTTGGCTTCCTACTGTGAAATGTAAGATTTGTGAAATTCCAAAAGAGTTTCCTGTATTATTAAATCAATGAGCCAAGGAGAGTCTATTCCCTAAACAATTAGCTTTCTTAAATGAAGTATAGAAAGGCAATCCATGAGTTCATTACTTGTTCTTCCTGGGTGCAGACATTAGCTGGCATTAAGGCTCTTTGAGTTGTGACATATGAGATGTGATTGCAAAGGAAGAGAGCGATTGCTACTAGTCACCCAGGAAATCCATCACAGCCTTTTATAATGACACCCACATGTTCATTTCTCTTTATGGGAGATCACATTTTACCTTTAAAAGTAGAAACCTGAGGACTCAGTAGTGGTTCCCCTCTTGACAATTTACACCTTCCATTTGGAGTTCTCAATTATCAGTGTCCTTTATTAGCTGTTGTTTAAGATATTTTACAGGCATACCCAGATGCCACACAAATGAAAACTCACAAACTCGCAAATAGTGCGATTCTATTTCAGTGACCGTAAATCAGAACCTGCAGCTACAATCCCAGCCCATTCTGTTGCTCGGGCCTTGCTTCAGGTGTTAAACCTAGCAGACCTGCTTTCAGGTTCCATGCATGGCCTCGGCCAGATGAATTAATTTGAGTAAAGCAAATGGAAGATTTTCATTAATTTAAACTTAATTAGATAGTGACAGGTAAAAAAAAAAAATATATATATATATATATATATATAATGTTCAATGTAATATTGAGAAGAATTGCATGAAACACAAGATTTAAAGTCCTAAGTGAAAATACTTTATCTGTCACTTCTTTGGAGCTTGACTTTTAAATCATTTAATGTCTATGAGGCTTATCATACAAAATTGGGGTAGGAATCCTATTGGAACATTAACATTATAAGATAAATGAAAGAACTTGTCAAAGTTTCTGGCATGTGGAAATGCATAAGGGAGAAGTGGTAAAGTTGTCAAGCATATAGACTCTGGAATCAGACTATTTGGATTCAAGACCCAGCTCTTGCACTTGCTAGGGATATGATCTTGGTCGCAAAGCCTTGACCTTTGTTCCTCAGTTTTCTTATCTATGAAATGGGAGCAATAATAATAATTATCCATAGTTAAATCTAAATAGTTAATATAGAGCAATCACTCAAAACAATGTCTAGAACACTGTAATAACTGCACACATCCTTGCTATTAATATTATTAATATTGTTTTTTTTTTTTTAAAGATTTTATTTATTTATTCGACAGAGATAGAGACAGCCAGCGAGAGAGGGAACACAAGTAGGGGGAGTGGGAGAGGAAGAAGCAGGCTCATAGCGGAGGAGCCTGATGTGGGGCTCGATCCCATAACGCCGGGATCACGCCCTGAGCCGAAGGCAGACGCTTAACCGCTGTGCCACCCAGGCGCCCCAATATTATTAATATTGTTATTTTCATCACCATCATTATTAGATAAAGCTTTTCAAAATATTTATTCTGTAAACTAATCAAATACTAAGTCATAATAATGGAATTCTGGTTTTTATTTTTATTTCTTGTGTGATACGTCATAGCGCCTGGCTCTTCTTGACCAATTTAGCACTGGGAAATTTATTCAAGTCCGGGAAAATTATTCAAAGGAGAAAATAATCCATATCTTCACATCATTTAAAATTACCCCTTGTCTTATATTCTTAGTCACCCCAATTATTCTTTATGAAATAATAAACTCCAAATCAAATGAAAAAGCATTTAAGAAACTTCTAATGTGATGTGGGAAACAAGGGCAAAAGAAAAGTTAAATTTCCTTACTACCTTCAGCCCGCTGTCAAGTCCTTGAAACAGGCAGAGTGACCTTCCTCTAGGAACTCAGCTGCCTTGATGGTAATACTTGGTAAGAGCAAAAGGCAATCTAAGCTCAACCCCCGGGATCCTGTGAGTCTACCTACATATAAAAATCCCTTTGTAAACTTCCTTCATCTTTACCCCCGAAGCATGTGACCCGCCGATATATATCTGCAGGGTCCCATGACTAAGGTTTTATTAGACGGTAATAAACGACCTTTTCTTAACAATAGCTAACTCCCTCAAGGTCCTGGAAAACTTGCTTCCAAAATTCCTTAGAGACTTGTGCTGTTCCTAACCCCCTCCCAATTTAAAAATATATTCAGCCACTCCTCATGATCCCAGTGCAGCTCTTTCTGGCCATAGGTCCTGTCTCTGTGCTTTTATAAAACCACCTTTTTGCACCAAAGATGTCTCAAGAATTCTTTCTTGGCCATCGGCTTCAAACCCTAACATCTTTCCTGAATCATAATGTACATATTTACAAACACATATGTGCACTCCTCACATGCTTGTGTGTTGAGACTTTGATGGATATTTTCTTGTTTAATTATCTATTTATAGTTTATTCCTATAACAATCCTATGAAGTAGTACTATTTTTAGGATATAGGACACAGAAAACAAAGCACAACAGTAGTGCAAAGAGTTTAATGACTTTCTCAAAGTCACATCTGAGGATGAATATTTGAAGCCACATGTGCCAGAGTTCTAAGACCGCATAGCTTGTGTCCCTTGGAAAGATTGTCTTGCTTGTTCATGACTAGAGTCAATTTTGACTGGTTGTTAGGTGCCCAGGCCTGACTGCACTATTGTCTATGTTGTACCCATTGTTAGCTGTTTCTATAGCCACCCTGCTCTTAGACAGTGAACAACGCTGCTAAACTTTTTTTTTTTTTTTTTGAGTGTCTGGTGTTGGCTCCTGAAGGGGTTTTCAATAATCATCTGCCTTTTTCTCTTTAAGTTCTAAAACATATTTGTTCTGGGACTTTGAAGGAATGAGCCATTCTTACTTATTTTTCAGGAGTGAGAACAAAGGAATCCCCAAAATTCTGTATCTAAATTCTTTGAACTGGTGGCCAAAGTATGTAAGAAATGTTGGAGGCAAAAGAGTGGGGCAAATTAGCTCTAGGATCGTTCATCATCTACTTGACATTACAAACCTGTCATGACCTGAATTCTGCAATAAAGATTCCCCAGCAGGCAGCCTTGGAAATGATTACAATTTACTTATAGTGTAGGTGTCTAATTTCCAGATGCGTCCAATGAATCAATTGTTGACAAACACAGAATATTTAAAAATCCCAGTCTCTCACCCTGAATTTTTATAAAAATAAATCATTTGACTTACACTCTTTTCCAAAAAAAGTATGTAGTTGAGAATCGAGGATTCAAAGCAACATAAAACCCAACAATAATCTATTTGAAGTCTCCTAAGTGGCCTTTTAGAAAAATCAGTTGATAAACAAATACAACAGCAATTTTTTGTGTGTGCTCTCAGGCATTTATTCAGCTTTTGTTGGCCTGGCAAAATCAAAAAGTCCAAGGCCCAAGAGATGAATAATTCAGCATTTTGCAGCTAATTTCTTTTACAAAACAGCAAAGATAAAAGCGTAAATACAAGTAGGTGCAATTTGGATGGCTTTTAGCCTTCCGTGCATTGCAATCTAAGTTTGTTCTAGAACTAAGTCACAAGTCAGACATCCTTTGGAGAACTATCTAACAGATTCTGTTTTAACAATATTCTATATGTTGGAGCAGGCTAGCAGTGAATGTGAAAATGTCCCAGGACCTGAATGGTGATTGAATGTCAAAACCTAGTGCATTTTGTTTATCAATCTATTCTTTCCTGCTTTCTCCACTCCCTCCCACCAGTAGATACTCATTCACTCACAGTATCTATAGTTTAATTCAGAATCAGTTGTATTTTAGATTTATGATATTGAATATGAATTAGTGACTGTTATGGGCTGAACTGTGTCCTTCTTTCCTTACATCTCAAATTTGTATATTGAAGTCCTAATTCCCCTTACCTCAGAATGTGGCCAAATTTGGAGACAAGATCTTAACAGAGGTCATTAAGTTAAAATGAGACAGGCAATTGCTGTCTTAACTCAATATGATCATTATCTTTATAAGAAGAGGCAATTCAGATATAGGCATGGACAGAACTAAGATGGTATAAAGATACAGGGAGGCGATGGCATCTGAGAGCCAGGGAGCACCTTGGACCAGATCCATCTTCCACAGTCTCCAGAAGAAGCCAGTTCTGCTGACACCTTAATCTTGGACTTCTAGCCTAGAGAACTGTAAGAAATTAAATTTCTGTTGTTTAAGTCACACACTATGTGGTATGTTGTTATGGCAGCCCTAGGAAACTAATCCAGTAGCCTAGTCTTATATGTTTCTTAATGTTTATACATCTTGGAAAAGGGAAATTTGGAATGCATCTTTAATCTCATCTAAAGTGAAATTCATCTTCAATGTATAGCACATATGAAGTCTAAACTTATAAGATTAAATTGAAAACCAACACTGTCAATTTTAGAGTCCAACTGTACAGTATATCAGGTAAAGATGAGAGCTACATAGACAAGTAGAACAGGAAAGCGGAATAGGAAATGTTTTGGGGGGGTGGTTGTAGTTTTAAATCCAGAGTAAGAAAGGCTTCCCTGAGAAGGTAACTTGAAGAAGGTGAAGACACAAGCCATACAGAAATCTGATGGAAGAGTGTTGTAAGAAGAATGAGCCCCAAGAGCATGATGGAGCGTACATAGCTTAGTAAAGTGTCCAGTGTAGGTCTGAAGAAGAATTGTGTATATAATAGTTAGAGCATGAGAGAAAGAGATATAATGAGGTAAAGAATCATTTGAAAACCTTATAATTTATTGAAAAATTATGAATTTAACTCTGTAATGTGATATCCCATTAGAGAGTTATTAACAGAAGAGAATCACAATTGCATTTATATGTTAATGGGATCAATCACTCTCACTGCATATTTTAAAACAGACTTCAAGGGACAGGCATCACAGCAGAGACCTGATGAGGAACGAATAAAGCTAGGACTAGGGAGGTAGCAAAAAATGTGATGATAAATAGTCACATTCTAAGTATCTTTTAAAGAATCCAACAGTATTTCATGGTGTGTGGGAAAGACAGGAGTCAAAAGTGACTATTGGTTTTGATCTGAGAAAATAAAGGGATGGAGCTGCCATTGCTGAGGGTGGGCAATACTGGGGATGGGGAAGATTCCAGAGGATATTCAAGAGCTCAGTTAACATGAGGAAAATATAATAAGAAAACATAAATAGGAACCTAAAGTTCAAACAACAGAATGGACTAAAGGAAAAATCAGAATGTATGCAACATTTAAAGCCTCGAACCTGATGAGTTTATCTAAAGAGCCAATGAAGGTAGAAAATGGACAGGTTCCACGGATGAGTTTTGGGATACAACAAAATTTCTAAGTCACATTGAAGAGTTGGATTGAGTAAAGGAGACTGGGGCAGAATGGATAATTGTTAAGAGGAGAAATGAGAAAAGGAATGGCTTGGTTGGAAAGTGAAGCAAGTATGTCAAGGAGGTTTGATGCTCAAATGTATAAAATGCTGAGATGTGTCTCTTTCACGATGAATTTTTTTGAAAGGTGTTCTTATCTCCATAACGTTCCATATAAACACAACCCAGATTGTGGACATTTGTTTATTCATCCATTTATTTATTTAGAATTGCAACATTTATTCATTCATTTAGAATGATAGTGTAAATTATGTCATCTAAATTTTCTCTGCTATTTTCCATTCCAAACCAGAAAACTCAGGTTGTTGAGTGAGGAATGCTGCAGAAGGATTTCAGTTAGCTATTGCTACATAATACCACAAAGTCTCAAAGGCATTCTCATTTGGGTCATTTATGCCTCATGTAGGGGTTGGCTGATCCAGTCATGTTCCACTGGAGATGATTATGAAAGGACAATATGATTTATGTGACTTTCACTCTCTTTGAACTTGTGGATCCAACCAGAGCATGTTCTCTTGGCAATAGCAGAGACACAAGAGAGTTGATCCAACCATCACACAATTTTTTAAACCTCTACCTGTGTTCCATATAATAGCATCCACTGGCTAAAGCAAGTTACACGGTCATGACCAAGTTCAGAATCAATATGTGGAAAAAGGGGAGAAATGAGAACCCATACTTTGAACAATCATTTAATCAATGACAAGTACACAATAATAGCCAGGGAAAAGTCATCCAGATGAACCAATAATTTTTAAGATTCTGCTGCAGACAATATTTACAATTCGAAGGAGAGTAAAACATAACAAGAAAAGAGAAAAACAGAATTAGAATAATTTTAGAATTGGGTAAATTCATAGAATTAAAAAACATTGGTTATAGTTATTTTGTTATAAGTAAGTCACTCTGGCCACACTTGAAGATGAGAGGAACTCAGCTTCACTTTTTAGGAAAAAAAGGAGTGGCAAAGAATTAAAAATCACCAGAGTTGATAATAATCACAATAAAATAATTACACCATTTACCTGCAAAATTATCATATTTTAAATGTTGCTTTTCTTGATGTTAGGAACTGTGTCTCTTTCTTGACCATATTTTCCAATAATGTAAGTCTACTGGGGAAATGATTGCTGTAATGTATGTATGAAATTCCTTTTCTGAAGCTCAATTAAAGACCATAGTCCTCCGAATAGCTGTGGGTTGTCTTCGTTATTCACTTCAGTGATTAATTAGAAATTATCTCAAATTAATATGTTTAGGAAGGAAGCACTTTTTAATTTGTTTTCAAGTGGTAGAGTGTTTAATCCATACAAACAAAAAAAGTGCAATTTCTTTTTTTAGGTTCAGGTAGAGGCTGAACTATGTGTTCTATCTCACATTAATTGCTTACCTAAGATGTGTCTGAAGGATCTGGCGATCTTAGAAGCTTCTCTTTTTATTTCTCTTGCAAGTTCTCCTGAATGTCCTTCTTTTGGCCATCCTCATCTTCTCTCATGTTCTCTTTGGTTGTGTGTCGTCCTCAATCGCACTCAGTTTCACTTTTCATTTTATCCTTGGGCCATTTTCCACGGCTAGTTTGGTTGCAACTGGATTGGTCCATATGTAAAAGGAAAAAGAAATATGAAAGAAAATCCAAAACATAACAAATACTTAGATTTTTAAATCTTAAAATCAATTAGGAAATTCAGAGCTGTAATCAATAGCCACTTAATTTTCTCTCTAATTAATTATTTGGTAATGTAATCAAGACAGACGCAATTACCTTAAGCAATTAAGAAGCAACTTTTCCCAAGTTACTAAATAGATTGCAATAAAAATAGAAAATAAAATCCATATACCCTGTTAACAGTTTATTTTTATGCATTTCAGTGGAATTCATGTAATTTAAAGTGATGTTAAAATAAGAGCATTGATTTTATGCGGAAAGAGAACCAATTAAGTGCAATACTTAATTTTTCCTGGTATAATTTATGGGAGTAGTTAATCCGTGATTAAAAAAGAAAATGTTGAAAAGAAAAAAATCAATTTTTTATTGAGTCTCCAAATTATTTGGGGAATCACATCTCCTATGCTCCTTTCACAGTGGTTTTTGTACCTTTGCTTTTGTGTGACAAGCCATTATATTCCTTCAGAATTTTTCTCAAACATTGATTCAATCTCTTCACATTATATGAACTGAGCTATGAAACACTTGTTTCTTTCAGACCCCCCCCCCCAATCAATGTGCACCTTCCCCTATAACCAGGAAAGGGAGTCAGCATTCTCCTTATTACCTGCTACTACGCTGTCTTTCAATAAATAGCCCCTCCCTAAGCCCCATAGTGCTCCTAGCCATCCCCCTCTAGTTCGCGCTATAATTTGTCTTTCCTCCATGAAGGACATAAGTAAAATAATTCATCATCTTCTCAAAACTGTCACTCCTACAACTTCCTGAACTCAGTGGTCTCTCCTCCCCTATTTCTGCTGCCCAGTTCTTAAATAAATTATTCTCAAACTATAGTATATATTAAGAGCTTGATAAAAATTATTCAGAAGGTATAGGTTGGGACCAGATATCTGTCTCTTTTGTTTAAAGCATCCAAGGTGATGTTTCATGTACATTTCACCTCTGTAGAGCCCTCCATGTCAAAGATCTCATGCTTTGAATTCTGTATCTAAACCCATAAACTCTCACTCTCCTGTCATTCTTGTTTCTTCCTTCCACATAGCCTCTTTTCAGCTTCATATGACTTCAAGCCTTCCATCCATCCTCTGTTTCCTCTTATTCTTACCCTGTCTCCCACATGCATATTTCGGTTTCACTAACTCCCATGGAACTGCTACATGCTCACCTGAACACACCTGGATCATCACCAAATGATAACTGTTAGTGGTATCTTAGAAACTTTTACTTACCAGAACTTTTCTCTTGTTTTTTTCTTGCCAAGCTATATCTTAGATAATAGATTATTATCTATTTTCCTTTTAAGGGAAAAATACCATTTTTTCTCATTATAATATTATAAATTTTTGTAATAAAATGTGAAAAATATATATCTTACCACAATATCTTAAAAAACTATCTCAGTAATAATTTTTTTAAAGATTTGTTTATTTATTTTAGAGAGAGAGAAAGAGGGAGAGAGCAGAAAGGCAGAGGGAGAGAGAGAGAATCCTCAAGCCTATTCCCCACTGAGTGCAGAGCTTGACATGACACTCCATCTCAGGACCCCAAGATCACAACCTGAGCCAAAATCAAGAGTCAGATGCTTAACTGACTGAGCCACCCAGGCGCCCCAATCTCAGTAATAATTTTATTACTAACTTTCTAGTATAAAATCAGTAATAATTTCTTTAAACATTTTTATTCCCTGTCAGGACTCAGCAGGCCTTCTTCACTAGACACAAGAACTGCTGGTTCCTTGATCTTGGACTTCCTCCCTCTAGAACTATGAGAAATAAATGTTTGTTATTTAAGCCATCCAGTCTATGTTTTAGTTGTTATTGCTGTTGTTGTGATAGCAGCCCAAGCTGACTAAGACACTTGCACGGATGCACAATTTTGGTAACATGCAGAAGATCTTAAAAAATATATATATGGTTTTACCCAGCAGTTTCGTATCTGAGAATTTTTCCTACCAGCCAGTGGTAGTCGGAGTCATACAGCTCAGATGACTGGGTCTACTAAGCAATTGTGTTATACGTTTCTATTTGGTCCACTGAAGCTACATAGCAACCTTCTCATGCATCTTTATGCATTTTTACCTTCATGGCAATTTTCAAACTTTTTGCTCTCCTCCAACCTGTGGTCTCAATGACATTTCCTCATTCTCCTTTCTAATTTTAATATGAAAATCAAGTCAATCCAATGTAGCCTGTGCCACACTCTCTAAAATCTCTTCAACTTCCATCTCTATCTTTGGAAATTTGCTGTTTCTATCCCCTGTTGACCATTCTGGGAACTCGAACTGTTACTCTTTATAACATTGTGTTTTCATCAGTTGTTTTTTCCCTAAGATTCCTAGAAGAAAACATAGCAGAAGAGCTTGATCCTTGGCCTTTGGCAATGATTTCTTGAATATGACACCAAAATCACAGACAACAAAAGCAAAAATAGGCCAATAGAAATGAAAAGGGTCCTCATTTCAATTCTGTGGCTATTTAAAGAAATAGTATATTATATAACAAAAATATAATAGAGTTACCAAATTTTACAACTTACCAAAATAGACACAAAATGAAAAGAAAATAAGGTCTTTAAACTATCAAAGAATGCAAAATTGCATTAAGAATTTCCCACAATGAAAACTTCAGTTTTGGGGCACCGGGGTGGCTCAGTTGGCTAAGCATCTGCCTTCAGCTCAGGTCATGATCCGAAGGTCCTGGGGTAGAGTCCCACATGGGGCTCTGTGCTCAGCGGGGAGTCTGCTTCTCCTCTCTCTGCCCCTTGCCTGGCTTGTGCTCTGCTCTCTCTCACTCACTCTCTCTCTCAAATAAATAAATAATACCTTAAAAAAAAATAAGGAAAACTTCAGTTTTATGTTGCTTCAACAGCCCATTCAGTCAGCTATGAAATAATGTCAATCTTACACAAATTCTTTCAGAGAATAAAAAAACACTGAAAAGACTTCCTAACGCACTTTATGAAGCCTACATAAACCTGATACCAAATGCTATACAATATGTTACAAAAAAAAGGAAAATTATGAACAAAATTCACCCGTCCACACTGAGGCAAAAATCATAAATGTGGAAATGTATAAATGTATAATGTGTTTTGTTAAAAATTATGTATTACTGAAATGCAGATTTGGTTTAATATAATAAAATAAATTGCCCATTTTAAGATAAGTGGAAAAAATAATAAAATTTTTTAATACATACAGAAAAAGTTAATAAAATTAAATATTTAAGATATCAGTAAATATCAATTCTCAAATTAGTAGATTCAATCAATCCCCGCAAAATTTTTAGTATTTTTTCGTAGAACTGACTTAACAAGAAGACCAACAAAAAAATGCTAAAATTTTCATGGGAATGTAAAGGTCCGAGAACAACCCAGACACTCTTGAAGATCACAGTTGGAGGACTTGCTATTCTGGAACACAAGATGCATTGTAAAGCTACAGTAATTAGTCAAGTTTAGAAATGGTGTAAGGATAAACAGATGGACCAATAGAACAAAATAAAAGACGCAGAAACAATTCCATATCTATGTGGACAATGGGTTTAAAACAAAACTAATACTTCAGGATAGCAGGAAAACTATTGCTTTTACTTATTTTATTTTATTTCTCCTCCAAGTTTTTATTTAAATTCCAGTTAGTTAACGTACAGTGTAATATTAGTTTCAGGTGTAGGATTTAGTGATTCATCACTTACAACACCCAGTGCTCATCTCGAGTGCCCCCTCCTTCATCCCCATCGCTATTTAACCCATCCCTCCAGGCCCACCTCTCCTCCAGCAACCTTTAGTTTATTCTCTACAGTTTAGAGTCTGTTTTATGGTTTGCCTCTCCCTTTTCTCCCCCCTATGTTCATCTGTTTTGTTTCTTAAATTCCACATATAATTGAAATCAATTGGTGTTTGTCTTTCTCTGACTGACTTACTTCACTTAGCATAATACCTTCTAGCTCCATTCACATCGTTGCAAATGGCAAGATTTCATTCTTTTTTTATAGTTCAATAATATTTCATTGTATGTATATGTCACATATTGTTTATCCATTCATCCACCGATGGACATTTGGGCTTTTTCATCATTAGGCTATTATTGATAATGCTGCTATAAACATCAGGGTGCATGTACACCCTGGAATCTATATTTTTGTATCCTTTAGATAAATACCTACTAGTGCAATTGCTGGGTTGCAGGGTAGTTCTATTTTTAACGTTCTGAGGAAACTCCATAATGTTTTCCAGAATGGCTGCACCAGCTTGCGTTCCTACCGACAGTGTAAGAGGGTTCCCCTTTCTCCAAATCCTCAGCAACATTTGTTGTTTCCTGTGTTGTTAATTTTAGTCATTCTGACAGGTGTGAGGTGGTATCTCGTAATTTTGATTTGTATTTCTCTGGTGATGAGTGATACTGAGCATCTTTCATGTGTCTCTTAGCCATCTGAATGTCTTCTTTGGAAAAATGTCTAGTCATGTCTTCTGCCCATTTATTAACTGGATTATTTGCTTTTTGGGTGTAAAGTTTTATAAGTTCTTTATAGATTCTGGATACAACGCTAACCCTTTATCAGATATGTCATTTGCAATTATCTTCTCCCATTCTGTAGGCTGCCTTTTAGTTTTCTTGATTGTTTCCTTTGCTGTGTAGAAGTTTTTATCTTGATGAAGTCACAATAGTTTATTTTTGCTTTTATTTCCCTTGCCTCGGGAGATGTGTCTAGTAAGAAGTTGCTCTGTGACTGATGTCAAAGAGGTTACTGCCTGTGTTCTCCTCTAGGATTTTGGTTTCCTGTCTCACATTTAGGTCTGTTATCCATTTTGCATTTTTGTGTATGGTGTAAGAAAGTGGTCCAGTTTCATTCTTCTGTAGGTTGCTGTCCAGTTTTCCCAGCACCACTTGTTGAAGAGACTGCCTTTTTTCCGTTGGATGTTCTTTCCTACATTATCTAAAGATTAGTTGACCATATAATTATGTGGGTCCATTTCTGGGTTTTCTATTCCTTTCCGTTGATCTACATGTCTGTTTTTGCACCAGTACCATACTGTCTTGATCATAATAGCTTTGTAATATACCTTCAAGTTCAGAATTGTGAGGTCTCCAGCTTTGCTTTTCTTTTTCAAGATTGCTTTTGCTATTTGGGGCCTTCTGTGATTCCACATGAATTTTAGGATTGTTTGCTTTAGGTCTGTGAAAAATGCTGGCAATATTTTGCTTTAAAGATTTATTTATTTATTTATTTTTAGAGAGAGTGAGAGAGACAGAGAGCAAGAGCAGGTGAAGGGGCAAAGGGAGAGGGAACGGGAGAGAATCTCAAGGAGACTCCCAGCTGAGCACGGAGCTTGAGGCAGGGCTCCTCCTCATGACCTTGAGATCATGACCTGAGCTGAAACCAAGAGTCAGATACTGAACAACCTGAACCACCCAGGCACCCCACACTGGTGGTATTTTGATAAGGATTGCATTAGATGTACAGATTGCTTAGTACAGACATTTTAACAATATTTATTCTTCCAATCCATGAGCACGGAATGTTTTCCCATTTCTTTGTGTCATCTTCAATTTCTTCCATAAGTGTTCTATAATTTTTGGATTACAGATCTTTTATGGATTTCTTTTAAAATGATTGATGCTAGCTCAATTAGGGCTCCACATGAGGAAAAATGAAGCTTGATCTTTACCTCATAAGGTACATGGATCACGTATCTGCTTCGCAGAAGTTTGTGCTATGCGATTTTGCTTTTATGAAAGACCTACATTAAAACCGTTTTCCTAACTAACAGAAATGCCAAGAGGGTTTTTGCTTTTATGAAAAACGGTGAAAAGCAAAAAATAGCATTCAGCATTCATTTTCTGGTGAGCCTTTATAGAGACAGTGTGACCGGAGCAGTGAGAGGGGCCCCACCAAGCCCCTTCCCTAAGAACTACGCCAAGCTTCTCAACATTAAGCCACAACAGCTTTGACCTGTATGGTGAACATCTGTGCTTTATCTTGATTTATTTTGTTTATCCATCAACACGATGTGTCCTAAAGTATCAGAAAAACCTAAGAGAGGTTATTTTTGGGGGGTTGGAACACTAGAAAAAAAATTCCATGTAAATTAATGGTAATTGCTTCTAAGATTTATGCCATTTCACCTTGCAAAAAGTTTCATAGGAATGCTCTACTTCTGGCTAGAAGGGGAAACCTATAGATCAATTCTTGCGGTAGGTACGCAAGCTGGTGCAATGATTCTTAAATGTGAGTCCTAAGATGAAGAAAATAAACTTCATTTTTAGAACATATATTTCAAGACTAATAAGATGTTTTGAACGTGGCTGGTAATAGAATGCATGGTAAATCAATACATGGTAGGTATATTGTCTCAAAACGTTTGCTCATTTTGCAATGAAGGAGATGGTATTTACCAACTGAACCAAAAGTGACTTTTTGATTGGGTCTGGAGTGATCATTAGCCAGTCGTCTCTTTAGCAACTATTTCCTCCTCCTTACCTCTTTTTAGAAAAGAAGTCATGGGGAAATCCACATCTCTTAAGACATTTCTCTTTTCCTGTTTGACAGTCATGTAATATGGATGAGTGTTTGCCCACCTCCAGCTCCATGGGTACACATGGAGTAATGTGAACAAATTGGCATAATCACAATCCTTGTTGCTAGATCATGGTTTCAAGGATGAGCAAGAACCCAAGCATAAGCCAACTACCACAAAATATTTGTTCATAGTTATCGGTTTATGGTAGTCCAATCAGAGTGAAACTCAGAACTTACTTGATAGTTGAGGAAAGCTACACCATTGCTACATGTGTATAAATGAGGAAATCTATAACTGTAGTCTGTAATATCTGTTGGAAAACATTTTGCAATGAAGGAAGCCAACCTCAGGAAGAAGCCAACATAAAAAAAGATAATTTAGCCAGGAGAATTACTGAGAATTTGGTTACTTTTCTTGTTAAAAGAAGAAAAATTAACATCCCGAGTTTTCCAGCCCAGCTCTGTAGATCTCCACATTTTCCCTCAGCTCTCACTTCTCCCCCACCTTATATCCTCCGCCAAAACTCATGAAAGCGTGTTTCCTTCAATTTAGTTCAATATTTCTTTCCTAGGAAACTCAAACAACAACTTTCTCTTTTCACAATGAGGACGTCTTTTCCCTTTAGGCCTCAGCTTGGCTAAGGTAAAGTTACCGCAGCATCTTTGCTAGTCCAGTGGAAGAAAGCCAGAGGAAGATGGCTATTTGCAGAACTGGTTTAGAATTTCAAAGCACAGGGTAGAGGACTGAGAAGGTCACTTATAAAGTTATTTGGGGTTCCTGAGATCTGGAAGATCTAAATAACTTGCCTAAGATCATACAGGGATGAAAAATAAGGAAAACATCATTAAAATTATTTGTCTAAGATCACACAGTGATGAAAAATAAAGAAAACATAAAAAATTCATAGATTTGGACTTAAAAAAACCTCTCAATTACTTTGGGGATATTAAAAAGTTACAGCCTTTATCATGCCTTCCAGAATTCAAGTAATTCAGGTAAATCTTTTCATTTGCAATAAGAATAGCAAGAATAGTTCTCTGCTATATAGATGTTTCCATCTTCCATTTTCTCTTACGTTCCAAGAATAAGCCATGCCTTTGGAACTGATACTACTCATTCTAGACAGGATTTAAAAGAAAATGTCTTTCTAAAATAGACTTGTTCATTCTCAGATTTAAAAAGGACTTCAGAAAGTTGATTGCAAGAAAATGTTGAGAAAAATTAGACCAGTTCTAGGCCTCTCCAGAATCATGTCTCTACAGCCTCCCACTGAGGACTATCGTTTATAGGGATCTTTCCCTTCTATGTGCAAGTTGCTAAGCTTAAACATTCAAGGTCTCTGTTTTTTGTATTCATTCACTTACTTGATTTTTTAAACAACCATGAGGTTGTTGGAAGAAGTTTTATTGTTCTTTGTTTGTTTACTTTCACAGGGGAGGACACTAAATTTCCAAAATCACCCATCAAACGAGAGAATATAGGTTTTGAATTCAGATATTGCCACTTCAGAATTCTTTCATTTATACTGAACTTCCTCCAAATTTAGGCAGAGCCATAATTAAATAAAGATACAGAATAGATAATAGGTATCCTCAAGACAAATAAAGTGACATTTGTGTTATCTCAGTAATGAAGAACGCATAAATGAATTCCCCTATTCTGTTCTATTATGGCGAGGTCTAATCTACTAAAATTACCATTCATTCAGACAATAAGAATTTGAAATTATTTTGTTTTGTGAGAACTACTCTGGGATCAATGCAAATAATCATGGAAAATAATCATACACTAATTTCTCTTCCTCAAATTCAATGGGACTCTTATAGTGGGTTGCTTCTCTGGAGAAGGTTTAGTTGGTTTTCCAGGCTATAAAAGAATGAGCAAAACTTTTTCCAAAACTACTTTTGCCTGGATGGTTTTATTTTCTTTCAGAGACCTTTGAGAAAGAAATAGTATGAAGGAATTATCCATTGAATTGCATTTTTTGGAATGTATATAAGTGAAAACATTCAATATGCTCTAATATTTCATCTTTGGGAATGGACTACCCAAAGTGATTTCATCAATATTTATTGGTTATCTTTTATGTTTAATGGTTTGTGTTTGTTCCTGGAAAGGTTTAGGTTGTAAATGTGCAAAGGCATATCACATGGACTTTCCATACTCAAAATATTTATAAATTTGTTGGAAACTCTCTTTCTTTTTCTTTCTGCCATTTCCCAAAGTGTAGCAGAGAGACTATTTCCATTACTTCTAAATAGAATAGACATTCAGTAAAAAAAAATCCCTATTGAGTATCTCCTATGTGCTAGACACTATTCAAGATCATGGAATATAGCAGCAAACAAAACTTTAGAAATTACACAGTCCTGAAACTTGTACTCTTATAATAAGAGAAACTTATTTGCCTTAAAAATATGGGGAATAATGACCAGAAATAAATTTATACCAAACAGGTGACAAAGGATGATTAATTAATATCCATTTGGAAAACAAACATAAACTGAGCATTAGACTTGAAATCAAATGAGCCAAATCCAGTTTGGTTTGCCCCCTTTCTCCATATTAAACATTATCTTCTCTAGAAGAATGGTTCTGAAAGCCTTTGCATAGAGCTCATTTGCATAATGGCTTCTCTGTTTTCTTTTTTTTACCTAGTAAATGGATTTAGAATATTCCTATTATTCCCATAATCTGTTAGAAATCAATCTCTCTGATTTGGAAAGCATAGGAGACTTGTTTAAATCTTACAATATTTTGGTTTATATAATCTTTTTGAAGCTATGTTTCAGGAGTCCAGATTGGACCATGGCAAACAAAAATCCACAAAGACAGTGATGATAATAAACAGAATAATGACAAGAAGCAGAACAACAAGTCTCTAAGATTCCTCAAATATATGATGTAGTCCTTGAAGCCAACCAGGATTCTAACATTTGGAACACCACGAAGGTAGAAGATGGCCTTCGGTAGTTTTACCAGTGATCATTTGAATGACTGAAAACATTTGTTGTTGCAAAAGGATTCACACTTAGTTTGCTAGAATAAACTTTCCTTTAGCATTTGAAACTGGCTTAAATGTAAATGTTACTTTTATATATTAAGTTCTATATCTTCCTGTGGCAAAAAGAACACTTTATCAGAAGTTTTATTAGAGAAATGGTAGATTTCTTGGAACTCTCATATCTCCTTTTCACTAGGGCTTATTTTTTAAAAAGTTTAAAAACTAGTCTGGAAAATAAACTATTTTGGTGAGGCAACTGATAACCACCTTCTGGGAAGCAAATAGAATTTCTGATAAAAAGTGTAAATAATTTATGAAGGAAAATAATGGGACAGACTTTTTTCTTGGAAAGTAGTAACCTAGACATCAGAGTCTAGTGACCTTTAATCAGACATTCTTTTCTTTTCCTATAAGTTCTAACAATAATTTTTCTAATTATCAACTATATCAATAATTTTTAAAATTCTTTTCACACAAATATTTGAACTAAGAGACAAATGTTCTTTAATGAATGGTCTTGGGGTAACTGGATACTCACATGCGGAAGAATGAAGTCGGACCCTTACCTCATACCATATGTAAAAATTAATCCAAACTTGATCATAGACCTAAATGTAAAAGCTAAATTTATAAAACTCTTAGAAGAAACAGGCATAAAACTTTGTGACCTTGGTTTGAGCAATGGTTTCCTAGATATAACATGAAAAGTATAAGCAACCAAAGAAAAAATACACAAAAAACCTTTGTGCTTCAAAGGATACCATTGAGAAAGACGTCCCACAAAATGGGAGGAAATGTTCTCAAAACAAATCTCTGATAAAGAACATGTATCAAAAATATATTAAGAATTCATGCAACTTAACAATTAAAAGGCAAATAAGCCAATTAATAAATAGTCAAAAGATCTGAGTGGGCATTTCAAAGAAGATGCCAAGGGCAAACAAGCACAAAAAACGTTGTTCGACATAGTTAGCCATCAGGGAATGCAAATCAAAACCACAATAAGATCCACTTCAGACTCACTAGGATTATAATAAAAAAATGTGCAATAATAGTATTGATGAGGATATGGAGAAACGACAATCCTCATATATCTCTGGTAGGAATGCAGAATGGTGCCGCTGCTTAAAAAAGGAATATGGCCATTCCTCAAAAAGTTATAATAAGGTTATCAGATGACCCTGTGATTCTACTTCTAGGTATATATCCAAGAAAATCGAAAACTTACGTGCACACAAGAATTTGTGTGCATAAAGAAATTTTTGTATCCATATTATTCACAATAACCCAAACACAGAGACACCCAAACCTTCACCTACTGATAAATGCATAAATAAAACGTGATATATCCATGCAATGGGAAGTAACTAAGCAACAAAAAAGATTAAAGTATTAGTACATGTTATAACTTGAATAAACCTTGAAAGCATTATACTAAGTGAAAGAAGCAAGCCACAAAAGACCACATATTGTATGATTCTATTAATATGAAATGTCCAGAATAAGCACGCCTATAGAGACATAAAATACCTTATTGGTTGCCTAGAACTGGGTCTGGGGATGTGAGGACGAAGGGAGGGAAACCACTGCTAATGGTCATTGAGTTTCTCGTGAGACTGGTAAAAATATTCTGAAAACAGATAGTGGTGATGGTTGCATAACTTTGTGAAAATACTAAAAACCACCCAATTGTGCACTTATAAGGATGAATTTTGTGGTATGTGACTTATATCTCAATAAAGCTGTTAAAAAATGAGAACTCTTTGAATTGGCTTGTTACTTTGAAGAAAGATTAATTGAACTTTGAAATATAATCATAAACAAATTATTTGTATTTTTTAAAACACTAGTCCTAATATATAAAAAAATAAGAGTGGTATTAATATCTTAGTCCAATTGCATTGAAGATTTGTTATTTGAAGGCAGCTCATTAATCTTTCAGAAAAAGCAATCCACAACATCTTTATAAACAAATAATGGAAAAATCTTTTTTCATAATTACTAAAAATCATACTTAATTTTACCTCTTGCTAATTATTACTCATGATTTTTTTTTCATCATCATTCTGAAACCTAGACAGCTAATTAGAAACTAGGCTTTGCTGAAGTGACATCTATTCATTACCAGTAAGTTTTGCTGCATTAAAAAAAAAAAAAAAGGACAGAAGCATTTTTTTAAGTAAATAGAAAGCACTTCTCAAGTCTTGTTCTTTAACCACCCTCAATTCATATATCTCTATGATCTCACATCTTAAAGAAAGCAAAATCTGACAAGATGAAGTAATCTATCTTATCTGCAAACTCAGATGTGAAGCGCTAACATGTGTTCTTCAAACTGACTAGAACTTTGTCCCCATAGTAAATATCTCTCTAGTCCATAATACTAGTCTAAGAATTCTTCTTCAGCCCAGGCAGCCATATGTGTATAGTATAACTCCATCCTCATGACGAAAGGTGATTGTCATGGGTTAGACACGTGACGTAAATGAGCCAATTGCATTTTCCAAATGGGTTCCTTGGAGAATTCCAATAAAATGTGTGATGTGATATTTCATGATTGACGCAAGTTCTTTTTTTTTTTTTTTTTAATGATTTTTTATTATATTATGTTAGTCACCATACAGTACATCCCTGGTTTCCGATGTAAGGCTCGATGATTCATTAGTTGTGTATAACACCCAGTGCACCATGCAACACGTGCCCTCCTTACTACCCATCACCGGTCTATCCCATTCCCCCACCCCCCTCCCCTCTGAAGTCCTCAGTTTGTTTCTCATAGTCCATAGTCTCTCATGTTTCATTCCCCCTTCTGATTACCCCCCCCCTTTCTTTATCCCTTTCTTCCCCTACTGATCATCCTAGTTCTTATGTTCCACAGATGAGAGAAATCATATGATAGTTGTCTTTCTCTGCTTGACTTATTTCACTTAGCATTATCTCCTCCAGTGCCGTCCATGTTGTAGCAAATGTTGAGAACTCGTTCTTTCTGATAGCTGAGTAATATTCCATTGTATATATGGACCACAACTTCTTAATCCAGTCATCTGTTGAAGGGCATCTCGGCTCCTTCCACGATTTAGCTATTGTGGACATTGCTGCTATGAACATTGGGGTGCATATGGCCCTTCTCTTCACTACGTCTGTATCTTTGGGGTAAATACCCAGTAGTGCAATGGCTGGATCATAGGGTAGCTCAATTTTTAACTTTTTAAGGGACCTCCACACTGTTTTCCAGAGTGGCTGTACCAACTTGCATTCCCACCAACAATGTAGGAGGGATCCCCTTTCTCCACATCCTCTCCAACAATTGTTGTTTCTTGCCTTGTCGATTTTTGCCATTCTAACTGGCGTGAGGTGGTATCTCAGTGTGGTTTTGATTTGAATTTCCTTGATGGCTAATGATTTTGAACATTTTTTCATGTGTCTGTTAGCCATTTGTATGTCTTCATTGGAAAAGTGTCTGTTCATATCTTCTGCCCATTTTTTGATTTGTTTATTTGTTTCTCGTGTATTGAGTTTGAGAAGTTCTTTGAAGATCTTGGATACCAGTCCTTTATCTGTAGTGTCATTTGCAAATATATTCTCCCATTCCGTGGGCTGCCTCTTAGTTTTTCTGTTTCCTTGGCTGTGCAGAAACTTTTAATCTTGACGAAGTCCCATAAATTCATTTTATCTTTTGTTTCTCTTGCCTTTGGGGATGTGTCATGAAAAAGGTTGCTTTGGCCGATGTCGTAGAGGTTGGTGCCTATGTTCTCCTCTAGAATTTTGATAGATTCCTGTCTCACATTGAGGTCTTTCATCCATTTGGAGTTTATTTTTGTGTATGGTGTGAGATAGTGGTCAAGTTTCATTCTCTTGCATGTAGCTGTCCAATTTTCCCAGCACCATTTATTGAAGAGACTGTCTTTTTCCCACCGGATGTTTTTTCCTGCTTTATCAAATATTAGTTGCCCAAAGAGCCGAGGGTCCATTTCTGGGCTCTCTATTCTGTTCCATTGGTCTATGTGTCTGTTTTTGTGCCAGTACCATGCTGTCTTTGTGATCACAGCTTTGTAGTACAGCTCGAAATCCGGCATTGTGATGCCCCCAGCTTTGTTTTTCCTTTTCAACAGTTCCTTGGAGATTCGGGGCCTTTTCTGTTTCCATACAAATTTAAGGACTGTTTGTTCCAGTTCTTTGAAAAATGTCCTTGGTATTTTGATCGGGATAGCATTGAAAGTGTAGATTGCTCTGGGTAGCATGGACATTTTAACTATGTTAATTCTTCCGATCCATGAGCATGGAATATCTTTCCATCTTTTTATGTCTTCCTCAATGTCTTTCAAGAGTGATTTATAGTTTCTAGAATATAGGTCCTTTACGTCTCTGGTTAAGTTAATTCCAAGGTAACGTATGGTTTTTGGTGCTATTGTAAATGGGATGGATTCCCTAATTTCTCTTTCTTCGGTCTCGTTATTCGTGTATAGAAATGCAACTGATTTCTGAGCATTTATTTTGTATCCTGCCACGTTACTGAATTGCTCTATAACTTCTAATAATTTGGGAGTGGCTTCTTTTGGGTTTTCCATATAGAGTATCATGTCATCTGCAAAGAGAGACATTTTGACTTCTTCTTTGCCAATTTGAATACCTTTGATCCCTTTTTGTCGTCTGATTGCTGTTGCAAGGACTTCTAGTACTATGTTGAATAATAGTGGCGAGAGTGGGCATCCTTGTCGAGTTCCTGATCTTAAGGGAAAGGCTTCCAGCTTTTCTCCATTGAGAATAATATTTGCAGTAGGCTTTTCATAGATGGCTTTTATGAGATTGAGAAATGTACCTTCTATTCCTACACTCTGAAGGGTTTTAATCAGGAAAGGATGCTGTATTTTGTCAAATGCTTTTTCGGCATCGATTGAGAGGATCATATGGTTCCTGAGTCTTTTCTTGTTGATATGATGTATCACGCTGATTGATTTGCGAATATTGAACCACACTTGCATCCCAGGTATGAATCCCACTTGATCGTGATGGATAATCCTTTTAATGTACTGTTGGATTCTATTAGCAAGTATCTTGTTGAGGATTTTGGCGTCCATATTCATTAGGGAAATCGGTCTGTAATTCTCCTTTTTGAGGGGGTCTTTGCCTGGTTTGGGGATCAAGGTAATATTGGCCTCATAGAATGAGTTTGGTAGCTTTCCTTCTGTTTCTATTTTTTGAAATAGCTTTAGGAGAATAGGTATTATTTCTTCTTTGAATGTTTGGTAGAATTCCCCAGGAAAACTGTCCGGGCCTGGAGTTTTGTTATTTGGAAGGTTGTTTATTACTGACTCAATTTCTTCATAATTAATTGGCCTGTTTAAGGAATCAATTTCTTCCGGTTTCAATCTTGGTAGTTTATAGGTTTCCAGGAAGGATTCCATCTCTTCCAGATTGCTTAGTTTATTGGCATATAGCTGTTGATAAAAATTCCTAATAATCCTTCCAATTTCAATGGTGCTCGTCGTGACCTCTCCTTTTTCATTCATAATTTTAATAATCTGGGTCCTTTCTCTTTTCTTTTGGATAAGTCTTGCCAGTGGTCTGTCAATTTTATTGATTCTCTCAAAGAACCAGCTTCTAGTCCTGTTGATCTGCTCTACTGTACTTCTGGTTTCTGCTTGATTGATTTCAGCTCTAATTTTGGTCAACTGCTTCCTCGTGCGTGGATTAGGCCTGTCCCTCTGTTGCTGTTCCAGCTTCTTGAGGTGAGAATATAAAAACTGCATTTTAGATTTTTCTATTCTTTTGAGTGAGGCTTGGATAGCTATGTATTTCCCCCTTAGGACTGCCTTTGCAGTATCCCATAGGTTTTGGACTGTTGTATTTTCATTCTCATTGGTCTCCATAAATTGTTTAATTTGATTTTTGATTTCCTGGTTTATCGAGTCATTCCTGAGCAGGATGGTTCTTAGTCTCCAAGTGTTTGAGTTTCTTCCAAATTTTTCCTTGTGGTTGAGTTCCAATTTCAGAGCGTTGTGGTCTGAGACTATGCAGGGGATAATTTCAATCTTTTGGTATCGGTTGAGACCTGTTTTGTGTCCCAGAACATGGTCTATTCTTGAGAATGTTCCATGGGCATTAGAATAGAATGAGTATTCTTTGGTTCTGGGGTGTAGTGTTCTATATATATCTATGAGGTCCAACTCGTCGAGTATGGCATTCAAAGCCTTTGATTCTTTGCTTAGTTTTTGCCAGGGTGTTCTGTCTATTTCTGATAGTGGAGTGTTGAGGTCCCCTACTATTAATGTATTTTCATTTATATGTCTCTTTATTCTGGATAAGAGTTGGCTTGTGTATCTTGCTGCTCCCCTGTTGGGGGCATATATATTTATGATTGTCATATCCACTTGTTGAATACTTCCCTTAAGAATAATATAGTGCCCTTCTGCGTCTCTAACTATAGTCTGTAGTTTAAAATCCAATTTATCTGACATGAGAATTGCTACCCCAGCTTTCTTTTGAGGACCATTTGCGTGAAAGATGGTACTCCATCCCCTTACTCTCAGTCTGAATGCATCTTTGGGTTTGAAATGAGTCTCTTGTAGACAGCAAATGGATGGGTCATTTCTTTTTATCCAATCTGCAACCCTGTGGCGCTTTATGGGATGGTTCAAACCATTTACATTAAGACTGATTACTGATAGATATGTTTTTAATGTTGCCATGTTGCCAGTAAAGTCTTTTTTTGTATTGGCTGTGACTTTCTGTTCTGTATCACTCTTGGGGCCTTTTTACCTTTATAGAACCCCCCGTAATATCTCCTGTAGGGCTGGTTTCGTAGTTACAAAATTGGTTAGTGACTGGCGATTCTGAAATGTCTTTATTTCTCCATCAATTCTGAATGACAGCCTTGCTGGATAAAGGATCCTTGGCTGCATGTTTTTCTCTGAAAGAGCTTTAAATATGCTCCCCCAACCCTTTCTCTCATTCCAGGTCTGTGTAGACAGGTCTGATGTAATTCTGATGCTTTTGCCTTGGTACGTGAGAAATTTCTTTGCCCTGGCCGCTTTCAATACTGTATCCTTGCATCTAATGTTTGCGAATTGCACTATGACGTGACGTGGCGTAGGTTTGTCGTGGTTGAGCTTGGGAGGGGTCCTCTCTGCCTCTTGGACACGAATGTTTGTTTCCCTTGTTAGATTAGGGAAGTTTTCAGCTATAATTTGTTCAAATATCTCTTCTAGACCTCTGTTTTTCTCCACCCCCTCGGGGATGCCGATGATTCTAACATTGGATCGTTTCATTGAGTCAGTAATCTCCCGTAACCTACATTCGTGGGCATGGATTTTTTTAAGACCATCTTCTATTTTCATTTTTTCCTCTATTAACCCATCCTCCAATTCACTAACCCTTTCCTCTGCTTCTGCGACCCTGGCTGTCAGAGCCTCTAGTTTTGCCTGCATTTGGCTCATAGAATTTTTAATTTCTGTCAGATTCGCTCTCATTTCTGTCCTTAGGGATTCTATATTCTCAGTAACCTTTTCGTTTATACTTTTTTCAATTCTACTCATCATTTTGACCATCGTTACTCTGAATTCCATTTCTGATAATTTGGTTACATCCATATCCATTATTTCTGTGGCAGAGGCCACAGTCTCACTGTCTTTTCTTTGCTGGGGGGGGCTTCTCCTTCTTGTCATTCTGATGAAGAGAGGTTGCGGGGTTTCCAGAGCCCAAATTATTGACTGGGTCCCAGGCCGTGCCCCTTGTTTTATAGGGATCTTAGGGATGTGGGCTTCTTCTTTAAAGATTTTATTTATTTATTTATGTGGCAGCCAACCAGCGAGAGAGGGAACAGAAGCAGGGGAGTGGGAGAGGAAGACGCAGGCTCCCAGCGGAGGAGCCCGATGAGGGACTCCTTTCCGGAACGCCGGGATCACGCCCTAAGCCGAAGGCAGGCGCTCAATGACTGCGCCACCCAGGCGCCTGGGTTGTGGGCTTCTTGATTTTTCAGCCTGCCTTCTGTGTTCTGGGGGAGGGGCCTGCCGCGCCGATACTCAGGCAGCCATGTTTGGGTAGAGTCTCCTTGTCCCCTGCGAGGGGGGATGGGGATGGGCACTCCCTGAGCCGGTATTTCCAGGCTTTTGTTCTCTGGCGGCTTTCCCTGGCGGCCGGCTATGCCTCTTCTGAGGGTCAGAGCAGCAGCGGCCAAATTTCAGCCTCTGTCACAGAACAGAAGGATTGCGGCCCGTTCTCTACTAATGTTCTGGCCACTTTAACTCTGTTTCTGTTGGTGCTGCTCAACCCTGCAGCGTCCCGGGATGTGCGCCCCACACCCGGCGTCCCAGCCCTCACTTCCAGGGCCGGCGTGTCTCTGTCCTTTGTGTTTCTAATGCTGCCAGCTGCCAGCCGCCCCGCGCCCGCTCCCGGATCTCCTGGTCTCAGTCTGGATCCAGTGAGCGCACCAGGATTCCGGGGTTCCGCGAGATGCCTGGTGGCGCGCGCACCCGGCCCACGGTCTCAGTCTGCTGTTTTGCGGGTGCCGACCGTGAGCCCCGCCCGCTCTCCCGTGCAAGTGGCTACCGCTTCCCGGCACCCGAACGCGGTGGCTCCCTCCCCCTTCCGTTTATCTTCCGATATCTGTGCGCAGTTTCATGGCTCCCCGCTTCGTACCTCAATACTCAGCGCTGGAGATGTTCATTTGTAGAGATCCAGATGCGTCTTCCTGCATCTCAGGCTGGTTCCGTGGTTGTTTAGGCTGGTCTGGTACCTATCCAGCTCGACTCGGAGGACCGGCTGAAAACAGTGTCTCCTACTCCTCCGCCATCTTAACTGACTAGTCTGACGCAAGTTCTATGGAAACACGAAGTGTACATTCTTAACTCAGGTACTCAGGGAATGCATACCAGGCCCAAAGAACACTAGAGAAAGAAAGAAAAGAAATCTGCAGTGTTGGACTCTCCCAGGGCCTCCTTTGCTCCAAAATATCTGCTATTCACTAAATCCCTTTACTCTTCTGGAAGTTTCTGTACTCCAATACAGTCATGCCTAGAGATTGGTAAGTAGAGTGATACTCCAGAGTTAGGTGCTCTTCCACTTTCTCAAAATCTTTTAATCTTCTGATAACTTTACCTTACTTGGAGGGATCTACCTTCATACCCCAAGAGTAGGCCAGACTCACTTCAGACTCTCTGAGAGGGAAGGAAGAAAGGACACTAAGAGTTTTATGGAAAATCTTCATTTTTGACATACAAAAAGCCTTAAAAATAGTGTAGCATGCTTATTTTGAACACATGACAAGAAAAGCTATATTAGAGCTGCAATAAACATTATTCATGATTTATAGTGCATTGATGCTAGCAAAGGAGTATAAAAATTAAATTTTCTTTTTTGAAAATGTAATCACAATTAGTGTAAGATACAAGAAGGAATACGATTCTTGGGGGAAATAACATTTCGAGAATTGGAACACATTTGAAAACTCAAGTCACTCAAAATACTCTGATTCCAGTAATAAAATATGCTTGTTTAATTACATACCTACTCAGCTATTTTACAAAGTGTTCTTCTTTGACAACTGAGAAAACCAAAAATTGGACATCATTAACCTTGAATGCCAGAGGGCATATGTTATTTATGCTTAGTATAAAATAATTGAATCCAAGTCTAGACACTTGGGAACAATTAGAGAGCAAGCTGTTTATTTTCCATAGCCTCTGATACCTTTCGGGAAAACTGTGACTTCTCAACTTAAAAACAAACAAAATCCTCTTTAGATTTTTTGTCACCTAGTTTCACCTTTTGTCTCACCTTTTATTTTCTCTATGTTTACCTGTGTTCATTAGCTGAAACTCGTAATACTTTTTCAGTCATAATTAGTTTCTCTGAAGTATTTGACACAGCCATTCCTTTACTTGGCTTCCTTAACACCAGTCTCTCATAGTTTTCGGTATTGTTTTGTTTTGTTTTTCCCCAATCTTGGCACGTTGTGTGTTATCTCATTTCAATTTAGTTCAATTCAGTTAATTTTCTGGAGAACTACTGTATTATGTGCTAAGCAAAGTGCTAGGTGTTGAGAATATTACGATCAGTAAATGGGTCTTGCTCATCAAGAAACTCTGGAAAGATAATGTGCCAACAGGCGATTGGCTAGGAGAGCTCATAATAGGGCTGCTTCACGGTAATTGAGTCAAGAAAGATCTTTCAGTACAGATGGCATATGATCTGAGTTCTTAAAGACAAATAAGAGCTAACAATATGTGGCAAATCCGTCCACCATAATCTAGATTTTTTCCTTCCATGCCAATGCTGTTGTATCTCAGGCATAGTTGACCAGCCAGGAACTATAAACCCCAGCCCTTTGGAGACAGATAACATCATGTGATTAAGCTCCTGTCAACAGAGGATAAGTAGAAATCATGCATGGCTCCTTCCAAGAACGATCCATAAAATTTGTAGGTACACTCTTCCACGACTTTCTGTCTCCCGTGGACTGGTATGATGATGATGACAGTGACCTTAGAAGCCATGTGCCAATGGCAGAGCAACTATCAGCCATGGATTTTGAATGACTGCCAGAGAAGAGCTCTATCCCTTGATCTCCTTGTATGGAAACACCCACCCTGGCTTACTGTGTAAAAAAGAAAAGCTTTTACTATGTTTGAGTCACTACATTATATTTTTGGATCTATTTGCTCTAGTAGTTTAGTCTACTCCAACTAATCTACCAGGCTATAGGGTTAAGAAAGACATGCCTGGCAAAGAGTGTACCTGAGTAGTTCACCATCACTTGAATAGAATATGAAGGAAAATATGCCAAAGATGAGAAGTGAACCAAAACATGGCAGACCTCATTGACCTTGAAAAAGTTATAAATTCAACACATTAAGAAATGTGCAGGCATTGTAGGATTTTAGAAAGTAGAGTGACATGACTTAGATTTGACTGCAGTGTGTTATGAAAGTTTGGAGGGCATCAATGTAAGAGGAAGAAGGCAGATAAAGAGCTATGGCAAAAATTGAGATGGGAATTGATGAAAACCTGAAGTCTTAAAAATATAGGTTCTTGTGTTGGATGCTTGGAGTTGGAATCCTGGCTGTACCGTGTAGCGAATGAATGGCATTCTACAGGATGGAAGATATTTTGGAACCTGTTTTACAAGATTTGCATGTGTATTAAAGGGGATCATCTATGTAAAGTGATTACACACAACACTAGACAGATAGTAATCAGTGCTACTGCTACTGGTATGATACTAGTACTTTTTTTTAAGGCAGCAAAGATAGAAGGCCATTTTAAAGAAAGATTACCCTGGTAGTAGTCACAGGGTTTTGGAACCAATTGGATTTGTAGAGTGAGAGAGAAGGCATCAACAAGTCTTCCGAGAACTCTAACTTAATGGTCTAAGTGAATGTTGGTGCCATTCTAAAACATTAGGAAAACTTGATATTTCTTGATTTGGGGAAGGGCAAAGTCATATTGCAGAAGAGCATATGAGATGACAGATATCACTGGTGACATCCTTGGAAAATAGAATCTTCCATATCTGCTTTCCTACACTTCCAAGTTCTTAGATCTTAGACTTTATTTTCTTCTATTTGTACTTTTAATCTAATTCTCTCTCCTAACAAGCTATTTCTAGTTGTGACAACCAATGCAGATGAATAACAAAATGGCTTCCCCACGTCTTCCTGTGAGGCACTGACTGTGAGGTAGCATTTATAAGTCAGCAAGAAAAGTGTAAGATATTCACTAAATGGTAATATAAAGATTGACTCCTCATATGAAAATTGATAAAATTAGATATAATTATCTTATACTACACACATAAAGTTCACAGAACTCTAAAATTATTAAAAGAAAATATAGAAAATTAGCTATCACTTGTAGGAGGGAAAGAGTTTCCAAAAAAGCACAAATTATAAAAGTAAGTGTAATGGAGTAGATCTTATTAAACATAGCAAAATAGAAAATAAATGTGAAACATAAAAAGATCTGTGAATTAAAACACCTGTGATTGGAAAATGGAAAGGGCCTGAAGTTAGCATTTTTAGGGAGAAAATGTGACATTTGTTCCCCATTGTCCTTTAAAGAATTGAAAGAGCATGGAGAGAAAAGTACCTGCTCACATCAGCAGGATAGGCAGAGCCAAGCCAGCTGGGCCTATCAGTCCTGCCAGAAACATTTATTTCCTCAACTCCGTGAGCTTTCCCACTGGTGAGGTGCCTTTCTATTCTGAAATGTAAGACATACCCTGATTTTAATGAACTTGCCTTAGTCTCTCTGTAAATGTAATTGAGTTTGTCAGACTTGTTCCAAATTTTAGTTTCAAAACAATCATCGACAATGTGTCTATTACAAATAAAGTTTGCAATAATAAAATGTTTTATTAATATTATGTAGTAAATTAATTAATTTCTCTCCTACTGTGTTATTTCACTTTATGTATTAGGGGTGATCTTGAGTTATTTTAAGTCCCTACACGGTTTCCCAGAATGGAAAGTGAGTGTGTGATGTGAATGCTACCAGTGTTTATCTAATGGGGGATGGAAGGGTGTTGGTGGTTGACTTTATTTTCATTAAGAATATCTTACAACCTTTATTGTAAAACAATTGATCAACTATAATTATATAGTGCATTAAGTCCCTCAGCCAGAAAGAAGAACTCTAGCTTGCTAAACAGAATAAGAAATTAATGACAACATCCAGTACTCTTAAACACATCTAAATGAGATAGACAGGAATATGTGTGCTGTGGAAAGGCAAGGTAAAAGAAAGAAAGAAAAAAAATATATATATGGTTAAAGTGGGCTTCCAAATCAACCACATCAGTTTCCAAAACCAGGAGTAGAGACCACATCATATTTTATGAGTTGAAGCTTCCAAGGAAAAAAACCCAAAGGTTTAAAAGAAGAACAAAACTAAAAGGAGCGATTGTAGCCATGGGAATTATATTGAGTAAGTAGGGCTTTTACAATGATATTAAGCAAAGAGAAATACTAGAAAGAAAATAAACAAGATACATGAAAATAATATTAGATGTAAAATGTCTAAGAGTTCCTAACTATTTAATGCTCTTTATACTTGTCTTTACATGACACATAAGAAGAAATCTTGGCAAAGGTAACCGTGTTAAAATAATAAAGACATATGAAAAACAGGAAGATGCTTTAAAGGAAAATGCACATAAATCCTGAAGTTTATCTAAATAAGATAAAAGCTTTGCAGTGAAAGGACCAATGCACTTTTTAAAAATTGAATGTCTTTCAATAGTTTAGAGTTATGAGTTATGAATTGGAGTCAGTAGGAAGGATAATGAAAACCCCAAGAATATAGTGAAATAAATACACTGTGATGGGAAAAAAATCTTCCAATTTCTGGTATGCTCTTGTAGCAACCAGAATGTTTAAAAAAAAAAAAAAACTCCCCCAAAATCCAAACTTTTAAACATCGTATAGTTAATTAAGTGAAATAGCATGACATTTTATTTTTATTTTAAATCTAGTGAGGATTACAACATAGGCTATAAACTTAAGTAAAGGATGTAAGTTCAAAATAAAGTGAGTCAAGAGAGAAGAATGTAATTATGTTTTAAGAACCCAAATTGCTTAGAATTAACTAATTTGCATGAGACTAACAAGTCCTATTTGGCAAAGCGATAAAGAAGAGTTGATTCACCATTCTTGAATAGATATTGGTAATGCAGAGTTAAAGGGTAAAGCTCTTCTGCCCAAGATAAGGAGGAAGAACAGCAGATTTACAGCCACTTTATGATAACATTTCTTTTCTTTCTCATTTAGGATGAATCCTATTCTGGCTTCAGCAACTGAGAGCTACTGGCTTCATCAGGAGGCTTGGAAGGAAATGAAGTGCTTGAGCGGGGAGGCTACAATAATTGCTAGGGAGAGGTGAGTTCAGGAGCGTAGGTACAAAATAGAGGTGCTATTTGATATTGAGAGTGGGAAACAGAAGAATGACTAAAAAGACACTAAATATTATTTCTAATGAAGGTGATATGGAAATCAATGTGAGTTATTTGATGAGACTTCAAATCTTTTTTTTTTTAATTTATGTATTTGTTGGGGGGGGAGGGGCAGAGGCAGAGGGAGAGAGAGTCTTAAGCGGACACTGTGCTGAGCACGGAGCCCCACACCAGGCTTGATCTCACCACCCCGAGATCAGGACCCAAGCAGGAACCAAGCGTCAGTCGCTTAACCAACTGTGCCACCCGGGCGCCCAATGAGAGTTCAATTCTACACAATGCATGTCATCCCAAATAACTTTTATTGTGGACTCGATACCGTGCTAGGCACTGGGTTTGCCTTAAAAGAGTTTGAAGTCTAAATTAAGGAGCACAAATTAAATGACCATGGAGACTAGAGTAGGTTAAAAAAAATAAAAGGTAAAATTTGCCAGACGCTAAAAAATAGAGAAAAGAGAAGAGTATAGCAAGCTTGGGTAGAGGGAGGCCTTCTTCAAGAGAATACTTGCTTTTCAGAGAAGCCAGTTGTTACCAGGAGACAATGCTGGCCCCGAGGTTCCAGTATTTTTCTCCCTCTCCCCTACCTGCTTCTCCCCTGCCTGCCTCTTCTCTCCTTCCCCTCTTCTCCTCTCTGTTCTTTTGTTCTCCTTTCCTCTTCTTTTCTTTTTCATTCCCTCCCACTCTTCTCATCATTTCCTACTTTTTCCTTTTAATTCTTCTTTTTTTAGTTTCATTTCTTTTTTTCAGTACAAGTCAGAAAGCCAGATTTTATGTAAAGCCTCTGTCAATTTTCAATGCTGACAATTAACTATGAGAAAAGAAATGCTGGAAAGCCACATGTATATGGGAGCAGATATAGTTTGCGGACTGTCCTTTTCAAACCCTGGTCTCAATAGCATAGTTGCTTCAGTTTAAATTATGTAGTTCTGAATTGAGAACAATCCATAACACTGCTAGTGAGTTTCTTGTTCCATGAAGGCAAACAAGTCTTAATTAAACGAAATGAAGAGAATTTATGGGCGTGAATTTCTCTCTTCATTCTCTTGTGACAGATTTAGGGAATGGTGCTTATGGTGGGTGCACCTGTTAATAACGTTTCAGTCCACTGGCTATTAACAAAAGATCATGGTCTTTTTTTAATTACCATTATTTAATTTACTTTTTGGCTCTAAATTGGGAAATTATCAGAGATATACGATTAAGAGAATGAAAAATTATTCAGAATATCTTCAAAGATTTCCTGACGGTGAGATCAATTGTGCCAAGATTGCCTTTTGCAAAGGACATTGCCTTTTGCAAAGGAAACCCCACTGTTAGAAGCATATGGAGATAGACTGCACAAAATCAAAGATATTAAATTGTAAAGAATAATTCGGCTGGTACCCCAGGGTACGGCCTAGATAAAGTAATAGTTAGTTTTCATCTTTAATTTAGGTATTTCCAAGACAGGGTGAAATTCATTATTAAAATCTTCATTGTGGCTCAGTCTATTTTAAACTACACATTTAACCAAGCTGGTTACTCTGAGTGTGAACATGTAATTCTGTCCATTGTCATGAGTGCCCTTGGAAATCTCTATCCTTTGATTCACCTCATATTATGGAAAATAATTAATTATATTCTGTCATTACATCTCTGCTTCGTGTCTACAAGTGCAAAGAGTTCTATAATTTAACTTAGTAAGTTTGTTCTTCACGAGCTTAGTTTTCAAAATCTTCTCTGGGTCCCTCAGTCTAGCACAGAACAGAAGACATCTAGGGACCTAACAAATCTTTTTCATATTGAATTAATTACAGCTTAGCTTGTGAGGCAGTTAGGCTCCTTGTGAATCTAAGGATAGATCAGAGATGAAATAGAAATAAAGATACTTTCCTTTATATTGAGATAAGTCATGTTTACAGAAATTAAATAGTATCAAGTGTATTTAATTTCTCTTTAGAAGGTGAAATTTCATAGCTTCTATTTTTAACTACTGCATTTCACTGTTTATAATAAATTAAAATATGTTTAATTTCACAGTTTTGGGAAAAGGGTCACATCCATGATGATAAAATACTACATTTTTGTGTACTTTGAATGGCTCTTCCAAAGTAAACAACTTCTTCAAGAGGCATGGAATATAGAAAAAGTATTAAAAAAAAACTAGTTGAAAAATATGGATTCTTATCCTTATCTGGTCATACTTTCATGATGTGATCTGGCTATATGAGTCATCTTTCTGAGAATTAATTTCTTAGCAGCCTAGAAAAATAATGTTTACTATTTCTGACGTGGTGCTTTGAAATAGTTGGGATATGGATCAAATGAAGCATTCATATAAAAGCAGTGTCACTAGGCAAATATATAATTGTACTTTTTTTCCAGAGCCTTATCATAGATAAAATTGTGTAATTTTTCAGAATCACTGCCCATTTTAGGGGCACCTGGGTGGTGCGCTCGGCTCAGCCTCCAGCCCTTGGTCTGGGCTGCGGGTGTGATCTCAGGGTTGCGATGGAGCCTGACGTTGGGCTCCGTGCTAAGTAGAGAGCTTGCTTGGGATTCTCTTTCCCTCTGCTCCTCCCCCTGCTCTCTCTGTGTCTCTTTCTCCTTCTCATAAATAAATAAATCTTAGAAAATATATCTTTTAAAAAGCTATCTGCTAACATTAATGATCTCTGAGCACAGACGTGCAGCAGTCACAACTGCCCACGTTACGCTGTATACGAACACCCTCCAAATCCCTCCCGCTTGGACAAAAAGCGTTTATTTTTGCTCCCACCACGCAAGGTCTTGGGACCATATTTCGCATCACACGTGCTGAGGCTGATTAAGCAGGTGCTGTGTGGACTACTCTCGGTATTCCTGGCAAACTGGAACACTACCAGTGCGGCAAGGGGGACAGCACGCCGGACAGACAGGTCAGCAATTTAAGGCTCCCAGTCCACAGCGCCCGAATTCGAGTGTTAGGACTGCCATCAAAAAAGTGCCACAGACTTAAACAACAGAAATGTATTTTCTCATAGTTTGTCTGGGTGGAAGCCCAAGATTGAAGTGTCAGTAGGGCTGGCTTCCTATGAGGCTTCTCCTTGGCTGAAGAGGGGCGTCCTCTCCATCTCTTCACGTAGCCTCCCCTGTACATGTGTCTTTGTCCTAATCTCTTCTTTTAGGGACATCAGTCATTTTGGATAAGGGTCTGCACTAATGAACTTATTTTCACTTAATTACCCTCTTGAAAGTCTGTATCTCCAAATACAGTCAGATTCTGAGGCACTAGGGGTTAGGACTTCAACATAAGAATTTTGAGGGGATGAAGTTCAGCCCATAACAGGAGCTCATCGAATGAGGGCTGCCGGGAAGGACAGGCTCAATGACTGCAACAGCTGTATTTTCACTGCTGTATTAAATTATATGGCATGTAGTTGGTACTTGATACAAAAAAATATTGTTAGTAAAGTGTTATTAATATATCCACCATCTTTTTTTCTGAAATTATATGTATAATTGCACATGTAATATATAAGTACAATTTTATATAGAATATACGCTGTCATCTACTTTAATCAAAATATATTCTATAAAGCTTTAAACAAAGGTATGTAATAATTTTTCCTTCTTTGGAGTAAAAGTGCTGAAACTTATCCTGTTTTTTTCTCTAGTGGTCTGTTTCTGTCTTCCTGTTATAACTGAACTTCTACCTACCTCTTTTCATGCATAGAACTTATGCTCTCCATGAATGATTTCAGTAAATCACATGCCATTGATGGCAAGATATCTATTTATTTCTGAGAGAGCCCCAAACACAGAAACCATCAGTAAATCAGTCTTACAAGGCTCATATATCACTTGGCTCATTAGAACCCATGCTCGCTCAACTTAGAAATGAAATGAGACTTCCTCAGTGGGGTTGGTTCCAGACAGAAGGACAGGGAGTAGTTCCGTAGGACGATTTACTGTCTCAGGGTTCTGTCTCAAATATTAATACGAAGTTCCATGGGCCAGAGGACATTAAGCACATTTTCTCACCTACATGGATAACTTTGTTGATAATTTGTACCATCCTTTAAGGAAATTAGAAGCTTCGGGGAATTTTGTTGACTATTTCAATGCGAAAGGATCGTTACCTGTCTGTGGCTCATTTACAATAATATCATCTCGGTTCCAACCATCAGAGGATGGAAATGGATATCGATCAGTTGTTTTAACAGTGGAATAAGAACTTCAGTTTAATGCTTGTATAATAACATTATAATGGCAATGGTTAAAAACAAGATGTTCATTATTTCACAGGTAGGATAGATAGTTTGGCTTCCTTATAGTCCTAATGTCCATGTAATTTAATTATTATACTCTCTTCAGTATAAATGAGCTGCAGTGTGCAGATAACTCAATTCTTTAAAAGTAGGAAAGAATGGCCAATTAAAACAGCCCTGTGGTCAAGACCTCTATTGGATTATTTTTTTTTAATCTTACTCCTTTAATTTTATTATATATTGATACACATTCTCACAGTTGCACACAAACGTATCCCAAGAAAGGAAGCTTTCTTTGTTTCTGTGATAGTGAAAGTAATTTCTACCATAAGAGCACATTCCGCATGCTGGCAGAAAAAATAATCTGGTAAATGTCAAATTTTATAAGTCAGTTTGGGGTTTTGTAAATCATTTCAGGTTTGAACTAAGTCAAATCTGGAATCCCTAGAAGGCACAAGAAAGTTTCACCTGCTCCATGCCACTCAGCAGGAGCCTTGGGGGGCTTGGAACTTTCATCAGACCTTCTTCCCCTCTTTAGGCCTCTTCTAGATGTCTCTCTTCTTATTCAAAAAATAGATGTCAGACTTAGCATGAGACTGGCTACCAACCTGAGTTCCAGCGCAGACGGGACTTTTCCACACGGCTTGGTATTTTCTTTAACCTTAACACCGCTTAACTAGGCATCGGCTCTCCATTGTCTCAGAAGCATCTAAAGGGATTCCTGATTCAATGTTGATTTGGTTTGAGGGTCGGGGGTATGACCCTCAGCTACTTTCACATTTCTGTGACTGACTTTACAACCCTTCTCTCCTTCTTCTCAGAAAATATTTAGTCTGAAGGGGGTTGGTTAGATAAGTCTAGTAAAACTAGTACATCTCTCCTTTTTCTGTCTGTTACTATAACTTGAGGCTTTGGAAGATAAATGTAAAACTGTGATAGCATTGTTTTCCAGTTGTGTTGTATGGCCCCTTCCTTGGACAGTGGCTCTCTCTGAATGAATGGAAGTAGGAGGAGCCTCTCTGGCAGCAAAGAGACGATCAGGGCTGAAAAGCAAAAGCAACACTGTAATAATGCTTCTCACTCAGTCACAGGTTAGAAACTGGGGAGGGGGTATTCCTTTTCAATTTGGCAGCAAGAAGTGTAACAGGAAGATGATGGCTTCAGAGTCAGATGTTGGCATCTGAGTTCGCCACTTTTAAAATTCTTGGTCGTGTTTTTATTAATTTTTTTTATTTGAACCTACTGAAGGATTACAAAAATATTTACCCTCAGGATGAGAAATAAATTGTTAATGCAGTATTTAACATATAATATTTGGGTAAAATATGGTTTGCTACTATTATTAGTGTCAGAAAAATTTATTATCCACTTTTAATATTTTATCTACTTAAATCTACTTTGGTTTCTATATCTATAACTTTAAAATGCCATTTCTCATGTCCTCATTTCATATTTTAAATCTATATTTTCCATTATCATGGATCAGAGTTAAGTTGATTTCCTTGAACTCAATTTCTTGTGCATTAACTTTTTTCTCTTATTCTCATTTCACCTTCTGAAAGCTATGCTCTTATGATCTAGGACAGTTAAGTAGATTTCAAAAGCCCAGTTTTCTTTTTATCAACATGATAGTATATTTGAATTCTATAGTAATGGTCTTTCATCACACTATTTTGTTTTAATTCTTTCCTTTTCTGCTGGATGTAAAATATTTTACACAAATGCTTTTGCATGGAATTTGAAAAGAGTTTTCCTCTGGTTGAAATGGTATAAAAGAGAGGGCAACGGCTAAGCTGAAAAAGGTGATACAGGATCTGTGTCCGTTCTGTCTCAATTCACCGGATAACTTCGAGCAAATCACTTCACCTGTGTGGGGTTCAGTGACCTCATCTGCTGAATGATTAAGTTCAGTTAAATTATTTCCGAGAGTTTCCTTGTAGATCCAAATTCTGCTCCGCATGAATTTGTATCCAGGCTAACAGTATTAACCAGCCCTGTTTTAGGCATTGTGCTAGACATCTCATAGGTGAAACCTCATTTAATTCTCACTCTAAGATATATATGGTATTATCTGTATTTTACAGATTAGGAAACTAGAGATCAGAGAGGTTAAGTGACTTGCACAAGGTCATGCAACTGGTAAGTAGTAGGGTTTTTGACCTGAAAGCATGTCTTTCTGAGGCCAAATGTTTTTCTTTTTATCTACCATTGCCGTAGTGCTCGTAAAGGGAGAGAAGTGAATGTCAGACGATCAAGTAAGTGTCTGATTGAGTCATAAAAATTGGAGAACTAATATTTTCTGAAAATAGTTGTACTTGGTTTAAGCTAAACAAATTATTTCTTTTTAAATCTTTTTCATGTGCTATAAATTCATATCAGCAGTATAATTCTAATTTTGACAGAATTAAAAAATGAAGTTCTATAATAAATCTGTCCTAGAAAACCCAGTTTTGTTTACTACTAACAAATTATACTTATGAATAAAAACTATCAATAATACTAATTTAGTTAATACTAAACTATGTGTTTAAGGGTGAAGTTGGAAGCTGGTACAGAGAAGCGTAAGAAAGCAGAGAAATATAATAGATGATGCAGTTTCACAAATTTTAACAAAATTCAGAAGGTGGTCTTCATTAAAAATGCTCTGGTTCAAGGAGGTTGGATGTCTGTATACAGAAAATTTGTCCTCTTTTTATGTTACGTTAATATCTCATTTCAAAAAGAAACAAACTTAGTTTGAATGAACATGAGCTTCCATTTTTTAAGAAGCTAAATGGAATTTCTTCTGGTTTAATCTTGGTATACAAGAGAAGTGAAAGAAGGGATACATGGAATAATAGAAACAACAATCACACACACCCATACACACCACACATTCAACATGGAAGGCACAAATGAGTGATAAGCTTATACTAAAAGCTCACAAATTGAATGTGTTTATGTTTGTTATTCATTAGTAAGTAATCAGAATATCTACATGTCAATAGATAGATTTGTTACCTACTTATTGATGGATAGCCTTGATTTGGCATCTAAGCTCCATTACTTACCAACTTGAGTGCTCTTGTAAAAGTTGTTTAATCTCTCTTAATAATAGTACCTGCCTCATAGGTAGGTACTTATAGGTGAAGAGAGAATAAAATGAAATAATTTATGTATAGCTCTTGACATAGAGTCTTGTGTATAATTAACTTAGAATTTTCAGCTGTTGGCGTTACTGCATTATAAGCAAAAAAAGGGGGAGGGGAGTGGGCAATGTTATTTTTTTTTAGAGCAAATGGAGTAACAAATGATAGAAAAATTGGGAAACTACATAACATCTCTTTAGGCTCTCTCCTCCCATAAAGAAGAATGGTTTCAAAATTAGAAAGGAAAAAGTAAACAGGCCAAGAGGAGCTAATAAGAGGATCAATGACTTATTTGAGAGTCATCTTTTCCCTTTGCCATACTGAGTCTCATCATCTGTCATTTGAATTATTGACTGGCTGTAACCATCGCGGCTCTAGTCTCTCACTGATTCCAGTATTCCATTCATGTTGCCAACACTCGCCAAAAAAGAATCTCCACAGATTATATAATATCCTTCTCTATTTAAAGTCTTTAGTACCCTTTATTCCCATAGGATAGATTTGGAATGGTATTCGTGGCTCTTACCAAATTATACTCAGTTTAAATCTAACAGCATGATTCTTTTTTTACTTATAATTATGCCTTAGCTTTTATTATTATCTTACCCAGAGTACTTTAACCACTCCTCTTTTCGTTGATAAATAATTCATTTTTCCTTCAGAATTCAGTTTAATATTACCTTTTAAAGTCCTTCTTAAATCTTCAAGGTTTAGTTAATTTAATCTTACTCTTCTCCCCCGTTCTTCTGTATATAATTCTGTTGTGAAACATTATATTTGTTCAAAAGTCGAAATCTCCTTCACAATATTTTGAGCTTCTCAAGGACAGAGACCGTGTCTTGAACTGATTCTTAAAACAGCACTGTTTACTGTGGTATCTGGGACCATTTTATTGATGTCTGTTGACTGGATAAATAAATTAATAAATAAGTGTGTTAAATGCCTGGACATTTCTAGAACATATTTAAAGCAATACAGAGAGTTTACATTTCAAGAATCAGTGGGTTTCTCCAAAAACAAGTATATGAAACTGAACTTGTTTTTTACTGATAAGGGATTTTATATTTATTTGTGGTGGAGATTCACAACTGTCTCCTAGATCCATTTTCTTCATTCCATAATAATAGAACACTAAATTTCTACTGGGCACATGGGCACACAGAATTTTAAAAAAGCACTTTCTAGATTTCCTTGAAGTGAGATATGGCTGTATGACTAACATTTAGATAATAAGATATATGTAGAAGTGTCATGTAACAGCTGCCAGAATCCTTTCCTAAAACAAATTTGTATTGTATATTCTTCTTTACCCTTCCTCTTTTCTGCCGCCTGGAATGTGGGTGTAATAATTGGAGCTTGGAGCAGCCATCATGAACAATGAGTTGACCTTGGGATTAGAGGCCATGAATGATGAAGAAACAAGATAGAAAGAACCTGGGTTCTGGGGCGCCTGGGTGGCACAGTGTTTAAGTGTCTGCCTTTGGCTCAGGGCGTGACCCCGGCGTTATGGGATCGAGCCCCACATCGGGCTCCTCCACTAGGAGCCTGCTTCTTCCTCTCCCACTCCCCCTGCTTGTGTTCCCTCTCTCACTGGCTGTCTCTATCTCTGTCGAATAAATAAATAAAATCTTAAAAAAAAATAAGAAAGAACCTGGGTTCTGAGAATTGTATAGAATAGAGCATCTATAGTAGCTTTGAACTACTATCTCAAACTTTTAAGTGAAGAATAGATAAGTTTTTATTACATGTTAAGCACTTTTATTCTGGTTCTCTGTTACATATACTGTGAATTAGATAGCATTCAGGGCATAACTTGTTATTCAGAACTGAGTATATTTTGAAATATGTACATTGCAGAGATATTAAGAGATCTGCTTATTGCCATAGGACTGGTAAGTGGTGACATATGGAAAAGAACTTGGACCCCTTGCCTTCTAATTTTGTGACATCACATACCTGTACAACTTCCCCAAGCTTTTGTGCCTTCTTTGTGGAGGATAAAAAGACCGTCTCGGAAGGTGGTCATAAATGAGATGATGCTTAAATGTTCAATAAATGTCCATTGCCTTCCCCAGCAGAACTGTCTTTGCTAAATCCGTAAGAGTAGAAAAGTATTCTTGACACAGTTTACCAGAATTCCAGGAAAATACTTGGCAAATTGTCTTGGGTATGACATACTTGTAGATAAGATAGAGAAATGTGCATGTGTTAAGTGATAGAACAATTCAACTAATGCATAGCTACCCCCAAGTGAGTTGTTTAATAAATGATTGTCACCTTGAGGGAGGTATTTTGTGGCCTGTCGTAAGAGTCTCTATTTAACATTATAAATTTTCATCAGTCATTTGGATGAAGGGAGGTTTGTCAAAGTTACAAATGATGCAGTGGTGGCAAGAGAAGCTAATGTTTTAGATGATAGACGAAAGGTTCAATAGTTTTTTTCAATAGTTTTCCTCAACAACCTCACCTTGTAGATCCAATTTAACAAAAATCTTTTTTTTTTTAAGATTTTATTTATTTATTTAACAGAGATAGAGACAGCCAGCGAGAGAGGGAACACAAGCAGGGGGAGTGAGAGAGGAAGAAGCAGGCTCATAGCGGAGGAGCCTGATGTGGGGCTCGATCCCATAACGCTGGAATCACGCCCTGAGCCGAAGGCAGATGCTTAACGACTGCGCCACCCAGGCGCCCCCAATTTAACAAAAATCTTAACAGAAAAAAATTTAAAAATTGAAATTTACAATAAAAATATCAATTGCACAAGTACTGGACTGGGACACCTGGCTTAACAGAAGCTCAAATTGAGTTTACTTTAAGCTTAATGGGGACCGATAGTAATTAAGAAATGTTATGATTATGTTGTAAATAAAAGTCTATATTAAGACTTTTCCAAGTATGGTTGGTAGACAATTCAGGTCAAAATACTTTGGAATGTTTCTTTAATATTCATGTGCACACCAACTTCTGGGGAAATACATTTAAAACATGTGTCCCAAACATTTCTTGGGAGAGGAGGGCTTTAAATACTGAAAATCACTGGTTTGGATGAGTAAAGTCCCACTTGTAGAATATTCTCCTCCATTCTGGAAACTGTATATTAAGAGAGACACAGGTGTTCCTGGGTCTATCCAGAATCAGACCTCCATTTGGCAAAGGATTAAGAGGCTATGGCTCATAAGAATACAAATGAGAAATTGAGAATATTTATACAGTGGAAAACTAGACCCACAAGAATCATAACAGTCTTCAAATATTGGAAGTGTTTTTGTCTAGAAGCAGAGATAGAACTCAGCATCACGGAGTCAGTACTGCAGTGTCACCTGAGCAGGAGCCTCGATTCCATCAAATCAAACACGTACAAATTTGATGCTGTCATTTTCCTGTAATTATTTAGGCAGAGACCGGAAGAACATCTTGCAAGAGAACTTCTCATTTTGGCAGGAATTTATTAGATGACATCTAGTGTTTCCCCTTTTTGAGTAATCTTGGTGCCTTCCTTTCGCTTTTTCTTTCTTCTAATCCCTCATTGATAGAAAACTCAGAATTTCTGTGCTAATACATAAAGCAACAAGAATACTTCACTTCTAATTGCTAGGGTAATTTAGAACATTTGGAACTGAAGAAACAAACTGTGACCCTCTCAAATTACCTGGAAGGTGAAGGTAATCACTCAATCCAAATACACTTCCAATAAAAAAGTTTATACATTAACCTTGTAATTGATAAAAACATTAAATACCTATTTTAATTATTGATGAAAATTATATGAATATGCCATACTGCTTTCTAGTGTCAAAAATACATACTGTCCACTGAACATATCATAGGTATAGCCTTAAAATGCTCCTAAAATCTCAGTGAAAACACACACATTTAGATTTTGGGGGAAATACAATGCTAGCGTTGATCTTCAAGCCTGTTCATACATACACCCACTGCTAACAGATTTAGTCAGTATTTGCCAAGGAATTGTACAGTGTGAACGTTAGTGCTGAAAAGAGATATGGTGTGTCCGATTCCACAAGGGGTGAAATCATTGATTTGTGTAAGCTCTTTTCTGTTGGTGCCTTCAGAACGGACTGAGCTAGCAAGAACTACAGAATCTGCCTTGCTCTATCTTCATCTGATTGTGTTTATTGCCCTTGGAACAAGGTTAAAAATTAATTGAGCTCTAAGGTCAAATTTTTATCAACATTATTTTAAAAATCAATTTAATTCTTAAAGAGTAACATTTCAACAGTGTCTAAGCTAATAATATTTTACATGCTCTATGGCATAAGGGAAATTATATTTTTAGATAATAAATCCCCAAGTTATTTAATACCGTTTGCTGCAAATTTATTTATTTATTTATTTTTAAAAGATTTTATTTATTTATTCGACAGAGATAGAGACAGCCAGCGAGAGAGGGAACACAAGCAGGGGGAGTAGGAGAGGAAGAAGCAGGCTCACAGCGGAGGAGCCTGATGTGGGGCTCGATCCCAGAACTCTGGGATCACGCCCTGAGCTGAAGGCAGACACTTAACCGCTGTGCCACCCAGGCGTCCCTGCTGCAAATTTAATGTATAAAGCATTCAGCCGATAACTATAAAAATATATTTTAAAAATTGTCAATTAACTTCTACTCTGAACAGAGCCTGTGCATTGTAAGAGTGTCCTAAATACACAGATGCAAAATCCCTGCACTCACATTGCTTATAATATAGCTGAGAAGTGAAAACATTAAAGTGAAATAAATTACACATGTCTCCAAAGAGTGTAGATCTTTAAGCATGAATTAATGTGTTTAAAACAGGCTGTTAAGAAGTAAGTTATAGTGATAAGTAAGGATATAACTTTTGAATCAGGGTTGGCAACTGTTTCTATTTTGAGTAGAGAAAAGTGTATTTCAGGAAGTTAAAATTAAGTAAATAAAATGAGAAGGTTAAAGCATTATCAGTATCACATAAGGATTAGAGCATGAACTTGCAAACAGTCCCCCTTAGAGACCAAGTGACTTCCTCACCTGGAAGGTTTGCTCTGACATCCTTACTGTATTAACATATCTAAGGGAAGATTTATCAGTTAGGAGATGGGCTGCTTGTCATGGAGATGGGGAAAGCGAGATCTAAGCCGCAAATGGCCTTATAAAAGCCAGTGGTCTCTTTCCCATCTTCCTTCTAGACACCTTGCAGCAAATCCTCCCTCAGCACCCCCTCCCTCTTCATCTCACTTTCCCAGCTGATTCCTTTGGCATTTACATCCACATTAGTTTTGTATTACTGTTTCGTATTTATATCTTTATGTGCTATACGTTACCTTCCTATTAAGGATGATGTTGATTTAGCTCTAAGCTTGCCGCGGTCGTTTTGTCCCACCCATCATCCAATGCAGTTATATTGTGTTTTTGTTTATATCACTACTCCGTTGTTACGATGACATAAAGATTAACATCTGAGCAATGAAATGTAACAGAAACAACAGCAGCAACAACAACCACACAAAACTCTTCTTTAGCATTCAATTGGTACTAGTTTCATTTCCCTTCTCTTCCATTCTTATTCTTGGAGTTCAAAAGTTATCTCTTACTCTCCCTTTTAGAATCATCCAACTATTTTAATCTTTCTAATATAATTGGCTTCCCAAGCATGTCTCCTCTTAGTACATTAAACACACACACACACACACACAACCCCACACATCAAGGATACTAATAATTTCATCTTTTTCTTGATTATCACTGCTGGAGTCTCTCCTCCATCTGTTTCAATCTGGCTGCTGTCTGGGTCCAGTGGGCAACACTACACTGGTAGCTCCCACCGTCCTGTCGACTGCCTTCACATCTCTCTTGCTAACATCCTTCTTATGCTGGAGGTCCCATAGTGTCCTTTTTCTTCATTTAATTCCTCATTTTGCTGGAGCATATCTTCAAGTCACTTTCTGAGAAGTGATTTGAGAAATGATTTTTGACATGCTGATTGTCTGAAAATATCTTTATTCTATTCTCAAACTTCAGACTTTAGTACCTAGAATATCATGAGGGAATTAATTTTTTTCCCCAAATTTAATGATGATGGTCCATTCATGAGCTTCTCACTCATTATTGCCATTGAGAAGTCTGAAACCAACAATCAATTTCTGAACCTTACTGTCTTTCTTTTTTCTTCTTCTATCTTCATTACACTGGGCAGCAAAAATATCTTTACATTTGGATGTTTGGTTCCTTTGGGTCTGTAAACTTTTTCTGTATTATTTACTTTGGCTATTAATATAGACCTCCTGCTAATCTTTTTCATTTTTTTCCTACTCTGCCTTTTAATCTATTTTCTAGGAGTTATCGTCAAACTCATGTTTTTATCTTCCAGGGGGTGGGGGCAGAGAGTGCAAGAGGGAGAAGCAGGCTCCAGGGAGCCCAACTCAGGGCTCAATCCCAGGACCCAGGATCATGACCTGAGCTAAAGGTAGATGCTTAACTGACTGAGCCACCCAGGCGCCCCTACTGTTATATTTTTAATTTCTTAAATCACTTCTGTTCTCTGTGTGTCTGTCTGTTAGCTCCTCTTATTCATCTGTGCTTATTTCAGAGTGGCAACATCTTTTTTATCCCTTTGGATATTAAATAAAATGTTTTGAAGTCTTTTTATCCTCTGTGTTCTCCCTGGTTCCTCTGACTTCCTTTTTGCTGATTGTTTAGTATCTGTCTTTCACATCAAAGGATTTTCTGAAATGTCTATTGATCCTTGATTAGATATTTCTGTTTAATACATATACACTGTATGGGGCATCTAGATGGCTCAGTAGTTAGGCATCTGCCTTCGGCTCAGGGAGTGATCCCAGGGTCCTGGGATTGAGCCCCGCATCCTGCTCTGCTGGGAGCCTGCTTCTTCCTCTCCCACTCCCCCTGCTTGTGTTCCCTCTCTCACTGGCTGTCTCTCTCTGTCAAATAAATAAATAAATAAATAAATAAATAAATAAATAAATAAATAAAATCTTTAAAAAAAATACTGTATTTTCAGATTCCTTGTACGTGCTTAGGGGAAAGGGAGACTTGTTACCTGGTGGGATTCATAGTAAGGTGACATAATTCAGAGTTTGTTCTGTTGGATACATTTTTCTTGATAATGTTGTCATCTTGTCTGTCACCTGGGAAATATGCATTTGGTTGCCAACATTTTTTAAACCAACTAGGGGAAGAAGAGTATATGTGGCTGATTTTCAATATGGTAGCTTCTGTTCCCTCCAAAGCCCAGTCCTTCTAGTTTAATATCTCCAGAAGGAATTCCTGGAATCCAAGAACTACTTATACAGATTTTCAACTACTCCTCTTATTTTTTTCCCCTTATTTCCACTCCTACTTTTAGAGTTGTGAGTTTTTTCCAATCTCTTAATCTTTCTGGATTTCTAAAGATCAGTTTGTTTCTTGATTTCTGCATTACATAATTGAGTTTCAGCTTATTCAGGGCTCCACATTATTTATCATTTACCCATCTGCTTTATTTTTCTCAGTTTGCCTTTATGGGCTTTACTCTTCTTTGTAATTTTTTAGGGTTTTGGGATGGAGAAGATGTAAATCAATCTTTAAAAATCATGTAACAGAGCAGGTTCTAAATAATTTTATTTTGGGAGTGATAAAATTAACTCTACCTCCTCCCAAGAGAGAGTCTTAAGAAAAAAAAATGTGAATTGTTGCTACTTCTCAGATTATAAAGCAAGGGTCATTGACATTGACTGCGGTTGCTCTTGTAATGGTATAAACCAGTTTTAGGGCAGAGTCAAATGGTAGTTTGTGCAGTCATTCTATGACTGTCAATGTTTAAAGAGCTAGTTAAATTTAGGAGACTATAATAACGATTTTCCTGAGCACCCTCTATGTAAGAAAGAAATACATTCAAGTAGAAAATGGGTTTGAGTTCCCATGAATGTCTTTCCTTCAGGCAGAAAAGGCATTGCCTGAGGACAAGACCATGGAAGCTTCAGAAGTTGCCATTACTGGAAACTAACTTTCTGTATTTGTGGATTCTTCTTATGAGCTTTCTACTTAAGCCTACACTTAAGAAACAGATGTACTCTTGGTGTGCTGACAAATCAGGTTTAGAATATGCAAGGTTTAAGGATGGACTCTGGGCCAACACAATTTCACAAGATAAATGTGGTGCTAAGTTGGAGAACAAATTTCAGAAAATAACTTTTAAAAAAAGGCAAGTTGGGCAGCCAATATTTCAAACATAGAAATGGTCCAGTGAGGAAACAGAAGACATTAAAATGGAAACAACAGTGACTGAAGTCAGCACCTATTTTCACTATGGCTCCTGGAGGCCAGGTGTATCAGTCTGGAACCATCTAGCAAAACAGAAAGCGCATATGAAGGAGTCCAATAAAAGGCTCCCTATTGTACATACAGGGAACTTACTACAAAAACTTTTAGAAAGAGCCTGAAAATCAGACAGGGTTTCAACGAAGCAACCAGGGGTTAGTCAGCACCATCCTTAGGGCAGGAGGGACATAGGGAAGGAGTGACTGTTGGACTGAAAGAGCTGGGGCTGCCTGGCAGGTGCTGAAACTACAGAGGAGATAAATCTATTATCGACAGATTCCACCAGAGGTGGAGAAAAAGAGAAGGACAAGTACTGGCTTTTCCTTTCCCCATGCCCTCCCATATCCTACCAATGCATTCCATTCACTGACCTTAACTAGCAGCCAATTATCAGGGAATCCTAGAAAATAGAATTTTCAGGACGAAGACAGGGACTGCAATTAAGAGCAAATGAGTTAAAATCTGCACTTAGGCTGTAGATACTCTCTCCACAAGTATTGTGCTTATGAATCCAGCAAATAAGCACTGGATTGGCAGAGGGTATAGCCACACGAACTTTCTGATTGGGGCTTTCTGAACAGCCTTCTCTGCGGTAGAATCCTTTGTAAATATTTATGTTTGATAGATTTATTCTTGTAGTTTGGGCTAATTTTTGAGCTGTATATCTTTTCACAGCTTCTCCAAAGCTTCATGCCCCCAGAACTCATCTTGCCCTTCTCAAGTTCCAGAAAATCCGGCTAATCTGTTAACTATTGACTAAAAAATCTGTGCATATCTTTACTTCTGGATATCTTTCTATCACGTACAAAGAGAAAGTAAGACATATTACCGGAAATGCATCCTAATGCGGAAATACCAACTTTTCTCTCCCCTTTCTACTCTTACTAATTTGCTCTAGTTCCACATCTGGAAGAGCAGCTGCAATCAGACACCCTGCCTACTTAGGTTTGCAATAATTCAGTCATTCTTACAGACCCATCAGTCTTTGAAAGTGGCCAAATCTGAGAGTTAAATGGGTTGTGCTATAAACCATTACTCTTGCATTTTTAGGCTTTCTTTGCCTTTTCTAGTGATTCAGTATTGCTTTTTATATATAATTTTCTTAGACAGGATGAACTACAGTAACTTGGCTCTTTCCTCTACAATAATTCTTCCTAAAGATTCTGTCAACTGCTTACGTTATTTCCGGAACCTATACACTCTGGAACCGGAGCAGCCAAACACAAGTGTCCTATTGGGTAAACAGGGAGGTGGCCATGGGTCAAAATCACATTTTTTATTTGATCCCCAATAACACCTTTGTCTATTTGTCCAAGAAAGAGTATCAATTCAGAGTCAGTGCCCAAGAGTAAATTTGGCAGGATCTTTTGGGGGCCAGGAGATATATTCTTAGAATTTATTTGTATCTTTCCTCATAAATACCTGACATCCTCTTAATTCAAGGATACCAGGTCCGTTACAGGATTTAGGTCTGGAAATTCAATAAGAAGTTATGACTCTTTACTGAAAGGACACTCCAGACCATCTCATTTGGATTTTTTTCAGCTGTATTAACAAGTATGGTCTTACTGAACATTCTATATTAATGCTATGGTCAAGACACTTGCTATAAAGGTCACCAGGGGTTAAATGATGTCGATCATTATGATGTTCTGCTGCCTGAAGTGGTTACCACTGCAAATCTGGCTCTGGTATTTATAGCACTCCTTTAACTCACCCACTCGGTAACTTTCGGCCCCATGGAAATCAGGGAATCTGTTTCAACTGCAGCATTGAAGCATCTCTGACCAACACCCTAGCCCAACAAAATTACACATTTGCTTAAGTGCTTTTATTTATTTATTTTTAAAGATTTTATTTATTTATTTGACACAGAGAGAGACAACCAGCGAGAGAGGGAACACAAGCAGGGGGAGTGGCTTGATGTGGGGCTCGATCCCAGAACGCCAGGATCATGCCCTGAGCCGAAGGCAGACGCTTAACGACTGAGCCACCCAGGTGCCCCCACTTAAGTGCTTTTAAAGTTACTTGTCCTCCTAGCAACAGTGCATTTCTTAAGACTTCAATTCAAGGCATGCCTTCTGAGAAATAGTGAGGGAATATGGGGGTGGGCCCTAATGACAAATCCACTCTAACATTCTTCTTTCACAGGGCATATAGTTTCTTCTTTACACCACACCAAGCTGTTTTTCTGCTATCCCAACTCTATTTAGCAAGGGCAACTCCTTAGTAAGGACTTCAGTTCCCCAGTTGAGAAAGCCATTAGAACCGCTTTCAAATGCTCAGGTTGGCACATTGATCCTGAGATCTGCAGGAAGTGTATGCATATTAAAGTTAATAGCCTCATCTAACATTACCTTTTCTCCTCTTTCTGATGTCCTTAATTAGTCCCTCTTCTAGTTACCCAAATGTTTGCTAATGTAATTTAGAAAAATTTGAAAATTTTTGGCATGGACTTCTTAGCCTCCTTGGGCTGACTTCTCGACTGCTCCCTTATAGTTAGAAGTGGGCTGTGACATAACTGTGGTTTGGGGGCTGGCGGTAATGGGGAAGGCAATGACAGCTCCCTCTTGTATGGTGACGGGGTCCCCTGCACGCAGGACTACACTTAGAGGAAATCAGAGACAGGGCTGTTTTGGCTCATTGGGTTTGTGGGTACAGGGTGTGCTGACTCCTCCAAATTCCCCTAGACATGTGTACCCCAGTCCTGGTTTCTTCTTTCCCTATCAGTGCCATAGTCCTCACGTAATAATCTTGAAAGCGTTGTGAATTCACTTGATGTCAGAATTTGTCAATCTGTAGGATAAAGTAGTGTGCTTTTAAATTTTGAGATATCTCTGTCCTTTGATATTGAAAGTTTGCCAATCCTATGAATATATCTCAAAGCTTCCACTGGTACCTTGAGCCAAAATTATAGGTATTTGCAGATTTTACTTTGTGCTTCTCTTTTCTCATGGTATTCATTGTTGTAAAGGCAACTACCTCTTTGCACAGTCCTCAACTTTCTAATGGACTTTATGTTTTAGAAGTAACAATGCAGTCCCTAAAGACTTGCCTTCATTTCAAAGAGGTCGTTTGATTAACTGTTTTGTCACCATTCATCAAAGGGTTCCAGGTTACCATTCCTCACTAGTGGATTTTCACTGCCTTCAGGTCAAATTAAGTGTGATCACTGTAGTCTGTTGAATAGTATCCCCTAGAAATTCATATCCATCTGAAACCTCAGAATGTGACATTGTTTTAGAAATAGGGCTTTTGCAGATGTAATGAAGAGATTAGATCATACTGGATTATGATGAGCCCTAAATCCCAGGCAAGTGTCCTCATAAGAGACAGAAAAGGACACACAGTGATACAGAAACCATATAAAGATGAAAGCAGGGATGGGAGCTATGCTGCCACAAGCCAAGAAATACCAGGAGCCGCCAAAAACTAGGAGAGAGAAGGAAATATTTTCCCCTAGAGCTTTTGGAGGGAGTACAACTCTGCCAACACCTTTAATTTTAGCCTTCTAGTCTCTACCACTGTGAAAAAATAAATATCTGTTGTTTTAAGCCACCAAGTTAGTGGTGATTTGTTACAACGTCCCTTGGAAACTAATACAATCACAAATTACATTTCTTTTCATTTATCAGAATTATGTGCACTATTCTGATTTTTATTTATTTCTGTACTAGTTGGGATTTTTAGTTTCAAGTGGAAAAAAAATTGCTCTTTTCTGATTAAAAAAAACATGCAGTTTAATGAGGCTATGGATGATTCACAGAACCCCTGTGAAGGTTTGGGGATGAAGCTTGGAAAATGGTTAGTTGATAGATAGAAGTCTGGGCAGTCAGAAAGAACCTCAATTGGGACCCTGGTCCAGTGTGGTAAGCCCAACAGTGCCACAGCCATGGGACACCAGACTGAAGAGCTGTTCCTCTTCAGCTGCTCTGGACCCTGCATAACACCCCTGATCCTGCTGCCACTGCTCCTTGGCCCCTGGACATCATGGATGCTTCTGGCACCGCCACAATGAAGTCTTCTCTCTCCCTGCTTCTTGGCATCATTAGATGCAAATTTAGAGTCCTAAGAGGTCATGTGACATCAGTCTAGCCTGGGTCAGTTTTTCTTGACTTTAGTTTGCAGGAAGACGAAGAGAGCCTGGGCATGCAAACACCAGTTCTCAGAAATTGATGAGGACTCTGCCTCCCACCAGACCTCATAAATGTTGGGAGGTAGAGTGGAATTTCACAATCACAGGAAGGAGATCAAAGGTGGGGAAACAAAATCAAAATAAAACAAGACCAAAACAGCAAAAAATCCTCACAAATATGTGTTGCACCTGTTTATTTAAGGCCAGTTCCATTGACTCTATAGAGAGAAGAAACCCCCTCCAGACTCTGTCAAACGTCCTACCAAAATTCTGTTATATAGTCTTAAGGAGAAGGTAGGAGAAGCTGCATTAGGTTCTTTTATCCAATTGCTGTCTTTCCAGTAGAAAAAAAGAAGAATGGTAAATACACGGTTGTTCCTTGTATCTCACTAATTACAAGTTTATAAAACACTTGAAACAATAGTGTATTTACTTTTCTTGTTTATCCCCAAAAGATCTTTGCCCATATTTTATCATTATGGTATCTTTGTTAGTGCCATGTTCATAACTAAACTCAAGTGGTTAACTGATAACATTTGAAATGAATGAAGATGGCATTTTTATTTACGTATAAGTAAAAATATCAGGGACAATATTAAAGAAACTCAAAGCTTTGATACTTTTGTTTAAGGAAATTAAATGAGTAAAAAAAGCCACTTAAATGTCAGTTTATAGTATTATTTCAAAGGAAACGTATTTCATATTGATCAAAAAAGAAATGCTAAAAATGAGTTTAATAGATCACTTGAGATGAAGGAAAATTTACTGATGATGGCAATATCTTGTTGTCTAGAAAAATCAGATTTACTGTTGTCACTGGAAGTTCCCCAAAGAAACTTATTAACCAATTCAAAATAAAAATCAATTTCCATGGTTTATACTGTCACCACTATTGATGTTTGAATACATATGACTGAATGACTTGTCTTTGTGTTTGTCGAGTAATGTGTGAGAATAAGTCACCAGTGTAGCGTACATAACATTTATCAAAGATTTAGGAATTGGAGAAAACACAAAATGTCATGTCACGTTACTTTATTCCATAACTCTGCTGTGGAATGAACTTCTGGTAAACTTTGGAGAGGAATGGGAATCTGAAAAGGTTTAGCAAGCGTTTTCACTCTATGAGTTCACGCAATCTAAAATTAAAAGCATTCTCTTACATTACCTTTATTTGAGAATAATAACACTTGTTTTAAACACGTATTTGTGGTTTGGTATTGCAGATTGCTTTGCACTTGCTCTATTCTATCAATCTTCTGGTATATTTTTCTAATGCAGATATTGGAAAACTAAAAATTATGTTTTTAATACTTCTTTGTTGCTAAGATTCTGGATGTTAATTGACTCCCACTAAAAAGATCCACCCATATGAGATTTGGAAAGCCCATGTGGGAATGAGACCATCTTTCTGGTGTTTGGCTGATTTCTGCGTGCCGTCAAGGTCATGGAGATAGGACATTTTTCTGCAGCAGTCAGCATTCCAGTTTCTCTTCTCCAGCTTCCTGGTTATGAAGAAGCTGTTACCATGTTCCAGGATCCAGGCACTAGTTTTGTGACTTGGGAGACATTTGTGGTAGTGATGGCTTCCTGACTCTGGATTCCTGATGTCTCTAATACAATCATGGCAGTGTGATCTTCGTCTCAATAGTTTTCGTGGTGGCTTCAGTGGTAAGAGCTCCCTTGGCTGGCAAGTTTTCAGGGTTTGGGAGTCAGTCCTTGAAATCCCATTCTAAATTGCATTCCTCCAACCGCTGCAATAATTTGGTGGGTACCTACCTATTTCCATACAGGAAATCTCTTTCTAAATACATGCATAGAGTGCTTTAGCGTTTTTTATTTCCTGAGTAGAATGGTGACTAATAAAACATTTAAACATAATCCTCACCAAACAATTTCATCCATCTCCTAAACACGAATTATGGCATCCGACAAAGGGTAGGTGGCTCAATTTGAAGATGGACACATCTTTGAGAGGGAGCCAGTCAGATTTTCTCTTCTAGAAGAATTTGGCTTTGGCTGAACCACAACTTCCTTAAGGATGCAAGACATAGGAGGACTTATAGAACAGAACAAAATGCAAACCTCACTCAGGTAGTAGTTGGGGGAATTGTCATCCTCTCTGCGACCTCCAACCCCTACCTCCCAAAGCTAATCATTCACTAATGCATTCATATCCCTGCGGCTATCACACCTTCACTTGAAATCTGGACAATAAGGAATCTAATATGTAATGATAAGATTTTTTAAATCTCCCCAAAGAGATGAAAAAAAAAATGTATTCATCAGTCTGGTTTTCTAGTTAGACTTCGTTGTATCTACCATGAAATGCATTGTTTACTTTCTTTTGCTTTGCTCAAAGTAAAGGCTTATGTACTTCTCAGAGATGCCTAGATTTCACTTAGTGATAAAGAAAGGTATTGCCGGAGCGCCTGGGTGGCACAGCGGTTAAGCATCTGCCTTCGGCTCAGGGCGTGATCCCGGCGTTATGGGATCGAGCCCCACATCAGGCTCCTCCGCTATGAGCCTGCTTCTTCCTCTCCCACTCCCCCTGCTTGTGTTCCCTCTCTCGCTGGCTGTCTCTATCTCTGTCAAATAAATAAATAAAATATTTAAAGAAAAAAAAAAAAGAAAAGCATTGCCATAGCTTTCCTGGAGACTTGTTTTCTGTTCATTTGTGTTAATTTTTATGGAGCTGGTAATTAGTGAATTACTTAACCAAAATATCTTCCCAGTAATCAGCAGTTCATATTTTACCATTATTACTAAGTTCTTCCACAATAAATGGTGGCAAAAAAGCATTTGAAGCCATAAAAAAATGTGCCATTTAATGAAATTAAAACTCTGGCTCGCCAGAGTATTACACACGATGACATGTTGCTTGCAGGAAGTCCATTTTACTTGGAATAAATAAACACTGGTGGAAAATAAATCTCTGTTTTAGATTTCAAATGCAGTTGTTTACAATATTGCACCTAAGGGTGAAAAACAAATGAGGTAAATGAATTTGTATATACATTCCATGATTTTCCAGCAGTGTTATAATTAAGACTATAAAACATTGCCTTTAGCAAATAGCTATTGTGGGAATACTTTCCCACAGCCTTATGCGTGGCAGCCACACTTTGTTTGCCTTGATTTCCTCTGACAATGATTGCAACTGTCTGCAGAAGCAAGGCAAAATGTAATTTTTATATAGAATTGTTTACAAGAAAGACAAATGCTAACAGGATTAGTTTACCCTGATTAGCTTCTGAAAAATAGAGACAATTCTAGATTCAAAACCAATTCCCTTCAGAGAGCAGAGAAAAACCATCCCTGTGTTTTGAATGGAACTACTGAGGCCCTGATGGTCCCTGGTAAGAGGTTCAGAATATCACAAATCATACACGGAATTGCCCAAATTCTAAGATAGGTGGGGGGAGTCTCTGCATTGTCAATATCTTTGTCAATCTTTTGTACCTTATCCCTGATATGACTGTATTTAACTCATTTTTAGCTAAAAGGCAGACTGCATAATTAATCCAACATTAATACCCCACAGCCAAGCTTTGATGTGATTTTGAGAGCCAGTTTCCCAAAGCTCCTGGATGTGTTCCCTACTGGCTCTGTGTTTCCTCCTACACGGTACACTGCTCCTTCTCAGTTTCCTCCATTGGCTCTTCTCCTTCTTTCTGACATTTAACTATCAGCATTTCCCATCACTCATTCCTTGTGCTTCTTCTCCTCTCCATCCACACGTACACTTTCGGTAACTTTATTCCGGCTATGGCCATAAATACCATCCCTATCCTTATGACTGCCAAATTGATATCACCAACCTCAGACTTTCCCTTGGTTCTAGACTCCCCTATTTGATTGGCACATAAATTTTAACATGTTTGAAAAAGGACTTCTGATCTGTTCTTCAAACTCACTACATTCCCCTGAGTCTTCACCATTACTTTTCACTTCATCATTACATTTCACTAGTAGCTCAGGACAAAAGTCTAGGGTCATGTTTGTTTTCCTTTTTCTTTCACAGCCCAAATCCAATGCATCAACATGCCCTGCTAAGATATGTCAAAATATATCCGGAATCTAATCACATCTCACTGCCTCCACTGCTATTCTGTTCAAGTTGTCATCATGTCAACAGTGACAACTGCAACATCTTCCAACTGGTCTCATTCCTTCCATCCCTCCCTCTCAACCTTCTCACCAACTTCACTCTCAAGTCTATTCTCCATAGAGTTTAAAAATATTTATCAGACCACATTAAACTCAAAGCCCTTCAATGATTTTCATAGCATTTAGAATAATCAAAAGTCTTCTTCATGACATAAAAGAACCTCTTGGATCTGAATCATGACTATCTGAGAGAGGTGATCTCCTCCGAGTTCTCCTGGCACACTCACTTCCAGCCCCACTGAGTGTTTGGCTGTTTCCTGAGTGCTAAGCTTGCTCTGGAGACTTCACATTTGCTACTCTCCAGTGTCGTCTCGTCTAAGAGACCACGCCTGATGCTCTGACCTAAATAGCACAGGAAACTGACATACTCTGTTTCTTACTCTGCTTTCTTTGTCTTCATTAGAAATTCCTCTTTAGAAGGAGTTTTGGGTTTTTTTTTTAATTTTGTATTTTCTTTTCTTTTTTTTGAATTTGCTTACTTGTCCCTCTCCCTCAACAGAAGGTCAAGTACATATTCTTTTTCTTATTTACCACTGTGTCTTTGTGTCTAGATCACAGTTTGGCAAATAGTAGAAGCTCAAATGTTATTCCTTAAACAAATAAAATTTCCTTTTTACCCCTTCTCTAAGTCAGCCTCCTCCTGAGTATAGCAATATCAGCATGCAATTTAATCCCCCCTTGAAGAAAAAAATTATTAATCCTTACTTGCTTACTCTGAGCCACTGGTACTCCTCAAACAGACATATTATCTGAGCTGGACTCTCCTTTTGGTTGTCTTCACTTCACCAAATGTTAACATTAAAGAATTATTGTAATTCCACGGAAGAAATTATTTTTAGTCTGAGATTATAGACTGCATTTGGGTTACATATTGGTGCCAAGAGTTAAAAAAAACAGAATAGTTTTAATAAAGTAAAGGTTTCACAAACAAAAACATAGCTTTAGTTACAATAATTTTATTTAAAAATGTTTCTCATTTATTACTCTAGTTTTTCTTTACTCTTTGTGCTGAACAGAAGCTTATTTTTGTCCCCTTTGCAGTTATAGAGTGAAACTGAAGAAAAAATCAATAATTATTATCAGTGTTTTGAGATTAACATGCTTTTACTCTTTTGTGTTTATGATTTTTTAATGTCTAGAATTTGGTACTCGCACAACTACCAAGAAGAAAGCAGTGTGGAATACTAAAGTAAAGATGGACGTTTTCAGTTTGTCGACCTCAGAACTGAGCACAGTGCATTTGACTGTGCTGAAGTAATATTTTTGAATTAGATTAACTTGACTTGCTCCTAAATTGATGGAATCTTTATCATCATTAAATATTTATTATAATTCCATTATTTATGACACAAGCTGTTTACTTGTGGTTTACTTCTTAATACTTGCTTTTGATGGAATGAATCATTTTCATAATGATATAGATTAGTATTCAAGGACCTTTGAACATTTGGTTCCTCTTTAGACAGTTTATGATTCTATCAAGTATCTTCTTGTCAAAGGGCTATTAAATACAGGGAAAACTAGCATCTTTCCTTGTAGCCGAAAAATAACCTCCATCATTTCTACAGTGTTTCAGAGTTCACAAAGGCTAGTCACAAACTTTAACTCGTTCCTCTCAGCACCACTTTAGAGTTGGTGATGTTCTCTCCAAACAACTCTAAAGAAACAATCTCTGATGAACTAAGCAACGCCCCAAGAGTATAAAGCTAAATAGAGGCAGAATCAAAAGTTTAAATTTACTTCAACTAATTTCGAAGTTAAATTTACTTCAACTAATTTGTAATATTTTAGGAGAAACTTAAAAAAAATATATCAAAAGTTTAAATTTACTTCAACTAATTTCGAAGTTAAATTTACTTCAACTAATTTGTAATATTTTAGGAGAAACTTAAAAAAAAAAAAACACAGTACACTGCCTTATTACTTGTAATAAAAAAAACAATTAGACCCAGGGAAATGTACCACATTACGAGATGCAAAAGTTTTTTTTAGAACCACTCCTTTCTCTAACCCCCAAAAGAATGAAATGAAATTGGTCTCTTTCCTACATTTCACTAATAGTCATCACAATTTTTTAAGCTAGGACTGTGTTTCCTGTTCTCAATTAGAAATACAGTTGATCCTTGAGCAACATGAAAGTCAGAGGTAGGAGAAACTTTTTTAATCAATTTTTTCCTTTCGTGGTGGTCTCTTTGGTCAGATTATAATGAGTTATTAATCTCTAAAATTAGTTTTTAAAATTCTCAGTATGATTAAAATTGAACATTTCATCAAACCTTTGTTTATGGGAGGGCATAGTGGGAAACAAGAACCTCAGAGAATTAATATTTTTCTGTGCAGAAGGCCCTACGTTGAAGTATGAGTGATTATAAACTTTTGTGACCAATGCTTAACTGTGTTCACCCTTATACTAAATACAGCATAAGATACTCCAATTCATCATAGTAGTACTTTATTTCTTCAAAGATATGTCGGCTATGGTAATTGATCCCCCAATAAATCAGAAGGAAATGAGAAATAAAAATATTACAGCATTTCACAGACATTAATGTAAAGTCCTATTCATATATTTTTTAAATGGCAGAGATTAATTATAAAGCACAGTTTCTCCCATCAAACAGCAACATGTGGGATCAGGTTCCCTGACATAGCTGAACTTTAATCAGAGGAAATAATTAGAAATTTCTCACTGTAATAACTTATTTCTCACAATTTGGACTGTGTCATATATCAACAGAAACAGACCAAGAGAAGGGAAATGGAGATAAATTATGCTCATAAAATCTTCATAATATTAGTAAAGGAGTAATGATTCTTTTAAGTACAGATGTAAAAGCAAAATTCTAATTATGGCTTAACTTTCTCACGAATTCTAAGGTGCTGAACCTCTACATTTCCAGGAAATGCTTCAATACACTAATTGGATCGTTCGAAGGCTGTTAAGGCACATGGTTCTTACAGCATTACCTGTATGCTGTGGAAGGCCCGAGGAGACTGGGGAGACTTCCTAAATCCACGCTACTGGTTCTCAGTGTTTTGCTTGAACAACTGAATGACAGGAAGTATTATCTGTTATTTACCATCCCAGATACCTTTCTCATGACAGTGCACGCCAAAGGGTTCTTTGCTGAGTGACATGATAGGTATCGGGCACAGTCTAAACTAGTCCACATAGCAATTTAAAAAAATTACCCAGCAGGTTGGGAGGGGAAGTTATGAGATAAATGACCTCAGTGGCTTGAGAAAAGAGACACCGAGTGAGATTATGTGTATTGTCATACTCCTCCATGATCCCCTCTAGAAAACCTCCAGTAAAATGTAAATTGCTCTCTGTCACACAGTAGGCCAAGGCCAGAGCTGTTACCCCTGAAATGACAAATAGAACTCAAGCTTCGATAAGAATTAGAGTAAATAAATGTGTGACTCTGATAGGACAAGAATTCCCTTCTATGATGGCAGTGTGAGCGCTTGAATGCTGTCATGGTCCAGGATTCTAGTTTAAAGGAGCATAAAATTTCTGGGCTTTCCTGACCTGGCTGATTCCTCCTTCCACACCACATACTGAGCCCATCCAATTATTGGTGTGCCTCCCTGAGGAACAATGAGAAGGCATTGAGGGATGGTGTGTACTCTCTTTTTATTCTTAACTGTAGACACTTTGAACTGCTTTTCACAAACTGAAAGTAATGAGTAAAATCTGAGTCATCTCTCACCATGATCCTTAAACCTGGAACTTTGTGGCCTGCCCTACTTTACCCTTAGATTGGACATTCTCTGGAGAAATAGAAACTTTGTGTCTCTGCCTCAGGTATTTAGGGTAAAAACAGAGGATGCAGTTGGTGAGAGCCAAAATCTGGAGTGGGGCATCAGGTAGTGAGTAGAGTGTATCAGTAGTATTTCCAAAGCCCATAGTAATAGAAAAGAAATAAATAGAACTATAGGGAGAACTAAGGAAGGACTTATTTACTAAACTACCATAAAGAAAACTATAGAGAAGCAAACTATGGAGAACTATACAATTTACAGAGAACTCTATACTCAAAATACTCAAATTCCAAACAAACTATAAACTAGAGAGAAACAAAGAAAAGTATACTTACAATTTAAATCTGTCCCATCTGATAGACACATATAAAAAAGATGAAACAGGAGTAGGAGGACTATTCATTATGTTGAGGTATGTTCCCCCTATATCTGCTTTGTTGAGAGGTTTTATCATAAATGGATGTTGAGGGACGCCTGGGTGGTTCAGTCAGTTAACTGTCTGCCTTCGGCTTAGGTCATGATCTCCAGGTCCTGGGATGGAACGCTGCATCAGACTTCCTGCTCGCAGGGAGTCTGTTCTCTCTCTCTCTCTCTCCTTCTGCCCCTCCCCACCACTCATTCTGTCTCTCTTGCTCTCAAATAAATAAATATTAAATAACAAATAAATAAATACAATCTTTAAAAAATGGATACTGAATTTTGTCAAATGCTATGTCTGAATCTATTGAGATGATCGTATGATTGTTATTCTTTGCTTTGTTAATGTGGTGTACCACACTGATTCACTTGTGGATGTTGAACCATCCTTGCATCCCCAGAATATATCTCACTTGATCATGGTGAGTGATCCTTTTAATGTATTGTCGAATTTGGTTTGTTAATATCTTGTTGAGAATTTTTGCATTTGTAGTCATCAGGGATATTGACCTGTACTTTTCCTTTCTTGTGGTATCCTTGTCTGGTTTTGGTATCAGGGCAATTCTGGCTTCATAAAATTAGTTGAAAGATGTTTCTCCTCTGGTTTTTGAAAAAGAAGGATTGGTTTTAATCCTTCTTTGAATATTTGGTAGAACTCACCAGTGAAGCTATCTGGTCCTGGATTTTTGTTTGTTGGGAGCTTTTTGATTACTGATTCAATCTCCTTTCTAGTAGTTGGTCTGCTCAGATTTTCTATTTCATCATGATTCAGTCTTGATAGGCTTTTCATTTGTAGGAATTTATGATTTTTTTTTCTGAATCACCTAATTTGTGGCATATAATTATTTATTGTAGTCTCTTAATGATCCCTTGTATTTCTGTGCTATCAGTTGTAACATCTCTTCTTTCATTTCTGATTTTATTTATTTGAGTCCTCTCTCTTCTTGTCCTGGTAAGTCTAGCTAAGGGTTTTGTTTATTTTTCAAAGAATCAGCTCTTAGTTTCATTGATCTTTTCTGTTGTCTTTTTAGTCTTTATTTCATTTATTTCTGTTCTATTCTTTATAATTGCCTTCTTTCTACTAACTTTGGGCTTTGTTCATTCTTCTTTTTCTGGTTCCATGAGGTGTGAGGTTAGGTTGTTTATTTGACTTTTCTTATTTCTTCAGGTATGCATTTATGGCTGTTAACTTCCTCTTAGAACTGCTTTTGCTGGGTCTTATAAATTTTGGTATATTTCCATTTTATTGTCTCAAGGCATTTCTTGATTTCTGTTTTGATTTTTTCTTTGACCCATCAGTTGTTCAGTAGCATGTTGTTTAATCTCCACATATTTGTGAACTTTCTAGTTTTCTCTGTGTAATTAGTTTCTAGTTCTACACCATTGTGCTTGGAAAAGATACTTGATATGATTTCAATACTCCTACATTTATTAAGAATTGTTTTATGGCCTAACGTATGATCTACTTTGGAAAATGTGCACTTGAGAAGAATGTGTATTCTGTTTCTTTTGGATGAAATTGTCTGTAAATATCTGTCAAGTCTAGCCAGTCTAATGTATCATTTTATGGTCAATGTTTCTTTATTGATTTTTTGTGTGAGTGACCTATCCCTTGATGTAAGTGGAATATTTAAATCTCCTACTATTATTATATTGTTGTTTATTTTTTCCTTTAGGTCTGTTAATGTCTGTTTTATATATTTAGGTGCTCCTATTTTGGGTACATAAATATTTACTAATGTCATACCTTCTTGTTAGATTGACTTCTTCATCATTATATAAAGCTCTTCTTTGCCTCTCATTATAGACTTTGTTTTAAAGTCTATTTTACCAGATGTATGTAGAGCCACTCCACCTTTTTTTGCTTCCAATTGCATGGAAAATGTTTTTTCCATCTCTTCACTTTCAGTCTCTGTGTGTCCTTACATCTAAAACAAATCTTCTGTAGGCAACATATAGATGGGTCTTGTTTTTTTTTATCTGTTCAGCCACTCTACGTCTTTTTGTTAGAGAATTGAGTCCATTTACATTTAAAGTAAAATTATTGATAGGTATCTACTTATTGCCATTTTGTTCATTGTTTTCTGGCTGTTTTTGTAGTTCCTCTCTGTTCCTTTCTTCTCTTGCTCTCTTCCTTTGTGGTTTGCTAACTTTCTTTAGTGGTATGCTTATATTCCTTTCTTTTTAATTTTTATGTGTTTACTATAGGTTTTTGCTTGTGATTACCATAAGGCTTACATATAACAATTTATATCTATAACAGTTTATTTTAAGTCAATAACTTAACTTTAATCCCATTGTAAAGCTCGACATTATTTTTCTCCTTCACATTTTGTTTTTGATGCCATATGTTATACCTTTTTATCTTGTGTATCACTTAACCAATTATTGTAATCATAGTTATTTTTACTACATTTGTCTTTTAGTCTTCATACTAGTTTTATAAGTGATTAATCACTACCTTAACTGTATATTTACCTTCCCAGTAGGATTTATTTTTTCATATGTGTTCTTGTTACTAATTAGCACCTTTATTTTCAGCTTAAAGAAAAGATTTCTTAATTAAGATATTATCCAACATTATGTCAGTATACCCTCTGGGAGAAAATGCAGCATAGAAAATAAGTTGAAAGGAAGCTCACAGTTTTTAAGATAAGAACATTGACATCTTAACTTTTATTTATGTATTTTAAAATTACTAGCAGAGCAACAATAGATGAATAATTCAGTTGTTCATACTTCCATTTATTTCAAAATACAACAGAAAAATTAATATTTTAAGCATCTATGCCCCAGAATCTTAGTGAACTAAGTTCCTAATCTAGTGAAAAATATTAGTGAACTCAGTTCCTATTTAGTGAATTAAATTCCTAATTCCTAATAAAAATGAGAAGTTATAGGAGGTAAACCCAGGGTGAATGATGCTATTAGGGCAAGAAATGGTTAGAATATTAGGTTTGTCTCCATTTCAAAAGAGCTCTTGGGGATTCTTTTGCACATTATAGGGGTAGATTAGAAGAGTAGATTAGAATTCCTATATGGAGTTAGACCCTGTGAGTATTCCTGTCATTTATGATTATTTTATTTTGAGACAAATTTGAGTAAAAAGTACATTCCAGTTTCAGTGTACCAATACATTCTTAACTTGATTTACACTTGAGGGCAATTTTCATTGTCACTTAGACTACCCATACAAAGCTTTTTGTAATAATCAGTAATAGTAGAGATATTTGTTGATATTTAAAAATCAAAATTAATTCTTATCTTTGAAAAAGTGAAAAATGATGAAAAAGTCAACTTTGTATTATACCTAAATTATTCTGTCTTTATTTTTGTTAATTTTTATTTGCATGTGAAGTTATAAGTGCAAATAAAGCTTTATTAAATAATTCCATAAAGTTTATTTATTTTTTAAGATTTTATTTATTTATTTGTTAGAGAGAGAGAGAGCGAGAGCACAAGCAGGGGGAGCAGCAGGCAGAGGGAGAAACAGGCTCCCCGCTGAGTAGGATACCCGATGTGGGACTCTATCCTAGGACGCTGGGATCATGACCTGAGCCAAAGGCAGATGCTTAAACGACAGAGCCACCCAGGCATTCCTCAAATAATTCCATAAAGTTTAATAACCAAAATTACAATACCCTTTTTCCCTTCCCACCAATACTCTCTAGAAATAATCATTTTCAACTCATATGGGACTTAAACCCTTTACTTACTTACTTTTCAGTTACAGGGTTATTAAATTTCCACCATGGAAGATAAGGTGGTTCAGCTTGATTTAACCGTCACTGCTCACCACTAGTGGAGCTCTCATATCTACATTCTTTTAATACTGTTCATTTATAATTTTGATCAGACTAAGTGTTACTGTTACATGCTGAAGCTAGTGAGAGTTTCTCTATGTAATAAAATATAATTATTTTTCCTAACAACTTTTTGTTGTCATTGGTATTAATATTTTTCTTGTTTTGTCTACTTATATTTTTAAAATACTTATCACTGGGACACTTGGGTGACTCAGTCAGTTAAGCATCTGCCTTCGGCTCAGATCATGATCTCAGGGTCCTGGGATCAAGCTCCGCATCAGGCTCTCTGCTCAGTGGGGAGTATGCTTCTATCTCTCCCTCTGCTTCTCCCCCAACTTGTGCTCTCTCGTGTGCGCACTCACTCTCTGTCTCAAAGAAATAAAATCTTAAAAAATAAAAAAATAATATACTTATCACTAATTAATCCATAAACTGTCCTCCAATTGTTTACACTGCCTCTCATGTAATACAGTCATAAGATTCAGATATTCTGCCACTATTGTCTTCTCTCTCAAATGCCTCTAAACTGCTGGTTTGGACCTATTGTACTCCAGAAGCACGGCATGAAACTTAACCTCGTATTTTCCATCACAATCAACCAGAGAATTCTCTTCAACTCTCTCTGCAGTTAGATCACCTGTTTCCTGGACCCCATGTCTTTTACTTTATTGAGTCATGGCTTTTTGTTTTCCCTTTCTTGAATCACCTATTCCAGTAGATTCCTGAGAAAATGTGCAAGAGAGATAATTTTTTAAACTGTGATGTCTAAATATACCCCTACTCCATCCTCACATTGATTGAAAACATGGTTAAGTGTAGAATTCTAGGTCTCTCAAAAGTTAAAAAGCAATTTATTAATTCATTCTAATTCATGATGACATTATTAATAAAACCAAAGGATTTTTATTTTTATTCCCTCAGTAATATATTTTTTATTTTGTTTTTTATTCTCTCAGAAAGTATATCCTTTCCACAATGTTCTGAAAGTTCATTATAATATGCTTTGGGAGGGGTATATTTGTATATTTGCATGGTACTGGACACTTTAGGGGGATTTTCCAGTGAAATGCATTTACTTAATTTTTATGATAATGTCGTGAAAAATCTCTTTGATGTTTTCTTCTTTTCCATTTTTACCTTGTTTCTTTTTTATTTCTTGCCTTATCTTTTCTCTGTATTTTTTAAGATTTAAAAAAATTATAATTTTATTAATTTTTTGGTAGGTGTATGTGTGTGTGTGTCTTGAATGTTTGTATATATATTTTTTCTAAGAGCTTTTGTTTCCTGATAATTTCTTCTTTCCATTCTATTGAATAATTAATATATTCATTTATTTTAGTAAATCAACAGCATAAAAAAGCTTACCATGAAAAGAATTACTCTTTCACTTCTTAGTCATGTATATAGTTCTCAACCATCAAAATTAGCACTTTTATAAATTCTACAGAGATTTTTATACAACTCAGCTTAAAACGTATTTTTATCCTTTTTACACAAAAGATAGAATATTACATCTTTCTTTGCTTTTCTCACCTAATATTTGGGTGCCTTTTTGTGTGTGGAGATCATAGAAACTTCTTCATTCTTTTTTATGTACAATCATTTACTTAATGAGTTCTCTCTTGATGGATAGTTGATTAATTCCCATTTCTTGTTCTGACAGTAGTGCTACAATGAATCACCCTGTTTATAGGCCATTTAATATATGGGAAAATATATGTTTAATGCATGAGCAAAGATAAATTTCTAAAAGTGCAACTTCAAGATCAAATGTTATACACATTTGCAATTCTGATAGAAAGGAAAAAGCTGCACACCATAGTCAGTTTGGGATTTTGTTAAACAGGTGAAAAACAATACTTCAGTATATTTTTTAATGCATGTATTTTATTCTCATGGTGAAGGATGATCTTTTTTTAATGTTTGAGAGAAATTTGTACTTCCTTTTCTATAAACTGTTTTTGTTCTGTGCCAAATTTTATATTTTGGTAATTGCTTATTTCTCATCAGTTTACAGGTTTTTATAACTATGCACTAAAAAACTTTTTTTTTTCTCTCTGACATGATTTGAAGGTTTTTTTTAAAAAAAGATTATTTATTTATTTATTTGAGAGAGAGAGAAAGAGAGCACAAGTTGGGGAGGGAGACAGAGGAAGAGGGAGAACCAGACTCCCCACTGAGCATGGAGCCCAACATGGGACTTGATCTAAGGACCCTGGAATCATGACTTAAGCCAAAGGCAGATGCTTAACTGACTGACCTACCCAGTCACCCATGATTTGCAGGTTTTAAAAAAATTTTCTCATAGTTCTGGGAGTTGGAAGTCTGAGATCAGGGTGCCAATGTGGTAAAGTTCCCTCTGCCTGGCTTGCACATGACTGCCTCCTCATTTTATCCTCACATGGTGGAAAGAGTTACAGAGCTTCCTGGGATCTCTTTTATATGGACACTAATCTATTCATTCATGAGGGCTCCATCTTCATGGCCTATTCACTTCCTGAAGATCCCGCTTCCAAATACCATCATATTGGGATTAGAGTTTAAACATAAGAATTCTGTGCAAATGCAAACATTTGGTCTGTAATATTCCACCCTGACTCCTCAAAATTTATTCTCTTCTCACATGCAAAGTACATTCATTCCATCCCAACAACTGCAAGAGACTTAACTCATTCCAGCGTCAACTCTGAAGTTTGAAGTCCAAAATTTCACCTAAATATCATCTAAATCAGATATGGGTGAGACTTGAGGTATGATTCATCTTGAAATGAAATTCCTCTCCAGCTGTGAACGTGTGAAGTCATACAAGTTATGTGCTTCCAAAATACAATAGTGGGACAGCTGTAGGATAGACATTCCCATTCCAAAATGGAAAAATAAAAAAGAAGGAAGGAGTGACAGGTACCAAGTAAGTCTAAAACATAGCAACACAAGTTCCGTTAGATCTGAAAGCTGGAGAATAATCTTTCAACTGCTTCTCTGCCGTTCAGGCCCTCTAGGTTACCAGTCCCACCTTCAGGACCAATTGGGGTGGAGGTCCCACCTTTAGGGTCCATTGAAAGGATGGCTCTGCCCCTACAGCTCACACCTCCAGGGTTCTGCCAGGAACCCTATGTCAACTTTGATCAGCTGTTGAGATAGGGTCTGTTAGGGTTTGCCACTGTACTATTATTCTTTCCCCTTTCTATACTGTACTCATTGGAAGGTTGTCACTATGCATGGCCCACACTATGGAGTAGGGAGTTATTCTCCGTCTTAGTCAGTTCAGGCCTCTATAACAAATCAGCATAGACTAGGTGACTCAAGCAACAACGGAAACTTATTTCTCATGGATTTGGAGTCTGAATGTTGGAGATCATGGTACCGGCATGGTCAGGTTCTGATGAGAGACGCCTTTCAGGGTGTAGACTGCTGACTTCTCATTGTATTCTGTTATGGCAGGAAGAGTTGGCTAGCTCTCTGGCTTCTTCTCTTAAGGACATTAATTTTACATATGAAGGTTTCACCCTCACAATCTTATCACTTCCTATAGGGCTAACCTCCAAATATCATTACATTGGGTTAAGGTGTCAACATATAATTTTGGTGAGGGTACACAAACATTCAGTCCATAACGCTACCTCCTTACAGGTGTGTATCTGCAGAATTTATCAAGATTTCTTTTGCATGGGGAATTTTCATAATATTTTTAATCCACCTGCATAACTTTTAAAAAAGATCTGTTTTGTTCTATTTAGTTCTCTATTTTTAAGCATAGAGGCTTTCCTCTTAAATATTGTCTGCTAACTACAAACCAAATATAAGCTTTGTGTATGGGGATGAGGCAAATTGGCTATAGGTTTAACTTTTAAGGTTGCCTGGATACGTAACTCTAGGTCAGTATCATTAGTTCTTTTTGTTTGCTTGTTTATATATTACTTCGCGGTGGTCAGAGTCTGTAGTCAATTACGTATTTATAATCTCCTACTGAGAAGGGTATATAAGCTTGGCTACCACCTTCATGAGTTTCTGAGCTGAGGATCTGAGGGAAATTGGGGATAGAGGTGGTGTTTTCTGTGGGGATGACTCAGCCCTTAGTATAAACCAAGTTTTCATTAACTCCTGTGAGACTCTAATCCTCGATCCTTAGCTGCGCTCTCTCTAACGCAGGGATCTCTTACCCTGCTTTGCATTAGGAAAATGAGATCAGAGGGACTCTAGCTGCTTCTCCCTCCACCCTTATTTTCCATCTTTTATGTAGACTTCAGGTGCATGTGAATTTAACTATGAAGCAAATATCAATCAAAAGATATACTTTTATCCCTACTTCCAAAAGCACCTGGCTTCTGGAATCCTGAGCCTTTTGCTTGTTTTGATTTGTAAATCAGGTTGCTTTTCTTTTTTCTCTCATTTCTTCCAAACTGGCTAAGGATTCAACTTTCTTAGCACTATCAACTGGTTTCCTTTGTTTCTAGATTCTAAAATGTTGTTGCTGTATGTTTTTGACCTCTCTTTGTCTTAGGGAGTTTATGACTTAAAAAATTCATCTACTGGTTTTTAGTGGCACTTTGGAAACAGATGAAGGTAAATGCGTGTGTACAATTTATTTCCTTTAGTTAACTAGGTTTTATTTTCATATTGATAAAACGAGTTGAAAATATTATCCTCCATCAATGTATAATATCTTTTTAAATACCATCAGTAAAGGGAGTGGAGGGAGTGTGGAGATGTGTTGTCCTGCAACAAACCCACGTTAGTTGTTAGTGAGGTTTCGCTGCTAGTCATTAAAAGCTGAAGCATAGGGCCTATGTTCAGCCAGGACACCATGGCCTGAGTATCTCTTTGGGGCTGGGGACGGGCTGGAACTTTGATGAGAGGGGAGAGCAGCAGGACAAGAGAGAACAACAGGGAGTGAAGAAATTTGACAGATTAGAAAAAGTTGAGTGAAATTATAGCAGTTGTCATGAGTTGAGACATTGAGGGGAGGGTGCAGATCAGTGTTTATGAATAATTTCTGGGATTTTTTAGATGTAAACTTGCCTCTTTTATGTCCCTGGGCTGGCTGGTTTAATCAGCAGTAATGATTTTCACTGTTCTTCACATACTTGGAGTCATGTTTCTTTTTATGTGACTTTGTTGAGATTGAACCATGTGTTTGTTGTCCTATGATCTAGTCAAGTAATGCATGCATTTAAATTATAAAATACTTGCTACTTCCAAAATTGTTCTAGATAGCATATTAAAAACAGACATATTTACATACTACATCTGCAAATACAGAGTAAAATTTAAAACATATAATAAATAGGTGAGAGAAACATCTGGCTGACATTATAAAACCCCTTTTTGAGGAAAAGATGACATACAGCAAGCTCACCTTTTCAAGTAAAGGAAGCATAATATTCATGAAAATCTTACGGTGAAGAAGGAGAAGCAGACATGCTTCTGAAGGGTATGAAGAGTTCATGGACACTATATTAGTTTCCTATTGCTGCTGTAACAAAGGACCACAAACGTCGTGGTGTGAAACAACACAAATTAATTATCTTAAAGTTCTAGAGGTTAGAAGACCTAAAATCAAGATGTAAGCAAACATCATTCCTTCTGGAGGCATCAGGGGAAAAATCTGTTTCTGTGCCATTTTCAGCTTCTAGAGGTCACCTGTATTCCTCAGTTGGTGGCCTTATCATCTTCAAAGCTGCAAAGTAGCATCTTCAATCTGTAGTCGCTAACCTCCTTCTTTCACTTACAAGAACCCTAGGGATTCCATTAGATTCAACCAACAATCCAGCATAATATCCCTATCTGAAGATTCCTAACTAAACTATATTTGCCAAGTCCCTTTTACCATATAAGGTAATATAGTTAGACGTTTCAGGGCTTAAGGCATCTTTGGTGGAGAGAGGAGACATTATCCCACACATCACAGATACATAAAAGGTGAAAAACCATTTCAGTCTAGGGAGTAGGAGGATATATTTTATATGAGTCCAGGCAAAAAAATCAGGGCATAATCATCCATTTCATCCTTTCGGTCATCTGCTCATTTCTTTGCTCATTAGTAAAATCATTAAATCATAACAGGCAAAGAAGGGAAAAGAACGCAGCAGGAAATGGAAAGCCCATGAGAAAAGGCAGCACCGTGGCAGGAATGGGCGGTATGTGGTTGGAAGGGCTGCACACATGTGTGCGTACGTGTGTGTGCATGTTGCATGTGTCTGTTGTGTTTTAAGCACGTTGGAAATTTACAGAGGTTTCTGATCTAGGAATACAGCATTGTGACTATCTGGCTTTATAGAAACAATTCTGCCAATCGTAGAGCAGAATTGGTCTTAGTATTATTTTTGATTCATGTACCAAGTTATAAAAATACTGGAAATATGCCAAAGCAATTTTCCTCTTTCAAATATGAAGTACAAAAAAGTAAACAAATGAGAAAGTTTCCAAAATCACTCCTAGCAAGTGCATTAAATGTCATTGCTGAGAATGTATTGAAGGAGAGGCTTAGAACTAAGTAGGAATGATTTAGAAATAATAATTGATCTTATAACAATCACTTTGAAGGTACTTATGGCCTAAGTGCTGTCATTTATAAAGTCATCACACCACCTCATCATTGAGGACGGGTAATTGCTTATATTGTTCTGGGATTTGGCAAATATGTGAGCGTGGACAGTTTGCTAAGATGAAAACAATATTCAGCAGTTGTTTCCACTGATCTAGTGTCTTGCTCTCAAAATAAATACAGAATGTCTTTCACTAAGTCCAATAAAAATTCAATTATTGAAATAACTATAAGGCTTATTCCAGTGCTCACAGAGAAGTAAAAAATAATAGAATAATGTTTACATTTCTGCCTGTTTACAATAGTAGTTTTATTGGGAATATTTCCCTCATGCTTACAGATAAATATGCATACAGACCTTACTCATTGAACCGATGCCCAGCCCTGCGTGCGTATAACCAGAGAGCTGATGGAGGAAGTCAGAAATCACATTTGATCTAACCTTGAAAATCTACATGCAAAAAGTTTGGGGCGTCTCACCATTTCTTAGTCAGTTGCCATTCCTGTTTATACTGCAAGCATGTGAATAAATGCAGACTTTTTTGGGGACTATTTCTCAAAATAGAGAGGACCTATAAATTATTTATGTTATTGTATAATGGTTGCATAACCCAAACTGATCAAACTAAAACATTTTTAGAGTGTGGCAGATGTAAATAAAATTCACGATGCCACACTAACCGATAATGTTATACTTTTGGCATTTACTTGGGTATTTATATATGATACTTGATACTGCATCCAAAATTGCTGTCAGTATAACTAGTTAATGAGTCTATATTTGCCATCCTTGGAACATTTTTCAGAGGGTTGGTAAACAATTGTGGGTGTTAACTTCCTCCCCTGGTTACATAAAGCTAGTTAAAAATACTCTTTCCTGTACATGATAATTTTTTTTTCTCATTTTATGTTCCTCCCCAGTAATTAGGACAAAGCTATCATCCGTTTGTTCCAAGGAATCTTTATTGTTGTACTTCTCTTGGTGTCGCACTGCGTTGCATTATTGTATTGTATTATTTTTTTTCTTTCTTCCTGGTCTTCTTTACTCCTATTTTCTCTATCCCACTTTAACAAATTTGCCTTAATACGTATGCAACTTTATGAAATATATGGTTTTTTCCTGCTCTTTTTGCTTTTCTAATATTTGAATTTATCTAAGAACATTAGTCTGTTCAAGATTCCCATTTTTTTTTTCAAATTTGGCATTTTATAGTGGTTCCAGTTGTTCATTCCTCTAATTTATGGTTTAAAATTCATTGGTATATAGTATTGATATGCTCTTTCTTAATTCTTCTAATATTATCTGTCTCATTTTCTTATTTTCATTTTGCTTTATTTTTATCTCCCCTCTTCTTCTTTTTTATTCGATCCTAGAAGATTTTCTGTTATTCGTTTTTCCAAGGATTTGTCTTTTCTTTCTCATGTAAAAATACATGTCATTAATTTCTATTCATATTTTATTATTTCCTTCCTTTTTTACTCTTCTGGCTTTCTCTGTTGCTCTATAACCATCTTCTTGAATTGAATATTCGTTTGTTTTCAGCTATTCCATTTTTTTTTCTGATAAACATGTTTAAAGCTAAAATTATTCCTTTAAGGATTACTTTAGCTGTATTTTATACATTTAGTGTATTTTTATTTTAATACATTTCTGAGTGTTTTGTAATTTTCCTTTTGATTTGTTATTCAGTATAAAGTTTATTGATTAGTTTGCAAAGTATGCAGTTACATTGTTCTTTTTTTTATTTCAAATTTAATTATAGAGGTTTGGAATGCAAAATCTGTGTTCTGCTAAAATTTTGAATTCATGAAGATTCCTTTTTGGACTAGATTATCACTGATTTCTGCTTACGTTACACTTGAACTTGGAGTTCTCTGTTGATCAACTGTAAAGTTTATATATGTACCTTTACACAGATAAAAAATATTATGTATGTGAGTTTATTAATTGTGATTTAAAAGTCTGGTATAATTTTGTTTAATATTTTTTTCTATGTATCTTTTAGCTTCTGAGAAGAATGCACTTAAAAAATCTGAATATCAATGTTGAAAAATCTGAATACCAATGTTGATTTATCTATTTCTTCCTATGGTTCTCTAAGTCATTGCTCTATTTTTGAAGCTTTATTATTATGTGCATATAATTATAATTATCACACTCTATTAAGCTTAATAATCTTTTACAAGTATGTAATATTTTTATATTTTAAGGTACTTTTGCCTTAAATTTTATTTGATGGTATGTGAAAGTCTTACTTGCTCTTTTTTATGCTTCAAAATAACACACATTGTTGCATTTGTTTTAAAAGTTTTCTTCTAATCTGAGACTCCATGTTTTGATAAGTGAATTTAATCCACTTACATGTATTGCAAATAATTATATTGGGATAGTTCTTCTCTCTTATTTCATTTCTTCTTAGTATATTATTAAAAATCTAGTTTAATCTTTCCTTCCATTGGTTAAATTAAAATTTCCTCTTCTGTCTTAAAAATAATATTGTCAAATTAAATTTTTGGTGTGATTATCTGTTACTTTTAAGACACACAGTCACGTTCTTATTTTCTTATGTTTGTTTACACTCGTTGACATCTTGTCCTTTAGACAAAAGAAATGCATGTTTTAAAATACTACTCTCTTTTGGTTGTGTACCCTTCGTGGTGTTTTCTGTGGTATCCCCAGGGTCAAGCTGAATAATGGAGCCAGCATCCCATGCTCATCTTCCTGCCGACCTCTCCCCATCACTGGAAATCTGTGATGTCTCTCTCAAAAAATTTATCTGAGAGGTATTAGCAAGCTTTAAATAAACAAATGAACGATCAAAAAAATAAGTTATATAACAAATGAGTAAAATAAGTAAATAGGTAAATAATGTCTCTCTCATTAAAATTCTTCATTAGAAGTATACTTTGGACTTGAACAACAGATATGTAGGGACATTTTTTCCAGTAAGAGATCACATGGGCTAGTAATGGAAGGAGCCTAGATGTTTAGAACTTTCACTCACAAATTTATTTTAATTATAATTTTGCTTTGGCATCTTATGTTATCCTTAACCAATTAAATGGAAAAAAATGAAAACTTGGGGAAAATATGATAAGGCCATAACTAGGAAATCCATAACTTATTGGACATATATATGTCATACATACATACATATGTGTGACTAGAAGAGGGTGGACAGGAAAGCAAACTTCACATACTGTTCAACTGAGGTGCAGATTTCTGTGGGAATAAAGTGAAATCGTGATCCTATCACTATTGGACCCAACTGTTGATTTATTTTATGCAACACGTATCTTCATTAGTATTAGAACTACTTGTATGATGTCAGTATATAATATAATGCAGAATAACATTATTAACAATTAGACCATTCAGATAATTTGTCGACTAGAATTAACAAAGAGTATGTCTAGATTGTTGTTAATGGTCCATAATAGTAGTGATTTATCATCTTGATTAACATAAAAATCCAGTCCTGTTCTTTTTAAACAAACAAGCAAAAAAAAAAAAAAATTCACCTAGATTTCTTCCATTTATTGTTTTGTAGTGTGTGGATTATTTTATTGTATTTACTTAGTTTCTCTCTGACCAGCATTACCTCCCCTTTCTTGTCCTCACACCTCCCTCTTAAGTTGGGGCTGCTCCTTTTTCTATTCTAGCCACTCAGGAAGGAGTGGTTAAATACTCACATGATCTCCTCTTTGGCCACAGCTGACTGGGGCTGAGGTGTATAATTATCAGAAAGCAACCGTTGGTCTTTTCTGGGGTTGTAAAACTGGAAACTAAGAAAAGAAGTCAGTCTACTGGTGGACGAAACCATGAAATTGTCAGACTATCTGTGCCCATGTTTCCCACTATGTAGAGAAACTGTGGAGAAACAAAACTGATGTACTTTAAAGAGAGAGAAAGGGAGGGGTCTGTGAGCAAGAGAGAGAGAGAGGAAGAGAGAAGAGAGAGAGAGTTACACAGTGATAAATTCGTAGGTATATAAATAAGCTGTGTGTGTGTGTGTGTGTGTGTGTGTGTGTGTGTGTGTGTGTGTGAGGTTTAACAATCCTCTAAACCGTAATTGTTAACAATCTATACTCTGACTTAGAATCATGATCCAAATTCCATTTACCAGGAGGGAAACCAGCAACTTACTTACCTTTTGTGTGCTTCGCTATCTTCAACTATTAAACGACAACAGTTGGAAGGCTTTTCTAGAATAGCCATGAGGTTTCAGCGACTGGATAGAAAGATACGGATGTAGATACAGATACAGGTCATCTAGAACAATGCTTTGGAAGAGAAAGTGCTGAACAATATTCTTTACTATTTTCAATGACTGCTGAGTACTAGCTTTTGTATTTCCCTCCTGTGACAGGAGCCATGTGAGTATCAGACAATTCCCGTTCTTCTCTCCTGAAGCACACTTACAATCCCCATCGGTAATTGTTTCTCCGCCACACCCTATCACCACTACCCAAGGTAAACCTATTTCACAAAACAACAAAACAAAGTTGGCAATAATCACCAAAATTGCTTTTGGGTGAAGGTTACTACAGGGTATTAATTTTGTTTTTAACTTGGGTTTTTGTCATGACAAACTCTTGTATCTGCACCGCAGTGACTTGTGTGATTTATTCTCCTAAGATATATTAATAATGAAAGATACATATGTATGTATACGTATATAATTTGTAAAATTACAGAAGACAGAATTCACATGTTTAGCCTTCAGTGTATGATGTGCTATGCAAACAGAATTGATGGATATTTAATAGGTTGTACTTAACAATGAAAATGGGCTAGTGCTAGTGATTACATTTCTTAAAACAAACTGAAAGTAGGATTCACTTAATACACGTTATTTAAGGTATACAGTACATTTTAAATGCTCTAAACTTAAGTAACTTTATAAAACAATTTCAGAAGGTCATCTTAGTCTCAGGACATTAATTTTGTATTGATATAAATCATTACATGTTGCCTTCTGTCTAGTTAAAATGTAGAAAAAGATTTAAGCTTTACCACCATACAGAATTTCATTAGTTTTACGAGTTGAAGTAGAATAGAAGTGTGTGTGTGTGTGTGTGTGCGCACGCATATGTGTGTGCATATGTGAATACGCATATCCGAAATATGATTTGATGTAATTTCATATGCACATTGTATATTAAGGACATTTCTGTGAATTCATTTTAGGAAGTTTAACATAAATACGGTTTAATTTTAAAAAAGCATTAAGTGATTTTTTTAATAGGAGAAATAAGAACTAGAGAAAAAGAAACTAAGTAAGGAAAAAAACCTTAAGAATCTTTGAAGAAAGAAAAGAGGGAAGTAGAATCAAGGAACATTCAACAGATCTGTGACAAAATGTGTCATGATTCATGTTACTATGTTTGGAGAAGGGATTTACAGAGTCAAAAAAATGAGCAGGATATTAAATGATCTGATTTATTTCATTCTTAATGTAAGATTTACAGTGAGTTTTAAATATAGAAATAAGTGACAAACAAAACATTCATAAATGGACTTAGCATATCAGAACAGCACCTCTGGGGGGCCTGGGTGGCTCAGTCAGTTAAGCGTCTGCCTTTGGCTCAGGTCATGATCCCAGGGTCTTGGGATTGAGCCCCACAGTCAAGCTCCCTGCGCAACGGGGAGCCTGCTTCTCCCCCTCCCCGCCCCCCACTTGTGTTCCTTCTCTCACTGTCTCTCTGTCAAATAAATAAATAAAAATCTTTGTTAAAAAAAAAAAAAAAGAAGAAGAGCGCCTCGTGAAATTAACCACGGAGCCCCATTTGCAAGATGGGTTCTATTTTTAGCCTGGTGAACCGTGCACATCTTCTTACTTCATATTTTTGGAGTAAAAGCCCCAAAGATCCTTAGATTCTCTCCTTATGAGTAAGTAATTTTCAAGTTTCTTCCTTTCAACCACATACTCCCTATTAGTTTCTTTAAAATTTCAATTTTTTTTGCTATACATAATCCGATTATTTTAGTTTGAAGTGATTGCAATACATGAGAGAGCTGCAAAACTTCTTTCCCTCTTAAAATCATATAAGCTTCTGTAACTTTAAAAAGATTTAAGTTAGAATATTCTTACCCAGTCGGATGTGTTGCTAATTTTCCCAATGTACTCTGCACACCTGTAGCCCTCCGTGTGATAAGAAAGTGGAAAAGTATCTACAGACCTGCATTTAAATACCTGCTGTCAACCTAATATACAGGCTGGGAGTGAGGATAATTGATGTGTGCGGGGCAATGAGAATCAGCCCAAATACTAAATTATGTATTTGTTGCTGCTATGCCATAAAGTCTAACATATCTGGTATGCTTATAAATTTTAAATTCTACTTGCAGGGAAGATGTGCTTCTAATAGCTCTGGCTTCACGGTGAAATTAGTCCTTAGAAACATGATTCCAATATGTACTTACTTTTGACCCTACATAAGAAGATAATCTTTCTGTATCCTGGGCTAAATATTTCTTCAGTATTAAGTGTTGAAAGTACTATATTTCTGGGTAACAAGGAAGGATAGAAAGCTGCAACAGTTCTAGGATATTTTCATATGCATGTTTACTCCCCTTTTCATCATTAAATTAGAAATCGACATGAGAATTGGTGCGTTTAAATTTTAACTGGTGGAAAATTTTAACTGGAGAATTTACGGAGATGGTGAGGAGATGCATATAGGGACAAATGGCTGAAGGGAAAGAAAGTATGGTACATGGCTTCATGGTATCTTAGATCTAGCTCTCCCTCTAGCCTGTGAATTTCTAAGTAGAATATGGGGCAGAGAAGAGCTAGAGGGTGAAGAAAGTACTATTTAATTTGTATATCCCTAACAGCCATTACTGAAACCTCCTCAAAACGCATTCCTGTCAGTCTGCGACCAGCATACCAACAGGCTAGATTATCAAAGTTCATTTTGGTATGTTTGGGTGTTTTAAAACACGTAACACATTTCCCTGTGAGATATATATAATGATGGCACTATAATGTTAAAAATAACGATTTTCTAAACCGGGCAACATTATCTTATTTAATCTCCTGTATAGCTTAATGATGGGACTAAAGAGTACTATAGAACCTGGCTAAACTTTATGAAATTAATTCCACAGAAAGTGTTTTCAAGTGCTGACTTGGTCTTTGAGAAACACATCTTCTCCTCTGACTTGGCAGTGAAACATCTAGAATCGGTAGTTCCCGTGAACGATCTATAGATTTGCACGATCTATAGATCTGCATGTTTAAGGTGATTTACAACCAGAAGGAACCTTGAATAAATCAACTCAAAGGCAACTCATTATGTTTCCTCCTGCTACTGTGTTTCCTGTCAAGAGAATGGCTTTTTCAGCTGGCACCACTGTGTAACAGAAAACACAACCTCCAGTTTACAGAGGAAGAAACAAACTTAGAGTGATTAAGTGATTTGCCAAAGATCATACAGCTAGTAAAGTGGTAGATCCGGGATCAGGGCCAGCTACATAATTTGAGGACCCAGTGAAAAATGAAAATTCAAGGTCCCTTGTTCAAAAATCAGGAAAAAAGATTTTTCTTTTCCTCGACAGTCTGTCTCTTCAACTGTCATGGTGTTTTTTGTTTGTTTGTTTTGTGGTTGTTGTTGCTTCCCCCCCCAAATAGATGTAGTGCTCCCTCTAGCATGGGGATATTGGGGGGATGAGGATAGCAGACTTGTATGGAGTTCAGCCTATTCTATATGTATGGGGCAGGTGCTGAGACACACTCCTCACCTCCCCTTCATGGATGAAGGATGGCAGCAGTTGCTAGATGGGGGCAAGTGACAGAGACCACACCCAGGAGAGGCAAGGAAGGATGGTGGGGCTGGGAGGCAGGACACATGTGAGGCAAGACTGCAAGCCCCCTATGCATACGTGCTCCCTTGTTCCATCAGACTTCACTTACAAACACAAATTCAAAGATAACATTATCGAGACTTTCCTAACAACTTCTGCAGAGCATTAACCCCCAGGCTTGGGGCCTCCTTCTGAGCATGGATCCCTGTTTGAAGGTCACATGCACTTGAAACGGCTCCTATGCAGGACACTCAACCAGGTCATTTTATTTCAGAGTTTTATATTTTCCTCCATACTGACTAACCATTCGAGGTTGAAGTTTACTTGTAGAATGGCCTTCTTAAAGTGTAGCATTTCCAGGAGCTTTGAGGTCTTAAAGAACCCTGGACAAATGGTGCATAGATTTTGGCTTTAGAATTACTCCAAAGGCACACTCTTCATACCAAAGTGCATGCACTTTACATTCTTGCCAATGGCAGCAGTTGACCCCTCTTAGCAGAACAGCCCCTGTACTCCTGAGATCATAAAACTCTCCAGGCACAAAAAATATTTTCCACTGGGGATTTCTTGACAGTTAGTTACTGAAAGTGTCAGAAGTAGAAGTTGGCTTTCAATTTCATGTATCTTGCTCTTTTTCCTTCACCATGCAGCCCGTGGCTCATCTGGATTTGGCATTTATTGGCCGGTTTATTGAAATATCCTAGATCCATCAGGTACCCAGCCCACGTTGTAGCTTTAGCTATATTTGTGTATGTGATGGGACTTAGGTGCAGATTGGAAGGAATATGAAATGGAAATACTATTCATATCAATCCTGATAAATGAGGCAATTAACATACTTTCTCAAGAGGACATGGATAAAATTTATATTGTTGTTTGTTTCATCAGTTAAGATTCAAATTCTGACAGAAAGGATTTAAGATAATCGTGCTTGGTTCCATTAATGGAAACAGGTATTTATATTTTTTTCTAGGGAAAATTTTGGCTTTTGAAATATCAAGTATCTAAATATACTGTCAATTTGTTTACCGATAGTTTCTCAGCTACATAAGCTGTTTGTGCTCATCTTTGTTTTTATCGTAAGGGTGACAGGCATTTTAATGGTCCTGGCTTGATCTAGAATGATAGTTATAGCTTTTTTCCTATCTCTCAAAAGCACTCTAAATCTTTGTAAGTAAAGGAAGATAGTTAAGATTGACCGTGTTTTCTCAATTTGCTGAGATAGAATTTTCTAAATATTTTATGTACTCAGGTACATGTGAAAAGTGGTAAGACTGCAGTATTTATTTTGGAATGACTTGAGTCAGCTCCATTTATGATTGATTCTAATTATTTCTATTTAATGAAGGTAATATGGAGGTGGTACTGCTTTTTCGTCCTCCCATCTTTTTCCTCCTAATCGCCCAATTGATCTATATTAGTTGTACAAGAAAGAAGTCTCCCCTTAGAAAGTTTCCTCTCTATTATCTTCGCAGATCCACCAAAAACAATTACGGGGTGGAAAGGAAGTGTAAATGATTCTCACTTTTTCAAATTTATTCAGTCAGTATATTCAAGAGTAAAGAACAAAGAATTTGAATAAATAATTAATTTCCCTAATGATTACTATGTAGTCAGTCCATGTCTGGCATGCCTTTTCGGTCAAACTCCTGGAATCTCTCTTCTATTCTTGCCAAGATCCTCACATGACTGCTTTCTTGTGTTTTTTCAGGTGTCAAATCAAATGTTCCTTCTAAAGAAGAATTTTTACTGAACAGTCTAGCTAAATGGGGGCCTTCATTCTATATCCCATCCCGGTCAAAGTCTGTAACTTTCTTTTTCTTTAGTAATTTGAAATTGTTTAATTTACTTATTTGTTAATGTAATTTTTTAAAGCTTTATTTATTTTAGGGACAGAGAGAGCTGGGGGCAGGGGCAGAGGGAGAGAAAGAGAATGTTAAGCAGACTCTGAGCTGAGCATGGGGCCAGGGGTGGGGCTCAATCCCACAACCGTGAGATCATGACCTGAGCCAAAACCAAAAGTCCAAGGCTTAACTGACTGGGGCACCTAAGGGCCCCATTATTTGTTAATGTAATGTTAATTGCAATGGAACGTTAATTGTAAAAACCTCACCAGAATTAAGCTTCATGGAAGAATTCTCTCCATTATTCATTGCTGCATTCCCATAATTAGAATGGATCTGACTCATAGTAATTATTTTTAAAATCATTAATTTTAACTAAATTCATTTTAAAAATAGTTATTGAGAAGGGTGATGTCAGCATCATGATGGCATAAGACTCAACAGACAAATGTAAGTAATCTGTAAAATTGCAGGATATAAATTCAACATACAGAAATCTGTAGCATTTCTATACACTAATGATGAAATATGTGAAAAAGAAATAAACAAGCCCATCCATAATAGCCTAAAAAAATCAATAAGATATTTAGTAATAAATTTAACCAAGGAAGTGAAAGTCCAAGAACTACAAGCTTTGATCCAAGAAAGTGAAGAGGACACAAATGGATGGAAAGACAGCACGTGTTTGTGGATTAGAATTAATACTGTCAAAATGCCAATGCTACCCAACGACATTTATAGATTCTATGCAATCCCTATTAAAATTCCAATGGAATTTTTCACAGCAATAGAACAAATAATGCTAAAATTTCTATGGAACCAAAGAAAAAAGAAAAAGACCCCCAATAGCCAAAATTTGAGAAAGAACAACACAAGAGTTGTCATGCTCCCTGATTTCAAAATATGCTTTAAAGCTATAGTAATCAAACCAGTATGGGACTGGCATAAGAATAGACACATAGACCAATGGAACAGAATACAGAGCCCAGAAATAAGCCCTCACATATGTGGGGGATAATATTTGACAAGGAAGCCAACAGTACTCATTGCAGAAAGAATAGTCTCTTTACTAAATATTATTGGAAAAACTGGATAACCACATTCAGAAAAATTTAAATTGGACTCTTATCTTACCCCTGTCTCACTGACCACTCACAAAAAATAATTCAAAATGGATTAAAGGCATGACCTGAAACCATAAAACTCCTAAAAGAAAACATAAGGGGAAAGCTTCTTCACATTGGTCTTGGCAAAATTTTTTTTTATTTAACTCTGAAAGCATAAACAATAAAGAAAAAAATCAACAAAGGGGATTACATCAAACTAAAAAGTTTCTGCAAGTAAAGCAAAACAATCACCAAAATAAAAATGCACCTATGGAATGGAGACATATTTGCAAACTATATATAGGATAAGGGTTAACATCCCAAGTACATAAATAACTCATACAACTCAACAACAGCAACCACAAAACCCAATTAAAAAATAGGCAGGGAGGGGCGCCTGGGTGGCTCAGTTGGTTAAGCATATGACTCTTGATTTTGGCTCAGGTCATGATCTCAGGGTCATGGGATTGAGCCCCACATCAGGCTCTGTGCTCAGTGCAGAGTCTGCTTGACCCTCTCCTTCTGTTCTTCCCCCTGCTTGCTCTGTCTTTTAAATAAATAAATAAAATCTCTAAGAAAAAAATAGGCTGAGGAACTGAATAGATATTTTTCAAATAAGATATCCAAATGGCCAACAAGTACATGCAAAGATGTTCAACATCATTACTCTTCGGAGAAATGCAAATCAAAACCACAATGAGATATTCTATCATGAAATGTCTATCATGAAATGTCTATCATAAGAAAGACAAGAAATAACAAGTGTTGGCAACACTGTATGTTAACTATAATGAAATTGAAATTAAAAACTTAATAAAATATAAAATAAAATATTTTCTTAGGTTTAAAAGAAAAGTGAATGTGGAAGAAAAGGAACACTAGTGCACTTTTGCTGGGGGTGTAAATTTGTTTAGTCACTATGGAGAAGAGTGGAGGTTCCTGAAAAAATTAAAACTATAACTGCCATATTATTCAATAATTTCACTACTGGGTATATACTCAAAGGAAATGAAAACAGTATATTGAAAAGATATCTGCACTTCCATGTTTACAGTAACATTATTAAAAACAGCCAAGATTTGGAAACAACCTAAGAGTCCATCAACAGATAAATATATGTGTGTGTCTGTCAACAGATGAATATATATCTATATATATCTACGGCAACGAAGGACATCCTGCCTGCTGATTGGGACAACATGGATGGACCTTGAGGGCACTATGCTAAATTTGATAAGTCAAATAGAGAAAAACACATGCTGTATGATCTCACTTATATGTGGAATCTGAAAGAGTCACACTCATAGAAACAGGGAGTAGAATGTTGGTTACCAGGGGCCAAGGGTTGGGGAAATTACAGAGCTTGCCAAATGTTACAAACTTGCAATTAGAAGATGAATAAATTCAGGGGATCTAATGCACAGTGTTGTGATCATAGTTAACAAATCAGTATTAGGTACTTGGAAGTTGCTAAGAGAGTAGATCTTAACTGTTCCTACCACAAAAAAGAAATTATAATTATGTGATGAGACAGAGGTAATAGCCTATCCTATGTTGGTAATCATATTGCAACATATAAGTGTATCAAATCAACATGGTTTACACCTTAAACTTATACAATGTTATATGTCAATTATATCTCAATAAAAAATAGTTATTGAAAGTATGAGTGAATTGTGTAGCTGTATTACATTGTTGGCAGTCACAAGCAATTTTTCGACATTCATACGAGGCAACCCTACTTCACTGATTTCTCTGGCTGGAAAACAGTGCTATAGGGACAGCAAATGGTTTCTTTACTATCTTCACTCAGAGTTAGAGGTCTGTATTTACGTGAAAATAAAAGCCCAATAAAATATGCCTTCAAATAGGGATTGTTAGAACAAAGGGAAATTATGAGATCACTTTATCATATTTCTTTAATAGATTATGAGATCGGTTCAGAATGAATAAATGCCTGATTTAAAGATACAACAATTTATAGAAGAACAAAGTCTCCCCTAAATTGGTAACCAACTGATTTGGTTCACAAACTTAGCAGTGTGGCCACAGCTTTCTCTTCTTTATTGAGAATCCTAGTATTAGAAAGCCAACTCAAAGGGAATCTTCTTACCACCAAGAAGAAAAGTACCGCCTTCAGTCCCTTCTTGAGTCCAGCCCTCATGTAGGTTTGTACATGATTTCTATGTCTCCATTCATCTCTTCTCTGCTCTTCTCAGTGTGTTGGTCTTAGGTTTCTCAGACTGGAGATGAGCTTATTTATGTGATGAGAATTAATTCCTATGCTCACTCTGTTTTAGAAGATTTCAGGTTAGGAATGCCAGTGAAAGATGGACAGCATTTTTCTCCAGGACCATAAATATATATAACACACAAGGCCTCTAAGGGTTCCTGAATGAGTGTATACACTTCTCTGAACCACATACTGTGGGAGATAGATTGATGGTGATTAGCTCAGACAGGGTTCTAAACTCAGTTTTGTATCCAGGAGAACAAAGGCTTATCAATAAAAATAGGAGAAGAAGAAAAATTTATATAAAAGATAGACAAACCCATTGTTACCACAAGCTATTATTCACAATGATTTTTTAATATCCACCTGAATTTATATATGTATATATTTATATATATAGTTATATAAAAGGCATTTTCCAAATGCCTTCTACTTTATTATTTATTTACCAGTTCTAAATTCAGTTATTTCTTTGTATCTAAATCTCTGACATCTCTTTTTGAGATTATCATATTTTTTTTTTTTTGGTGATCCTTTCCAAGCTACATCTCAAAAAAGAAAAAAGGATTTGTATTGTTTGAATATATATCATAATTCAGAAAGAGGAATTGAACACTTTGGTAGAAGAGGAAAAAAATGTAAAAACTAATTTCAGCTAGTAACCAATTTTAATAAAAGTATTATCCAGTTATTATGAACAGTTTTCCATGTTATTCTTAAAATGTGACTTGTAGAGCAATTGTGTGGCCCAAATATGTTCGTAGTATTTAAGAAAACAATATTCCATGTGAAAAGATCAGTTCTTTTTCACTTTCTTGCCAAGCCGGAGTTGTGTGTCTGATCTCTCTGCAAATGTTGCTTTTCCCCTAAGTAAGGGTGTCCTATTTACAGAGGAAGGAAAAACTGTTGTTTTTCTTTTCTTAGTTGCTTGTTTATTTATTTATGGGTGGAGGAGCAAAGGGAGAAGAAGAGAGAAACTCTCAATCAGACTCTGTGCTGAGAAAGGAGCCCGACACGGGCCTTGATCTCACCACCCTTGGATCACGACATGAGCAGAAACCATGAGTCAGTTGCTTAACCAACTGAGCCACCCAGGTGCCCCAATATTGCTCTTTTCTTTCAATGACATCCTGGACGAGGAATAGATACTCTTCTTAATTTTCCACAGAACAGTCAATTTAGTAATCACAATTGATAAGAATTTCCTAAAAGTTTAGAATTCTGGAGAGAAGTAAATACAGCTTGTAAATTCTGTAAAATTTGTAGCTTTAGATACCTTTAATGGGTCACTTTCCTGCCTTATTCCTGTATCACAACTCTATGGCATTGGGTGGAATCTATTCATTACCATGTTTCAGAACCAAAAGGAAAAAAAATGACTCCAAGACTTAGAAATAAAGTTCCCTCCACTTGAGTTGAAGTCCAGTCTCCCAAGTCTTTTTTTCCTGGAAAATTTCCCAGATAATTGCAATGGATAAATCTAGTCCTTTCAAGGAAATCTCAACTTCTGTCCACAGGTTTTCAGTCAGGGCTTCTGAAAGTATGTTTAGAGCTCATGTTTGAAGACATCTCAGGCAAATAGAAAACAGTGCCCCTCAGAGGACCAGATCCACAGACTTCTACTCTGTACAAACAAAACAAAACAAAACAAAATAAAACAAAGCAAACAACCAAAGACAAAAACAAAAACAAACCAACTGAAAAAAAAAACCTGTGTTGGGAACCAGACATGGGCCAGGCTGAATTTCAACCTCTATCTGTTCTCACACAGGCTGCTTTTTCTCAGGACATGAATTGCACAGCTGTGCATAGCAGCATGGGTATGGTCTTGCAAAAGGTATCAGAACAATAATTCAATGTAGTTGATTTTCTTATCTGAAGAATTTAGTCACAAATAATAGCACAAGAAGAAGAAGAAGAAGAAGAAGAAGAAGAAGAAGAAGAAGAAGAAGAAGAAGAAGAAGAAGAAGAAGGAGAAGAAGGAGAAGAAGGAGGAGGAGAGGAAGAAGAAGGAGAAGAAGAAGAAGAAGGAGAAGAAGAAGAAGAGGAAGAAGAAAAGAAATTAAAAAGAGAAATAATAGCCCCTGTGCCCTCTAAGTCTCCTACATCATCATTCTAAGCCCGGTCGCACTCTGCATCCCTAGTCCAGGTTGTTTTGATCAACTCACCTATGACAGAAAGTGGAGAGCTTACCAGGTCTGGAGATCCTATTGTTTTAAGGATCAACACTTCAGATCCCCCAGGAACAATTCTCCAGTAGCATGCTCAACTCTGCAGGAATAAACCATGTAAGAGTCTAAATTTTTCCTTAGGAAAAAAAAAAAACATTAGTCTAAATGAAGCTTATGCAGGAATATAAATCTGCTACAATGAAAAGTAAATTTACATTACTAAATATAGCACTTAAATGTTTGATCCATAAATTCTTCCTGTCAGTTGCTTCCCTTCATTAAAGCCTTGCCTAACTCACAAGGTTCTACTGAGTGATTTATCTTTTACTGTCCAAAGGAAATGGCACAAAGATAAATTTAAGTTTTAACACTAAGTAAACAGAAATTTCTTTCAACTTTTAAATGCCAGTATTCATAACTTAAAACAACAACCACTTAGGCTCAATTCCTAGCTAAGGAAATTTCTATATTGCCAGAGAAAATCTTGATCAGAGACAGAGAAGTAAGGTCGGAATGGAGCTCTCTTCTCTCTCTCTCTCTCCCTCTCTCTCTCTTTTTCTCTGCTTCCACCCTTTTTCACCCTCCCTATCTCTCTCTCTCTCTCTCTCCTTCCCTTCTAATGCCATTAGCTGTGGAATATTCTCTTCTAAAATTTTGTCAGCTTTCATAAATATGCACCTAAGGAAAACACCCAAGATAATCTTGAATTCAATAAGAAATAAGAGGGTGATCCCAAGGTGTGGGTTCAGTTATTTCCATACTTGCAATATGAACAGAGCCCCATCTCTGCTTTATAGTTGATCTTTGGGAGCTGATTCGCATAACGAGTGTGATTCGTCATCAGTGGGATAGAAATTATCTTTTCTACTGTGAATTCTGCTCAAATACTTAAGCAATAAAGCCCAATTTGCCTTAGCCCATTTTGATTGATAAGAGGGCTACATTGTCCATGGAGAAAGTGATCCCAGAATCTCTAGCACCTTACTTTATGTATGACCTCCTATCTGAAACTTAAAAAAACAAAATCTATTGGGGGATTTTGAATTTCCTTTAAAATGTCACTATTTCCTTCTCTTAAAATTGACAAATCCTGCTAATTACCAAATTTGTGCAATTCTATTCAGAATTTTATATTTTCAGTCATGTTTTTCAGACTGTGTAATCTTGGGTAATGATTAGGTAGTTTCATATTATGGATATCTAGAAGAGGGCAAGTTACTAGTATTTTAATCCATGCTTCAAAATTTAAAAAGGGTGAGTCACCTCTATTGGTTTATCAATAGAAGAGAAGGACATACAAAATTTAGGAGACCCTTGACAATTGAACTAACATTGCTGGTTGGATCCATATAAAATTATTAGCTTACTTTTGTGAAAAGGAACTCTAGGTTCCTTTTTTAAATGTTTATAGTGCCAAGTGAATTATTATTTATTAATATAAAACAATATTCACAAAGGACCACCACATTATATCTAAGAAGACCAGCAATCAAAGATATGCCAGTTTCAGCAAATTCAGTTGTAAGCAGTTTTGATGAACTCTTCCTGATTTGTTCTATTAGTTATTTTCCTTATTTGTAGGATAAGAACAGTAAAGTTATTTTTGGGGTGCCTGGGTGGCATAGCGGTTAAGCGTCTGCCTTCGGCTCAGGGCGTGATTCCGGTGTTATGGGATCGAGCCCCACATCAGGCTTCTCCGCTATGAGCCTGCTTCTTCCTCTCCCACTCCCCCCTGCTTGTGTTCCCTCTCTCGCTGGCTGTCTCTATCTCTGTCAAATAAATAAATAAAATCTTAAAAAAAAAAAAAAGAACAATAAAGTTATTTTTAACTTGCTAAATGGAAATACAGAAATAGAGTATGAGCCCCAATTATTTTCTTGTTACAGTATCCACATTTGTTGCCTTCATACATTTTTCATCAGCTGAGATTGTCTCATTTATTAATTTTGTATTTGTTTATATTCTGCTTTTACCACCTGGAATGTAAACTAACAGGTCACTTTTCCGCTCTGTTTAACAAAGTGTCTCTGGCACCTACTATTAGACACATACTAGACACCTCATAAATATTTTTTCAGTGAAACAATGGATAATGAAATATACTATATTCTGGATGCATAAAACATTCATTCATTAAATAAAAACTTATTTGCACCTACCAGATGCAAAATATTCTTATAAAACATGAAAAATTATGTTATCTGAAAATAGATATACAGAACAATATCACATATGTATATAGATGTAGTTTTCAACTTGTGGAGACTTATTTTATTTGGATCAGTTTAGATTCATGATTTAAGAATCAACAGAGGTCAGGAAAAAACACTGCTAAAAATCCAGATATTCCAGTATTAACTCTGATATGAGGAAATGCAAACAGGATGAAAATACTCCTTTTTCAAGCTAAGGAGTGCTGTAAGAAACAACTATAAAAATATTGCTACTTTGAAGTGGTAAAATCTCACACACACAAAAAGAATGTTATGACTACCAACTTTAAGAAAGAACTAAGGAAAGAACTAAGTTATGTCTGCATTAAATAAGGAAAAACAAAACTGTTTCAACTGAGATGTCTGGTTGACTTTCAATCCATTTCAAACCTGGTCACTGAGTGAAATTACAAGTAATTAACATTCTCCTCATTAACCAACTAACTAATGAACTACTCTCCTGTGAGTAATTGTTTATACGTATGTGTCCGCATAATCTCTTATGCCAATAATTACTAGTCCTACTTTCCAAATCTATAACACAGTTCAAAGCAATTGCATGCTAACTTGGTAGTATCATGGAAAGCATGAAGACAATTTAACATATACAATTAACCGTGTGTTCTCATTCATCATTTTGTCATGTATTGTCTGCACATTTATTCAGTTCCCGCTCTATGTTTTCTATGAACAAAAAATATAATAACTCTATCCTGCAACAAAATCCCAAATCTTACATATTAAAATAAACTTGGTGATTAAAATAAAACTTAGTATACACTGAAATAAGGAGGGATTATCTATTTACAATTTATTGTGTTCCTCAATGTGTTGAAATATAAATTAACTTACTTTACCTCTGAATATTTTGGATAAAATTGTTTAGTAAAATAATTTCTACAATTCTAAAAAATTGACTACATATAAAAACTTAGAATATTTACGACATTAGATTTTTGTTCCTCATTAGCTGTTCCTCAATTAATAAATACCTGTTGAAATGCCAGCAAAAACTGTCAGTATAACACAGATTTACATCAATTTTAAGTTTCTCCACTGAATGTAAATAAGAGCTCTCATTGAGGTTTATGATTTTCAGTGGTTACCGAAGGTATAAAATTGATGTCATTGGATACTGTTAAAAATAGGATTCTCAGGAGATACAGTTTATACGTGATGCTCTGTGGGAGAGGGAGACATCCATGTAATTTTCCAAGGTCATGTCTACTCTCTATGTATGGCAGGCACATTTGTAATATACCATAACTCTAAAAAGTGCTGGATCAAGGTTTTACCAGGTCACAATTTCATCATCCAAAGTCAATGGCTGCTGTCTAAAGATTTGCAACTACAGCAGAGACATTGAAATTTGTTACAAATGTCTAACAGTTCCATTCCAACTTCTGCCATATGAAAGGATTAATGCCGTGCCATTTAAAAAAAATGTTTTATCTTGCATTAACTTTCTTGATGATTAGTGGAGCTTTAATCAAGTGGGATAGAAGGACCAGCTATTCAAACTACTGAATACTGAAAAGGTCACGGTATTGCAGCACACTCCCATAATTTACTCTCTCCTATTACATACTCTAAAAATGATCATATTCCCTTCTCAAAGGCAAAATACTAACTATCTGACATAAAGTCACCATATCACTGAATTCAGATCCATTAAGGTCAAAGCTAGTAACACTATGTTACCTGTATAAAAGCATTACTTTGATGAATACAGCATAGTAGAATTATATCAGAGCAAACCAAATTCAATTTACAACTATGCATCATTAGAGATGTAAAACTGAAAGTATCATGTGTTTATAAATAAAACAGAAGTTGTTTTTAAAAATCCTAGATGGCACGTATATACAGACTAGAAACTTTCACTGTCCGATGCAACAGTCACCCAAGAGATTCTCACATATATCTTTGTGCTAAAGTTAGTTATATCTAACCAAGGCACTGGAGGTTTTCTCTGGATCCCATTCTTGGGATGATGTCCTCTACTTTTTCTTACCTTTGACTCTTCTTCGTAATGATGCTTACAGCATACTTACACAATAGTAGAGTACAACTTGTGTGTGCTGCTCATTTCCATGTTCATTGTCTCATTTCTTAAAGACACACTATCCAAACCTTTAAAATTACCTTTTTATTTTTACTACCAGAGTAGCTAATTTTTTTCTTCCTCATTGGAGAATTTAGGCTGTTTCACTCTTCCAGCCTCCAAATGTAACCTCTGATTGTGGCTGTCTTCTCTGCCATTTTATAGACCCAAGAAAGGAAGTTCAGTGCTTACTGTGATACTTCCCAGAAACTTTTCCTTTTATCTCTCTTTCTGAGAAATGATGAGTTTGTAAATTAGTTGAGAATTTTTTTTTTTTTTTTGTATTTCAAATACTTCACTAATATACGTTTCAAGAAGAATCATAAGTGCCCATCTTACATTGTAAACAGATTTTTGGTAGAGATGGATTTTAAAAACATGATTTTGTTTTCAATTTTATCGGAGGGTCACAGAAGTTTTATAATGAAAATGTGTAGTCTTTTCCTTTATACCATATCCCACTACTCTGAACAAATGCTTTTAATCCTCTTAGTTATTCTTATTTTTTCCACTGGCGTATCTCTAAATAATATGCTGATATCAGTCTTTCTTGATTGAGAAATTATCTACTGATTTTTGCTGTGGTAGATTGAGATTAAGCATGCTTCTTCGCCCTTGCCTTTCCCCTTCTAATAATACATTACATTATTTTAATTCCTCTACTGGTTACTTTCCTTACTCTGAATAGTACATGTATTTAAAGTGTATGGCACCATTACCTCTAAGTACCATTTCTTGACTCCTCATATTTTGAGGATATATAGTAAGCTCTTACATCACTCCACGTTTTTTTTCCTTCACCATTCTCAACTTCTTGGGTTTGTGTATATCTATATATTTTCAATATCATGGGTAATGTTTTATATGTAAGTATTGAAACTTTGAATATACATTAATTCTGAAAGTTAAAAATCAATAGACAAGGTTTTCATAATAATGAACCTACAAATAAAGTTTCTTGTATAACCAAATAGTGTGTCTGTATTTCCTTTTCGTACTTTTCAGTTTTTGTTTTCCCGTGTAAGTTATTAAAGGTAGTAAAGTCTCTCTCCTTCTCTTTCTTTCATTCCCTCATGGATGTATCTCCCTCTTGCAGTTTTTCATTCTCTTGCTTTAATCTGGAGTATTTGATTTTTAGACTGTTCCTAGTGACTGGCCACCACAATAACATTCCTGTCATGTGCAGCTTGTCTCATAGAGGTCATAATGTCATAACCTTTTGCTTTCCAATGACAATGTTACTGCAAAGCCCTTTCCCAGATGCCTGGGTGGCTCAGTCAGTTAAGCAGCTGCCTTCGGCTCAGGTCATGACCCCAGGTTCCTGGGATCAAGTCCCACACTGGGCTCCTTGCTCAGCGGGGAGCCTGCTTCTCTTTCTGCCAGCTCTGCCTGCCTCTCCCCCTGCTTGTGCTCTTTCCTTCTCTCTGACAAATAAATAAATAAAATCTTTAAAAAAAAAAAGTCCTTGCCCTTTAATTCTATGTTCATCACAAATCTGTCTTCTTCCCCTGCAAAGGATCTTTTCCTTTTAAGACATTACGTGAAATATTTTTTTCTTTTCTTTTTTTTTTTTTTACATTGAAAGAAAAATGTATTTTATATTTCTTGCTTAACCATGATTACTTATCAGAGGGATGTGTGCATTTTTGGGCATTGCACAATTTCTCAAGCCTTAACAATTGGGTTGGATCTTGCCACCTTCATTTCTTTTTTTTTTTAATGTTTTTTTATTATATTATGTTAGTCACCATACAGTACATCCCTGGTTTCTGATGTAAAGTTCGATGATTCATTAGTTGCGTATAACACCCAGTGCACCATGCAATATGTGCCCTCCTTACTACCCATCACCAGTCTATCCCATTCCCCCACCCCCTTCCCCTCTGAAGCCCTCAGTTTGTTTCTCATAGTCCATAGTCTCTCATGCTTTACATGAAATATTTTTGTCCTGTGTGGAGGACAATTCTGAATTAGTTCTTAAGTAGAGCTAATGGTGAACACCTGAGCACACTGATTATGCATTCTGCCTATTCCTCTTAGATTTCCTTTGTGGTTTACCACTTAGGTATTCCCAAGGCAAAGTGGAATATTTCTAATGATCTTTGGTGATTATTTGAATAGATACTATGCTATATAAAATTGAAGGAAAAAATCCACTGCTTTTTATACTGTGTGATGAGATAAAATCTTATACAGATTAGTATAAGTCCTTATTGGACATTTCAATTAGTTATCTGGAAGACAAAGCAAATACAATCTCAATAAGATTAGTAAATGAATTATGAGACATTAGGATCCTTAATCAGGACTAGTAGTATCAAAGAGTTATAGAATTTAGTAAATGAACATGATTGAAATCTCAAATTAGGGTTCTTAATCAAAGGTCTTAAAATAAGAACAGAATGTTACGACAAAATAGACTCCTGTTAAATGTTCATTTGGAAAAAGAAATGTTAAGAGATCTATTTTAAATATGTGTATTGATTTAATTCAAAAAGTAGAATTGCAGTAACAATGAACACAATTGTTTAGTTCTACATTAAAAACAAAACATTCCTTGGGACCAACATATGCTAAAAACCTTTGGATTAAATTATCAGTAAGACTATGGTAAGAATAATTTATTCTATTTTGGGTACCTCATTTAAGAGAAATACTCAAAAGAACTAAGGACACTATGTTATGAGAAGGTAAAAAGTGTCAAACATTATTGCATATTGAAATCTATAAATCTGTTTATAGCATAAAAACTACTTGTAAGGAATAGGTCACTTCAATATGGTCATGTAAAATCAATTTGGATTCATTTAAGAATGTCAGTTATCAAGATAAAGAAAATTAAAATAAAATAAAGGCTTTCCAAAGTCGATGTCAGATGTGAAAGGAAGTTAGATTTTTTTCATTACTATTTCTTCTCTGAAAAATATATTTTTTAAATGTTTATGACCACACATTAAAGAATTTATACAAAGAACAATAGGAAGGTGTCTAATAGCCTGACTAAAGACTTTTCAAAATGACACTCCAAAAACATTTTTTTTAAATGATTTTTATTATATTATGTTAGTCACCATACAGTACATCCCCAGTTTCCGATGTAAGGCTCAATGATTCATAAGTTGCGTATAACACCCAGTGCACCATGCAATACGTGCCCTCCTTACTACCCATCACCGGTCTATCCCATCCCCCCACCCCCCTCCCCTCTGAGGCCCTCAGTTTCAAAAACATTTTCTAAAATCCAAAAATGGTTACTCTACAAAATGACCCTTGGGTATTAACTCTGAATTCACTTCCTGCTCTTTCCCCATTATTCACCCCTTTCCAGCCACACTGTTTACCTCAAACTCAGCTAAGCTGATTTTGGTTCTGCCCTTCATATTTCCTCTTTTCTTTGCCTGGAGCCTCTGGATATTAACACAGCTGGCTCCTGAGCTCAAACATCTCTGATGAGTCCATCTAGAATAGTGACCTCTCCCTATACCCCATCACTATCTACACTTTGACCCTGCTTTACTCTTTTTCAAATAATTTACTTGGTATTATAGATTTGCTTTTTTTTTTTTTTTTTTTTTTTGAGAGAATCTTAAGCAGGCCCCATGTCCAGTGTGGAGCCCAATGCTGGGCTGGATCTCACGACCTTGAAATCAGGACCAGAGCAAAAATCAAGAGTCAGATGCTTAACCCACTGAGCCATCCAGGTGCTCCAATATTTGGTGCTTATTTACACCCATGTCTTCACTAGAAAAGCGGATTTTTGTTGTTTTTTTATTAACTTATTTTCCTAAATGCTTTATTGAGGTATAATTTACATACCCATTTATGTGTAAATTTCAATTGTTTTTGTGTAAATTTCAATTGTTTTTGTGTAAATTTCAATTGTTTTTTTGTAAATTTCTGAAGTTGTGTATGCATCACCACAATTCAGATTTAGAATATATTTTTCTCCCAAATACAATCCCTTGTGTTCTCTGCTGCGAACACTGGCTCCCACCTCCAGTCCCAGGCAACCATTAATCTGTTTTCTGTCTCCATAATTTGCCTTTTTCTGAACATTTTTATATAAATGGAATCATATAATATGTAATGTTTTGCAATTTTGTCTATCTTATTTACTGCTGTGCCCTACTTAAAATAGGGCCTGGCACATAAATGGCCCTCAATAAACATTTGTTGTATAAATACAAGAATGAATCAATGCAGATTTGGGGCTAAAATTCATAAGGCTGCAATATTTAGCTCTGATGTAAATTATATGGATTAACAGCTTTAATAGTTTAAATTTTGAATTTTTTAATAAAGGGAATGAGGAAGAGAATAGAGGAAACCATAATTTAGAGTAATAAGTACTGAATGGTGGAATAAATTTATGAATCTTGAATATCCATTAAAATATGTAGATTCAAGAAATTTTAAGGTTATCAACGCATATTTTTTGACTAAAAGTCTGAGACTCGACAGCAGTTGATTTTTTTATTACAACAGGAAATGCTAAGAGCTGTAAGTATAAAAAGGAATATTCCCTGGTTTACCTTCATAGTACTTAGGAGAGACAAGTAATTTTTATGCTTCTACTGATAAATATCTCAAAAAAATCAGCACATCTTTATAATGAGGCAATTCAAAACCAGTAGTTTATTTTATGTCAATTACCATGGTTATAAACTGTAATTATAAATTATTTTGCATGCAGGGTGGGTAAAACAATCCTTCGAACTCCATTTTAAATCTTTCTCAATTAAATATGGCTCTCAAAATATCTTTTGTAGGAGAAAAAAAGAGAAAGACAAACCAAGAAGCAGGCATCTTCCATTTCCATTTTATTGGAATTGTTGAAATTGACTGATGTTAAATCTCCTATCTCACTATTTGTTTTCTGTGTCCCCTCCATACTTAGCTCATTTTGTCTCCCTTCCAGGACAATTTTTTGACTATTTTCATGTTTCTATTTAATCTTCATAATAGTGTTATAGCTATAAGTTTTAGTTTTGATTTTTAGTAGTTGGCCTAAGGTTAATAATACACATATTGATTTTAAAAATACACATATTTATTTATCAAATTTCCAAATAACATTTTAAATACTCACGTGTATTGCAAAAAGTCTTACAAGAGTACACATCCATTTCATCCTTCCCACCCTTTGTCCTACTGTACAAATACATTGTATTTCATCATACTACCAGCCACATGATATATTATTAGTTTTGATTTTGATTATCAGTTAATGTTAAATAGTATAAATATGGGTAAGTATTTTATGTTTCCTCATATATTTACTGATTCTATTACTCTTCATTCATTTGTATAGGTATGAATTTTCAATGGCATCATTTTTCTTATTCCTAACGAACTTTCTTTAACATCTCTGTTAAAAGGTCACTTAGTAAACGTCACTTTCAATGAATTATCTCAGTTTTTTGTTGTTGTTCTACACTTTCTCTATGTTTTCTATTTGGGGAACATTTTTGCTAGCCAAAATTTCTCAGCTGATATTTATTTCCTTATAGTATTCTAAAGATGGTGTTCCATTGTCTTCAGGATGGCATTGTTTCAGGTGAGATTTTGCTATAATTCTCGGTTTCTTGGTACAAAATTTATCTTTTCTACAATGGTTGTTTAAAATTTTTTCTCTTTATCAATCCTTTTAAAAATTTTAGTATGATGCATCCGGATGTGCTTGACTTTATATTACTTTTACTTTGGTTTCATTGAACTTTCTAGGTCTGTGGATTTACAGTTACTAATTTGAGCAGATAATTTTATCTTCAATATTTTTTCTACCCATCTGTGTTCTCTTCTGTTTTTTCTGGGGCTGCTTGGTACTTTCCCAGAGGTCACTGAGTCACCACTCATTTTATTTTCAATCTTTTTTTCTCTCCGTGCTTCATTTTGGAATGTTTCAAAAGCTGTGACTTCACTGATCAATTTGACTTCACAAAATTAAGTTCACTGATATTTTTTTTCTTCTTCAGGATCTAATCTGATGGTAAACACTCCCAGTGTATTTTTTTATTTCAGATATTTTTTCATTCTTGAATGTTTCATCATTTTTTTTCAGTCTGTCTTCATGCCTGAAATAATTTTTATGTAATTCATTGCTGAGACCTGTCACTTTTCATTCTGTATCCTCTTATTGCCCAATCAAAACATTTTAAAGATTTTTAAGTTAATTTATGTTAATATTTGTATTTTTTGCTTATTTCTTTTGTTTACTTCTCATGTGTGTCTTACTTCTATACTTGTTTAATTTTTAGTTTTGGTATTTTAAAAATTTTGATTAACTTTCATCTTTTTAAAGCATTTCTTTAATCATATTTTAAAATTCTAGATCACATTTTTATTTGCTTTGTAAACATGGCTTATTCTTTTTCCTGTTCAGCCAATAAATATGCTCAAAGTTTAAAAAAATACTTGTAAAGTTTTAAATAGTGTGCCTTTTAAGATCCCGTGTTTAAATTACGCAGTCTTTGTAAGCGAGCAAGAAAGGAGACTTCTGAAGTAATTTTCCTAGGTTCATGGCTCAGGTTGCTCCCTATACCCACATCAGTGACCAACTATTCATTTCTCAGGGCTATTCTGGTTTAGGTTCTGGTTCAGCCTCTTACTCCAGCCCTAGATAGCGCCCCCATCCTCAGATGTTATATTTGGTGTTTATAGACTCTTCTGGAATGTGCCTTCTCTTCCAACCAATGTGTACCTTTCCACTCTTACCTCCAGTATTTCTGTCCTTCTCAGTTATGTTTATTTCCCAGTGATTATCCTTCTGGGTCAGATTTTTATTCTTTAGGAGTGCTATGGTCAGTTTTATTTGTCAACTTGACTGGGCTCCAATTGTTCAATCAGATGCTACTCTGTTGCTGTAAAGGCACTTCTCAGATAGTCTGCGGGTATAGTTAGTGGGCATCATCCATCCGCAATACCTCTGGAATACACTTCAGTGTCTCCACAAGCCATGCTCTCCCCAAGCTACTTCCAGACAATGACTGCAGATAGTGGTAATAATAGAGCCGGACCTTTTCAGTCCAAAGTAAGATTTATGTCTTGGGTAATCTTTGCTGATCTTTGCTAATCTCTATTGGGATAATCTTTGCTAATATTTTATGTGTTTGTACATTTTTAATTATTATAATTACTTTTATTGCTTTGCTCATGTTCCAATCAACTGAAAAAAAAATTTTTTTTTTTTTTAACTGAAAACCCTTTAAAGACAAGAACCATGTCCTATTTCTTTTTGGAAAGTAACATTGCATAATGAAAAGTGCATACTATTTCCAACCAGGTAAATTTGATTTTAAATACGAAGCCAGCTATTTATTAGATTTAAGAGACTTTGCATTTGGTCTAATTGAGAATTTCTCAGAAACACACAGCAACACTGTTTTCTAACAATTACTTCTCCATGTTTGAATTCTACATTCTCCTTGTTTAGTGTTGGCCTTTTAGGGCTAAATGCTTTTTTGAAAGATCCTGATCGTCTTGGTGCATTTTATCTCAGAGTTATACACGTTGCTTAAGTAGATTTTGACTTGAAAATTTATCCTCATCCTGCTATGGGGGCTTCTTTACACATATTCTATTTGGTTAGAATCAACTGTCAAATACTTGTTTTCTTACACTTTTCTTTTTGCCTCCATTTGGTTTTGTCATTTGAAAGTATTTATTTTTCTATACTTTCTCTATTTTTCCAGCTTGAAGTGTTCATTTATTGCCTTTATATTTAAATGATGATGTATTTGAGTAAAATAGTTTTGGACACATTTTTTTCCCGCAAAACTTGTCTTCTAAGTCTGAAAAATCCTGTTTTATCAACAGTATTTTATCAATATTACTTTTCAATTTTTTTTTGAAATCTGTATCACTTAAAAAAAGAAATTCGTATCACTTTAAATTTGGACATTAATGTCTTTCTTCATGCTGTGGTGGAATCATACAATTCTGATTTAAAATTCTTTATTCTACATGTGCTACTGTTTTAAGAAAGAAACATTATTTTTAAAATATGATGATTGCTTTTGAAAGTGAGCTTTTGAGAGCAGTTCTTCTCAAATTTGATTAAAGAACTTACTGTGCAAATATGATCAAGAATTCTCAGAAGCAAGAGGTTAAGATAAAACAGATATTACAAACTAAGACAGCCATCATGCTTAAATCTGTACTCTTGGGTTGAACTGAGGAGGGAAGACTCAGATGAGATTTACTCTTAAGATGCAAAGGATGTGGGAGAAAAATCTGTTTAGTTAGTAATATTTTGACAGACTTTGCCTAGAACTTTTCCATTTTTGTACACAGGAAATTATGCTTAATTATCCTGACTCTTTTTCACTTTTATCCTTTTTGTGCCTTTTTAGAATCACATTGAATCTTTTCTTCCTCTCCTAAATACTTTCAGAATGTGCTAAATAGTAAATATTTTAATTAGCAATGAAATGTTATAGGGTAAAATTAAACCAAATAATTATTTAACAAATACTTACTGAAACAAAACAAAACAGAACAAAACCATTTATTGGTTACTCATCATGGGTAATCCCTGTGCTAGGTAGGAACTTGACATACTCGATTTTATTTAATCTTCACACACATCTTCCAATTATTAATATCTCCAAAAGGAGGAGAAATGAGATCAAATAATGAACTAATTTACAAAGTCTCTTACATCTAATAAAGAGCTGGCTTTGTATTCAAAATTAACTTGTTGCAAATGCTATACACTTTTTATTATGCAGTGTTACTTTCTAAAGAGGAATAGGACATGGTTCTTGTCTTTAGGATATTTCAGTCAACTGAAACATTACCAAACCAATAGAAATGATTATGATAATTTAAAATATAAACACATCAAAGATTAGCTTTCAGTACTTCACCTGTCAGGATGCTGACCCTTGATTCTGACCCTTGTTCTTCCACATTCTATTGCTGAAGATTTTAATAAACATTTTATACTTATGACTTATTTCTAATATTTTTCTCTCTTTAAAGCATCATGTTATTTACCTGAGGGTACTTCTTTTATAATATCTATAAAATAATAACTCATGAATAGCACATTATACACAGTTGAATGGGTATCTGTGATAGTTCACATACTGATTGATGGAAAATACATCTTTTGTCACAGGACAAGTGAAGCAGCATAATGCATAGTTGTCTAGTGAAAATAATTTATTTTTTTATGTATTTTTAAAACACTTCAATCAGTTCTGTGGAATCATAGGGAGTCTGGTGAAAAAATCACCAGGGAGTCAATAAAGCTTATGAGCAAGGGGGTGACTCGATCGGATTTGAGTATTAAAATAGGGATAGAGAGAAGGAGAGACTGGAGGGAGGGAAGCTATTCTAGTAACAGTTGCTATGCTCTGGAGAGAGACAGATGAATGCCCAAGGTCAGGCAATAGTGAGGATTAAGAGGACACGGCAAATGGGAAAAACAGTAAGAAGGTAGAAATGAAAGGACTCGAGATCAGCAGTTTTCAACTCGTGTGTGTGTGTGTGTGTGTGTGTGTGTGTGTGTGTTTGGTGAATTTTTTGGAGAGAAACTAGTTAGGAAGCAAGTAAAATTTGTATATTGTGTGTAAATGTGTAACATTTTTTGAAAGATCTTTTTTCCTATTTTACAGCCTTAAAAAATTGGAGCTGTCCATGGGAGTACTAGCATTGTATTTAACACATGTGTTTGAGGTGTGACAGGGAAGGGAGGTTGAGAACTGCTTGACCATATCCAGGGGAAGATGAAAAGTCAGAGATCCAGGATGATTCTATAGTTTCCAACTTCAGTGTCTGACCATATGGTTAACATCAGCCAATACAAGAAGAATAGAGGAGAAATAGGCTGGTTGGAGACTGAATTTCTCTTTCTAGGATTAGCAACTCGAATAGTAAATGAGATTTATGAATACAAGAGCCAAATCTGATAGAAGCTTTCCAGCTGTTACATATGGATTATTTTCTTATGATAAGCAGGATGCTCACTTTTACATAATATAAGAGGCTTCTGAGAAGATGAGACTTTAAAATCTTTGTGACTTTTTCCTAAACCTTTTATCAGCAGGCTGGTAAAGCTATTTTATGACGTCATTTTCTTTTGGAAATATATACTATTTGTCAGTTACAACATCTGTAATTCTTCCACATTGTTCTTCAGCAGTATAGCATTATAATTATTAATTACAATTGCAAATTGCCTCATTTTCCTGATTACTTTTTAAAGTAATCTTTCCTATTGCATATTGTGTGTTGAAGTAGTCCCTCTTGTGGGTTTAAGGAACTAGCAGTTTTTTCTCTGGAACTTTGGAAAATTTGGAAATGTGCACCAAGGAATATTTTCAAGTATTTTTCTAAAACTGTTTAAAAATGATGCTTCACATATCACTTTTTTTTCATTAAGTAAGGCAATGAACAATAACAACTAGTGATGAAGGTTAAAACCCATTCCATGGGATGTGGTATTATTTGCTGACTTGATTACATGGGACCGGTTTCCTCCCACGTACACCTTTACATTTTCTGTAATATCAAGCATCAGAATTTTTTTAAAATTATTTTTTAAATAACATAATGCAGATTCTACCTAAGGGAATATAGACATTGAGTGTAAGGAAATGTGATTCGAGAATTTTAATTATCAAAGAGGAGATGAAGTAAAAATTGCAACCTGTCTTCTTCAAGCCACATCAACCAGAGCTCTCCGATCTCAATGACACCTAGAAACCTCCATTCTCTTTCTGTTTAAAAAAACAGAACATTTAGAGATAAGGAAGTTTATGCTGAGAAGTAATCATTTTTAGCTATAATGTTTCCCTTGAAGCAGTATGGTATCCTGCTTAGAGCAGGTGTTCTGGAATTATATAAAGCACCGAGCTCTGCTACTTAATTGCTTCCTAGACCAAGAACCTTAGTACCCTGCATCACATTGATGAAGCTTGTGAAATATTTTTTTTTTCCTGAGGAGTAAGTGAAAAATGTACACAGAACACCTACAACTAGGGGATAGCAAGACCTTTGTTTATTAAAGTTATAACTATGATTACTGATTTTTTTTTTCAAAATTTTGGGAAGTCAGAAGTTAAAAGAAAGCAGTTTTGAAATAAGTTTGATAATTGGATCAAATAATACATTTTTGTGGATGAAAGAATTGCCTATGTCTGGGTGATCTAGAAACTTTCAAGAAGGGTTGTAGATAAAGGCAATATTTGGTATCTATTTAGATTTTAAATTATAATAATTTTTATTGATTTATTTTCTGTTCCAGTTAACTAAAGCCCCCTTGAAGACTAAAACTATTCTTCTTTAGAAGGTAACATGGTGCTGTTGGTATAGCATAGAGTTTGCAAGTAGCTGGCACCCCTCTGTCCAGTGCATTGATAGGGGTGTCTTTCTCTTTTGACAGTAATAAAATCTGCTAAGGAAGAATGTGTTTTCAGATACATGCTTTGAAATTTTGATTTCTCTTTATCAGCTCAGTATCCAGTGTAAAAACTCATGATATTTTCTGACTTTCTACATTGTACCAGATTTTTTTTAAAATTTAAATTCAATTAATTAACATAATGTATTTGTTTCAGGGGTCTGTGATTCATCAGTCTTATTACAACACATAACTTCCCCATTGTCCATCACCTAGTTGCCCCATCTCTCCACCCCCTCCCCCTCCAGCGTCCCTTACCAGCTATTTTTAAAGTAGTTAGCAAAGTCATCACAGCCCTTATATCTACTAACATGGATATTCAGGGTATTTCTCTGTCACCAAGAACTAAGTTGTTTACTAAGTCTCCTACTTACACGAGAATCTGGAGAAAGGAGGGAGTGCTGCAGAGAAGACTGGGTAGGTCCTGGGAAATCTATTTAAAATAAAGCCAACTACAGGAAAATTATAACCACTCTTAAAGTTTTCCTTCGAGTGAGTTTGTATTTGACAGAGGATAAGAGATATACCAGTGGCTATAGATTTTAAAACACTGGGAAAATAGTACAGAATAGCAAAAATCCATAGCAATAGTTTATTCATAAGGCAAAGAGTATAATTAGTTGGGTCTGACACTTTCTGTACATCACAAATTTCATGTTCCACTGAGAACTGGCAGATTAATTGCACAGAAACTTTAGTCAGCAGATTCTCTTTCCATGAAAAATCGTCAGAGACAAACACTTCTTAAATGCCCTCTTTTTGTTGATTACTTTAAAAATTACATTGTTGATAAAATGTCAATATAAATGCATTCTTAATTCATTTCTTATGTATTCTTGTGGGTACACTTTTTAAAATCTCTCTCCTGGTTACATATTTTCGTGTTCCTTCTCAGTGACTACTCAGGGAAACTCATGACACTAAAGCAGATTTTCCGCCAATTTTCAAAAATCTATTAGCCCATAGGATGCCTGTCATTCTGTTTACTGCCCTCCCCTTTTTTTTAAATAAGTCACAGGTTAAATGAAGCTATAAACATCTTTGAAGTACCATGATACTTGGAAAGTAAATGAAACAGGGAACTCTTGCAAGTAAAATATGGGAAGTCTAGGAAATGAAAAGGTGAATACCAGAAGTTATTTAGGGCCGTTGTCCTGGGTAGGCCTCAGAATTGCATCCCGGAGCATCAGCTTTTTGTTACCATCTGGCCCTGCATCTAAAAAGACTTCCCTGGCTTGCTGTAGTCTGAGGACATATCATCATCAAAGCCTGAAAGCACTTACGGCACTAAGTAACTACCTTTGCAGATCATAAAAAAAAAAAAAAAAAAAAAAAGATGGAATCCTACTTAGCATCTACATTACATCTGCTTAGTTTTAGAAGGTTTAGTGCAGGGGTACAGGAGGAATGAATATTTAGTTATATCCAATAAATTCCATACGTTATGGCTGATTCTGAAGGCATCTGGCTCTATTTTATTTGCTTAAAGCTCTGCTTTATTTTCCACAAATGATTGTTTATATTGGTCTCCTTGTAGCCCAGGGTGATGGTTTTAAGGTGTTATGCTATTTTTGCTTACCGGAGTGGGTATTTATACATATACACTTTGGCTTTGGGTATTTTCATTTTGTTGTTAGGGATTCGGGATGCATATGCAGAGAAATGCTGACGAGTCACTGCACTTATCTGTTGCCCAGAGAGATGATGATGGGTCATAAACCCAGATATTAAAACAAACAGCTAGCGAAGAGTTCATTTCTTTCAGGTCTGATCCCTAAACATTTTTCTTAGCTGCAAATGGAGCCGGCAGGAGAAGGGAGTCACACTAACAACCGCTTACACCTCATATTTATTTATATCGTTGTTATGTCAGGAAGTAGAACCCAAATCAATACAATTGCTTATATTTCTCCAGTACTTATTCTGTGCCAGGCAATCCTCTGAATGCTGTGCAGGAATCAATGCACCTCATCCTCAATGCCATCCTGAAAGATGAATACTAGTATTATCCTGATTTTGCAGATGAGATAAACGAAGCACGGAAAGCATAATAATTTGCTCAGCACTGTACAGTTGGTAAGTGGTAGAGCTAAGAGTCATGCCTAGAAAATTTGGTTCTAGAATCCATATGGTGAATTACCACGCTGTACCATCTCTTAATGTAAGTTGACACCTGAAAGTGCAGAATGATTTAATTTTGGAAGGACAACTATTCAGCATAAAGAAATTTGTGGGGGCACCTGGGTGGCTCAGTCAGTTGAGTGCCTGCCTTCAGCTCAGGTCATGATCCCGGGGTTCTGGGATGGAGTACCAGAACTCCCTGCTCAGCAGGGAGCCTGCTTCTCCCTCTCCCTCTACTGCTCCCTCTGCTTATTCATTCTCTTTCTCTGTTTCTCTCTCTCTCTCTGTGTGTGTCAAATATATAAATAAATAAAATCTTTAAAAAAAAAGAAATTTGTGAACATTGTCCAACCAAACCCATTATTACAAACTTAATATGATTTATACAACATTATAAAATACAGGGATTGGTAAATCTGAGAGCTGGTTCTGGGAAAAATGAGAAAAGCAGCCATACACATTAAAAGAACGTAAAATTCATGATAAATACTACAATCAAATGACGTTCATGGAGATTGTTTTCTAAAAAAAAAATTCAAAGTCAAATTTATATAACAGACCTATAAAAAGTAGTAGACAATAACTCAAAAAAATTGAAAGTATAAAAATACTACATTAAAAGTCACAATGCCTGCATGTTGACTGGTGAAATCTTTCAAAATTTGAAGAGAAATACAGCTATCAAGTTATATTATCTGTTCCAGATCACAAAAATAATGAGATTAGCAAATTCATCATATGAAGTTATTATTATCTTAATCCCAAACTTGGTGCTAAGTAATTTAAAATAGAAAACTCTATACCAGTTTCACATATGTATACAACAAAAAATTTAAATAGAAATGTTAACAGCTACAATTAAATATGATTCAGCATTACCAAAAAGGATTTGATCCAAGAATGCAAGTATAGGTGATTTAATGATGTATGTTAGTTACTAAATTAAAATATATATATATATATATATATATATATATATATATATATATATATATAGTATTGACTAAATATGCAACACTAGTAACTTAAATATCTCATTTTAAAATTGAGTTTAATTGTTAGAGAATTATTCTTCTTTAAAGAAATATTTTAAACCAAAACTTTAGAACTTTCTCTTTCTATTCAGGAAAAATGATTTCTGCTTCCCTATTATTATTGCATATAATTTGGAAATTTTGGTCTGGTCAATGATGTAAGTCAGAAAATAGAATCAGGAGTAATGAATAGGGGAAGAAGAGAGAAAACTATGTTATGTAGAGATGAGGCTATTCTATCTCTAGGAACTAGAGAGCTCGTTTAACCAAGAAAGGAGGGTATTCTCAGTAAAGAGAATGCAAGTGAAATTTGGCATTTGAGTAGATCTCTCATTCATTTTCTTTCTCTCTCTCTTTCTTTCTTCTTTCTGTGATACTGCTCTTCTTTTTCTGAGTTTCCTTTGGTTTTCTGTCCTTTTTGTTCTTACACAAGGAATATTTTACAAAATTCTGTCTATCCTATGTCTGTCTCACCATTAAATAGCATATAATTTATTTGATTTCACAGATTTGTGGCTGAAGAGGAATTTTCCCTCAAAATAAATCATACTTTGAGCCTCACTCATGTCTGAGTTAGATGATATTCGGATGAAACTTTGGACTTTAGACTTCAGAGTTGACACTGAAATGGGATGGAATGAATATATTTGCATGTGAGAAGGACATGAATTTTGGGGGCCAGGGGCAGAATGGACTGAATGTTAGTGTCCATTCAAATTCTTACATTGAAGCGGTAGCCCTCAATGTGATAGTATTAGTGGTGGAGTCTTTGGGAGGTAATTATTACTAGATGAGCTCATGAAGGTATAGACTTCCTGATGAGGATAGTGCTAGAAGAAGAAGAAGAAGAAGAAGAAGAAGAAGAAGAAGAAGAAGAAGAAGAAGAAGAAGGAGGAGGAGGAGGAGGAGGAGGAGGAGGAGGAGGAGGAGGAGGAGGAGGAGGAGGAGGAGGAAGAAGAAGAAGAAGGGGAAGAAGAAGAAGGGGAAGAAAGAGAAGATGAGGAGAAGGAGGAGGAGGAGGGAGTGAAGGAGGGAGTGAAGGAGGGAGGAGGGGGGAGGACGAAGGAGAAAAGAAGAAAAAGAGACACTGGAGCTTCCTTTCTCTGCCATGTAAGGACAAAGCAACAGGGCAGCCATCTGCAAGACAGGAAGAGGGCCATCACTGAGAAGCAAATCTGTTGGCATCTTTATGCTGGACTTCCCAGCCGCCACAACTGTAATGAATAAATGCCAGTTGTATAAGTCTATGACATTTTGTTACAGCAGCCTGAGCTGACTAGGTCACCCAAATACAAACACAGTTGGCAGAACTGAATCCGCTTATAGATAGACCTGATATCATAGAAAAGATAAAGCTTAAGCTGTAATAAAGAGTCACCAAGATTTCAAATCCATAAATATTTGTCCCTGAAGTCACTTCTAGATTGGTTAATTTACTTTAATTTGCCTTTTTAGTCCTTCATAGACAGAGCACCCACACACATAAATGCACTTACACAGAGAAAGATAGAGACAGAGACAGAATAAAAGAATATTACTACACTTTTTGGAGAATATCGTGTGTACCTATATACATACATATATACTATGTGTCAAAGATTGTGCATTATCATAAAAAATGCCATGAGGTGATAGCATTTGCCTATTTTTTGAAGATGATAAACTGAGACACAAAGACAAAACTTACACAATCCCACTATTTGGGAATTAATTGACAAGAATTTATGCCCACTTAGAATATCAAAAGCCTACAAACCTGAATGAAATTGAACCATATTGTGGCCCTCACATCACAAAGTTCTGGGTCCACAGAAGTTCTGAAGATCACTTTTAGATAAGTAGTCGATTTTTCCATGTGTAAGGCTTTATTTGGCATTTATAATTATTAGCAATAGTAATTCTGGAAAAATCGGTTTTACAGTTTCTTCCTCCTTTACTCTCCTCCTCTACCTCCTCCTCCTCCATCTCCTCTTCTCCTTCTCCTTCTTCTCCTTTTCTTCTTTTTCTCCTCCTCCTCCTCCTCCTCCTCCTCCTCCTCCTCCTCCTCCTCCTCCTCCTCCTTTTCTCCTTCTCCCTCTTTTTCCATTTAGGAGGGGAACATCTCACTGAGTTAACTGGAACAAAATGGATCTTTGTTTGACGGCATTGTGTATAGATAGCAAATCATTTGTTTTATTGTATTGTGCATGGAACTGAGAATACTCCAGAATGGAGGCATTATAATAAAAAGGTGCTTATACATCTGCCTTTCGTTTGTGTTGTGTACTCATGGTATCTCAGCTTATCTGCACGTCTGCTTATGACTTCTTCTTCACAATATTGGCTCTCTATGACTCCGCATAGTTCCCGTTGTACTTCAGTCCTCTCAAAGCATCTCTTCAGCTTTAGTCCCTAATACTAATTACCTTGATACTCATTGTCTTGATATTTGCTAGGTCAAATTTAAAAATTAGAGAGCATATGATTAGACTATTTGAGTTTCTTTTGTCCTATGTCTTATCAAAAAACTTTATCCTATGTATTGGTTACCTTTGAATTAAAGTATTAGCCACCTTTGAATTACCTAGCTCCTACCTTAATCAATGGTACTCAGAGAGGGGAAGATTAGTGGGGGGGGAAAGGCCAATAATTGTTGTGTCTTAAGCTAGGTTTGTGTCTATTCATTCAGTTATTTGTCCCATAACATTTATTTAGTTGTTTACTATGTACTAAACATTATTCCAGGCCCTGGGTTACAACTGTGGTCCAAACAGACAAAATTCTGTTCTAATGTAGGTCATATTTAATAAGGGAAAGACATATAGATACAGATGCTGCCTAATATTCCATATGTCAGGAGGAAATCGGTCCTTTGAAATAAAATAAAGTATGATACAGGTGAGAAGAGTGGTAGAGTTGCCACTACCGTTAATAATCAGAGAAGACTTCTCTGTTTTTTTTATAATAATATTTTTTTATTATATTATGTTAGTCGCCATACAGTACATCCCTGGTTGTTGATGTAAAGTTCGATGATTCATTAGTTGCGTATAACACCCAGTGCACCATGCAATACGTGCCCTCCTTACTACCCATCACCAGCCTATCCCATTCCCCCACACCCCTCCCCTCTGAAGCCCTCAGTTTGTTTCTCAGAGTCCATAGTCTCTCATGCTTCATTCCCCCTTCTGATTACCCCCCTTTCTTTATCCCTTTCTATCTTTAATAATCATAAAGTGACATTTGAAAAGAGACCTTAAGGGTAAGATGAAGGAAGAAAAGTAACTCTCTGTGGGGTGATGTCTTAGGTGTTCTGTGATGTAAGCATACACCAAAAGTTTAAGGATCAGCTAAGGACATCCGGAAGTAGCCAGGCCTTTTGGCCATGGAAGGACATTGATTCTTATCTTTTTTTAGATGGAAATGATTTGAACATTTGAGCAACAAAGTGACATCAACTTATTTATGCTTTTCTTTAGAGCATTATGATGGCTGGCTGTGGGAATATTTAGTAAAGTTGTTGAAATGAAAACGGAATTTTTTCTTAAAGTAGTTATGGATAATTCGAGCACCAGGACTGGTATAGATCTATTTCAATTACATAGAAAGTTTGGCTGATCAAATCTAGCATACCCAGTAAGCAACCTACTATATTTAATATTTATAGAGTAAACAAAAGAGTTACTGATTTTTATAAACACATATTTTAGGAGGATATTAACAGTACCAGGGAACTTTCATATTCGTAGAGAGCACTTCTCTATATCCTTACAAAGTTCAAAAATACCAATGCTATTTTCAGTTAATTCTTTTTACAGACTTCTGTGTGCACTCAAAGTATGACCTATTCATTTCATACTCATTAAGAAATCAATTTTTTAGAGCAAATGTTACAAATGAATATTTAATTTAGTTGCAATTAAGAATGTGTATTTACAGAACATTTCTTATTAATTAACACGAACCAGAATGGCTAAACATAGAAAAGTTTGACCTTCTACTAAACCATTCACTTGGCTCTAAATTATTTTCAAAAGCACCAGAACTGGATCCAACCTGGTCATGTCTCCCTCTGTAAACACATCTCTTCCTAATGAGGTTTCACTCCCCAGGTGGTATGCAGCATGTTCGGTTCTTTGCATTTCTCTGCAAAGAGTCAAACCCTTATCTCATTGATACTGAGGGAGGTTTAATATCCAGAAGCCATTCCAATAAACTGCTATTACAAAATGCCTTCCCATTCCCCCTCAAAATGAGCAAAAATGAGTGGCTTTCCTCAAAATGAGATCTTTAATACAAATATAAAGACAATACATTTAGATAGACTCTTGCGTTCTAGCCGTAGGAATCCCAAATCAGAAGAAAACCTGCATTCTAATTTAACGAGACCTTCATCACTGTTTGTCTCTTTGGACTTTTCTTCTAATTAAAAGCCAATGTTAACATCAAATAGTTGGAAACTCTGTTGTAAAAACTTTACTAGCCAGTTAACTAATTTCTGAATGCATGCATTCACTAAGGCGCGGTGAATAAAGAAGTCACAGTGAGCTCCTGGACCCTTAAAGAAATCACCTGTGTTTTTCTACCTGATCATAATCTCACCAAAAAAAGATCGTAAACATATTTTGCCCATGTTACAGCTCATCAAACGACACTTAAGCCACCAAGTCCCAAGCACAGACCATGATGGTTTCACAGTTCACTTCAACCTTTTTGAGATAACCTGCCACTTAAGTCATGAGCATTGCTCATAATTGTGCTAAAATTGTTGTCATTTTGCTAAATATAGAGCCATGAAGAAATAAGAGGTAGTTTTATCTACCATTTGTCACCACTTAACAATATTTTCTGGAATTTAGAAGTTGATATTTGATCTATTAGCAGGAACCACATATAAGAGAATTAATAAGGCCATAGTTACGTTCTTATTAATGTTATGCATTAACGTCTTGAAAAGTTGGCAGAGGACTGGTACCTAACATTGTTAGAGCTAGTAATAATTATTCATTGCAGATTTATGCTATAATGTACTTAAGTGACAACAAGCTGTTTTCTTAAATGTTAATTAAGAACCTTCTTAATTTATGAAGCCCTATGCTCTTTGTGCAGCACTGAAAGAGACCACTCATATTGCCAAATATGTTCCTCTGAATAAATCATGTCTCAGTAACAATCCTTTGCATTTTTGTCAGTGCAGAATAATTTAGGGAACACCATGTGAGAAGACACTGTGTAGTCTGGACAACCGCTAGAAGACTCTCTTCCAGCCTTATGATTATTGAGAAGATTTAGTAATATTATCTCTGAGTAGGAGGAAATTTGAATTTCTGCTGGCAATTATTTTTTATGAGAATCAGTAATGCTTTACATCATTCTCTTATCCTAATTATGAAAAGCATATGCATTTTCAAATATATGAATGAATCACATAAAGAACCTTTTTTGGACTGTTATATAAGCATATTATGATATATGCTTTCTTGGTGGGCACTAAAATGAATCTTAGGGAGAAATAAAGATTTCAATCGAATTTCTATCTTGGAAATCTCAAAACAGTAACAATGGTTAATTATTTTCTGTAGGATTCTTATTAAAATTATAGTAGGGAACACTTTCCTACTGTCATGATATGTCAAGAACGATCTGCCTAGTATGGAACGTGGGGTGTGCGTGTGGGCATATGTGTCTGACATGAAATGACTTAATGTTGTATCTTTGCTCCTAGTTTTTACCTTCATATAGAAGGTGTGATGGTTATACATAGAATAAATGGAACTACAAGCACATTTCACAACTTACTCCAACGTTTTTATATAGTATTATGTTCTGTGGTCTGTCAGATTTAAGGTAGTTATATTTCCTTATATTCACATTTTCCTTTGTTGGTAAAAAGACTTTGGGCTTTCATCTGACAGTCTCCAAGTTCCAGGTGCTATGTTTCTGTCACATAGCTTTGCACAGCAGCAAAGACAGTATGATTTTTCCTATTAGTTAATATCTAATGGAGGCTAGAAAGGTATTGATGGTATATTAAAACAAGACCTAATTTTCCTTGATTCCAAATTAGTCAATTTTCTGTCTTTTGTGAATATTTGGATGCTTTCCTTGAATTGCTTTTGTATTTCTTGAAATTATTTTTAATTTATTATACAGTTTTACCACACTTTCAGTATGAAGTATACTTTTCCCCCTGAAATAGGGTCACGTAGTTACCCACTGGCCAATTTCAAAATCCCTTCGTATTTGTCAACCTCAGCACTATCAATGAAATCTTCATATAGTAATAGAAATTCTTCTCTTAAATCCATGTTATTAAGGTATTACTGACATATAAAAACTGTACATATTAAAATCTACAGTTCAATGAGTTTGGGGATAAATGTACATCTGTGAAAACATCATTACCATCAAGGCTGTGAACAAATTCACCCCTCCCAAAGTTTCCTATTATTATTATTATTACCATTGTTATTTTTGTGGTAAGAAGACATAAGGTAAGATCTTAGCAAATTTAAGTATCCAATAGAATATTGTTAGCTACGGTTTCTATGTTATATGGTAGTTCTTCGAATATGAAGGCCTTAAATTATTTTTGTAAGATTTTAGACATTTTGGGGAATAATTTTTACATTATATATTTCCCCCCTCCTATATGTTCATCTGTTTTGTTACTTAAATGCCACATATGAGTGAAATCATATATTTGTCTTTCTCTGACTTATTTGGCTTAGCCTAAAACACTGTAGCTCCATCCACCTCATTCCAAATGGTAAGATTTCATTCTTTTTGATTGCTGATTAATATTCCAGCGTGTGTGTGTGTGTGTGTGTGTGTGTGTGTGTGTATACCACATCTTCTTTATCCATTCATCAGTTGATGGACATTTGGTCACTTTCCATAGTTCAGCTATTGTTGATAAGGCTGCTATAAACATCGGGGTACATGTACCCCTTTGAATCTATATTTTTGTATTCTTTGGGTAAGTATCTAGTAGTGCAATTGCCGCATCATAAGGTAGGTCTATTTTTAACTTTTGAAGTTTTCCAGAGTGTTTTCCAGAGTGGCTGCACCAGTTTGCATTTCCGCCAACAGTTTAGGAGGGTTCCCCTTTCTCCGCATCCTCGCCAACACCTGTTGTTACCTGTGTTGTTAATTTTAGCCATTCTCACACATGTGGTAACTCACTGTAGTTTTGATTTGTATTTCCCTGGTGATGAGTGATGTTGAGCATCTTTTCATGAGTCTGTTGGCCATCTGGATGTCTTCTTTGGAAAATGTCTATTCATGTCTTCTGCCCATTTTTTAACTGGATTACTTGGGTTTTGGATGTTGAGTTCGATAAATTCTTGAGAGAGTTTGGATACTAACCCTTTATCAGATATGTCATTCACAAATATCTTCTCCCAATCTGAAGGTTGCCTTCTAGTTTCGTTGACTGTTTCTTTCACTGTGCGGAAGCTTTTCTTATCTTGATGAAGTCCCAATAATTCATTTTTGCTTTTGTTTCACTTGCCTCTGGAGACATATCTAGTAGGAAGTTGCTATGGCCTTTGTCAAAGAAGTTGTTGCCTGTGTTTTCCTCTAGAATTTTGATGGTTTCCTGTCTCATATTTAGGTCTTTCATCCATTTTGAATTTAGTTTTGTGTATGGTAAAAGAAAGTGGTCTGGTTTCATTCTTTTGCATGTTGTTGTCCAACTTTCCCGACACCATTTATTGAATGAGGAAAATGAGTTTTTCATCAAAATATTTGAATATTAAAAAAACCATAACTGCTCTGTTTTCCTATCTTTGGATATATCAGGGCTTGGGGATGAATTTTGTTCATTTATTTGGTTGTAGATTTTTTATTCTACTTAATTACACAATATAGTATTTTGGAATATGTGGAATATGTGGTCAGGGTGAAGATTCCATAGAGAAGATGACAACGGATAGTTTGGTCTGGTTATGTTCAAATAACAAGAGCAGCAGTAGCAGCAGCAATAATAATGTTAACTATCATTTATTGAGGGACACTAGTAATGGTGCTGAGTACATCACAAACATTAACATTAAGTTCTCCCAGCCTATGAGATGAATGTGCATTATGGTCTAAGTTTCACAGATGAAGTTACTAAGACAGAGAAGTTAAGTGGTATGACCCAAATGACCCAGCAAGTGGTAGAGCCACCATCCAAACCAGGACCCACTCTTGCCCTCAAACCTTTATAAAGTGTTCTTTCCCATTTGATTTTTAACTGCTGAGCTGTCACATTATTTTGTATGTTACAAATTACAGAGTCCAAATTTTTGTTGCATTTTTAAAAGAAAAAATGAATTAAAAAGATGGCAAATATTGCCGAGCAGAAACATGATAAATTTACAAACACCCAGCTATTGTGTAGTAACTAAATACTGGATTTGACATTGAGAGACTTAGTTTGAATACTTACTATAACCCTTATTGTATAAGACATCTTGAAATTTCTTAGGGTGCTGCTTCTTTTTCTGGAAAGAAAGGATAATGATCTCTGCTATATGGGGCAAATACAATATTCAACATATACTTTAAATGGAAGCTTTTTTATAGATATGAGAGTATGGGATGTCTTTTATGCATCTAAGAACTGCCTTGTGTTATCTATGTCTTAAATCTAAGACTTATACTAGACAACTTACTTGACATATCTTTGCTGTCCTCTGTTATACAGGGACACTTAAATGTTGCCCATGTTGGACTAGGGATGTGATGTGGATGATTTGCCAGCTACGTGCTCTGCCATTGTACTCCCTGCTGTGTCTCCTGATATTACTGGCATGCATTTGAAGGAACCTGTAACAAGTTTTAGTGAAAGCCTAGTTAAAATCTTCTTTGATGCATGAAAAAAAGAGACCTTGGGAGGAAAAGAAAAACTTACTTGCAGCAGATTTGATTAGTGACAGAGTGAAGATGAAGCCCTGGCCCCGGCAATCAGTCCAAGGGTTCTCTCTAAATGCCCTCTTCCTGGTTGGAGCATTGTCAGGCTATGCACAAGGAAGCCATCAATTGGCCTTTACAAGATAATAATAATGAGTTACTTGACAGGTCTTCCACAGAAGAAAGCAATTATCATTTATGAGTTAAGAGATGGCTTGGGATTATTGAAAATATCATAGAATCCCTTCTAGGGATTGCCTTGCTTAAATACCATTTATCAATTGGTACAGCAGAATCATTCATTTCTTCTCAAACATTATTCTATAAATGTATTCAATGAATATAATGGTGCCCACCAGTATTTTAGAGGCTTAACTAGATGAAGGGAGGATGATAGAATTGGATATTAATTCAAGGTGAACTTTAATTTTTATTCATTTTTCAATCACATGTGGGTTTTAGGTCTATTTCTCCTACCAACTACCTGGATTATAGGAGTTAATTATAATTATTATAGGAGTTAATTATAATTAACTCCTTTAAATGGATCCAACTTATTGCATCTGTACATAATTTAGTGAGGGCCTACTATATATCAAGCATGTTTGCAACATTCTTTAGGTAAAAATTCACTTAATCCTACGATTGCCCACTCTGTCACTATTTCTACTTCTGGTTTATGGATGAGGGAACTAAGACAGTTTAAGTAACTTACTCAAAATCAGTGAATACATGGGATTTTAACCTATATATCAGTCTCCAGGATAGGGTTTTAATTATTGCATTATACTCTATTCTTTCTACATTGTACAGTTCTACCATTTAAACACTGACTGAGGTAATGCATGCAAATCACTTAACACACTTCTCATTTTGAGGACTGTGTGAGAATTATTATTATTTTAAGATTTATTTATTTATTTTGAGAGAGAGAGAGAGTGCATGCAAGTCATGAGGAGGGGCAGAAAGAATCTCAGGCAGACTCTTCACTGAGCAGGGAGCCCGACCCCACCTGGGCCTTGATCTCAGGACCCTGAAATCGCAACCTGAGCTGAAATCAAGAGTTAGATACTCAATCAACTGAGCCACCCATGTGCCCTGAAGGTTATTATCATTTTATACTCAGACAATCTCACAAAGTTTTGTGCATCATTGAAAGCCAGTTGAAAAACATATAAGACCAGGTGCAATCTACATCTTTTTATTATGATAGTGTCTATAATCCATGTTTTAAAAAACAAATAGAGCAAAAAAGATATAGTCTTTTGTCCCAATGGGCTTCTTTATTCCCTCTGCTGCTTTCTCTGTCACCATTTCACTGTTCATTAACACTTTCAAAGGGGAGAGCCAAGTCAGAGGACTTTTGTGAAAGCCAGTCTTTTAATTTGGCAGCACTTATAAGAGACATGGATTTAAAAGTAGGAGAACATGGACATGAAACATATTGTTTAAAATTAGCCTCAGGAGTTTAAAGATTTCCATTACATATGCTACTTGTTTCCCCGTGGCCACATGTAACAGAATCTCGGTCTCTATTCCACTTCATCATTTTTAGACAACTTTGACTATAGCTTGTCAAAAATATCATATTATTTTGATTATTTCACGATAGAAAATTCAGATTCAGAAGATGCAAAAATCACCAAGCTCACCGAAGCATTTTAGAAGCTCAGAAAACACTTATCTCTCAGTCTGTTTTATAGGTTTTCAACTTTACAACGGTAGTTCTTTGCTCATCTCAGCCACAGTTTCTACAGAGTATTAATTCTCCCTAGTTTGTGGTGCAGTCAAAAAAGTGCCATGGTGCCCAAATTATGAACTGGAAATATATCTTCATTTTGCTGATGGTTCCAGCCTGCTATGTTCCAAGTGGATAATGATACTGTTTTAAGGTTTCTGTGTTCTGTTTTTGTTTTAATTGAAGCAAAATGACATACAATATTATATTAGTTTCAGGTGTATGACATAGTGATTCCATACTGTATGCATTGCAAAATGATTACCAAGTAAGTCTAGTTACCATCTGTTACCATACAAAGTTAATACGATATTATTGACTATATTCCCCCATGCTGTATATTACATCCCTGATTTGTGTTATGTTTGGAAGTTTGTACATCATGACCCCCTTCACCTATTTCAAACCTCTCCCCCAACCCTTCTTCCCTCTGGGAACCACCAAACTATTCTCTGTACCTATGAGTCTAGGTGTTGCTTTTTTTGAAACTTTATACTGTTTTCCACAGTGGCTGCACCAATTTGCATTCCCACCATCAGTGCACAAGGGTCCCTTTTTCTCCACATCCTCACCAACACATTAATTTTTGTCTTTGTGATACTAGCCATGCTGACAGGTGTAAGGTGATATCTTATTGTGGTTTTGATTTGCATTTTCGTGATGATGAGTGATGTTGAAGATCTTTTCATGTGCCTCTGCATGTCCTCTTTGAAAAAATGTCTAATCAGAATCCTCCGCCCATTTTTTAATTGGATTTTGTTTTTGTTACTGTTGTTGAGTTGTATGAGTTATTTATATATTTTAGATATTAACCTCTTACCAAATATATGACCTGCAAATATTTTTTTTTCCACTCAGTAGATTGTCTTTTTATTTGGTTAATGGTTTCCTTTGCTGTTCAGAAGCTTTTTAGTTTGATTTAGTTTCATTTGTTCATTTTTGCTTCTGTTTACTTGCCTTTGGAGTCAGATCCAATGAGAACATTGCTAAGGTTGATGTTGCGGAGCTTACCACCTATGTTTTCTTCTAGGATTTTTATGATTTTAATCTTTTGTTCACGTTTTTACTTGATTTTGAGTTAATTTTTTATATGATGTAAGTAAGTGGTCCCGTTTCATTATTTTGCATGTACATGTCAGTTTTTCCAACATCATTTTTTAATAGATTGTCTTTTCTTCATTGTTTATTCTTGACTCCTTCATTGTAAATTAATTGACCATATATACATGGGTTTTTTTTGGGGGGGGGGCTTTATATTCTGTTCCATTAGTCTATGTGTCTATTTTTATGCCAATATGATACTGTTTTGGTTACTATAGCTTTGTAATACAGTTTCAAATTAGAGAGCATGATAACTCCAGTTTTGTTCTTCTTTCTTAGATTCGTTATTCAAGGTATTTTGTGGTTCCATAGAAATTTTAGAATTATTTGTTCCAGTTCTGTGAAAAATGTCATTACAATTTGATAGGGACTGCACTGAATCTATAGATTGCTTTAGGTAGTATGGACATTTTAACTATATTAATTCTCCAATTTGTGAACATGAAATACCTTTCCATTTATTTGTGTCTTCAATTTCTTTTGTAAATGTCATATAGATTTCAGTGTATAGCTCCTTCATCTTCTTGGTTAAATTTATTCCTAGGCATTTTATTCTTTTGATGCAATTGTAAATGGAATTATTTTCTTGATTTCTCTTTCTGGTTATTAGTGTATGGAAATGCAACAGATTTTTGTATATTAATTTTGTATCCTGGACCTTTTTTGAATTCATATATTAGTTTTAACAGTTTTTTGGTGGCTTGTAGGGTTTTCTGTATCGAGTATTGTGTCATCTACAAATAGTGCCGGTTTTATTTACTCTTTTCTAATTTGTATGCCTTTTCATTTCTTTTTTTGGATAACTGTTGTGGCTAGGACTTCCTATACTGTGGTGAGTAAAAGTGGGGATTTTTGTCTTATTTCTGATCTTAGAGGAAAAGCTTCAGCTTTTCTGCATTGAGTAGGATGATAGCTATGGATTTGTCGTATGCCGCCTTGATTATGTTGAGGTACGTCCCCTCTGCACTACCTACTGTGTCGAGAGCTTCTATCACAAATGGATTTTGAATTTTGTCCTATGTTTTTTCTGAATCTATGAGTTGATCACATAATTTTTATCTTTCATTTTGTAAATGTGCTGCATCACATTGATGATTTGCCGATGTTGAACCAAGCTTGTGTCCCTGGGCTAAATCCCACTTGATCGTGGTGGATGATTCTTCTAATGTATTGTTTGGTTTGCTAGTATTTTATTGGACAGAAATATTTACTAATATCTTTTTGTTGGATTGACCCCTTTCTCATCATATAATGACCATTTTCTTTCTTATTACAGTCTTTATCTTAATGTCTATTCTGGCTGTTTAAATGCAGATACTCCAGCTTTCTTTTGCTTTCCATTTGCATGGAGTATGTTTTTCCATCTCTTCACTTTCAGTCAATATGTGTCCTTAGCTGAAGTGAATAGTGAATTCTTTTTTGGCAGCATATACATGGGTCTTGCTTTTCCTTTTTCTTTTTTTTTCTTTTTTTATCCAGACAGCCACTCTATGTTTTTTGATTGGAAAAGTAAGCCCACTTACATTTAAAGTAATTATTGCTAGGTATCTACTTATTGCCATTTTGTTACTTACTTTCTGGATGTTTTTGTTTTTCGTCTCTGATCTTCCTTCTTCCCTTGTGGTTTAATGGCTTTCTTTTTGGTTATGTTTAGAGCCCTTTCTCTTTTTCTTTTGTGTATTTATTATAAGATTTTGTTTTGTGGTTATCATGAGGTTCACATGTATCATCCTATGTGTAAAAAGTCTGTTTTAAGTTGATAGCAACTTAAATAGGAACGCATTTGAAACTCCATGCAGGGACCATCCCTTGATTGCCTGGCTCTGGGGCCCAAGGGGCCTGGTGTTCCTGAGTTCCATGGAAATATATAATAGAAAAGACAGTCTTGACAGGCTAAGATTTTAACTAGGCAGTTGGAGAGTATAAGAGGTGGGGCACACTGGCTGACTTCAGAAAGGCAACAGGAAAGAGAAAACAATGTCTGCTCTCAGTCAGATTTCAACAAGCATATCTGAGCAAATTGGCCACAATATTTACATGCACAAATTCATATCTATTTTCTGCTTCAGTGATTTTTTATTAATATACTATAAAGGTTAAAACCATATAAGGAAAGATAGGTAAATTTTACCCCAACTCCTCTGTTCCTCCTGAAACCATTTCAGAATGCAGTAGTTGTCTTTTAAAACTGCAGCATAATTTTAGAACCATATTATAGCAAGCTTACCCCCAAAACAATATAAAAAAATAATCACTTTTATATGAATATCATGCAATTTTTTAAATGTTTTGTGGCTTCCTGCATAGTTCTAATGTAGCATTAATTGAAAATCTAAATTCAGCTCATTGGTTTTCAATAGAAACCATAGGGAACTCCTGCTGAGAATATTATAAAACTATTTATTTATTCATTTATTTGCACATATATAATATAGAGCTGAAAATGGCTTTGCTATTAGTAAAATGAGCCATCTTTGACAAATATTTAAAGTGGGGAATAAACTAAAAAAGATGGATTCGACTCAGCTTTTTTCTCATTCCAAATAGACTACTCTTCAATAAACAGAGCACTGAGGACATTCCCACAAGATGGCGGCATAGCAAGATTCTGAACTCAGCTCCTCCCACGGACACACCAAATCTACAGCTATACATGGATCATTTCCCTCTGGAAAAGATCTGAAAACTAGATGAACTGCTTCTTCACAACAAAAGAGTAAAAAGACCACATCAAGAAAGGTAAGAGAGGCAGAAACAGTCTCCCAAAAACCCCACCACCACATCAGGTGGCCCCATCCCCAGGATCCACACCAGAGAGAGGAGACCCAAAAACTTTTGGCTTAGAAAACCAATGGAGCTGATGTCCAAAGACCCAAAGTGTTCTAGAAAACTGAGTTTCCTTTTTAAAAGGCTGGTGTGTGGACTCTCTCCCTCTGAGACCCAGGTAAAAAACAGCAGTTTGAAAAACAGTTAGACTATATATGAAGGACATTCATTGGCCAATCTAAAAGCATATGCTGGAGGAGCAGGGGACTATCAAAACTCTCCCTGGAGACAAACAGACACCATTTTTGCACCATTTTGCACATCTACCCTCTAGCATAAGTGGGTGAGCTGGGACCTTCCACAGCCTTGCTATGACAAGCGGGGTTGAATGGATGTGGTACTATCCTGCTGTCTTGCTGTCTTGCTAAAGCCAGAGAGCACAGGCAGGAGCATAGTTGTAGATAAGGCAGAAGTGTAATGAATTGACCAGAAAACTCAGTTACATGAGAAAGGATTTCAGGCCTGATGTATATTCCCATCTACAAGTGAAAGAGAGTTACTTTGTGGGTCTTTCTGCTGAGAAGAGCAAAGAAGTCATGCTTGTATCTGTCTCCCTGGGGGGGGGGGGGAAGGAGTTCAAAAGAGTTAGTTGTGTATAAGGCAGAAGTGTAATAAATTGGCCAGAAAGCAAACTTGCAAAAAATTAAGTTGGAGAACTTACGATACCTGCTTTCAAGATTCACTACAAGCCTATAGTAAACAGTATTCTATTAGCTTCACTGTAAACCAATAGACCAATGACAGAAAATAGGGAGTGCAGAATAGACGGCAAATCACATAATTAATTGATTTTTTAAGTAAAAGTTGCTAAAGTGATTTGAGAATGGAATAGTCTTTTGAGCACATAATACAGAAAAAAAAATTATCTGCATAAGAAATGAAGGGTGACCATATTATACATCAAACACAAAAATTAGAGATGGATTATAGACCTAAGTGTAAAAGCTAAAAGAAATAAGTTTCCAGGAGGAAAGAAGGTAAAATCTTCATGGTTTTGGAGTATGCAAGGTTTTTTTAACTGACAGAACATGGTTGCAGTACATACACCTGACAAGGGGCCTCTGTTCTGAATATGTAAATAAAACCTACATGCAATGATTTAAAAAACTGAATGAAAAAAGTAATAGATATAAGTGGGCACAATGCAGGTAAAGAAATACAAATAATTCAAAAGCATATGCAAAGCTGCTTAACATGACTAATCACTAAGGAAATGCAAATTAAAGCCACAGTGAGATACTCCATTCACCCATAAAAATGTCTAAAATTTAAAGGCCAGGGGCGCCTGGGTGGCACAGTGGTTGAGCGTCTGCCTTCGGCTCAGGGCGTGATCCCGGCGTTATGGGATCGAGCCCCACATCAGGCTCCTCCGCTAGGAGCCTGCTTCTTCCTCTCCCACTCCCCCTGCTTGTGTTCCCTCTCTCGCTGGCTGTCTCTATCTCTGTCAAATAAATAAATAAAATCTTTAAAAAAAAAAAAATTAAAGGCCCGATAACATTCCCTCTTTATGTATGTGGAGCAACTGGAACTCTCATACCTTGCTGGTCAATTGCAAATTGCACAACCACTTGGGAAACCATTCTGGTAGTTCTTATATAATTAAACGTACATCCTTTTGACCTACCAATTCCATATTTAGATATTCTCAAAATAAAAACTGAAACAGGGGCACCTGGGTGGCTTAGTCAGTTAAGCATCTGCCTTAGGCTCAGGTCATGATCCCAGGGTCCTGGGATCGAGCCCCATGTCTGTAATCGGGCTCTCTGCTCAGCAGGGGGAGAAGGGCTGCTTCTCTCTCTCCCTCTGCTGCTCCCCCTGCTTGTGCTCTCTCTCTCAAATAAATAAATAAATAAAATCTTACAAAAAAAAGAAAAATTAAAACATATACAAAAAAAGACATACAGAATATTTATAATATCTTTATGCATAATATCCCCAAACTGGAAACTGCTCAATTGTTTGTCAAGGGAAGAATGGATAAGCACTTTGTATTAGGTCCACACAGTGTGTCCTGTTAATCAGCTCCACCTGCAATAACAAAATACCATAGGGTAGGCAGCTTAAACAGACAGTTCTGAAGGTTGTCAAGACTAAGATGAAGGTGCCAGCTGCATTAGACTTTGGTAGGGCCCCTTCCTGGCTTGCAGATGGCTACCTTCTTGTTGTGTCTTCACATGGCAGAGAGAGCAAGTTCTGCTATCTCATCCCCTTTTTATAAGGACAATGATTCCATAGGGTCACTACCCTTATGACCTCACCTAATCACCTTCCTATGTCCCCACTTTCATATACCATCACTCGGGAGGTTAGGCTTTCAACATGTGAATTTTGGGGGAACACAGCATTTAGTCCACGACATTCAGCAATAAAATAAAATATGTTAGTAAGATGTGCAAAAACATGCATGAATCTCAAAAACATTATTCCGAGTAAAAGGGAACATGTACAGAGAATACTTACTTTACGATCAATTTATATGAAGTTCTAGGGAAGGCAAGTCTAATCTATGCTGAAAGAAATTAGAACAGTGGTTGTTTATTAGGTTGGAGTCCTGGGAAAGAAGGGGCACAAGGGAACATTCAAAGTTTCTATATAGTGGTCAGACTGTGACTTGTGACTGTCTGTCAAAACTCATCAAACAATACTCTTGAGATCTGTGTATTTCATTATAATGTAAATTATAAAAAAATATAAAAAATAAATCATAAACTTACAAAAACTTTAAAATATCTATTCACAAGAACTTTAAAATACCTATTTTGTGAAAAATTCTATGGTAATAATTAAGTAAAAAAGAAAATAAAAGAAGCACTAATATTCTCGATCCAATCCACCACTCATAGTAACTACGATTTTACCCTCAAAAATACACCAAGATCCAGCCATTTCCCACCACTTGTACTATCATAACTCTTCAAAACAATGTCTTTCTTAGACCACATCTTAACCTCTTGATTTGTCACACTGTTTCAGCTCGTACTCCCCTATGGTTATTTTATTCTTCAAGCAGTGTCAAAGATAAACAAAGCCAGACTCTAGTTAAAGCACGGAGGACAGATTACTCAGCAGTAACTCTTACAATAGGGTGGTGGGTCCAGCACGAACTGAACTCGACTACAATTGTGGAGAAGTGATGAGGCGTTTTAGGGGGAGGAGGAGGGAACAGGGAAGGGCATGAGCAGGATCTGGAACAGAATCACGGAAGTGAAAATTTCCAAAAAGTGAGAAGGGGCCTTGGTTAATGTGATTAGACCATCTGGGTTTGCTAACTGGCACTTACTGAAGTTAGGCTCTTACTTTCCCGCAGAGACTGGAGACAAAGGCCTTATCTTCAGGTGTTAGCTGGAACAAACAGTACATTCTTTTGGCAGCTTTGAGCTTTCCCAGGCAGGAAATGAAGGGGCCTGCAGTCATGCAGGAAAGCAGCTTTGAGCTGCTAGAAATACGCTAGTGCTTGTTTGAATCTCCTACTGCTTGTGTGTTTGAGGGGGTGGGGAGGAATGTAGGTGGAAGTGGATGGAAAGTCTGTAGCTTTTACAGGCCAAGGTTATGGCCTAGTTAAGGAAATAGCTCAGAGGAGTTGGAGGAGAATTTGGTTAGGGAGACAGTCTTTGTCAGCCACCAGAGACATCTTTTTTGAAAAAGTCAATCAATTTCTGTCATGCCCTACAAAAAATTCTCCAAAGGCTTGCCATAACCCAAAGAAGAATCAAACCCCTTAATGTGGTATGCAAAGATTTAAACGCTCTTTCCTAGTCTGTCCATCCAGAATCGAATCCAACATTCTCCTCTTGATTATTCTGTTCCAGCCGCCACCCTTCTTTATATTCATTGAATACACCAACTATTTTATTATCTTAGGGCTTTTGTACTTCTTGCTCCTTTTATCCTGCAAGCTTCTAATTTGTATCTTTATATAGGCTGCTCCTTTATATCCTTTAGGAGTACTCAAGTATCATTTCAGAGAACTTTCCATGAACTTCTTATCTAAAATTGCACCCCACCTTAAATCACTGTTTAATTTTATGCATGACACTTTTCCTTCATATATTATTCATATGTTTCTTATTCAATCCATTTCTCCTCATAATGATATGTACTCCTAAGGACAAGAACGTGTCTCTCTTTTTCATAACACTATCCTCCGTTTTTAGAAGAGTATCTAGCACTTTATAGATACTCATAGATATACGTTGAATAAAAGAAAGAATGAATTCATTTTCTACGTGTGGTTTTATATTTTCACTTGAAAAAATTTGTTACTATAAAAGTTTGTGTTCATCTCTAATTTCAGGATAGCAACTTACTAGTCATTCAGAAAAAGGCTTAAACCTATTTCCAAACTTATATGGCAATTTGAAGACCTTTTGGATAAGACATATTGAATCTGATGAAAATCTCATGAAGAATTAAAGCATTTTTTATTAACAATACCCTGATTAGGAAAACAAGCATGATCCAAACATATGGGAATGGCAGGTGATGGAGAACATTTAGTTTACCCTTGTTTAGCGATATATTTTACTGAATTTAAAACTCCTTTCTTTCGAGTCAGATTTATAGCACTACCTGCCGAGGATTTTTTTTTTTCTTATCTGGTATTTCCTTGTTTAGTAAATTAATAGAGTCCTTCTGCCTACAGAATGTCCATCTTGGACCTTTTTCATCAACTTGAAATAAAGTAAGTACTTACTTGAAAGAAAAAAGAATTGCCATTTGATGGTGGTGATAATGACTTCCGCACCTTACATTTCTGTAGGATTAATGATTAGATATTCATCCCAGGGACATGGATGCCTCCTGCATGATCATTAATCTCCAGGAAACCACCTACACTTTGATTGTGATCCTTAAATTAAAACTTAGGGGCAACACAGAGGACAAGGCAACTGATCACGATTCTCTCAAATTCAGGCACCAGATTATGTTCTGATAAAGAATTCTAGGCTTATAGAATCTCATAATGAATGACTGAAGAAAATAAATGAATGTGTTTTTTACAGCCCTGGGTCAAATGATTGAGAAGTCTTCGTACACTTAAATATCTAAGCAGTACTATGATATGTATTCAGGTATTCTTAAAACTTATATAAAGATCACTGGATATATGTTTTCTCCTCTATTTTACTTAATGTCAGGCTTTGATAAAGAGATTCCCCTAATAGAAAATATGTTTGAATGGTGAATTTAAGAGTGGAGTTGTAGGGTGGATAAAATGGGGAAAAGGTCAGAGAAAGATCAAATAATGGCCATCTTTCTGTAAGAGCTCAGGACTAAAAGCTAAGAGTCAACAGGAAGGCAAGGGCATGTATCTGCCCTTGAAAGCCTGTTTAATTTGGAAGTCCATACTCCTACCTCTACCCTTAGCTCCTTATTTCCCTTTTTTGGTTTACTTTTTTCCAGAATATTTGTCACCATCTACATGCTATATATTTTATTACATACTTTGTTTTAAGGTAAGTTACTTGGTTGGGAAATTTTTTGTTTCCTGCTGTTTCTTTATCGACTGGAACCTGACTGCTACATAGTAGGAACTCAATAAATATTTTTTGAGTGAATCAGTGAGGGTTGTTATTTGTCAACTTCTACCAGACAATAATCAATATCTGTGCCACAGTTTTTCCTTAAAATAATACAACCAAATCACTCAAAGAGACTGCATCTTTACCATTAACCATGGTTTGATTATTATCAAATTTTACAAAAATAGATGTCAACAGTATCATTTTTTGGCCATTTAAAATTCCTTATTAAATTTGTGTTCTTTCACTTAAAAAAAAAAACTTTCCTTACTCTCTAGCATTTTTTACTTTCAATCATTTTGTTAAAACAGCAATGAATACTTGAAAGATAATCAACCTGATATATATTCATGGAAATTCAAATGAAACAACCTATGGAATATCATTTTTTACACTCATAATTTCACCCAAAACTAAAGGCAGACAAATAGCCGAGGAAGATGTAGACTGGTAAAACAATTTTTGACAATAAATCAACATTCTTTTGTGTGTTGAGTTATACACCTCATAATCCAGCAGCTCCAAATACAGGTGTATATGCCCAAAAGAAACTCTCGGCTATGGGAACCAGGACATGTTCACAATCCATTGCATTGTTTATGATAACAAATCGAAAAATTAAGTGGAAACTGTTCAAGGTTATTTATGTTCTTCATTTATAATAATTTTCCTTCCTGCCCTTGCCACATTTCCCTGAGGGTAGGGTCTATGTCCGGCACTATCGATCTCAGGCTTTGCCATGTGAACTTACGTGGCCAATGAAATGCGAGTATAAATGACACAAGTTCTGTTAAATGTTTTCATTAAACCGTCTGAGGTCCATTATCTTCCTTTCTGAGATGCAGGCTTCTTTACATGCAGTGTTCCTGAATGCCATGATTTGTTTACTTATGGGAATAATGATTGCATAATTTATGTTTAATGAAAATTTGAGTAAACTCGTCTGAACTGAACTCGAGGCCCTATTAAGTGAGGCTTCTGGGAGGTGAGCATACCTAAAGATGAAGATAGACGAATACATGATTTATTACCATGTAGCATTTAGGCCTCAAGTCCTGGGAAGCTGGAGCAGATCACATGGAATTTTCACATCTCCTCCCTCTCCCTTCTCTATTTTTTCTTTGCAAACTAGCAAGTCTGGGAACTAAACACAAAGCTGGCTAAGTGACTTCTTAGGTCTTTTCCATCTAAACTTATATATAGCCCTTGATGTTCTTTATCTTACCACCTAGATAGTAAGGTAAGGTGAGTTTAAGCAAAATAAAATCAGTCAATGAGCAGGATAAACACGTATTTGTCTCCAATGCCAAAGAAGAGTTGCTATTGTTGGCACAGCGTGGGTGGTGATAATAGCCCTCTGTGTGACCTAGCCAGCCTATGTAGGAGAAAGTACCAGGGACAGGAGACTTTACATCACTATGGGCAAATGAGTGGGAAGAATCAAGAGAAACCTTGAGTCAAGTTTGACATATGATGGTAACTATGCATATTCCTAGGTCTTCAGGTCTCCTAAAATAAGGATGGTAAAGTTGCTTCAGCTTAACAACTCATTAGATTAGCAAAAAAACTTAATAGAACAGGTGATGGAAAAAGAGAAATTCCATATTGACTGAATGTCTCACTTTTTAATTCTTTGCATCATTAAAAAAAATGTCCATGCATTTAGGCCAATAAAAGGCTTAAGAAAGTTCAGTAGAAAGATAATGCTAATCACCCTTTTATAGGCATCAGATAATCTGGCAAATAAGATGTAGCAGTCTGGGTTCTACAAGAAACAGGAACAATTGGAGATATATCAATATTTAATCTGTATCATCTGTATCTATCATTTATATCTCTAGCTATCAGAAAATTATATAAGGAATTGTCTCACGTGGTTATGGAGGCTGAGAAGTACCAGGATCAGCAGTTGGCAGTCTGGAGACCCAGAAAGTTGGTGGTATAATTTGAGTCCAAGTCCAAAGGCCTGAGAATCAAAAGAGCAGATACCGTAAATTCCAGACAGAAGGCTGATAGACTTGAGAACCAAGAAGAGCTGATTTTTCAGTTTCAGTCTGAAGAGGGGAAAAGAGCAATGTCTCAGTTCAAAACTAATCAGAGAAAAGGAATTCTTTCTTTCTCTCTCTTTTGTCCTATTCAGGTCTTCAGTGGATTGGATGAGGATCACCCACATTGGGGAGGGCAAGCTTGTTTTCTCAGTCTACCGATTCAAAAGTCAGTATCATCGAGAAACACCCTCACAGTTACATCCAGAATAATGTTCAACCTGGGGCGCCTGGGTGGCACAGCGGTGAAGCGTCTGCCTTCGGCTCAGGGCGTAATCCCAGTGTTATGGGATCGAGCCCCACATCAGGCTCCTCAGCTATGAGCCTGCTTCTTCCTCTCCCACTCCCCTTGCTCGTGTTCCCTCTCTCGCTGGCTGTCTCTATCTCTGTCAAATAAGTAAATAAAATCTTTAAAAATAAATAAATAAATAAATAAATAAAAAGAATAATGTTCAACCTAATACTGGGCACCCATGGCCCAGGAAAGTTGATACATCATATTAACTATCACACTCAGACATGCTTGGAAACGTAACTTTTTAGGAAAGATTATTTCCTGTGTTAAGAAGTTCTCAGTTTCTGTTTCCATCACTACTTTCTTTCTAAGGTTTCTTAATTTCTTTTTGACATCTAACATGATATGTTTTCTTCGTATGATTTTACTGCTTACAAAGAATAAATTATGCACAACAAAAGAACAAAAGGAAATGAAACCTAAGCCCAAAAGTTAACAATATTTAGCTTAGCCATGTGTCAAATAACTTGGATACTTTGGGAAGTTTTATTAATCTTTTCAGGTATCATTGAATAGCTTATGGTTGTTCTTCATGGTATGAAAGATTGTGATGGATAGGGAGGAATGTACAAATTGGGGGACTGGCCTTTAATATTTGCTTTAAGGCTGGTATGTGAGGTCCTCCATAATCTGCTCCTGATGATCTTTATCTCCTTATTTCCTGGTATAGTTGTCTGAAGAGTCTCCATGTCTCTCAGTCTGGTTGTCTCACTGCCTCTCACTTTAGGCCCTTGTCCTTGATTCCTTGGCCTACATTTTCCCTGAATGTGGAGCTGCCCACCACTGAGAGTCATAGTGAAACAGGCACCTGAAGTGGGTTGAGTGAGACTGGATTCATGTTTCAGCACCCCCACTACCGTCTGCATAATCTTGTACATGAACATCTCTTAAGTGGATGTAGTACACGTTACATGTGTTTTATTCTCCGATCAGAATAAATTTAGTTCATAGTCAAAAACTTTTTGGAAATAGAAAAAATTTCATTATTATCAAATGTTACCATATTTACATTTCCATCATGTTCTTCTATTTTTATTGCAAATCCTATTAATTCTACATTTTATTTATTTATTTGTCTATTTATTTATTTATTCAGATTTTATTTATTTGAGAGAGAGACAGAGCATAAGCAGGGGGAGTGGCAGGCAGAGGGAGAGGGACAAGCAGACTCCCCGCTGAGGAAGGAGCCAGATGTGGGGCTCGATCCCAGGACCCTGGGACCATGACCTGAGCCGAAGGCAGACGCCTAACCAACTGAGCCACCCAGGGGCCCCTTAACTCAATATTTTAAAGGAGCATAACAGGATTTTGAATCATTTTAAGGCCCCATAAAAATGCCACCAAAAGAAAATTTATAAGTGAATTAATAAAATATAGCAATATTTGGTGACAATAATAAAAAAAGCAACTTCAAATATATACTTTTATCTTAAAAACTGGGTTTTTTTGGAGAAAATATGTTTTCCTTTCAATATAAGTTCAATAATATAATGAAAACTGATAAAGAACAAATTAAATTCATCTGGAAAATAAATATGTCTGGATTTATTGTCCAATGAGAATCCACAGAATGGCGACTATATCTATTTCTATGTATAGTACTTACCTACCATATTAATAGGGTTCAATAAATGTAATAATAAAGTGTTCAGTTTATGTGAAAATGTAAAAGAAAGTTCTTGGAGTAGAATCACTTGATTCTATATCTTAAAATTTTATAGGATGGTGGGTGTATTATATCTCCAAAATAGATTTCAAAAATCACTGGTGCCTTGAATTTTAAAATGATCTTTCATGAATTCATGCATGAGTCACTTAAAGAATAAAGTTACTATATCAAGCATTTCATTTACAAAGCAGCTATTTTTGCAGAGAAAGAATAATCAGAACTGCACTACTGTAAAAAGCTACAGCACTAATGATGATACAGAACTCAAGTTTATGTAGATAAAATGGTTCTGGCAAAAAATAAAGCCACAAAGTGACCATAAAAGTAAATATATGTAAAAAAAATTGTAATTTAGAATGTATATTTCTTGTAACACCACTGAAAATATGACAATACTTAGGAACTCAAGATTCGGAAGAAACTGTTTCTGTGTTCGTAACCACTTTTGCTGATATCTCATCCCATATCAGACAGACATGGAAGTAGAATTTTTTATTGTAGATTTTTTTAAAGTTATAAAAGGTGGTCTATTCTAAATGAAATGTAGAATGACATCACTTGTTATAATTATGTAATTGATATAAAAGCATCAGTTGTATGCAGTTATGAAAATCATAAATTATTTAAAATCATTTCAAATGATTAAATTTGTAAAAATCTTTCATGTTAGTCTGGCTCCACACTGGATGTTTTATAGAAGGGATGAATCGCTACATTCAAGACCTGAAATTAATATTACACTGTATGTTAACTAACTGTAATTTAATAAAATCTTGAAAAAGAATAAAAAAAAAACAAAACAGGGGCCCCTGGGTGGTTCAGTTGGTTAAGTCTCTGCTTTCAGCTCCTAGAATCCTGGGATCAAGCCGCACATCGGGCTCCCTGCTCAGCAGGGAGTCTGCTTCTCCCTCTGTCCCTCCCCACTCTCTCTCTCTCTCAAATAAATAAATAAAATCTTTAAAAAAAATACAAGTTAGTGATGTGGAAAAAAAATTAGTCTGGCTCCAAATAAACACATGACAAATTCATTATTAAGAGATAAGATGGTTTTCTAAAATTAAATCAAAATATTCTTTATAAAGTACATCATGCTGGTTTATGTTATAAAATAAATACATGATATTTTTTCAGTATGACATTTCTTGATTAGCCAAGCATGGAATCTATACAGTTATTTCAAATGAGTTTCTTGAGCACTGGAAATTATATTTCTATGGTGCGGGAAACAATAGTCTTTTTCTCAGAGAAGGTGATTCTCCAAAGACAGTTATTGAAATTGCCTTTAATTATTGAGCTGAATAGTCCAGAAAAACAAGCTAATTTTTACTCCTGCATTGGATGAAAATTTGCTATATCTTATTTAAAATGCTGCAAGTGCCTTAGGTTAGACCTGTTGATTACAATAGATTCTGTCAAATTCTATAAATCAATGTCTGATCTAGTGAATAACCATAAGTAAACATAGATTTGCAAATTCTTGGAAAAATCCATAAACTTCTGTCCTAACACAAGACTGGAACACATACCGATAATTCTTCTATGCCATGGATCAGGCCATTTTCTGTCTTAGATGGTTTCTGTTTCTATTCTACCCTAATTTGTATATGATATTCACACTGAATTGTGTCAACTTCCTGGAGCAGATTTGCTGCTTCCTTCTATATTGCTCCTGTGGACATTTGGCCATATCATTATTGCAGCATTTATTATTCTTCTATTCTATTCTTTTCTATTTTGTTTAAAAATAAAACTCTCTTAAATTTGGACATCTTAAAGGCAGGAAGCCTGTTGAATTAGTCTTCATAGTCATGATGCATAAGACAATAAAGGAAAATAGAGTTATACAATAAGTAATGTGTGAGTATCTTATTTGTTAGATTTAAGTGTCTTATTATATATACATACGGGGAGCAAGAATTTAATGAAATTTTTTGACATAGAGAAAAGCATAATGGACAGGTTTTGCAGATCCTGCAACATATAACTTGGGGGATCTTTTTAAAGAAAAAGAATGTGAAATTATAAATTAAAACGATGAATGAAAATAGGTCATTGTTGGTTCCCAATCTCAGGAATTTCCCTGGTGAACTGGCATCCATGCATGGAGGGCAAAGAGAGACCAAAGAAAGAGACAGGCCACTCCAGGTTGGTGGGTGGCAGGTTCATAAATGAGGGAACTTATCTACAAAGCTTGTCTTGGGTTGCCACAAGATGGGTAGATCTCTGCATCTGCCCAGTCAGAATCTTAAACATTTATAGAGAAGCTTTAACTGGGTTCAGTCACATGTATTGTCCTGAGAGTCTCAACAACACGTTGTTCTCTCAGGAGTGTGTCTTTGAAAATGGCTCCCATTGTAGAATTGGTGGGCAAAACATACATTCCAAACATAGGGAAGGCAATGAGGAGCCTCCAATTGCCTGAAGGGTCAGCTCGCCATCACATCCTCTTGAAGACCTCCTCCAACAGTCATTAGAGCATTCTTTTTTTTTTTTAAAGATTTTATTTATTTATTTGACAGAGAGAGAGAGAGAGAGAGCCAGCAAGAGAGGAAACACAAGCAGGGGGAGTGGGAGAGAAAGAAGCAGGCTCCCAGCGGAGGAACCCAATGAGGTGCTCGATCCCAGAACACCGGGATTACTCCCTGAGCCGAAGGCAGACGCTTAACAACTGAGCCACCCAGGCACCCCTAGAGCATTCTTTGTAGCATTTACTACTTCAAAGGGCCAGCACTAATAATTCATGGAAGGGAATGAAAATCATATAAATATTCCCCATAAACCTAGCTAAATATATTCCAACTCAGTTTAGTTGATTGCCAAAAAAGTCCCTGACTGTTGCAAAGACACTTAACACAATGGGGAATGTGATGGAGGGAAGTTTAGAATGGAAAGAAATAGCATTATTAAATGATTGAAGTTAAGATCACATCTGCAAAATCTACAAAAAAAAAAACATTTTGCGTGAACACTTTGCTTGACTTCTCCCAGGGTTTTAAATAGAGCCAGAGAAGGCAAAGGATCCTGAAACTTCATTTCTTTTAGCTTTACAATGGAACCACCTCTGCCAGACAAGAAGCAAAGAGAGTTGTATTCAAGTTCCAAGTAATCAATAGGTATCATGTACTTAAAAATTTGCCGAGAGTAGATCTCCTGTAAGCCTTCTTATCATAACAACAATAACAAAACCCTACAATGAGACACCAAGAAACTTTTGTAGGTGATGAACGTTCTCATTGCCTGGATTTTGATGACAGCAACATGAATGTATACTAATGCCCATAATCACCAAGTTGTATATATTAAATATATGTAGTTTTCTGTGTATCAATTATATCACAATGAAACCGGGGAAAAAAATTTAAAAGATTAAGAAGGAAAGAAGCATGGTTAGGATAAGGAAAGGATTCTAAACAGCAGATATTGATATGATTAAAATAATTGTAAAGTAATTCTCAGTGCAAATTTATGGTCAGAAAAATGAATGAATGAATGAACGAATGAATGAATGAATGCCAGAGGAAACGATCTCTTGAAAAAACCAAAATTAACAAAATTAACCCCCCAAAATCAAAACACTGGATTACACCATTTATCATGAAATACAGTGGAAAGCTACTGAAGATCCACCTTTAAAAATAGCATTAAGACCAAAGACCAGTTAATTCTAATATTTTAGATAATATGAGGCCCTAAAAGATATAAAGATACAAGGTACTATGGTGGCAACGTTTGTGCACCCCCAAATTTATTTGGTGAAACCCTAGTCCGCAAAAATAATGGTATTAAAAGGTGGAGCACTAGAGAGGTGATTAGGTCATGAGTGTTCAGTGTCCTTATAAATGAGGCTTCAGGGAGATCCGTGGCTGTGAAGACACAGCAAGAAGTCACCAGCTTTGAACCGGGAAGAGTCCTCACCAGAAGGCAATCATGCTGGCACCTTGATCTTGGACTGCCCAGCCTCCAGAGCTGTGAGCAGTAAGTTTCTATTGTTTACAAACTACTCAGTCAGTGGTGTGTTTTATAGCAGTCTGAACGGACTAAGATGCAAACATTAGCAACAAAACTTGATTAAAAATAGTCCAGGCGTGCCTGGGTGGCTCAGTCCGTTAAACGTTGGCCTTCGATTCAGGTCATGATCCTGGGATCCTGGGATGGAGTCTAGGGTCAGGCTCCCTGCTCAGCTGGAAGTCTGCTCCTGCCTCTCCCTCTGCCCCTCCCCTTCCCAGCAACAATCAGTGATAACATGACTTTTCCATTTCTGTATTTTCTTGATCTTACCACTGTCATATCAGTCTCTTTATTGTTTGCCTTCACCAATTACAGTTTGTGCTGGGGTTCAGAGAGGTTTTAACTGTTTTCTACATTTTGTTGAGTTATCATTGGTTCAGGCCTTTGTAGTATCAGGATGAAATCCAGGTGCATACATTTATTGGCCATAAAGACCCTCTTTCATATAACAACACTTCCCTACAGTTTTTTTTTTCTAATGATTTTTATTTTTTATTTTATTTTATTTACTTTTTAAAGATTTTATTTATATATTTGACAGAGAGAGAGAGATAGCCAGCGAGAGAGGGAACACAAGCAGGGGGAGTGAGAGAGGAAGAAGCAGGCTCTCAGCAGAGGAGCCTGATGTGGGGCTCGATCCCAGAACGCTGGGATCACGCCCTGAGCCGAAGGCAGATGCTTAACGACTGAGACACCCAGGCGCCCCTCCTAATGATTTTTATACGTATAAAATCCAACTCCTAAAATTCATTTTTGAAGACAAGCAAACATAGATGGAAAAATACCAGGTTGGGTGACAGTAGTTGCATAATACAGATTTATTCTAAAAAGTCTCACCTAGTTAAATTTTGGGTTTGTAGCCAAACTAATAATTTGACAATCTTTAAATTTTGTGTTCTGTACGTGGTGACTTTGTCCCTGAAGCTGTAAAGCATAGTTTTCAAATTTCACCATCCTCAATCATATGAATTTGGTTATGCATTTATATTATTATAAACTTCCAGGATTTAGAAGTGATCTTTGGGGTTAATCTAAATTCATAGTGATTTATTTACCATTATTTATCTTCATATTCAAGAGAATGCACACTATCCACGAGTTTATCAACAGCTTTGCATGTACAAGTACCTAATTCTGTCATAGGAGATTTTTGAGAAAACATATAAAGGAAATTTAGAAACCCAAACCATTCAGTGCGCTCCAGTGGCTGTATATAGGAATTTAAAAATAGGCTGCAATGCACCCTTCAATGTCAAAAATTCATTTGTTTGTAAGTTTTGTCTCTCAGAGACCTTTGATCTGAATCCTATTTTCCATCTTGCAACTTCAATATGTATAATGTTGATTCATTATTTTCTGACATTTTGCTTCCTAGTGAGCAGGTAGAATTCTAAAATGGCATATGAAAGCAATTTCTAATGGTGTTTCTGACATCTAAGAACCAATCAGATTTTCAGTGGCTCATTTGAATGAAGAATCTCAGGCTTTGAGGCTCTGAATGGAAGATTTCAGAAAAATGTACGTATTTTTTTATCTTACCACTCAAAAGGGTTTTCATGATTTAAAAAATCTAAGTGTGTGTATGTACATTTGTACTATGAGAATTAGAATCTATACATAAATAATCATGTTAGCTGACACGAAGTTTGGGAAGCCATTACTGTTACCCTAAGCATGTTTATTACCTTATAGTGAATGATCCTGAATTTATTTTGTAATATTGTCCATATTTCACTGATTGTAGAGAATATGAAATATGCAGCAAATGACACTTGATTAAATATAAAATTTTAAATAGTGATTATTATTTAATATGGTTAAGAAAAAAATACTTAGAACTTGGAAGTAATGCAAAGGGATGGCAGCATGTACTTCCAATGTCATACTCGGCCGTTGTTCATCAGGTCTACCTAAAGGCTTTTCAACTTTCTAGGAAATGTATCTGTGTTTGATTTAGCCATTTACTTCTGGTTAGAGCTCACACTCTATGGAATTATAAGTTAACTTGTAGATTTTTGTCTGATAGTTATGCAAATGATTTCTTTCTGATAGAAATAATAACCTCAAAAGTTATGGTTATGAATTCAATGCCTTGTAGGTTATTAACTAGTTTTATACATAATGTACCAATTTTATTCTCATGTTTATTTTTCACTGCTTATAAATTACTCATTTCAACAAATAATATTTTTTTTTAAAGATTTTATTTATTTATTTGACAGAGAGAGACAGCCAGCGAGAGAGGGAACACAAGCAGGGGGAGTGGGAGAGGAAGAAGCAGGCTCACAGCGGAGGAGCCTGATGTGGGGCTCGATCCCATAACGCCGGGATCACGCCCTGAGCCGAAGGCAGACGCTTAACTGCTGTGCCACCCAGGCGCCCCTCAACAAATAATATTTGAATCAGCTTTACCATCTTACTGGTTTCTTCATAAATAAATAAATTTTTGACAAGTTTATGAGTTAGTTCAGTGTGGTTCACTAAAAATTTATAGACATTCTTCAGATCATGCTACATTTATATAAGAATCTTTAAAAAATTTTTTTTGAAAATTATAATTGGTATTTTCAATCACATTCCAATAATTAAATCTGTTTAAATTTGATGCAACCTTTCTGAACTTATCTCACCGTAGAAACTTCTCATGTAACACGCATGAAATTCCATAGTATTAGTAATGTAAAAATTGCCTGGAATATGGTTGAAAATGTCAGCCTCCTGGCTCTGCAATCTTTGTGACACCATTTTCACCATAGTGACTAAACGCCTTGGTCATCACAATTATCTCCTAATGCCTCGTTCACAACGTGCCCTCATCCAATGCCATGCTACCAATAACTGTTATAATTGTTCCCCCACATGCGAGGATTGCCAGTGCCTTGTTTCTTTCTGGAAGCAAGTTTGAAGCAATCTTCAAATATGTGAGGTTGCTAGAAATTACCAGAAATATTTAGTACTCCTGATATTAATTAGTTTTTTAAGTTTCCTGGCAGGGAAAAGACAGGTGTTTAAATGAGATAGTAAGGAGAGAAAAATTAATTGACTATTTGCAGAAAAGTATAGTCAGAATTCAAGGAAACCAATAAGGACTGTTGAAGCACTCCAGGATTAGCAGTAACAGGAGCCATTGCCAATCCTAGGCCTGAAAGAGCAGTGACCGTGTGCACCTGGAGAGAGCTAAAGCTATAGCCAAAAGTACTAAACTGTGACTTTGTCAGAAAAACACAGGGACTGCCCACCTAACGCCCCGTGATAAAGAAGGCAGGGAGGTGAACCCCTATTTCCTACTGATGCCTCCCATTGGAAGTCAGAAGTCAAGAAAATCCAGTCGATGCAGTCCATAGAGGTCAGCTTCACAGGACATGGAAAAGTATATAGCGTGGAGCTCTAAGGACAAACAGAATATCCAGGATAATTTCCCTCATCGAACAACATGTCTTAACTTTTATGTCAGGTCATCATTGACCATGACGGAGAAGACCATCAAAGCTAAAGCTGCAATCTGATATCCCTGATGTTTGAACTATGACTCCATGATTCACAAGCATCCTGTCAATTTCAGGATGAATAATATAGACATACCTTAATTAAGGCTCTTTTGGTAATATATAATAGAAAGCCGTTGCAGATATTTGTTTTTTACAGCTTTATGACAGTAGTTATGGAGTATAGACCATAAACCTCATCCATTGTAAGTGCACAAATCACTGTTTCAGTAAATGTAGAGGGCTGTGACACCGCCACTGCAATCTAGTTTTATAACATTTCTATCATCCCCACAAAATTTCTAAGAGCTCTATTACAGTTCATCCTCACTCCCAGTCCAGGCTCCTGGCAATTGCTGATTTGATTTCTGTCTCCGTCAATTTGTATCTCCTGGATATTTCTTATCAGTGGGCTCCTTTCTATCCGGCTTCTTTCACGTCGCCTACTGCTTTTGAGGCTCATCCATATGGAAGCACGCATCACTATCTCATTACTTTTTAATTGCGTTTTAGTGATTCATTCTCACGAACAGGGAAATGAGCTATAATTTTCTCGGTCTTAAAAAACACATAAGCAAAACTCTCTCTTGGTACCACATTCTGTTGAACTGCTAGTCTCCTCACACAAATCTTCAAGAGCTATCTCTACTATGATCTCCGCTTTTCCCTTTCTTTCTCTTGAAACGCTTCCAATGAGACTATTCTCCCACCGGTCCAAAAACCTGCTGTTTCCACAGTCCACAATGAGTTAAATCTCAATTTTTACTTTATTTTACAAGTCTATTCTCAATATAGCAACTGGAAAAAAAAAAAAAGCTTTTTAAATGTAAGTCTGATCTCTTCACTCCTCCACTTAAATTCCCCCAATTCTTTACCACTTTGTTCAGGATAAAAGTCAAAACCCTCACAATGGCCTACGATGCCCCATCTGGTATGATGAGCTTGTGTTGGCTCTCTGTTCCCACTCCCTCCCCCTGGCCCCTTTGAGCATCCGTAAGAGCCACAATGGTCTCCTTGCTACTTTTGGAGGACATTATTAATACTTTCACCTTTCAACTTTCTATTTCTTCTTTCTGGAAAAAAAAAAATCATAGAGATATTCTTATGGCTTGCTCCTCTCTTTCTTCTTATCTATGAAGATTTCCCTGAATGCATACTTAAAATAGCCCATCAATAGCTTCTTCATGTTTCTCCTCAGCACTTACTTGAAAGTCTATATATTTTACTTATTTATGTCTCGTTCTTTGCCTGACTCACCCCTCGAATGAACATTCTATGCTGGAACATATTTAATGAACACGCATTGATTGAATGCCTAAATTACAATCACTTACTTTCTTTTCTAGTAAAAAGGATCTATCGAGGAAGAAAAGAAGAAATTAAAATCCTGTGGGAAAATAATAATTGGACTGTGGAAGATTGTTTTCATTAATGACACTGATTTCTCATGTTTTCCTATACCCTCTCCCTTTGGTGGTGACCATGCCAAGCTGACTTTGTGCTTTGTCATGTGAATAGCTCTCGCTGATGAGATAGCAGACCACTGGTGAAAGAAGATACTGGAAAAGTGTTTTCATGCTCCCATCTTCTCTCTTGTTCCATTGCTTTCTCTACCAGAACATCCTCAGGCTAGTCAACTGAAGGATTAGATATAGAAAGCAGAGCCAAGTTACCCTAAAAGATCCAGCTAAGGCTCCAGACTTGTGACAGAGTCCAGCCAAGTTCTGCAAATCTCTGTAGTCAAACAACACCTGACAGCAATTGCATGAGTGAGCCAAACTGAACCCAATTCAGATACAAACACCTGACCAGACAATCCATAGACTGAGGAGTAAATATAAACATTTATTGTCATGTTAACTCTACACTAGGACTTAATAGTTGTTTGTTACACATCACTATAATGGCAAAAGATAATTGATACAGGAATAATTTTATACTGGAGTACCTGAGCTGTAACTGGATATACCAAATAGTGATGTAATGATGCTGATTCACTACATATGAGGATGTAAAGAATAGAAATAAAATTAAGTTGAAACATATAAAGCACAACACTTAAAGAAAGCTTTGAGGGCTATGTGCTGATAAAGAAGGAACACACTGTAACATGATATTTAAAACTCAAAATTAAAAACTGAAGTATTTATCTTTGAACATAACTTGTCTAAAATTGTGTGTGTGTGTGTGTGTGTGTGTGTGTGTAGTGCTAGGAGATATATAAGTCTGAAATTGACTACAATGTTAATATATCAAATTAACAACACAAATATATTTTTTTCAGAAAAATCAAACAGGAACCCAGACTTCAATTTAAGTATTTTTCATCCTATTTATATACATTTTTTAAAGATTTTATTTATTTATTTATTTGAGAGAGAGAAAAAGAGAGAGAGAATGAGCAGGGGGAGGGGCAGAGGGAGAAACGGGCTCTGCACTGAGCAGGGAGCCCAACGTGGTGCCAGATTCCAGAACCCTGGGATCAGGACCTAAGCCGAAGGCAGATGCTTAACCAACTGAGCCACCCAAGCACCCTTTTTTCATACTATTTAATATTAAGAATAAAAACTGAGAAATTCCTTTATAAGACAAAGGAAAAGCACAACAGATAATAGAACTTTAAACTTGAATTGCTGATCTGATCTCCTAGTCAAGAAAAATGCATATATCTAATTCCAAATGTCTTAAAACAGTAACACAAATAGAGAATTGTGAATATAATAATGACATACAGGCAATGTCTTAACGAGAAATATCTGCCAACAGAATCCTAATCTATACCAAAATGGCGAGATAATGAGCCATCAACCATGGAGAGAAAGATACAAACCTGTACTTTAGTTGATTAACCTTTTTCACATGCAAAGAAAAAGAATCTCAAGCTAATCAAGTACATTTCTGTTTAATAGAATAGATTGCTCACTTCTCATGGCAGTACCCTGCTGATGGATGCCAAGAGATGAATGCTTGCCCATGATCTAACCCAACATGTTAGTTAAATTAGAAAGATATCACAATTAGTATGATTTGATCTCCATATGAAAGTTAAATAACACAGGAGACAAATGATGAAGAAATACAGAAATTTGGATTTATGGAGTCGCTTTGAAGTCTACTCACTAGCTCATTATCTTTTTGTCAATAAAGCCTTTATAGTTGAAGATTCAGGAAACTGTGTGAAACGAAGATCTTCGGAGCAGCAGGTAGCCATAGTCTTCTGCTTTAATGGCTGTGCCATTCCCTTCCTTACTTGTAACGTCTATGAATCATACTTAGCATTAAGTATCAGAACACATTAAAAATCCATGAAGGTCCTATATTTTGATCGATTTACCATTTCCAGCCAAAATGGTGATATAGGTAAAATTTGCCTGTAGGACTCATTTAGAGTTCTCCGACTCTTCCTTGGTATAGCTTTTGTTTTTCTATTTTTATCTCCTTAATAGTTATTTCATGACATTTTTTTAAAGTCTTATACACTCCAAATAGCATGATTTTAAAAAAAATTGAAACTAATATGCTTAGGGTTGACAAAGGACAAGCATGGTACTTTTCTAGGTGGTTATTTTTCTTTTTATTATATTTGTATTTTGTTATTGGGCTCTGATGGATTAACCAGAAGCATAAGTATTTTGGAGTGTACAGGCACTTCCGTAAGGATAACCACTTTGTGGCTGGGGGATGTTTTTTGTCCATTAATTAGAATGAGTAGACATTTTGGAAATTGGGTGATTCTAGGCAATAGACTAGCAGCCATGACTCATTCCCAGTAAACAATTTAATGTGAAGAAAGTGCTTTAGAAGTAAGAATAGCACTGTTATAATAATAACATCATTCTAATACTTTTAGAAAACAACAAATGATATTTAATTTGTCCTTCATTTTTTTATTTCAATTTTCCCCTTATTAAATTAACATTTATTTCCTTTATTAACTTTAATCATTTTGCTTAGTAGAGAGATATTTTAATATCTAATTTTTATTTTTTATTTATTTTTTTAAAGATTTTTTATTTATCCGACAGAGATAGGGACAGCCAGTGAGAGAGGGAACACAAGCAGGGGGAGTGGGAGAGGAAGAAGCAGGCTCATAGTGGAGGAGCCTGATGTAGGGTGCGATCCCATAACGCCGGGATCACGCCCTGAGCCGAAGACAGACGCTTAACTGCTGTGCCACCCAGGTGCCCCATAATATCTAATTTTTAATATATTTTTAATACAAGCTCTTGGAGTTGCCATAACTTCCATGTAACTAAATCATTTATTACCAAAATAAAATCATTTCCAATATATACCACTTATTTCAGAGGTTGCTATTTAAAAAACAAACCCCGAGAATAAATTTGGATATATGAAGAGTAAAAAAGTAAATAAATAAATAATGAACTGATGAATATACCTATATGTAGAAAACTTATTGAGATTTGTAATTTACTTATTTTTGCATAATGAAAAACACTTTGGTAATCTAAAAATGTATGGTAGTTTATAAGCATGAATTATGATTTATAAATACATAATTGTGATATTATGTCTACCTATGACACATGATTAAAACTGATATTCATTTCTGGATTTCTACATTAATATGATGCAATCAACATTTTTTAAAATGATTTATTTATTTATTTATTTTAGAAAGAGAAAGAGAGTGTGGTGGGAGAGGAAGAGGGAGAGGGAGAAAAAATTCTCAAGCAGACTCCCCCTGAGCTCAGAGCCTGCATGGTTCTAGATCCCATGACCCTGAGATCATGACCTGAGCCGAAATCAAGAGTCAAGACACTCAACTGCCTGAACCATCCAGGCACCCCACAATCAACTTTTTATAATTCAGCACAATGTGCTTATCTAGATTCTTTTTTTTAAATTCAAGTTATTTTACATATTGTAGTATTGGTGTCAGGAGTAGAGTTTAGTCATTTGTCACTTACATATAACACCCAGTGCTTATCCCAACAAGTGTTCTTCTTAATGTCCATCACCCATTTAACACATCTCCCCACCCACCTTCCCTCCAACAACTCTTAGTTTGTTCTCTATAGTTAAGAGTCTCTTATGGTTTGTTTCCCTCTCTGTTTTTATCTTTATTTTTCCTTCCCTTCCACTATGTTCATCTATTTTGTTTCTTAAATTCCACAGTGAGTGAAATCATATGGTATTTGTCTTTCTCTGACTTATTTCATTTAGCATAATACCCTCTTGTTCCATCCACGTTGTTGCAAATGGCAAGATTTCATTCTTTTTGATGGCTAATATTTCATTGCGTGTGTCTGTGTATATATATATATATATACATATATATATATATACACACACACATATATATACCACATCTTCTTTATCTATTCATCAGTCAATGGACATTTGGACTCTTTCCATAAATTGACTATTGTTGATAGGGCTGCTATAAACATCAGGGTGCATTCATCGAATCAACATTTTTTATCCTTTCGGTAAATACCTAGTAGTACAATTGCTGAATCATAGGGTAGGTCTATTTTTAACTTTTTGAGGGACCCCCCATACTGTTTTCCAGAGTAGCTGTACCAGTTTGCATTCCCACCCGTAATGCTATAGGGTTCCTCTTTCTCCGCATATTTGCGAACATCTATTGTTTCCTGAGTTGTTAATTTCAGCCATTCTGACAGGTGTGAGGTGGTTTCGATTTTTATTTCCCTGGTGATGAGTGATGCTGAGCATTTTTTCATGTGTCTATTGGTCGTTTGTATTTCTTCTTTGGAGAAATGTCTGTTCATGTCTTCTGCCCATTTCTTAACTGGATTATTGTGATATTATGTCTATATATAATATATTATTGAAACTGATGTTCATGTCTGGATTTCTACATAATATGATGCAATCAACTTTTTATAACTCAGCACAATGTGCTTACATAGATTCTTAAAATGGATAATGTCTTACAGAAAAAACAATCTTAATAAAATGGAGATGTTCATATAGTAAAAAGTTATTTTGCAGTACCTTTACTACTGTCTAGATGATTGTATCTTATCACTTCTTTAAAACTTTCTTCCAACCTTTTTCATTTTTAATAAGTAAACTCTCATTTTTAAAGTAATTAAAATACATGAGTTTATGTGAATGTATACTTAAAACCTTAGAAATATGTCCCCCAAGTCAGCCACTCTTAAAGATAATTTCTGTAGTTACTTCAGTCATACAGTAAGTGCATACTTATTTAAACTCAGCATTGGAATGTTCCAGAAGTACAGAGTATACACAAATTAAATGGAAATATGTTCTAATTTGAAAGTGCAAACAAACAAAAAAAAGGAATTCCTTCTGTCAAGAGAAATTAATATTTTAACACACCTTTTAAAAAATATTTATTTATTTATTTGAGAAAGAGAGCCTGTGGGGTGGAAGAGAAAGAGAGTGAGAGAGAGAGAGAATCTCGAGCAGATTCCCCACTGAGTGTGGAGCCCAACACGGGTCTCGATCCCACAACCCTGAGATCGTGACATGAGCCAAAATCAAGAGGTAGACACTCAACCGACTGAGCCACCCAGGTGCCCCTTAACACACTTAAAAACAAACAAACAAACAGACAAACAAACAAACAAAAACAAAAAACATTTTTTGGGTAATAACTTCAAACTTAAAAGTCGGATGAATAGAAATATTTCATATACTCTTTAACTAGATTTACTACTGTAGACATTGTATACTATTTGGTTTTAACTGAGACTTCTTTCCTCATTTTCATTTGCCTGGTGTTTGGCCATGATTAAACTCAGTTTATATGTTACTGGCCAGAATATTATAACACAAAGCAGTGGGCTTTGTGGTTATTACATCTGGAGACACTGTATTTATCTGGCCTTTATTGATGGTGTTAACTGGTCAAGGTGTTGTCTGATTTCTCCATGGCACGGGTACTGTTTTTTTCCCCTGTAATTACTAAGCAATCTATTGGGAGGCAAATATCCTTCTCATCAAAATTTCACCCTGGGTTTGTCATCCATCCCCGATTCTTTTCTAAAAGTATTTTTTATTTTTTTTTAATTTTTTATTTATTTTTTTTTTTAAAGATTTTATTTATTTATTCGACAGAGATAGAGACAGCCAGCGAGAGAGGGAACACAAGCAGGGGGAGAGGGAGAGGAAGAAGCAGGCTCATAGCAGAAGAGCCTGATGTGGGGCTCGATCCCACAACGCCGGGATCACGCCCTGAGCCGAAGGCAGACGCTTAACTGCTGTGCCACCCAGGCGCCCCTCTAAAAGTATTTTTTAAATGATGGTTGCAAAATGATGATTTGCCAATCTCGTTTCTTCCTTGTTAACATCTATTATCAAGAAGCCTCCCTTTTTTGCCTATCATCTATCTATCTATCTATCTATCTATCTATCTATCTACCTATCATCTATCTATTATCTATCTATCTATCTATCTATCTATCTATCTATCTATCTATCTATCATTCAAGTGTGTATGCGTTTATCTATCTGTCTATCTGTCTGTATTACCTCATGGAATCCAATTTTTCCAATTGTTTATAATTCATGTCCCTACTTAGTGATTTTGGTGTTTAATTTGGTGTTCCGGATTTGGCTAAAGGAGCTCCTCTGAGCAAGCTCCTTTGTTCGTGTGACATGTGCCTATCATTTGTGAGCACTTCTTTTATTTCTGGTATCACAAAATACCCCAGGCACTTTTTGTACTTAACCCGCTATAAATCTGAAATCAGCAAATTCTTTAAGAAGCCTTGGTTCCTTTGAGTTGGAAATAATATTAGAGACCTAGGTCTGAGTGTTAGATCGGTTCATTATACCGCAAGAACATGCCCATTCAGTGGACAGAGGAAGGAAATAAATGTATGTGTATTAATATAAACCATAAACATACCTATACATACACACATTATTAAAGAATTGTTTTTTTCCAAAAGGCAAATTCATGCTTCTTTTCAAACATAAAATGAACACGTGTCAAACATTTTATTGAGTTTATTAATTAATGAGGACAAAGTACTATATTACAATTGGTTCAAAAAGGAATTCAAAGAGCAGACGTAAAGTTATCCTCCCTATTTCTGAAAGTTTGCTTAATACTACTTGACGTCTATGAAAGACCAACATTAGTACCTGTTTTTGCTAGTGGAAAGAAATCTTAAAAGGATTTTCACTTTTACAAAAAAGTCCTTACCATATTAATGTAGGTTTTTTATAAAAGCAAAGTGACCAAACGTGAACTTTTGGAAAATGGGACGGTGGAGATGAACACAAAGTTTGTTAGATATTGTCATTTGCTAAATTTGCCTCCGTAGAAGTTGAATTATTTTGCATTCTACCAGCAATGTATAGATGGCCTGTTTTCACACAACCAAATCAACATAGTGGATTGTAAAATTTGTCTTTTTAAAAAAAACTCTTGTCAATCTGATGGACAAGAAGGGATAGTTCTCTACAGTATAACTTGAATTTCTCATTATGAGTGAAATCAACATCTATAACATTTAAGGATCATTCTTAAATCTCTTTTTCTACATTTTTCTGTATTTTAACTATTTCTATAGAATTTTTGGTCATTATTTTATCAATTTTAAAAGTTTCTGTAAATTAAGGACATCAGCACTTTATCTGATATACGTTGCAGATATTTTTTCAGTTTATCATTTCTTTTTATTTGCTTATGTATTTTTCATCATTAAATTTTGTAGTCAAATTTATCAATCTTGTTTTTAAATTGCATGTGGTATTTGAGTCATAATTAGAAAGGCTTTTCCTCACTGAACTTGCTTTTATTTATTTTATTTTTTTTAAAGATTTTATCCATTTATTTGACAGAGAGAGAGACAGCCAGTGAGAGATGGAACACAAGCTGGAGGAGCGGGAGAGGAAGAAGCAGGCTCCCAGCAGAGGAGCCCGATGCAGGGCTCCATCCCAGAACACCGGGATCATGCCCTGAGCCAAAGGCAGATGCTTAATGTCTGAGCCACCCAGGCGCCCCTGAACTTGCTTTTAAACTATTTGTCTTCTTATTTTGCAAAAGCAGGTATCACCAATTTATAAATTAGAGGACTGAAAACAAGAATTATTAACATCAAGGAGAAACGGTTGTTTGGAAGAATGGATCAAAGAAAAATTTAGGGTCCCTTAAAGTTCTCTTATTTAGATTAGATGATCTCCAAATATTTAAATTTTCAATTCTTAGAGGATCATATTAGTTCTGAGCTATAGCTCAGAGTAAACCAAGAAAATCTCTATTATAGATCATTAGGCATAATTTCCTAAGTTCTCAGCTCCCTATTGTTCTATCCTCCAATTAATTAATTAAAGATTTCTTGGCATAGAATAACATTGAAATTGAGTCTCAATCTATTTGCTTCTTAAGTCCTACTCTGCTCAAATTATCAACCCACTACTGAAGTTGAATTAGTCTATACTTTCTCCTCCAACACAATCTTTATTCCTGCTAAATTGTCACTTTCAATTTTGTTCCTTCTCTTCTTCACCAATCTAAATGTCCCATAAGAACCAACTTATCTTTACTTTTATCTATAAAAGCTTTCCTAATGAGAACGTGGCAAGAATGAGGCTATCTAATTTAATTTACTTGGTGAATTGCTATGAATTCATGCATTACTTAGCATTGTACTACTGATATTGATGCTTAAGCATATACTGATCTGTATCGGTATTTCAATATTTTATTCTGCACTATTTAAAGCCATCCAAAATAGAAAATTTCTTGAAGGAAGAGTTAGAGAGTGTTTTATATACTTCCTTTGGCATAGTGGACATTGGCTAATTTTGACTGCTTAAGACAAAGTACTCTCCAAGCTCCCCCTGAGCTTCACTGGAAGCTGACTTTTATTTTGAGATAGGCATGACAGTCTGGCCTCAACTAATGGAGTAATCTCTCTCTTAGGCCATGGAAATAGGTGGAGAATGTCATAGAAACCCTAAATCAATTTAATCAGACTAAAGCCCAGGACTTAAGTTTGAAAATTGGTGGTAAAAGCCTGCTCTTTCTCTTAGACAAGAATGAGGAACAATTTACTCTAGGAGTCATTGACAGTCAACTTGGGTTCAAAAGTACAGATATTAGAAAAGAAAAAAAATAGTATAGATATTTGATGTGTGTGGATTCTATGCTAAGACAGAGGAGTCAAAATAGAAGAGTATTGGTCCAGAGCTACTTCTGGAGGTTCCATCTCCACTTCTGATCAGTCACTTTAAGAAAATTAGACACTGGGTTAATACAAAAAGAATGTTATTTATATTGAAGTAGAAGTTTTCTCCAACCAGGATTAGTAGGTATTGTTGTTGTTAGAATGCTATGATATATTAAAATACTGGGCTCTGATTTCCTTTTTTTTTTTTTTTTAGATTTATTTATTTATTCCAGAGGGGGTGGGTGGAGGGGCAGAGAGAGAGAGAGAGAGAGATGGAGAATCCCAAGCAGATTTCCCACTGAACATGGAGTCTGATGCAGGGCTCAATCCCATGACCCTGAGATCATGGCCTGAGCCAAAACCAAGAGTCAGACGCTCAAACAACTAAGCTACCCAGGTCCCCCTGGGCTGATTTTCTGAAGCATAATTTCAATCAATGCATAACATTTCCTTTGAAGCTTAATGAAATAAAAACCTAACTCAAAGAATCGATGGACATAAGAAAAAAGATATTCTTGAAGGTGCTTAATGGGAAGTAAACTCTTTAATTTAATTCTTAATTAATTGAGAATATAGCATTGAAAATCTTCCCCCTTCTGTCTCCATAAATATACTTAGAGAAATTGAAAAGAAATAGCTTACTAATATCCATGTTATCAAATTTATATTTTAAAAAATCCCCAATTATCCATCAATATACAGGAAACCATTGATAAATCAAAACTTTTTTTATTTACTGAGACAATGACATCTAAATTTTTGTTCTCAGAAATTTTTTAAACTTGATTGAAGATTCAGGGGCAGCAGAATATTAGCAAGAGTCTTAACATCAGTTACTCCTAATATGATCTGATGTTTTTCAAAAGAGAATTGTGCTAATTATGATTATCATACTTTTGCTCCAGTTAAGGCTAATCTTACTTGGCTTTTTCTCTTCTCTATGTACTTTGCACAAGGCACAAGCCCCCAAAGAAAATCTTGCTTATAACTAGGGCTGGTTTCCTCACAAAAATTAGTGTCATTCTTGGTTTGAAGAATTCAAATTATTGTATCTAATTTATTGCAAAGCTTCAAGCTGATTAACTGGTAAGAGAAAATGTGTCATGGCCTTAAGGGAAATTCTTTGATCCAAACTGTTTCTTTACACTCCACCTGTGCTGCAAGTGTTCCAGGAGAGAATAATTGACAATGGTGTTGACACTATGCATGTCTCATAAACAAATGCATGATTTAAAATTCAAGTAAGCCACCAAACTTCAAACTTCAGAAACATAAGATGAAAATCAACAAGAACAAAAAAAATCAAAAATAGTTTAAGGGAATCAGAAAATTAATTTTGTAAAGCTCAAACACTCGTATGTATATCTTTTCAGTATTGTGGTAAAGTAGGAGCCTGGAATAGAGTCTGGCTTTCTGCCAAACGAGCTATTTAATGCTCTTGAAGTGATTAATTTTCATACATAAAAAAAGCAAAGAGAACATGATTTCCAGCCTTGGAAAGATACCATCAGTGCATAGAATTTTCTACACTTTTTAAATTAAACTTTGTAGGATGCCGACACAAAAATGTATCAGTAACGAAAATCTAATCTTTTAGAAGAATTTTGGATGGCATGGAAGAGGAAGTCTGGTTAAAGTTATACTACTTCACTGAAAGGAGATTATTATTGTAATTTTAATTTCCTTTTGTCTAGAAATGTACATTTTAGTTGCCAAGTGATATTGACATCTTTTTCTAACCCCCAGGATAGACCTGTGGCTAGGTCTTCTTATTTCTTTTCTTGTTTTCTTTCTGTCTGCTGAATTCCTAAAGAAACCATTAAAACAATCACCGTATTAAAAAAAAAAAAAACTAAACTAAAAGCAAAACAAATAAACAAACCTAAACTTTATATATATGATGTTTGGAAAAGGTAACCAGCATTAAGTTTGGCAAAATACCTTCTTAGAAATGACCCAACTGAAAAAAATTAGGACATTTTCATGGCATAATATCCATTTATTGTATTGAATTAAAAAAAAAAAAGAAAGAAAGCCTGTGAAACATCAAAAAATGTTGCTAGTTTTGGGCCACCTGGCTGGCTCAGTAGGAAGAGCATGTGACTCTTGTTTTCGGGGTTGTGAGTTTGAGCCCCATGTGGGGTGTAGAGATTACTTACATAAATAAACATTGCAAAGAACAGAAATATAAAATAAAAAAATGTTATTAGTTTTGTGGTCATAAGATATCACTGGAGTTATGCTTGATTCCTTTAGCTACCTAATCCCATATCGGAATTTAGTATAACCTCTCACTCTTACTAAGTAGGTTTTTAATTTGTGTGTGTGCGTCTCCAAGCCCTAAGACCTTTATTCCCTCACCAGCAAGTGTATTAAATCAACGTTTTCAGCACAATGATTTATTATTGCCCTTTTGCTTCTCAAAATTCTGATTCATCACCTGGTTGTTTAGACATTAAAGAGGATATACACATCATTTCTTTTAAAAGAGGCATGTTTTGGGGCGCCTGGGTGGCACAGCGGTTAAAGCGTCTGCCTTCGGCTCAGGGCGTGATCCCGGCGTTCCGGGTTCGAGCCCCACGTCAGGCTCCTCCTCTATGAGCCTGCTTCTTCCTCTCCCACTCCCCCTGCTTGTGTTCCCTCTCTCGCTGGCTGTCTCTATCTCTGTCGAATAAATAAATAAATAATCTTAAAAAAATAAATAAATAAATAAAAGAGGCATGTTTTAATGGCCTTCATTTTATAAAGTTTTGTTTTTCTCCTCATATATATATATATATATTTTTTGAAACAGTCTGGCTGTAGCCTCTGATGGTTTCAGATTCTTTCTCTGTAAAATAATAAGTCCCCACAGGACTGATGTAAGGTTCACATAAGGTATATAAATTACCTAGCATAATGCCAAGCACAAAGTAAGTGCTCTATAAAAATATATACTGTTATTTTTAATATCAGATTTTGGAGGACTATTTGAGATTTGTATGTGTAATCAAAACGTGTAGTTACATCCGGTACTCCAAGCAAATGAGCTAATCTGCTTACATTTTAAAAAACCAAACCTTAGGGGCACCTGGGTGGCTGAGCCAGTTAAGTGTCTGCCTTCGGCTCAGGTCATGATCCCAGCATCCTGGGATCGAGCCCCACTTCAGGCTCCCTGCTCAGCAGGGAGTCTGCTTCTCCCTCCTTTCCCCTTGGCTGTGCTCTCTCTCTCTCAAATAAATAAACAAAATCTTAAAAAAAAACACAAAACAAACCTTAGTTTTGAGTTAATTCTTAAAAAGTTCTTTTAAATTGGAAACTTTCTGAAATGTGCCACATATATTTTTTCCCTGAGTCAGTCAAGATGTACAATAAAATAATTACAATTGCTCTTGATGATTAAGTCTTTTATTAGGAGTAGACATTATGGATCTCTTAGTAGCTGCTTACTCTATACCATGCCTTATGCTAAACACTTTCACTAGTTATCTCATTTATCCTCCTCAAAAAGATACAAGTTAGGTATTGATAATACATTTATAGGCAACATAGCTGAAGGTCAGAAAGATTAAAAAACTTGCTTAAGATCAAATAGGTAGAACAAATAATACAGGTACGTTTTATTTTATTTATTTATTTATTTTTAAAAGATTTTATTTATTTATTTGACAGAGACAGCCAGCAAGAGAGGGAACACAAGCAGGGGGAGTGGGAGAGGAAGAAGCAGGCTTCCAGCAGAGGAGCCTGATGTGGGGCTTGATCCCAGAACACAGGGATCACGCCCTGAGCCGAAGGCAGACACTTAAAAACTGCGCCACCCAGATGCCCCTACAGGTAACGTTTTAAATCCAGATTTGTCTCATCTGAAAATTTGTGAGTTTAATTACTATGAATAACATTTGTTAAAACTTGAAATAAATAGTAAACACTATTATTTTTGTGATTTTTTTCACAAAGGGCTTTCGTGTATCTGATTTTTATGGATGGGCAGATATAATCGGGGATATGTTTATTTGCAACACAGACACATTCCAGTTAAAAGAGAGTATATGTCTTGCCAAGTTTATGCAACAATTGGCAGGTATATCATCACTTTTTCCCAGTATAATATGTGGTCTAAATGAGAAACAGAATGTGTGAGGATATCGGCTCCAGTTTTCACCGAAGCTAATGAGAAGCATTATAATTCTGAATTAAATAGATTCTTATTTGATGCCTACTTGATGTAAAAACAAATTGTAAACTTGGACTGTATTGATACATACATAGTGTTGGGGTTAAGGAAGTCCTTTGCTCCAATGTGTAAAAGTAATGTTTATTGCTGTTGGTACACTTTTCAAGAGGACACAGATCGTGGAGACGAACTCAGAGCTGTGTGAACAATACAAGAGAGTGTTTGTAGCTCTTGTCATTGAGAAACATTTACAGGTGCTGAACAAATTCAGCCTTAAGGAGCTGCCAGCTCCATTTTTGCTCTCAAGTACTTGAAAATCTGAAATCTGGAAGAGGAATTGGAATTTATGTTCCATAGAGCTACAGGAATGAGGACAATTGAATGGAGACAGACTTCGATTTCAATAAAAGGAAGAGCTGCCTGGCAGAGCTATTCAGCAATGTAATGAGTTGCTTATATGATTGGGAGGGCCTTGTCCCTCAAATGTTTTGTCTTCTCAATAAAATATGTTGTAAGTTATATAAAATTTAATAGTGTGTAAAATGTATTCTTTGGTGACAGCTTTTTCCTCCCCCCAACCCTGAACATCAAATATGTATGTGCTCATTGCTCTCAACCCTTCATTCCTTGTAGAAATGGAAGATAGATAACAGCACATTAATGAAATCTAGAGCAAATCCCAAATTTCCTTTGAACAATTAAATTCCAACCTTCTTCCCTTATCAAATCTTCGTGGCATTAACAAGCTGGCCTACCAAAATGGTTTGCATTTCAGACCTTTTACATTTATTTGATTTAAGCAAGGATGGGGGACAAGGGAAAATAAGCTACAGGAAAACAAACAAAACCTGAAGAGACCGGAAGTTTGTAGATGATATTTTAAAGGGTTAATTTGTTTGAACATTGACTTCCCATATGTAAAATACATAACTTTTATTTTATTTATGAAATATATAAAATCTATATTTTAATGTTTTCTCTGTTGATATATGTTTGAACAGATTAATTGGAATTACTTTACGTGCTTTCCTCTTTGAAAACATTATATTTTATTTTATTTTATTTTATTTCATTTTTTTCATTTTATTTCATTTTTCCCTATTCTGAATATTTTCTAGTTTTCCCTGCTACTCTTCCTCAGCACATGACCCCATGTAATTTAATGAGGAAATTGTCAATTCTTGCATAAAACACAATGTTAATTTCCACACTTTAATGTAATCTTCGCTTATATACCTGTGTCTTGAGTTCATTCAAATGCTATGCCATAGCCTCTCAGGGAGTGGTGCCAAGACCAGCAGCTTCGCCATCACCTGGAACTTGTTAGAAATGCAGAACTTCAAGTCCCATCTCAGAAACTACCGAATCAAAAATCTGGATTTTAACAAGATTCCAAAATGACTCCATTTTACCCTAAAGTGTAAGGTCAGATGCTTTCAAGCCTTCCAAATTCACTCAGTTTCCACCTCTGTTCTGATTTGTTTGTTAATTCATTCAGTCATTCCCTCATTAAAGAAATATTTCTTGAGGACTTATCATGTGAGGAGCACTATTTTAGATGCTAGGCACATGGCCCTTGAAATTATAAACAAGACCCTGGCCCCCTAGTAGCTTATATAATGAACAATGGAAAAACAAACAAAAAAATAGTTTCAGGTATATGTTGTGCAAGTATTTGTCCCAGTCTGTGATTCTGTGATATGTCTTTTCATTCTCTCTCTCTTTTTTTTTTTTTTTTTTGAAGAGCAGCAAAGCTTCTAATTTTGATGAAGCCCAGTTTACCAAATTGTTCTTTTATGGATTATGCTATAACTAAGAAATCTTTGCCCAATCCAAGGTAACAAAATTTTATTTCTTCTAGAAATTGTATAGTTCCAGATTTTATGTTTAGATGCATGATTCATTTTGAGTTATTTTTGTTTATGGTGTAAGGGATACATGGAGGCTCGTGATTTGTTTCGTATATGAATATCCAATTAATTCAACGCCATTTGTTGAAAAGATCCTTTCTACCCTGAATTAATTGCTTTTGCACTTCTGTCAGCAATTAGTTGTCCATAAATGTGTGGGTCTGTATTTGGGCTCCATATTCTGTTCCTTTGATCTATTTCACTACTTTTACACCAATTCTGGATTCTTTTGATCACTGCAGCTTTTTTTTTTTTTTTTTTTTTTTAAGATTTTATTTATTTATGTGACAGAGAGACAGCCAGCGAGAGAGGGAACACAGCAGGGAGAGTGGGAGAGGAAGAAGCAGGCTCATAGCGGAGGAGCCCGATGTGGGACTCGATCCCAGTACGCCGGGATCACGCCCTGAGCCGAAGGCAGACGCTTTAACGACTGCGCTACCCAGGCGCCCCTGATCACTGCAGCTTTATAATAACCACGTCACTATTCACGGAATCGGGAATCAGGTAGCATTAGCCCTCCAACTTTGTTCTTCTTTTTCAAGGGAATGGTGCTTTTGTTTTAGCATTCCAGGCCCTGAGCATTTTGAATTTTAGAGTCCGTTTGTTGATTTCCATGAAAAAACCCAAAACCAAAAACAAACTGCAAGAATTTTAATTGGTATTGTGGTGAATCTATGCATCGGTTTGGGGAGAATTTATATTGTAACACTAATGAGTCTGTTGACTTATGAACAAACTGTATTTCTGTATTTATTTGAGATTTCTTTAATTTCTCCCATCAATAATTTGTAGTTTTTAGCATATATGTCTCACACAGATTTGGTAGATGTATATACGAACATTTCATACATTTCGATGTCAGTGTAAATGGTATTGTGTTTTTACTTTCAATTTCTAATTGGTGCTGGTATATAAAATACACTTCATTTTTATATCAATCCAGTATTCTGCAATGCTGCTAAATTTATTTATTAGTTCTATGAGCTTTATTAGATTCCATTATGTTTTCTACATAGATGATAATGTCCTCTTCAAATAAAGGCAGTTGCACTTCTTTCCCAACCTGAATGCCTTCTATTTTTTTCATTTTTGCCTCATGACATTGATTAGAATCTCCAGTACATTGTTAAATATATATATATCATATATATCCTATTATATATTGTACATAACATGTATATATTATATATTATTTAGTTTCTAAATATATTCTAAAGACTCACTAATAACACTCAATACAATTAAAAATGGGCAGAAGATTTTAAAGACTTGAAAAGGTGACATATGGATGGCATATAAAGTCTATGAGAATATGCTCAATATCATTAGTCTTTAGAGAAATGCAAATTAAGACTACAGTGAACTCTCACTACACACTTACTAGAATGGCTGCAATTGAAACAACTGGCCATACTAAGTGTTGGCAAGGATTTAGATGAAGTGGAAAACTGATATGTTACTGTTGGGAATACAAAATGTTACAATCACATTGGAAAATTTCACATTTTGTTAAAAAGCTAAAATGGGCCCACCATGTAATTCAGACATACTGCTTATAAGAATTTACCAAAGGAGTAGTGAGCATATGTCCATGCAGATACTTCTACACAAATGGTCAGAGCAGCTTTGTTATAATAGTCCCCAACTGGAAAGAACCAAATGTTCGTCAACAAATGACAGGATAAGCAAATTCTGATGTATCAATACAGTGAAATACTACTCAGCAAAAAAGTAATAAATTATTGATACATGCAAGAACCTGCTTGAGTCTCAAAATATTTATGCCGATTGAAGAAAGCCCCAGACAAAAGAGAATGTGCACTGTGTGATTTTATGTATATAAAACTAATCTGTGCTGACAGGAATCATTTCAGTTGTGGCCTGTAGGGAAGAGGGGCCAGAGCGGGGATTACAAAGTAGTAGGAAGAAACTTTTGGGTGAGACAGTTGCGTGCATTATCTTGTTTGTAGTGATGCTTTTCATGTATATATGTGTATATATTTCCTACACACACACACACACACCGTCCACATTTGAAGTATAAAACTTGTTGTTTGGCATGTATAAAACCATATACATGATATATATAAAATTATATATGAAACTATATATATATATTTATATATACATATATACATGTCTACACTCATACATATTTGCATGTATGCGTGCATATAGTTTCATGTGTATACATCTTGTGGTTTAATTTATACCAAACATCAAATTGTAGACTTCAAATGTGGGCAGATTTATCATAAAAAATACTCTTATCACTAGCTGGTATAACACAGAATAACAGATTTGGGGAAGCAAGGAACATTGGGTCAATGATTAACTATTTTGCTAAAGTCTAAGGGGTAAATCTGAACTAAGGTTTTGTTAGAGTCCATTTTGGTCTGCTGAGCCTCAGGGCTATTACCTACCAGATACGTCCTTTTTTATATATCGCATGCATCTGTAACTGTGTTCAAATCTAAACTTGTCATTTTTCCCCCAGGAAACTGGTTTCTCCATATTGTCTCATTTAGAGTTCTGTCTAGCTTTCTAATTGCTCACACCTTCATGTTGCTGTAATGCAGTTAGGCTAGGCAGTAAATGTTATTTGAGGAGGGAATTAAGAGAAGAGTTCTTAAGTGAGCCTGAAATTTTCTCACCCTGTCTAATCCCACATCAAATCAGGCACTAAGTTCTGTTGCTTCTACTCTACAATGCCCTTCAAATTTGCACAGCATTTTCCAATGTCACTTTTTACTCCTTTAGTTCAGAATGCTTTCCTTCCTATGTTATAAGACCAGTTTCCTAACTGATATTTTTGTGTCTTATTTTTTAGTGTCTGTAGTCAATTTTCTTCCCTGAAACCAGAGTTATCTTTTCTAAACTGCAAATCTAATTATTTCAAGAGCCAAGAATAGTGCCTTGTTTGTGGTAGGCACTCAATAATTATTTGTTGTATGGACGAATTAGATGAGTGCCACTCTCCAGATTAAAATTCCTCATTAGCTCAGCATTGCACTCAGGTCAAAAAAAATTAAAATTGTCAACCGTAGCCCAAAAGGTCTTCCCAATCTAATTTCTCCCACCACTTCCATCTAAAGGTGAACACTATTTCTGCACTAAAACATTTCCCTGAATGCACCCACTTTCCTTTGCCTCTGGACCTTGAACTCGATACTCTAACTCCCTGTCTTATGCTTCCTCTCCTCTTTAATGTCTTGTTCTACTTATATTCCAGAACTAGCCAAAACTCTTTTTCAGGGAAATTTCTCTGCTGTGGCCCAATCCTCAGGCTGTTTAGATACAATCCTGTGTTCTCTGGATGCTCTGAGAATGGATAGTCCTATCCCAATGACATATAAATCCCTGATTATCACGTCTACAAAGTGCAGAGATTATGACTCGTTTAATGTCCCTTTGGTATTACATAGACCCTGAACCATAGTAGGCATTCTATTAAAACTATTTTAATAAAACATTGATTCCTTTCTCCCATTTTATAATCTGTCTAGTAAGAGTGGTAGCAGAAAACAAGACTGATTTTAAGAAAAAATATTTTATCCCCCACTATGGAATCAGAATCCTTGAAGTTATAATTGGAAGGGAGCATCTCATAGTCCAATAGTCTAATTGTGAAGGTGAGGAAACTAAGATGCAGAAAATAAATGGAAGTAGACTTGGGACTGAATTTGTTGCATAGTATTGTTCATTCCACTGCCTTAAGCCGTTATTCATTCATTCATTTGATCATTCATTCATACATTTATTCATATATTCAATCAGTGTCGCGCACACTCCTTTATTATTTGGTAATTCCTTGTAACATAATGATTAACAACATAGCTGCTGGACCCAAACTCTCTTGGTTTCACTGCGTATGTAATACTGTGTGAAGTTGTTAAACTTCCCAGCTTCCTCTTTATTTATAACAGGGCCAATAGTTGTAGGTACCTCCTAGAGACTGTGTCAGTCTCTAAGGGGCGTTAAATGCCTTGAATATAAGTTAAGCATCTAATGTGCCAGTTATTATATGAGTAAAAGATTCTGCTGTTTATTTATTAAGTACTTAGGAGCAGGCTTTGCCTTTCGCAGTTTTTACACTCTGTCCCATTCCTTCCTTTTATTTTCTCTCTAGATATAAAAATTCAGGCACCTAGATGGCTCACAAAACATGTGTCTAGGACCTAAAGGGAGGCATTTTCAGATGAATGAATTCCAATTCTCTGTAAGCACTAGGTGTAGAATGATATAATCAAATGGGAAAGAACGTTAGTAGAAGAGCTCATCCAGCCTTTTCTCCATAAAAACCTATGAATATAATAAATGATGCCTTCACAGCTGAAAATCAGCAGGCATTATAAACACTTACAACGTGGGTTAAGAAAATGTTTTTCTTCTTATGGGAAAAACAGTTTAAAAGGCCTAATGATGCTAATTATAATAAGTAGCTGGTAAATGTTTCATCAGAAACACTGACCCACAGTCTTAGCAGGTGCTCATTAAATGTGGTAGATTTTATTCTTAACAACCATTCACTCCCCTGTAATATCTACATTTGTAGTCAAGAAAAAGAAAGCAATAAACATTTTGTTGGGGAGACTTATGAGGCTGTGAAAAATAGCGTGAATGCTATAGTAAAACGTTTTAATTTCTCAGGCATAAATACTCAAAGTTAAGTCTTTTAAATGCATACTTTTGAACCACAAAATGACTTTAAGAGAACGCCATTTTTAGGTAAGGTATTTAAAGCTCTGGCATTCTGTAATTTTAAAAACTCTATTAATGAATATTTGATTAGACAAGAGACATCTTGGAAGCAACCAATATCTCAGTTCTCGTTTTATCTTATTTATTTAAGATTTATAGCACAAATTCTTTTTTTAAAAAAGAAGCAGTCTGGGTTAAAATTCATCATGCATAATATGTACGAAAATAAAGTGGTTTTTAAAATAAGTAATGCATTCACCTGGTTAAAGAAATGAAATAATACATAAAAGTTCACAATGAAAATCTTCATTCTCACCCCATCCCCTCCTACTTCATTACCTATTTTATTAATGTTTCTGTTTCCAAGAAAATACAGCCATACAAAACCATAAATTTCTTCATTTCTTTCACAAAAGTTAGCATAATATGCATTTTTTGTATCTTGTTTCTCATTTGCTTGTTTTACAATTAGTAATATGAAACCACATAAAATAGCCCAAAAACTATTACATTATTAACATTTCATCAATTTCCTATGATCCGACATATCTTGGAAATCTACTCACATTAGCGCATGGAGAATGTCCTTGTATTTTCTTTCCATCATGTTCTCAACAGTTCCAGAACATTTCATCGTGTGGATATTTTGTAGTTTATTTACTCAGTCCCATAGTATTGAACACTGGGCTGTTACCTACCTTTTGGAATTCTGAATAGGAATCAGTTAATAAACTCTCAAATGCATTTTAATTACATGCAACAATATCTGCAGGATATATCCTTAGAAGTGGAGTTACTGGGTCCATGAGTAAATGCATTCATAATTTTGATGGAAACAAGTAAGATGATTTTCCCTATCAGTTATTAACTGTAGAGTTAAAAATTGAAGCTGCAACATGATCTTAGCAGCATTCCCCTGGCCAGCATTTCCAACTTTTGTGCAAGTGTCTTCAGGATGCATGGAAAGTCTCTATGTTATACTTTATTTGGCCTCATATATAGTGAGAGCTTTTTCTTGAAAAGTACCTAAGATTTCTGATAGTTCTTTCTTTTCATGTCTTTAGTTTAAAATGAAACTTTTCTAAACTACTGAAACATTTTCCACCAGGGAATAGCTCATAAGAAACTGAGTTTTCTTCTTAACCATGCCACACAGGAACTCAAGCATAAACAAGCACTGCCTAAATTAGGTGTTTGGGGACCTGCTTTTAGCAGATGAGGGAAATTAGAAATTAGAATATCTTTGTTTACATATAAAATGGTGCATCAAAATCTGTTAACAATGTTTATGTTGTCAATTTTAAACTAAAGATATTCTCCCTAGGTAAAGATGAGTTCTTTTCAAATTTATCACAAATTCTGACTAAATGGGGTTCAAATTAACAACTTCGATTCAAGGATCTGTCAAATGATATACCACCCACACTATTTCCAAATTGACTTTTGAAGGATGTCTTCAACTACACATCCTATTGCATAAGATTCCAACAGTTATTTTTATTTGTAATGGTGATTTTTTCTTTCATCTAATAATGGGTGGGTATTTTATTTATTCTTATTCCATATTATCTCCCATATAAGGAATCACTGCTGATATATTGTTGTTAAATGGTAAGTAATTTATAAAATCTTAAATTATAATTCCAGAAATTATGAGTCTTCTTCATATTCTGAGAACTCAAGAAATAGGCTTCTGATGCTTCAATAACTTAGGTCAGGAGGGTGGCCATCACATTCCAGGCACCCATGTTCTAAGAAGCAGGATGGAAGAATTAAAAATAAAAATTTAAAATGTATGCTCTTAAGAAAGTTCCCTGTAATCTGCTACATGGCAATTCCACCTGCCTCCCACTGACCAGAACGTCATCTTTCAGCCGTACTAACAAAAAGGCAGCCTAGGAGATAGAGATCTGTTGCTGAGCAACCACTTTCCAAGATAAATATGAATATGACAATAAATGAGGTAAACTGATATTGCAGACAACCAGCAATTTCTTCCCCATATCCTTATATAGTTTTTGAGAAAATATCACACATCTGTAAGAGGATATTAGGGCCAGCTTTAATTCCAGAAGATGATACCTCAAAGCAGTGATAAAATCCTAAACAAATCATGTATATCTTCTAAAATAAAATGTTGTATGGCTAACAGCCTCTGAAGTTCTGGAAAAATAAGGAGGAGGAGAAAAAAGTGAAGCTTGGAAACATTAAAAAGATAGAAATTCATGACAATAACAACAATCAACGTTTGGTTCGTAAATTCTTCAAATCTGGAAAGATCCCCCATTAATGAAAGCGCATCCCTGGAACACAGATGTAGCAAGCTTAAAAACTTTTTCTTGTTTGATTCCTGCCACCCTGAACCAGCGAGAAAAACTTGCCATCAATATATAAGGTTTGAGTGTTTATGTTCTGCTCTGGTCTCCAAATTTTCATACTACAATTCCCACAAAATCAAAGTGGTATACCTGTCAATGGTACAAGGTATACAGGGAAATGAAATCCTCACAAGTAGAGCCCTACAGTGAAAGCCTTAATAGGACTACATAGTACAGATGGTTGGGTGTTTGGGTGTGTGTGTGTGTGTGTGTGTGCGCGCGTGTGTGTGTGTGTGTGTGTGTAGAGAGTGATTGTTTTGTTAAACTTTACATGGTCATAGAACTTGCAGTGGGAAAAGGGGTTAAGTCTACCTGAAATCAGTGAAGATGAAGGCCTGATAGATATTGTTAATTGGACCAGAAGCTGTGCATATCAACTGATTCTTCAATTAACTTAGAATGCAATTTTATAATTCCTCCATTCAAGAACCATTGAGCACTTTGGGTAGAAACCATGATGATCAAAATAGCTATGGTCCTGACCAAGTGCAAGTGTCATTTATTTTGTTGGGCAAGAAATAACTTACCTACTTCCTCCCCTTCATTGTTTTACGATATTGGCAAACTGCTCTACTAGATAAAATGATGTTAGGTGAAAAAAATAAACCAAGGTAGGGTCTATGTCACAAACAATATCTTACACATAAAGATAGAGTAACGTATACACGAGGATGTGGATAAAAAGAAACACTTTAGGTAAATTTTGCTAAAACCATAAGGAGAAAATCATAGAAAGTTGTGTGATGATTTCACTAGGATGATTAAAAAGAGATAAAAGCAATAAAGAGAGAATAGACTGAAAAATCAAATCTGAAATAGAAAATGTTTGGGTTCAGAAAAGTGTTTAAGACTGCTCAAAATACACTAGGTACATAAAATATAAATTGGGAATTGTAGAAATAATTAACACTGAAGAAAATGAAACAACAAATGTGCAAGATTATGGGTGTTAAGGAGGGCACTTGTGATGAGCACTGGTTGACGTATGTAAGTCATGAATCAGAAAACTCCAGTACTGAAACAAATACTACACTATATGTTAACTAACTGGAACTTACATAGAAACTTGGGGAAAAAATCATGAAATTTTTTACAAAAGAGTGGTAAAGGAAATATTAACGAAAATAATTAGATGAGATAGACACAAACAAGACAGAGAAGTCAAAGTTAGTATAAGACTTACATGACTAAATCGGTTGTAGTCTGCAAAAAAAAAATTGGCAGCTAAAATAGACCTGAGTATATATTGTGTTTTGGATAAAATGAATAAAAGAGACTTAATCACCATTTTTTAGGCAGCATTACTTGATCCATAGAATGTCAGTGGAAATCAACGGAAAAAATATTTAGAACTATTAAAAGTTTACTAAAGTGTCTAGTAATAAGAAAAACACAAATAACAAAATGATGACAACAAAAAGCTTTCTTGTATACAAACAATAGAATAGTGAAAATAATAGTTCCATTTACAATAGAAAAAATAGACATTATTAAATAGCTATAAGTATCTAATAAGGAATGAATGGATCTTATATGAAGAAAATTATGAAACATTAATGAATTCTATAAGAATATTTTAAGAAATGGAAGGATATTGCTGCCTACAGAAATATATGGCCATGAACCACCCTTCCAGATTGGCTCATGTAGATATCAAAGTCATTTTAGAGCCCACACTGGTTTGCTGCCCTCCTTTTAATTTTGAGCATGTTGTAGTCACAATCAAATTAAACCTTCCAATCCCATATGCCTTTGGCTTAAGGCCTAATTCTCTTTTACTCATTCTTCTACTGCTGCAATTCAGGTTTTTCATCGCTAAGCCCACAAGAGTGAAGTATACTTCACTAGATATTTACTTAAAAAGACTCATTTCTCCCTCTGAAAACAACTTTCTCTAAGTACATGCAAAACAATGTGGGTACGAGGAGCCTAAAATTAGAATTAGACAGACCTTTGCTGGAATCATGGCTCATCATTTAATAATTTGATTATTTTTAACATTTTACATAGGTTTCTAAGCCTTGGTTCTTCCTCTCTAAAAAGAGAACAACATATTACAATTATTACCTAGAATTGCTGCTATTGAATGTCACAATTATTAGTACTTGACTTTTCTGATAAAAAATGAATCTATGTAACACAAAAATCTTTGTGTTCACTGTTCTTGATTTCTTACTACCAATTTTGTGATTTTTAAAAAAAAATTTTAAGTTTTCAATCTTAAAAAAAAAAAAGATAGAAATGAAAGAGTCAGGGGCGCCTGGGTGGCGCAGCGGTTAAGCGTCTGCCTTCGGCTCAGGGCGTGATCCCGGCGTTGTGGGATCGAGCCCCACATCAGGCTCCTCTGCTATGAGCCTGCTTCTTCCTCTTCCACTCCCCCTGCTTGTGTTCCCTCTCTCGCTGGCTGTCTCTATCTCTGTCAAATAAATAAATAAAATCTTTAAAAAAAAAAAAGAAATGAAAGAGTCAAAATGTAACCCAAACTCATCAACATTATAAGAGAATCCATTTGCTCTGTAAATATTGGACAGGCCAAACTTTATGTGATAAAGCAAGAATAAAATAGTGCTACTTAGTAATTTTACAGTCCTATCAAAATATGATGCAATCTATATAGTCCTGTGTTTAGAATATGTGGTACCAGCCCAAGTGCAACCTGTTGATAAAAAGACTTTTATCAGGCTTTAATTCCAGAAATATTTATGTCTTTCATAGTAGTTGGTTTAATTAGAACAAATATTTATATATTTAATTGTACATTTTTACATAGTATGAGCTCTGTTACATCTAGAACTACTTGAAACAAAGTTTGTGGTAAATAAATGGTTAAGATATGTTATGAATCTCACCTAAGCAGAATAGGGTAAGAATAATAAAGCATTAGCATCAGAGGCATTACTAGAAGAAAATGGTTTATGAGGGCAAGGAAGTGAGAATGTTAATTGTTCAATAACTTAAAAAGAGAAACAACTGTCTCTGATAAGGAATTAATATATATTCCTCAGATTTCCTTAGGGACTAGAAAGCTACATTTAGGTAGGAGTAGGAATCAAGCAGGGAGAATAAAAACAGTTAAAAATGGTACATTAAAGGTTTTGGCATTTGAAATTGTTAAACTTGAAAATTTGTATCGCGACAAACTGAATTAATTATCCTGTGGCTCCTGATTAAGGAACCTGTGATCAATTAAAGTTTAAATAAGGATTATCATGGTTATATGATTTTGACTTATAGTGGTATAGTGGTTAGACAGACAGCATACTTTTAAAGCATATATTTTTTTTTAAAGGGAGACTAAAATCAATGAAAACATTTCTCCCTGTAACAATCCTTTGTATCTCACACTAGAATGTGAGTGTCTTGATGGCAGGGGCAATGCAAGTCAATTCATCTTTGGGTCTGCAACACCAGGCACACTGAGAGTGCTCAATAAAGGTCTGATTGATAAGCCTGTGAATGAATGAAAGCTACTGAAAGCAGTTATTTATGCCACACCAGAGCTGTGACATTTCTCCTTTAGAAGGAATCAATCATTCCACTTTTTAACCATGAGCCACCTTTCTTCTAGATTTCTCACTATGTTACTACTACCACTATAACTCCAATCCTTTGACACTTCTCCTTTATTTCTCTACATATTTAAGTCCTTATTCATTGAAGATCCTTACTTATTTATTGATGACCTTTCCATCTTTTATTCTTTTAAGGATACCTTAAATTCTCTTACCTGCTGCTCTTGATTCCAAGCCCCTTGATCCAAGCCCCTGCCTTCGATCTAACCAAATGTAGTTAAATCCAAGTATCCTTTCATGTCTTACCCCCAGATTAACTTATCAGAGAAAACTCCCTACCAATACAGATTCATAGTTATAGTCTCCAACTAGACTCTCTGTACCTGCCCATTCAGACTGCCTTTTATGTTCAGTTGCTAGAAAACAGGAAGAAGAGTATGAATTTTACTGCAAGGTGTTTATAGTATAGAAGGAGAGACAGCTAGTTAATGGACATACAAGCAAATACTTGCATAAGACAATGACAGGTATTAATGAATGCCATGAAGAAGATGAAATGAGAGGTTTACAGTAACTATCAGAGTTGGTGGCCAAGGAAAAGCTCTAAGAGGACAACTCATTTGAATTGAGACCTGGACTAGAAAATCAAGGCAGCCTTGTGGAAAGAGACTGAGAAACAGAAGAAGCAAATTTGTGGATTCATAGATCCTGAGATGGCAATATTCTTTTCATGATTAAGGGGCAACAACAACAACAACAACAAAAAAGCTAAATTTGTTGAAGGTAATGACTGGCAGCAAGAGAGGAAGAAGATGAAGTAAAAGCTGTCAGAGATGAAGTTCCGGCCATCGTTAGGGAGTTGGATCTTATTTTAAGAATAATGAGAAGACTTGTGAGGGTGTTCAGTGGAGCTGTGTCAAGCTCTGATTTCTATTTTAGAACAATCATGCTGGCTCACATTTGAAGAGACAATAATGGTAGCAGGGAGATTAAGCCATAGGCTATTTTTATATTAGATGTTAGGATGGTGATTTGAACTATAAAATTAGTAGCTGAGAATTTGAGAAATGGATATATTCTGAAGACATAAATAACATGACTTGCTGATACATTAAGAAAAATACAAAAATATTTGTGAGAAAAACAGAAAACTCAAAGATGAATCAACTGGATAAATGATGGTATCACTTGCTGAGTCAGAGAAGACTTACGGTAGAGAATAGTTTCAATGGGAAGAGATGAAGATTTCAGTTTCCGTCATATTTCATTAGAGATGCTTATTAAGTATTAAAATGGAATTTTCAAGTATAATTATGTCAATACAATTATATATATGTAATTGTAGTATATATGTTTCAGTTTAAGGCTCAGGGGAGAGCCCAGGATGAAGAGTCATATTCGAAGCTGTTGAACTGGATAAAATAATTTAGAATGCAGGAAATAAAATAGAATGCAGCTAAAAAGAGGTAGGGGCCGAATATAGTGTGCTGGTTCCTGTAATATTTAGAGGCCTGTTAAGGACAAAAAGCCAACAGTGAAAACCATGTGCAAATAGGAACCCCATGAGGGGAAGAAAAAAAAAAAAAGGAAGAAAGAAGGAACCCTAGGACAAAGTGATATCCTGGAATTCAAGAGAGGAAAGTATTTAAATGAAGGTTTTGTCATCTATGTCAAATGTTGAAGAGGGTCTGAGTAAGATAAAGTCAGAGAATTGACTGTTGGCTTCTGCAAGAAGGAATGATGTCCAGAATGAAAAAAGAAGGCAGAAACACTTCTCGCATTATAATAAGAGGGAAGACAGAATATGTGGTACAGGTATCAATGACTTGTTGAGATTAATGAGAAGTCAAGTTATCTGATACTTATATTTTCCTACAAAAAATAGAGAAGGCCATTACCTGAGATTTAAGGGAGCAGAAAGTGATGAAGAGTTAAGAATATGAGATTGTGTAAATAACAGTTATAGATTGTGGGAAAATAAAATTTTAAGGGAAAAGCAGTAATATTTTCTGGTAGTATAGATCATTTGGTATTTATAATCACAACTGCAAGTGATTTCAGTCAAAACTTTGGTATACTTTTCTACAACAACTTTTGGCTACACAGAAGTGAGATCCTAAATTTAACTAGGGTTAGAATTTTGTCAGATGAGAAAGAAAAAAGAGAGATAAGGAAAGAGTTGTTAAGTGTTTGCAAAGGAATGAATGTAGTACAGGATCATAGAGGTTACGATGGGTTCAGGGGTAACTGGGATTCTGATGTTTATTATAAAAGTCACTGTGTTTATACTTGTCAGAGTGGAATAGTAGCCCAGGGAGATGAAGGATGAAAATGATGGCCAAAAAATGGTATGTTTCAAAATGAGACTTTGGTATAGTTACAGAGGATAAGAGTAAGGTAACTAGATGATTAAGTGAAGATATCAAGGAACTGTGGATTATGTTGAGTGGATCTTCAGTGGACTTCAGTGTTCAAAGTACCATGGACAGTGGTAGGGAGAGTGTCAGTGATCCAGGTGCAGCAATATTCATGGAAGGATGGAGAAGGACTGGGATGTCAGCAGTGCCAGTCTTCAGGAAAAGAAGGGACTTATCTGGGTTTGGTCTAGGGAACTGGGTGCTAAATTCCTGCCTCATTCTGAAAAATGTGGGTCTCATATTTTCGGAAGAAGTTAGATACTTACACCAATGTCTATTTTTACTTATGATATGATGATACATTTTAATAAAATAGTAGAATTTCATATAAATGGAAGTTAGCATTTAATTTTTATTTTAATCTAAGTCTAAGTAAACATTGAGACTACTCAGGAATTCAGACTGCATTTTTTTTTGTTAACTGGTTATTATGCAAGTATCAGTCTGATTTCTACCCTTTCTGAAAAGCTCTCTAAAATATATAAGGTACCTCTCTGTCTTAGGGAGCATGGAATATTAAAATATATCTTTAGTAGTTGAGGATGTTGCCACGTCTGAGATAATCATGTTCTGAGTATGAATTTATTTATATAAATGTATCATAATGACTTTATTTATGTATTTACGTAATATAATGAATCTGAATCAATATAACTTTAAAATTGTTTTCCTCAAAATATGTGCTTATATAACCTTAGAAGATTTAAAAAAACCCAAAAATGACATTATTATTATTTGAGTGATTCTTAAACTAAACCCTAATTATTGAGCTCTGCTGCATAGACTTTACAAATAGAAGCTTCACAAAGACAGCTCTTTTAAAATCCTGTGAGAACTACCTAAATTTCAAGTATATTCTATTAAAATGTACAGATCACAGTACTTAAGGATAAAGAGTTATTTTCAACTCCAATCTTACATTTTGTTTTGAAACAACTTAAGTTATCAAAATATTATAATATATACATTTTTTAAAGATTTTATTTATTTATTTGAGAGAGAGGGAGAGCATGAGTGAGTAGAGGAGCAGAGGGAGAGGGAGAGAGAGAATCTTAAGAAGACTCTGTGCTGAGCCCAGAGCCCAATGCAGGGCTTGATCTCATGACCCTGAGATCATGACCTGAGCTGAAATGAAGAGTCAGATGCTCAACTGAATCAGCCACCCAGGTGCCCCAAAATATTACTATATTTTAAGATGATAACAAAATAACTTTAATTCTGAAAAATCCATAAGAGAAAAAATCACAAACTAATTTCCTATTAAAATATTGAAACTGTCTTCAGTTTGGCTATTTGACAGGTTGAAAAAAAATACTATCTTTAAAGTGATTTTCAGTATGTCCAATGTAATGCTTATTTTTGTTCCTTCCTTCCATTTCATTCATTCACTAAGGCATTTTTCTCTATCTTTGGACTTCTCATTGAATTGACACATTATATTTTAACTTCATTTCTTAGTGACTTCTTTTTTCATTGGAATATGTTTAAAATTCTGGTTTGTTAAAACTTTCTCTTGATTAATTTTTCTTCTCATTATATGAACTTGAACAGAATGAACCTCTGAAATCTTTTACCTGGAGAGTTAACTTTACCCCTTTTTTACTAATCAATTTGATGTGCATAGAATAAGAACTTTCCAAAAATAATAGAATTTTTTCAACAAAAAATAAAAATTAACTTACCTTATATTAAATTTGACTTCTTAATCACAGCCCACGCATTGATCCTTTCAATGTGTCAAGCACTGTGTAAAGCACTTCACATATTTGTAAATGTGTTCTTTCTGGCTACTGTAAATCAAGAAAAAAATTTTAAATTACCCACTAGCAGCTTGTATTAAATAGCTGTGTTGTAGGTTAGGGAAAGAATATCGTGAGTATTCTTTAAAATAATTTGAAAGTACTTTCTTTTCATTAAGAAAAACAGTAAGAACTAGGCAAATCAGGACATTATAGTGTCCTAAAAAAAATAATAGTTCTTTATTCAATTAATAAGAAGTTTCAGAAACAGTGGAGTGATAACTTCAAAATCCAGAATGTGAAAAAAACTACTCAGAGAAGAAATAATTAAGGTGGAGGGTGTGTCACACCTCTTAACTCTGGCATCGTTCTCTGGATAATTTGCACATCAGATATATTCAAATATTGTTAGATTATAATCAAATATTTATCTCACCAATTTTAGAAAGCATGTATCTCAAAAAGAAGAAATAACTCCACCCAGGGGAGTAAATCTCCATTACCTGAAACAGGTAAATTGAGGATGAATATAACATCCATGGAAATTTCAAGGAGTGTTCAACATCTTGAAACACAAAATCACATTAAAAGTAGATATAAATACAAGGTACTTAGTGCATTGATTGTTTTCAGGATAACAATTCATGTATCTTTACATAAACCTCAGTAAGACTGCCTAGTGGGCTGCGGCAGCGTAGGGATTACCCAACCCCCTCTCGGTAGCCCGCCCCTTTCCCTACACTTATCATCAGTCTCCTGAAGAAGATAAAGGAAGGGAATGAATGAAGCCGAGACCTTTTCTCTCCGCTTCTATGTTGTTTATTCAAAGCCAGGAGAGTGTTCTCAGCACAGCATTCACTGATGCCTCATTTCTCGATTTCTCGGAATTCACTGGATTTTTGATTTTCAAATTATTCAATTTATAACGTTAGACTCTAGTTCAGCAGATCCTCATTATTTCCCGATTCCATATTTGCAAATTGGCCGGCTCGCTAATGTTTATCTGTTACCCCCAAATCCATTCGCGTGGTGCTTTGGGGTCATTTGAGAACAAGCACAGAGTCATGAGAGTTTTGTGTCGTCTGATGTCATGTGCCCAGCCGAGGTCGAACAAGGCAAGACATCGCCTTGCTTTAAGTCGCAGAATGGAAACAAGTAGCCTTCTCAGGAGCTATTTAATGCCATGACTTCCACGTTTGTGTGCTTTTTTGCTGGTGATTTTGCTGGCCCCCAAGCATAGTGTTGGAATGCCTCCTGGAAGTGCTAAAGTCTATGATAAAACTTCCCAAGAAAATATGTGCGTTACATAAGCTTTGTTTTGGTAGAAGTTATATTGCTGTTGGCTGTGAATCTGATGAATCAGCAATACCTATTGAATAAGTTATCTTTAAACAAAAGTTAAAAAAAAAAAGTTATATATTGATCGGTTAACAAAAATGTAACTACAAACTCCAGAATTCTAACTCCATTTTCCCCCTAGGAGCAGTTGTTCATTGTTCACTAATTCAGTGCTCATGGTGACTATAGAGCTTATAGAACCTACATAATGAGAATCGGCTTTGCCTTGTTTTATGTATCGCTGTTAATAAATGATACTTTTCTTTATTTTGCTTTTTAATTTTTTAAAATCATTAGTTCTTACATTTTGTCTGCTGTCAATCATTTGATATATTTGTTCTTTTATTGTTGCAATTTACTCTCATTGCTGTAAATGTTTATTTTCATATTTGAATTTTTATCTGTTTAAAATTATTTGTGCAATGGAAAAGAGCCTGAGTTTTGGACTGAAAATGAGACCTCAGTATTGAACTGGGCTTAATTCTGACAACAGCATGAACCAGTGGGGATTTATAGACAAGGAGCGTGGTGGGGATCAGTGGATGCAGAATTACTAAGAGGAAACATCAGGAGGCAAGAGGTTTTCTGGCTAAACCAACGTGATAGATTTCTTGCTGAATGAAGGTGGGCCAGGGCTATCAGATATTCACTTGGGCATGCGGAGACAAAAATATGATCAGGTAATCAGATACTGAGATTGGAGAATTCTCCCTCAGCTGATTTAGCAAGATTTTTGCTCTTAAGGTCAAAGCCCAAGAATGAGGCTTAGAAGAACCTGACTCAAGTTTGGTTAAGAGGAGAGTCTGTGCAGTGTAAAGGCTTGGAAAACCTTGGGACCCCGCTTGGACCCCGTATTTTTCCATGCAGAGATATGGGAAGAATACTTCTCTGTGGGCTGCAACTGTGAGCAATAGAAAATAGGAGCTGGTGGATATATTAACTATCCCATGTCTCCATACCCTCCATCACTGAGAATGATTCTGAGATACAGTTGATGTGAAGTTGTTGTAACTTCTAAGAAGATGGAAAGTTAGTAGAGTCAGTCACTCCCAGGGGTCTCAGGCTGGCTCTCCCTCTTTTCCTGTCATTTCTTTCATTCCTCACTCTTGCTTTCCTGAATTGCAGGCCTGAAGAGTGTGTGGCAAATGAGCATTGCCTCAGAACTGGCTTTCTAAGAATCACAGATTAGGATACTCAGAACTTTTTTGTGACTGTTACATAATGCCGAAACCAGAACTATCGGGTGGTGTGTAGGCTTCAAAAATGACTCAGTTCAGGGCTCCAAAATTATCATCAGACAAGATTTCTTTCCCATTCTTGGCTCTGTTTTGCAGTTTCCTGTCTTCATTCTTGAGCACCATGTGCAATGCAATGATACTATTTATTTGGTTCTGAAATCCTAGGTCCCATAGAAAAATCAAGAGACCCTTTCTTATTTCTGCCAAAAGGTTTAATATTTCATTGTCCTGATTGAGTCATATTTCCATCACAAAACCAAACACCTGTAATACTAGCTTACGTGTTCAGTCATGCTGTCATTCTGTGAGTTCAAAGTGAACCCTGATGGCCTGTAAGTGGAGTGAATGGTGTTTCCTAAGAAAAAATCGAAGCTTGTTTGTGGATGGATGCTGTGAAGTCAACATTTGTCCTCTACCTGGGACACAAGAACAAGAGAGAGAAAAGGCATTTTCTTAGTTCAAACAGCTTTGGGTACAAAGCATCTAGAGATGTAGCTCTAATTGGTGAAGCACAGAAAACAAAATACTTCTAGGTGAATCCAAATCAGGGTGGACCATTGTTACTGCATGCAGAGCTGAACCTAGAGCGTGGGGGCCTAGTGGACTGGTGCATTAAGAAATGAGAATACCTGCCGACAGTCAAGATTGCTGTCGGAAGAAGTAACTGTGCCAAGTGTGAATAGAGGCAATGCCACCGATATGAATTACATGTTTTAGTAATCCCGCTGACTCACAGAGATGGAAAAAAAAAGTAGATGAGCTTCGATTTTGTTATTTGGAAGGTGGGAGCTGTTGAGTTAGCAGATTTAGGCATAAATTCCTAAATGCCTCTATCTACACTCTTAGTATCACCAGATTCAATTTGTCAAGTCAGCTTAATGAAACTTATCAAAGGCTGAGCTTTCATTTATTTTTATTTTAATTTATTCTTACGAATTTGCATTTCATGTGTTCTTCTGTGTATTATTCTTAGAGGATTTGGATTCCAGCTCTGTCCTTACATATAATGATGAGAAAAGTATTTAATCTCTCTATATCCATTTCCACATCTGTAAAATGAGACTAATAGTCCCCACCTTAGAAGAATTGCTTGGTTAAGAGAGTACTCGGGAGGTTGATCACATGGCAGATCTCAGCTCTATTATTTACTAGCTGCATGATCTCGGACAAATTATTCTCAAATGTTCCGGTTTTATTTTCCCATAAAATAAGAAACAGAAAAGTATCTGCTTTGTAGGTTGTTATGGGAATTAAGTAAACTGGTATTAGTAAAGTGTTTAGGAGAGGGTCTGGCATACATAAGTATTATTTGCTTAAAAATGGTCAATACACATTTTCTTCCATTTATCACAAATTATGTAAAGTGGAAAGTTCAATTAATGGAACCATCTTCTTTTAAAAATACACTAATTAATTGGAGATATTTTTTATAGATACTGTTTTTGTAAGTTACCTGTGCCCTATAGACAATCCTAGAATGTAATATTTCTATTATATATCACCTGAGATCAAGTGGAAAAAAATGTTAAAATAATGTAGACTAAAAATGAAGACATTACTTTGCATTATGAAATGAGTGTGCCTCTGTAATATACAAAAATATTAGATTTGTTCTGGATGGCTACATAGGGAAAAGTTTAGTAATCATTGGCATTTAAAATAAGGAGCCAAATTAGAGGTGTGATCTTTCTTTAAACCTGAGTATCCAATGATGCTATGTTTTCCTCGACAAATAGTGAATTTGATTGGATACTTAGGTTTAAAGAACCGTCTCTAGAGGTATGCAAACATGCACTAAATTTTACATAGTTATTATTGTGAAGTCTATGTAAGAAACTATTGGAGATTGGTTCAATAACTGTTTTTAATCTTTTCTATCTTGGAATATTATAATGTAAGTTCATTCTCTCCAAATTTAAATAGGTTATACCTTTGAAGAGAGAAATAAAAAATGAGGGCAAATAACCATGTTTAACAAAGAAGTGAATCTAAAACTAATTCTCAAGGAGTGATATCAAGGCAAGTTCGCATCTGTTTTTTGAACCTTTTGAGAGATCTGAGCTACACTTTAAGGCAAATGAAGCATTTAGACACTTTAGAAGGACAGCTGTGTCAATCAGATGCTCTACTTACCATTGAAGGCTGTTTTCTTACGCTTTGCTGAATTTCTAAACATGTCTCACATTATCCAGCTCTAGTGATTTAAACCTGTTTCTCTGTGACATACAAGTAAGGAAAGTCATTTATTTTTTCTTTAAACAGAGCTGCTCACAGGGTGGGAAAGGCCTCACACTTTTAATTTTCTTTTCTTCGTTTACATGGAGCCATAATCTGCCTGGAGACTTGTAGGCTTCCCATGGGCTGCAGACATAGAAAGATAATAAAAGCAGCTTTATGTTGGACCACTGCACAGTTATTTTAAAGAAAATCCATGAAAATCTCCTCTTCTCTTGTTAATGCATTTTACTTCTCCTATTGAATTGTGTATTATTCAAGATCCAGTGACAATACACAATGTAAAATAAATTTTAACTATAACATAAATATAATACGCTTATCCATAAAGATAATTAGTATTGTCTAAAAAATATTAACAATTTCAGCAAGACACCACCTCCTTCAACAAAATGATAAAATATTTATAACAAAATTATAAAAGTGAAAAACTTGAAAGGACCAACTCAATTTGGTAAGAGGGAAATATGTGCTAATGTTGAGTGTTTACAAATGTGCCAATTAATTTACATATCCATCTTCACAATGACGCTCCACATTTATTATTTATTAAACAAATATTTATTAAGCACCATTTATGTGCTGAGTGTTGGACTCTACCAATAAGTGCAAGAGGCATGATCTCTGCTCCCATGGAGGAGGTTCTAGGCTAATAGTCTCAGTTTTCCCTTGATAAAATATCTAATCTTAACAAATTCAAACTACATCCTCATTTTCAAAATAAGAAAACCAAGGCTCAGAAGGGTGTTGTAATTGTCCCTACTTAACACAGCTATTGAGCAGCAGATACCAGTGATGGGATTTACACTCCTTCTCAGGGGAACTTCAGAGTTGAGCTCCTTCCATCTTTCCATCAGTTTGGGATTTCTACCTCAGCGTCAATGTTTTCCTTTATAATGTCTTCCTTTTTAACTCCGGATTTAAAAGAGAATATGATTCTTTTGAAATTTCAGGAGAAAAAGTGCCTACAACTTTGATTTTTTATGAAGATTTTGCCCTGAAAAATAGGAAACTACTAGTCAAGCCAATTTTAGATAAATTAATAATTAAAAATGAGGAAAAGAAGTTAAGCTTGGTACGCACCGACCTACACTGAAAAATCATAACATAGACATGTAAACTACGGCCACTGTAGAATAAAACAGACTTATGTGAAGTCAAAAAAGTGACCAATACCTCTATTTAGTGAAAAAATTCTGATCCCTTAGAGAGAGGGATTTGCTACTCTAGCTTATAAATTCTAAATTGTGCTCACATTCAACAAGTGAGTTCTGAAATATAATGTAATTCTATCTGTTCATGGATTTGCAAAGTTCAACAGTAAGTCAGCCAAAAAAAAGTCTAAAAACTCTATCATGAAGAAGATTATATGTGTGTGTATGAATGGATGCACTAAAGAAATTTGAAGTTATTTTTATTTCTGTTTTGTTAACAAAAAAATTTCTTTACTACATTCAGTTGAGTCGTGTCCTTTTTTTAAAGAGTGGCAGAACAGGTCACCCACAAATATGCTAATTAGGCCTAATAATTATTTTAAGCTGAAGGCTATTGAGAAGAAGCAGATACAAGAAAAGCTCCCCACCTTCCTCCTATTTGCCTAAAAGCAGGACATAAATTTTCAAAGATGTCTCTCCTCCCTTCTCCACCAGGAAGAACAAAAGTTAATCACCAGAGGAAACCTGAAATCCCTATCAGCCTGAAGGGGCACCAGCAAAACCTACATAGGAAATGTTACTAACTTGTCTTTATCTACAATTAGTTTCCCATATATTTGCCTTCCCACCATTTGCTGCCCCTAGAAACTCGAGGGCCTTTTCCTTTGTCTTGTGACTTCTCTAAAAATGTGTTGTCCCTACACTAAGACACCGTATAAACTCAAGTTTCAACCAAACCTTTGACTTACTCATTTTCCCATGGGCATCTCTCATGTGTTCATGAAGTATACATGCAAATAAACTGTGTTTGTCTTGTTAATCTGTCTTTTGTTATGGGGTCTCAAATGAGAACTTAGAAAAGTAGAAGAAAAATTATTTTTCTTCTCCTACACTTATTTATATTTAACTGACAACTCTTCTCAATGAGTCTTCAGTGCTGTGTCAATATGACTACCGCTATTTCTCCAAAATCTGCCATGACCTCTATGGTGCCTTCCAACTCCAGATACTGGTTCAGCACAGACATTTTCAATATAACCTGAAAAATAAGAAATAGCCTCATGAGTGCATGCTCACATTGATAATACCTCTGAGATTCTAAAAGATGAAGTGAAATATTTGTTAGCATCTGGTATAGTTTTCTCTCTTAGTGGATATTTCCATATTTTAGCTTATTCACCCTTTACTGACTCATGCATGCATAGAAACATTTGTTCAACATGTTAATGAGCCCTCCTATCTGCTAAGCACTATTCTTTTGTTATAGGCAGGAAATAACAACAGCTAACATTTACCCCATGCTTATAATGGTTCAAGAATTATACATTTAAAATTCATTTCCAAGCCCTGAAGGATTCCACTGTTTACAAAAGGAACAGACAAGCCATTGTGATTCAACATGGCATGTTAAAATAGGTATCTTTGGAAGGAAAGGGTTTGGAACAAAGAAATAAGTGATTAGCTCTCTTTTGGAGGCGATTTAGTGAAGGTTACATGAACTGTGTGTGTATTTGTTTGTTTGTTGTCTTACAAGGAAAACGAAAACATTCTCAGACTTCAAGCAGAAAAATAACATAACGTGTTTGAAAAGCATTGTGTAGCTCAGTATATTTGTTGCAGAGAATGTGGTGAGGTCATAGAAGGAAGAGAAGCTTTGTAGCTCTACCTAAGTCGTTCAGTTTTTTTCCAAAACTGGTATAGCAAAGATTAGCCATTGGATGATCCTGCAGGAATAGGATATATTCAAACTGGTATTTTAGAAAGAGCATCCTGCTAGTAATATGGTAAATTTAGGTGAAAGCCAGTGCATGAAATCAAATGTCAAGTGTTTAACCAGACGTGAACTGAAAATCGTGTGAACAAAGGAGGTAGTAATAACGGGTGAGAGAAGTAGTGTAAATTTTAAAGGGATAATGAGTTATATCTGAAGGAATTAGCGATTGTTTGGAAATGGGAATGGACAAGAGTTGAATGTCTACTATGTGCCATGCACTGTTCTTAGCAGGAAAGGGAAAACAGATGAACAAAGAAGCAAGAGTACAAAAATAAAACAAAGAGGAATATGGTAGACAAACAATATCAATAATTTTACTGAATGTAAATATGCTGAACATTCCAATTAAAAGACAATTTATCAGACAGAGTAAAAACAAAACATAGGCTGTATGTCTGAGACTCATTTTAAATCCAAAGACTGCCAGAAACCGGGATATTTGGATTTCATAGGTGGAAGAGATTGAGATGAAGCCGAGTTCCACAGTAAAAGTACTTAAATGGAGAATGATCAGTATGTGAAGGATATATTTTTTTGAAATGTATACTTGTAACTTTCTTTTAATTATGTCCTTCTATATGACTTCTTATTCAACTGCAGGCCTTGGTTGCTTTGAGAATGATTAGTAATCTAACAATAAAGGAAGAGAAGAAAGAACGGTTGTTGCTTTTCAAATATAAGATTAGGTACACTATACGCAACTAATGAATCATCGAACTTTACATAAAAAACCAGGGATGTACTGTATGGTGAATAACATAATATAATAAAAATATTATTATGAAAAAAAAAAAAAGATCAGGTACAAAGTTGAAATCCATATACCTCAGTCAGAGACAAGCAGAAGCCAGAAGGACGGCAACGACAAAGGATCAAACCAGACTATGGTTGGCATCTTTCAATGAGGTTTCCGTTCCCCTCCCTGCATATCTTTATCGAGACCTTATGGAATTAATTACATTAGAAATTTTGAAGTTCCTCACCACAGCCTGATTGACACTCTTGAAGTATTTGTTCACTAGCCAAAGTAATGTATCATTAAATTGTTACTATGAATTGAAAATTAATTTCCAAAATATGAATTATAGCGTTATGTCATCAAAATAAAAATAAATTTTGTAACAGCAGAATTCTAATTAAAAAGGGGCACATTCTTTCTTGGCCATGGTAAATGAGTTCTTACAAAGTCTCTAGGCCTAAACATTCTCATTTATAATTAAGAGAATCAGATAAGAAATCCAAGGAAAGACTTTAAATGAGCTGATTGCTTATAATAAAAATTAAATGATCTAAAATACCCATGCAAATATAGTCAACTGATCTTAGACAAAGGAACAAAGGAAATACAACGAAGAAAAGATAGTCTTTCAACAAATGGTGCTGGAACATTGGATTTTACCTGCAAAAAAACCTAAATCTAGACACACTTTTTATACCTTTCACAAAAATTAACTCAAAATGAATCATAGATAAACCTAATTGTAGAAACACAAAACTTGAAAACTCCTTGAAGATAACATAGAAAATCTAGATGATCTTGGATTTGGCAATGACTTTTCAGATAAAACACCAAGTCAGGATCCATGAAAGAAATAATTAATAAGATGGACTTCACTAAAATTAAAAACTTCTGCTCTGCAAAACACATTGTCAATGGAATGAAAAGACAAGTCACAGACTGGGATAAAATATTTGCAAAAGACATATCTGATTAATGACTGTTATCCAAAATATATAAAGAACACTTAAAACTCAATAATAAAACAAACAACTCAGTTAAAAAATAGACCATAGATCAGAAGCGACAGCTCACCAAATAAGATATAGAGATGGTAAATAAGCTTATGAAAAGGTGCTCCATATTGTATATCATCAGAGAAATGCAAATTAAAACAGCAGTGAGATACATATTAGGATGGCCCAAACTCAAAAAACTGACCTCATCAAATACTGGCAAGGATTTGAAAAAACAGGAACTCAAATTCATTACTGATTGGAATGCAAAATGATACAGCCACTTTGAAAGATAATTTGGTAGGTTCTTATAAACGTAAACATATTCTTAACGTATGATGCCACAATCTCACTCCTTTAAAACCAAAGGAGTTGAAAACTTAGGTCCACACAACAACCTGCAAACAAATGTTGATAGCAGCTTTATTCATTATTGCCAAAACATAGAAGCAACCAAGATGTCCTTCAGCAGTTGAAGAGATAAACTGTGGTACACCAAACTATGGAATATTCTTCAGTATGAAAAAGTAATGAGGTATTATGCCATGAAAGATATAGAGGACACTTTTTTTTTTCCTCCAAATTTTTATTTAAATTCCAGTTAGTTAACATAGAGTACAATATTCGTATCAGGTGTAGAACCCCGTGATTCATCACTTAAATAACAACCCACAGCACTCATCACAAGTTGCCCTCCTCAATACCCATCACCCATTTAACTCATTCCCCACCCCCACCTCCTGTCCATCAACAGTTTGGTCTCTACAGTCTGTTTCTTGATTTGCCTCTTTTTTCCCCACATGTTCATTTGTTTTGTTTCTTAAATTCCACATATAAGTGAAATCATATAGTATTTGCCCTTTTCTGACTTATTTCACTTAGAGTAATACCCTCTAGCTCCATTCACATTATTACAAATGGCAAGAGTTCATTTCTTTTTTATGGCTGAGTAATATTCCAATGTATGTATATATACCACTTCTTTATCCATTCATCAGTTGATAGGCATTTGGGCTCTTTCCATAGTTTGGTTATTGTTGATAATGCTGCCATAAACATTGGGGTGCATGTATCTCTTCAAATCAGTATTTTTGTATCCTTTGGGTAAATACATAATAGTACAAATGTTGGATTGTAGAGTAGTTCTATTTTTAACTTTTTGAGGAAACTCTCTACTGTTTTCCAGAATGGCTGCACCAGTTTGCATTCCCACCAACAGTGCCACAGGGTTCACCTTTCTCCGCATGCTCACCAACACCTGCGTTTCCTGTATTATTAATTTTAGCCATTCTGATAGGTGTGAGGAGATAGTTCATTGTGGTTTTGATTTGTATTTCCATGATGAAATGATTGATGAACATCTTTTCATGTGTCCATTATAGTCATCTCTGTCTTCTTTGGAAAAATGTCTATTCAAAGACATGGAGGAAATGTAAATCCTAGTAATGCATATAACTTAAGCTTAGTAATATATATTACTAAGTGAAAGAAGCCTATCTGAAAAGGTTACATACTACATAATTCCAACTCAAAGATATTCTGGAAAAGGCAAAACTATGGAGACAGTAAAAGACCAATAGTTGCCAGGAGTCAAGGAGGAAAAGTGATGAATGGTCAGAATACAGGAGTTTTTTAAGGCAGTGAAACTATTCTACATGATACTACAATGGTGGATATACGCCATCATAGTTTGTCAAAATCCATAGAATGTGCAACAGCAAAGAGTAAACCCTAGTGTACACTGTGTTCTTTGGGTGATAACGATGAGCCTAGTGTACACTGTGTTCTTTGGGTGATAACACAGTACACTGTGTTCTTTGGGTGATAACGATAATGTACCACTGTGGTACAGGATGTGAATAAGGAGGGAGGCTCTGCACGTGTAGGGGCGGGCAGTATTTGGGAAATCTCTGTAACTTTCAGCTCAGTTTTGGTGTGAATATAAAATTGTTCCAAAAAAAGTCTATTAAAAATAGAAAATGGTATAAATATTCTTATAAAATGGATTTGCCAGAGTGTAATTGCTTCTATTCTTTAATTTTAGAGCCTGGCATTATTTACAAATTTTGCTGTCTTTGACTATGATTTGTCTCACTCAAATTCAGCTAGCAAACCAGCAGCTTCAACTTCTTATCATCATACACAGTACAATGATATATGCTCAATTAAATGTAATTAAAACTGAGGAAGAACTTTTTATTATAGAATATTTTAAATTTTATTTATTAGTTTTATTTTGAAAAACAACTTAAAACAGAAGAGGTTTTCAAGTAAATAAAATTGGAACTTATCTAAAGAGTGTTAGAAAATGTTTTTTGTTTTGTTTTGTCTGGTTCATTCACATGATACCCCCTCTTTATACTGGGTTATTTTTTTTATGCTATGAGAAAGTATTGTTTTTTTTAAAAAACACCTTATTTTCCTTATTGCCTTATATTTTCACTTCCGTTTAATCACCAAATAATCCTGCTGTGCCTATAGTATACATTTTTCTTCTTCATTTTCAGGTTAGGAAAGAGAAGCTCAGAGACTGTCAATGATTTTCTCAAAGCCACATAATGACTACACAGAATACAAATCCAGATTTCTACTTTTACACAATCTGACTTTGTCTCTGCTGAGTTCCTTCTGCTTCAGGGCTACACTTAGGAGCGTGAGTAGACTTTCTTGTTAGGATTCCTGCCTGTATGTTAAATGTCATATCACCATTTCTTCTTCATTTGTAATTCCTTAATGGAAAAAGAGAGGTTGGCAGTAGGGAAAGAGAATAAAATTACTTGCAACTGAAAGGCAATAGAGGAAAGCCTTTTACTTTTTATTGTTCCAGGAAAAAAGAAGGAAGTAGATTTGACAATCCAAACAGTATGTGCACATTCCCACAAAATTCTCATCTTCTTAGAAGTTCAACCCCTCACCCTCATCATGTATTATGTTCTATTATATTCTAGAACAAGAGATTCCAATGTTTTATGATTTTGTAACCATTTCAATTAAAAATTTTTGTACACACCTCAAATACATGTGTACTTATCTATTTATAAATATTATACATAGCCTATTAAAATAAATGTTATATATTATAAAACAAAATACCTATCTTAAAAGCTAATTTTAAGTTATAGACAAATATAAAAATCTGATGCTCAGTAATTCTTGAACAATAAGTGAAGGGTGAATACAGATACACATTTATAAACGCATCCATATGTTGCTCACTACTCAGTTGTAAACCGATAGTCTAGGAAAGTGAAACAAGGTGGTGACAAACCTAGAGACATGTTAACTATTTAACAAAAATAAACAACAGACTTGTTCATTATTTACACTTTAGAAAGCAACTGAATTCTAGGGGAAATTAACCAAATCTTTTCTTCAAAAGCTTACACCTAAGGGTATTAAGTCAAGTACATAAGTATCTATTACAGGAACATACGATAAGAGCATACGAAAGAATCAAATATCCTGCTGTGGAGGTAGAAAGGAATCCCAGGCTGGGAGGGCATTCTCATTCTCTCCTTCTGCCATCCCAGGTGGTGATAAGGAAACTGCTCTTTTCTTGAGGGTGAAAATGCGAACTACATCAAAGACACACAAGGCTCCTTTAGAAGAAAAGGCTGTGCTGGCAGCAATCATGACCATTTCAAAATTAGAAAGGGAGCAGGAGGATGGGATAACTTGCAGAGGAGAATATTTCTCTACACTGCCTTCTCCAAGTGTGCACTAGGGGTGAGGGAAGGAACGTGGTTAAATGCAAGTAAAGCATGCGACATCACCGCTTTTCCCCTTCATATGCCGCACCTCCCCGTTAAAGTACCCCACATGCACCTAACCCATGCTTTTGAGGGCACCTAGGGGTTTCAAAAACTCACGTATTTCTGACTTAAAAGATGGATTTCCATTTTTAAGTATGAACACTGACATTAAAATTTTTGTGCATCTTAAAAATGAGTGTTATATTCCCTGACACAGAGATTTTGACATTCCGGCCGGGTCTGTGGTAAAAGCTGTGAATTGCCAGATGGATGAATGGATGGATGGATATCTTGACTGACGGATAATCTTTATGATCTAGATAAAATTTAACATTGAGAAAGAGAACAAGGTGCTTCTAGTTTCCCATTGATCTGAAAAAACTATTAGAGAAATCAAATCGTGAAATATTTGTAAAGATCAGAAAAGGTCTGAAAAAGTCAGAATGCTGCTCTTGGGACCTTTCAACTACCTAAATATTGACTGTGTAACAGCTATGCAGAAAATGTAGCAGTATGTTTTTATGAGAAAATTCCATTTGTTCATAATTCAATTTGATGAACAGCTAATCTGGCAGAAGAGAAAGAACCAGTTCGTTATATATTGTAAGGCTCACAGCCAGGAATTATTGATAAATAAATATGAAACCAGGAACTTCGATTGCGTGATAATAACCATGATACAGTTTTCAAATAAAGAAAAAAAAATCCGTTACAAACCTGCCGATTACAAGCGCTGTTTCATGTTCTCCAGTTCTTAGACTAAATGTGCTGCCCAGGAAAGACTACACCCAATTAAGCTCCTCAGTCAATTGTCTCTTTTTCCTAGTTTTGGGTGACGTACAATGTGGAGTGAGTTAGAAAAGAAGAGACAAAGAGAGATTTCAAGTCAAGATCTTTAGGAATGAAGTCAGTAGAATATAAAATAGAGGCAGTCTTAGTAATAATTTTCCTTGGGCAGAGGTTTCTTTCTCTTGGAGCTCTCAAGTATCTTTTCTATGTTCTTCTTTCCGTCTTCTCTCCAGATGCAAGCCTGATACTCCTGGCTTTTCACATTTAGAAACTTATTAGAAAAGATACCAATGGATTGATTTATTTTGTACAAAACTGACTTGTTGTAAAATACCCCCCTGCAAGGACATTTATATTCAATTTTATCAACAAAGCACTAAGCCAAAGAAAGAAAAATGTAGAAATAGACATTACAAATTAGAACCAGAGAGAGGAATTTAGAATAATAGCAACAAATGAAAGAAAGGATATATTGAATTGGAGCAGAGCCTGATTCAGGGCTGACTTGCTAAGCAGGTGTCCGGGGCACCAACAAACAAAGAGGGTTTACTACATTGCAGGAAGTCATAAGCAACCTTTCTTCTGATAAGAATGATGTAAATTAAAGCTATGCTGAGATGCCATTATTCACTTACCAGATTTGTTAATATTCCTAAATTTGGTAATATACTTTTGGCAAGGCAGTGAGGGAATCAGAGACCTCAATACATTGCCGGTGGGAGTGTAAATTTATTAATCTCTGTAATCAGAAATGTAGCAATATCTATTAAAATTTCCAACATACGTACTTTTGACCAGGCAATTCTGTTTCTGGGAATTTAGTCTACATATGTGGTTGCACACATGCGAAATGACATAAATACAAATTTCTTTGTTGCAGAATTGTTTGTAATAGCTGAAGAATCAAACCACCCAAAATACCATCAAAAGCAAAGGTTTAAGTGAATTATGATACATCCATCTAATGGATGATGTGTGGATAAAAAACAACAAGTTAGCTATCTATACACTGATATGAGACATCCTCCAAGATATATTTTAAATGAAAAATCATGTGCAGAACCATGTGGGTAATTTACCACCTTTTGCATAGACTGAGAGAAAATCAGGATCTGGATCTATGTTTCTTTGGCTATAAAGAAACCGAAAAGATACATAAGAATACAAAAGAAAAGATACATAAGAATACATAAGGAAAGATACATAAGAATCTCTAACAGTGATTTCCATGGTGAGAGGGGAGGGATAGACAGAGGAGCAAGCAGGAAGGGAGGGAGACTTTTCAGTGTGCACCATTTTATACTTACATATGTGTATTACCTGTTGGAAAACTAAATAAATAAAGCTTTTATCAAATATTACTGGAATAAAATTGGAAATGTAAAATCATTTAACTTTTGCATCTGCACAAAATATAAATTGATACAACTCCCACTGACTAAACAGTACAGTTCAGTTAAAAAAAAAAAAAAGTCCAAAGAACAAGATACATTGTATTAGTCAGGGCCCAGCCACAATAGGGTAGGTTATGTTGCAGTAATTAACAACCACAAAACCTTAGTATTTTACAAAACATGTTTGTACTGAGAGTCCCCTTCAGTTCTTCCTCATATTGTCTGCATCTCAGCTCAATGTTGAAACTGCTCCCATCTAGGAGTCTCACGCCAGAAGCAAAGGAGTAAGATGGTGAACTAGAAGCTCCTTACGCTTTCTTAAAAGTGATACACATTACTTATTATTTAGCAATATTTGTTGGCCAATGCAAGTCATATGGCCTCTCTTAAATTCAACAGGACGGGAACTATCATTTTCCCTTGAGTGAGGGGTGCATCTCAAGTCACATAATCAAGCTAAAATTAATGGCATAAGGAACTATAAATCCCCACACAGGAAGTATTTTGAAAAGTAATAGTAATTACTATATGTCCTTTGCTTTTAGAAGATCTTCATTTTCTTTTTGTCCCCATTCAATGCATACTGAACCAATCCTAACACTATTGTTAATTCTAATCGTGTATAATAAATGTAAACTTTAAGAAATCTGCCTAAAGTTCCTACATATCTCATTGCTCTCTAGGCAGAACAGACCTTGGAATTGTTAAAATTGTCAGGAAAGGATTTACTTTGTTGCTAAGTGAATTGGTCCTGCTTTTAAAGCTAGTGTCCAATGTTTTCTTTCTTTTTTTTTTTTTTAAGATTTTTATTTATTTATTTCACAGAGACAGCCAGCAAGAGAGGGAACACAAGCAGGGGGAGTGGGAGAGGAAGAAGCAGGCTCCCAGTGGAGGAGCCTGACGTGGGGCTCGATCCCAGAATGCTGGGATCACACCCTGAGCCAAAGGCAGACGCTTAACGACTGTGCCACCCAGGCGCCCCTGTCCAATGTTTTCTAATAGGTCACATCACATAGTTAAGTCCTCCAAAGTACAGGAGCCATCAGTAGGGATTTATGCCATCGGAGAAAGTGAGAGCTATATGAAAAATTATTTTTCATTGTGGATGAGCAGAGATTTCTTTAACCGACTGAAAGAATAAAAGAAACTTGCATTTTATTAATCATTCCAAATATGCAAGCTTTTTCTCATCCTGAAATAGCTGACTGAATATTATCTACAGAATATACTTCAATTAAAATTTTAAACTCCATTACTTAATTCTCTTTAGTCCCTCTTCAGTTATTATCAGCCACTCTATACCTTATTTAGATAAGTAGCATTTAATATCTGGTGTAAAAATTGAATATCATTGAATTCTGGATCTTCCTACAAAATTATATTATCTCTGAATCTGTTAATGAGGTAGCATCTATGTGGATTTTATTATCAACTAAAAGCAGAAACCATTTTGACTCAGATAAAATCTTGGGACCAAAAAAAAAAAAAAAAATCCAAAACAAAAAAGAATATTTCTCATTTAAAATCATCATCTAGGAAGGGCTACTTGATCATGATTTGAAAGTGGCCCAAAGACTTGAATTTCATTTTAATGCTCCTTCTTAAGTTGTCATACTGCTGTTATTGAAAGCAAGAAGTGAATGAAATTACATGACTGAAGGAGAATAAAGGAGGGGAAAATGGTATGAGCTTAGGCTTAGAGGAGAGATCTAAGAAGGGATATTGAATAATGAGAAAGGCAGTCTGGCTGAAATAGAGGGATTATGATAGTAAGTATCGAGAGGCAGTTTTGGAAAAGTAAATTAGGGTAAATTGTAGAGGACCTAGAAATCCAGCTATGGATCCTGATGGAAATGAGCAGATAAGGGGCCCCTGGGTGGCTCGGTGGTTAAGTGTCTGACTTCAGCTCAGGGCGTGATCCCAGAGTCCTGGGATGGAGCCCTGCATCGGGCTCCCTGCCCCGATGGGAGCCTGCTTCTTCCTCTCCCACCCCTCCTGCTTGCGTTCCCTCTCTCGCTGGCTGTCTCTCTCTCCGTCAAATAAATAAAATCTTAAAAAAGAAAAAAGAAATGAGCAGATAAGACAGGTTTTCAAATCAGAGGCTGGGAGAAAGAATGGAACAACACAGATTGGAAGGGCATGATTGGAAGCAGAGAAACCATTGTCTCCATGTGCAATACTCAGGGATGATAAGGAATCTGAGTTAGACAATATCATTATGAGGAGATATGAGAGAAGGATCAGAAGTAATGAAAACTACAAACTAACAGAATTTGCATAAATTAATATGAAATAAAAAGGAGAAAGGAATCTGACTGTGAAGCTGGAGAAGTTGAAATTTGGGTAGCTAGGAGAAACAGAATCCATAGGGAGGAGAAGTTGAAGATAAGGCTTGAAGTAGAAAAGGTGTGTGTAGGTATATGTTTATGTGTAGGGAGAGACTTAGAAAGTTACTTTTACTAGTATTGAAATTAAATATGAGATTATGCAAGTTAAAATGTCAACTAGATATTTCAAATGCGAAATTCAAATTTGAGAAAGAAGACCAAAGAAAAATTTCACCTCCTTCCTTTCTTCCTTCTCTCTTTCCTTTCCTTTTCCCCTCCGTCCTCCCTTCCTCCCTTCCTCCCTCTCCTCCTTCCTTCCTTTCTCCCTTCCTTTCCATCCCCTCCGCCCTCTCTTCTCTCCTTTTTTTTCTCCTCCTCATCATTTAGGCTGTTCTGTGTACACTTGAAAATAGTGTCATACTGCTTTTATTTTTTTTTAAGATTTTTTAAAAAATTTATTTATTGGACAGAGAGAGACACAGCGAGAGAGGGAACACCAGCAGGGGAAGTGGGAGAGGGAGAAGTAGGCTTCCCGCTGAGCAGGGAGCTCCATGTGGGCTCTATCCCAGGACTCTGGGATCATGACCTGAGCGGAAGGCAGATGCTTAAGGACTGAGCCACCCAGGCGCCCCTGTCATACTGCTCTTGTTGGATGGAGTACTCTATACATGTAAATTAGGTTGACTGCGTCGATAGTGGTGTTCATGCCCTTTATTTCTCTTGAATTGTGTGTGTGGTTGTGTGCATGCAAAAAAAAATGGTTATAAGGATATTAAGTACAAAAATGGTTAGATTTATAATACCTTGATTAATTCCTTCTTTGTTAATATGAAATGACCTTGTTTTTTCTGTTATATTCTTTGTCCTGAAATCTACTTTGTCTGATATTAATGTAACCACTTCTGCTTTTTCAAAAATTAGTGTTAGCATGATTTGTCTTTTTCCATCTCTTCCCTTTTAATCAATTCGTATCTTTATTTTTGACACGAATTTTTTTAAGGCAGCATATGGCTGAGTCTTGCCTTTATTTTTAATATTTATTTATTTATTTATTTATTTATTTATTTATTTATTTGAGAAGGGTGGGGGAGAAACAGAGGAAGAGAGAGAATCCTGGAGCCCACACCCCACCAAGTGTGGGGCCAGACAGGGACTTTATCTCAGGACCCTGAGATCATGACCTGAGCCAAAACCAAGAGTCTGCTGCTTAACTGACTGAGCCACCCAGGTGCCCAATTCTTGCCTTTTCGAATTCAGTCTGACAATCTCTGTCTGTTAATTGGTGTGTTTAGTTTACTTACTTTTAATATGATTATTGATATTTTGATATTATCAGGTTTAAATTGACCACTTCAGTATTTGTTTTCTATTTGTCTTATCTGTTCATTTTTCTTTTTCTTCTTTTTCATCCTTCTTTTAGATTATATGTCTATGATTCTATTTTATCTCTTATAGACTTATTAGCTACAACCCTGTTTGTTGTTGATAATTTAGTAGTTACTTAAGGGTTTAAAGTATACACTTTTAACTTAAAATCTATTTTCCTTGTGTACCATATCACTTCAATTAACTTCTACAAATTTCTGATAGTATACTTTCCTTTCTCTCACTCTAGTGATTATATTTTTGTGTATATTCTGAACCTCAGATTCTATTGTTATTACCTGTTGTTAAATAGTTAATCCTTTAAAGAGCTTTTTGGAAGGAAAAAAATATATATATGTTTTCTCACCTACTTAACATTTCAAGTGCTCTTCATTGCCTTGTGTAGTTCCAGATTTCTATCTGCTACCCTATTTCTTCTGCATTAAGTACTTATTTTAAGATTTCTTGAGGAGCACCTGGGTGGCTCAGTCAGTTAAGCCTTTGACTCTTGATTTTGGCTCAGGTCATGATCTCAGGGTTGTGAAATCAAACCCTGTGTCTGGCTCTGAGCTCAGCAGGGAGTCTGCTTGAGATTCTCTCCCTCCCTCCCCCTCTACCCCTCCCTCCAACATGCTCATACACCCTCTCTCTCTAAAATGAATTTAAAAATCTCTTTAAAAAAAAAGATTTCTTATAGGGTCCTCTGCTGGAGATGAATTATTTCAATTCTTGTATGTCTGAAAAAGTCTTGATTTCACCTTCATTTTTAAAGAATATTTTCTCTGGGGCGCAGGGGTGGCTCAGTTGTTGAGCGTCTGCCTTTGGCTCAGGGCGTGATCCCGGTGTTATGGGATCCAGACCCACCTCGAGCTCCTCCGCTGGGAGACTGCTTCTTCCTCTCCCACTCCCCTGCTTGTGTTCCCTCTCTCGCTGACTGTCTCTCTGTCAAATGAATAAATAAAATCTTTAAAAAAAAATGAAGAATATTTTCTCTGGATGTAGAATTATCATTTGACTCCTTTTGTTCGTATTTAATACTTTAAGGATATTTTTCTTTCTTCTGGCTTACATTGTTTATCATGAGAAATCTTTTGTCATGGTTGTTTTCCTATGTGTAATATTTTTTTTTCTTGTTCTTAAGATTTTTTTCTTTGTGATTGGTTTTAAGCGATTTGATTAGAATCTGCCTTGATGTATTTCCATTGTTTTCTTTTCATGTCTCTTGTATTTGGAGCCTGTTGACTCTCTTTGATAAAATTTGAGGTTATTATTTCAACAAAAATTTATATAATTTTCGTTCCCTCTTTTGGAGACTCAAATTCCCTGTAGATTAGGCTACACAGAGTTGTCTCACAGCTTCCTGATTCTCTGTTCATTGTTTTATGTCCCCCCCCCCCCGTATTTCAATTTTGGTAGTTCCTATTGCTATGATGTCAAGTTAAGTAACTTAATTTTTGCACTGTCTTGTCCTTTTATCCTATCCAGTGCATTTTTTATATCAGTATTATATAGCTTCCATCTCTAGCAATGTGATTTGGCTCTTTTTAAAAAATATCTTCCATGTCTTTCCTTAGGATATGTAATCATTCTTCTGGCTTTTTTAATGTGTGGAGTACAGTTATAATAACTGTGTTATGATGCATTCCTGATAATTCTGGCATTTCTTTCAGTTCTGAGTTGATTTGGATTGACCAGTTATTCTCATCATGAGTCATCTTTTCCTGCTTCTTTCCATGCTTGGTAATTTTTTTTAGATGCACGACATTGTTAATTTTGCTTTGTTGAGGGCAATATTGCCAGGATGCGAAGTATTTTTGTAGTCATACACATTTTCTCAAGCATTTTTCTTGGACTTAAGTTGTTTGTAAATAATTTAAGTCTTTTTGGTCTTCTTTCATTTATTTACTTATTTTTTAGGTGGGACAAGAGCAGTAATTAATCTAGCCCCCCCCCCCCCCCCCCCCGCCGCCCTTGACTGACAAAAGCTCTTTCTGGGTATATGACCAGTTCTGCATGAAGTAGGAGGCTTCCCAGGCTAACTGGATAGCAGGCAATATTCCTGTACCATCTGAGCTTTCGGGACTGTCTTCTTATCCGTTGGGTGGTTCTTTACATGGCCTCTCATAGCTTCTCACACGCGTGCTGAACAGTGCTCTGCATAATACTGCAAAAAGACTTGCTTCAGGTTTTCAGAGTTCTTTCTCTGTCCAGCTCGAAACTTCCAGGTATTCTTCCCTGCTGACTATAGCTTCCCTTGTCTTCTTGAACTATCAGTTCTGTCTCTTCACCTCAGGGCATCCACCAGTCTCTCCTTGGTTTTCCCCTTCCTGCACAGCCTAGAAACGTTCCCAGAGAAATATACCTAGGAATTGCTGAGCTTTTTTCATTTGTTTCCTATGAGAGTGAGATGTCTTGATTGCCTAATGCCCAGGGTCCTGAATACAGTTGCTCTATACAAGCCGTCTTGTTAGTTGTTTTCTTCAGGTAGATTGGTAAAAACCTTATTTGATAAATCTAGTTTATCTAGAAGTAGAAGTCTCTTGGTTTTAAGTAATATAAACTCACAGAAGGTAACAATTAAAAACTGAATGCATAAGAACACAGCACAGACCTTGAAACTAGGCTTCTTGATTTTAAATCCGAGCTCCCCCAGTGTAACAATTTGCCTCAGGTGCAAAATAAGGGTGATAAAAGTAACCACTTCACTAATTTAATATGAGGACTAAATCAGTTAGTATATATGCAGGGCTTAGAACACTGCCTGTCTCGTGGCAACCCTCAATAAGTACTAGTTATTATCGTGTTAGTTGTAGCAGTAAAGGAGCTCTTTTTATTAGTATTACTACAAGGGGAGTGTACAATAAGGCTCTTCAAGGAACTGGGGAGAGGAAATGGGTATGTATCAGTCACCAAGGTTCCTGGGTTTTTTTTTCTCTCCAACAATGATGTACCTCATCTATGTTTTTCTCAGTTTTTTCTTCATCCTGATCGTTCCCTCTATAAAACAACTTTCTCTGCTTCTCCTGGTGATTCTGGCTAAACACTTCTGACCTGGATTGCTGAGTTTCTATGTATTCATGCCAAGAACTTAACTAGTGTTATTGACTCTATTGGAAAAATATACATGACTGACTAGGTAGGAAGAGAACTTCAGAAAATGTATATTTGGGTTTCAGAGGTGTTTACTGTAGGGACAAGATTCCATTAAGGATCAAAGAACCCACATTAGGGTCACACATCTGAGTTTGTGTGTAGGGGGCTGCAATACTCCTCTTCAGAGATCCTGGTTTCCTTCAGAGATACTGAGATCTCAAAGAGATATGATTTAAGGGCAGTGAAAGATTGAGGCTTTACAGGTGAATTGGGAATAATCTGGAAGCAAATTCCCTGGAGGTGGGAAACTGTGCTTTCTATCTAGTTAACAAATGCCTCCTTCCTTTTTGTTATTCAGAAACTCTCACTTCAAATGAGTAAGTGTCACTGCAGTAATGCTCTCTTTCTAACTGTCTAATTTTTCAGAAAGATGAATGAAATAATTTCATGAGTAATAATTAACAAGTGGCAGAAGTTAGCTATGATTTTTTTAATTATGAAGAGATAAAATTTTCTTCCATTATTTGTTTAAAAAAAATTGTTGATTGCTCTTTTCAAAGAGAAATGAGCTGTCTTCAGTTAATGTTAAAAAAATGATTTCAATGAGAGCCAAGGGATGTTAATATTAGTTCTCTCAGTGTTGTTTGTATTGAAGTCTACATTTAAAAAAAGCTTTTCTGGACAATTTACTTAAAGTACATTACAGTATTATTATAATCTTTCTGTAAGGCAAAAAGAATCTTCTAACAGATCAACTCAAATATTTCTTTTTTGGTAGAATTACTTATGGGAAAGAGCGGTCAGAAATTGAACTGTTAGAATAGATAGACAAAGAAAGAAATGTCTGGTTAAAAGTTACAAAGCTCCTGACTGACAGTCGTCTTGGTGGATGGGTTACTGCTTTCTCAGAACAAGATTTAGTCCCATTGTAGTTTTATCATTTTATCAAGACTACGATTTTCTTCCCATAAAAACTTTTGCATTTTTCTCACCCAAGTAACTCATTTTCCAAACCAAATTTTAATGTTTTTTTTTTTCTTCTACAGATCCTACAGAAAGACATTACAGTTCCCCGAGATCTAGCCTCTTGTCCAATAAACGCTGGTAGATTTTTGTTATGTGTAAATGACAAATATGATGTATTATGTAACATGGAAACTGAATCTAGTTTCCAATGCGAGAGAGGAAATTATTAAACAAACTGAGGGTGAATCCTTTTGTGAAAGCAAAATTCTTAGGTCATGTAAATAAACATTTTGGTAGGCCAGACAGGGTAGCATACTGGGATGGTTTATAGGACAAGATATAAAGTATTTAAATAAGTGAAGGTTTTGTTGTCTTTGTTCATTTGTTTATTTTGTTGCTGCTCTTGTTTCAGTGTTTTTTTTTTTTTCAATCTATCACATCATGGGAACCATGGTCAAATCCATCATCTAAGCTTGACTCATAAATTTGTGTTCATTAGGGTTTTATAAAATTGCATATTAAATTATTTAAATAATTGTGTGCCCATATTTTACAAATCAGAGAGACTGATTTCTTACAGATAAATAGTGAAAATAGTATTCTAAGTGAACTTACAGCGTCGGAAAGGAAACAGGAAAGCTATTATGCAAATGATCTCATACAAAGTCTTTCAGAGCTATTCTGGGGGAGGATAAAATGCGCAGTCTGGAGGAAAGGGATGGGCCCAGATGGCTTTGGCTTGTCAAAGTTTAAATCTAATTTTTTGTTAATATTCCTTTTCTGTTAGGTATCATTAATCACCCCTTCAATCATCTGTTTGTTAAATTTGTGTTTTTAGCTTTCTTTGCTATTTCTAAGCAAATAATTCTCTTTCTATGATCATATAAGTTTCACGAAGGCAGATATTTTTCACACTTGTGGTCACTGTCGTATCCCTTAAGTCCAGAGCAATATCTGACTCATAATAGACTTCCAATAAAATATTTGTTACTGAATGTTGAATGACTTCATACTACTTGGAAAGTCATGGAAACAGTCTCTCTGCTACACTTATGGGAAAAGGCAGGGAGAAAAGGAAAGAGAATTTCCAGCAAGTTCATAAATGTCTTGAGTGTGGAAAATCTATATGGTGTCCCTTTGTATATTCATAACATAAAAAACTCCAGATAAAAATATAATAGTTTTGAACATAGAAAATAATCCGTAACTGTCATCGATGGATTTTCTTCCAGTAGTTTGTTTCCAAAGATGAAACACAGAGAATTTTGAATGCTTTCATTTTTTGCATGCTCTAAAAGTCCAATTTAAGAACTAACTTCCTCATACCATTTTTTCTTCACAGGTTTCTAAAAGAGAATAAAACGATCTGGGGACTGGTAGTTTCACAGTGTGGTTTTGAAGATGATTGGTGTGGTGTGGCATTTCACAGCTTTTGTAGGAATAAAAACCACTTTGAGTTTACCCCATTAGGAAATAAAACTTCCCTTCTCTTTTTGCATCGCTCTCAGCACAGTTTTTGAAAAATAAAATGTTTGAGGGGCACCTGGGTGGCTCAGTTGGTTGAGCGTCCAACTCTTGGTTTTGGTTCAGGTCATCATCTCAGGGTTGTGAGAATGAGCTCCGCCTGGGGCTCCATGCTCAGTGGGGAGACTGCTTGAGATTCTCTCTCTCCTTCTCCCTTTACCCCCCCAAACAAATAAATAAATCTTGAAAAGAAAATAAAATACTTGAAAACTATTTATTGACTGAATGAGAGGTAATGGTAATTGTACAGAGAGCCTCACCGTAATAGACTGGAGGAATGGGATGGAGGGATGCATTCCTCACAACTATAGATAATCCAAGTATCACTTTTACTTAACTTGAGGTTATCAGTTTTGGATCCCATTTAAGTATGAATAAACCTAAATTTTTGAGACAGTTTGACATAGTAGAAGCAGATCGGGGATCACTAGCCTTCATTGCCTGATATACAATATCCTGAAAATAATATTTTCCTCCTTTTTTCCTTTTTTTTAAAAATTATTTTCTGGAGGAAGGTTTTATCTGGCCCCTATTACTTCATGTTGGCTGGAAGCAGAAGTTGGAATGCCTTTTTGAAGACTCAGTTATGCACCAGATGGTAGCAACACCTTGCAAAACTCGAGTAATGTCCTCCAACATACCAGCTACCAATATGGTGCCCTTTCTCCTGTAGCCAGTATTCATAGTCAGGAAATCAAAATTTCAAAAGACAAGTGGTTCTTCTCTCTATTATCTACACTGATGCTCTAGTAAACGTTTTACCTCCTTTCTCTGCAACTTTAGGTTCTGCATGTCCCAGGAAGGAGGGCTCCCACTAGATGAAACATCAATGGCTTCATTAAACTGGATTTGAGGCTGCAACTGGGACATTTTGAACTCTTCATGCTAGTGAATAAAGAAGTGAAGAAAGGGATTACTGTACTGGAGATGATGATTGATCTTTAGCGCTATGGGAGGGTTTGTTTCTTCTACAAGATAATGGTAAGAAGAAATATGTCCATAATGCAAAAGAACTCCTGGGGTGTTTCCTAGTACCCCCATGTCCATGATTAAAGTCAAAGGAAAACTGCAATAACCCAATACAAATAGGTCTGTTGATAGTCCATACACTTCAACACTTGAAGAAAGAAGATTTGGATCACTTCTCATGAGATGAGGAGCTACGGCAAGCCAAGGTACCTAGGTAAAGCAGTTATAAATAAATATCAACTGTGACCATGGAATTAGTTGCATGAAGAAGGACTGTAAAAGATATGACTCTTACTTTTTCTAACCTGGATATATTTATGACAATATTAAGCAGTTTTTTCTCTTCCATTCTCTTACCATCTGTCACAAGATGTGGTAATAATAGTTACTCTTAGATCTCAAAATTAAAATTACAAGATATAAAAGGAAGTGTATGTCTCAGCTCGAAGAATGAACATCACCCACAAACGGGTAAATCGACTTTATGTCCTTTAGGGTGAGATAGTGGGCTTATTTTCAGTAATATGAGGGAGAGGTGCCAAAGTTTGCTATCGTCTTTATTTGAATGCTACATAGTGGTAAAGAAGATGCATACGAATTCAGGTTGACCAAGATGGACTATGGTGGATTGTTTTGTGTCAATTTAGCTAAGCTGGAACTCTGCTTCTCAGAATGTCTTTGTTCCCTGTCAGTGTATGCCACAAGCAACATTCGGGACAGGTTAGGAAGGCAGAAGGAGCCAGCAATCATCTTTCTGTTACATGCAAGAGGTCAGGGCAGGCACAAGGAGTTGTTGAAGCTTGCACAATGTGTTCACTACCTGCTGGTTCCCTGTTGGTGTGGGGTAGTAGCCAGGCCTGCAGTGACTTCAGATCATGGCAGATTTTCTTCTTTAGCTTCTTTGACTCCTGGCTTAGGCATGTGTTTAATTAGGTGATGAAGGGTTCCAGCCTTTCCAGTTAAACACTGCCATCTTGGAAGTTGGAGATTTGGAGATAATAAAGCAGGTTGTAATTTGTCTTCAGACGTTCTAGTTTATCTTGTAGTTTCCAGCTCATCTCCACAGGTTCCAATTTGTTCTTGTTTCCTACACTTCACCTCCATCTTCTCTTCCTGACTACCTGCCTTGCTAACTTCGAAATGTAATACCAGATACAGGAGAAAAGCACCATATGAATTTTTTAACCAATTGTGTAAGGCCAAATCCCCATCTTTTTGTTGTAGAGATGTGTATATATGTGCATGTGTGTATGTGCCCTACTAGTGATTTTGTTTCTCTGAATAAACCATTCCTGAAACATGTGGCTGTCTTATTTGAGGTGACTGGAGAAGACTTCTCAGATACTATGAAATCTGAATAAAGTAAGGAAATGAAGAATGGATATAATATACCATTTAATGCAGTTGTATGTGATCTGAGGAATTGCAAGGAAGCCAAAATGGCATAGTATAGTCATCAAGGAACAATAGATGAGGTCAAAATGTGAACAGGGGAAAATTTTTTAATTTACTTGTTGGACATGTTCAGTAGTTTGGCTTTAACTGTAAGTGATACTGGAAGTTATTGAATGATGCTGAGAAAAAGGATGACATTATCAGATACATTTAAAAAGCTCACACAAGGGAGATTTCCACTTCTAGTTAATACAGAAATCCTTGTAGTAGACAAAGATTTCCACCAAGAACAACTAGAAAAATCAGTTTAAAGAAAGCAGCATTTTCCACTAATGGTATTTGTTGATTGTTCAGTTGCATGGGGCAAGAATCTAAGAGCAAAGCAATAAACTGTGGGAAAACAGAGTTTTTGGTGGTCTTATGGTACTGAAGTGACAAAATTTAGAATTTTGGACTTCTTCCCCAAAGAAGAGTTCTATTAAGCACTATTGGCTCTCTGTTGGAACTCCCAGAGTTGGGTGGACCAGATGTAGAAAAAGCTTACAAAACTGAAGCCTAGCCTTGAGTCAGCTCAGTTTCTAACTGGATTGCTGTGATGTTACCCAACTCTTAAGTGCCTACTAGAGGACAAGGTGAACTATCTATGAAGGAAAATAACATCATCCAGATTCTTGAAAATCTTCATGCACAATGCTCAGTGATCAATCTAGAACTCTGAAACATACCCAGCAATAAAGTGAAGAAAAAAGCAGATAATAGAAAGAGATTTATAGATGACCCAGTTATTAGGGTTATAAAACATGGATTTTAAAATAACTGTGGCTGCTACGTTCAAGAAAATAGATTACAAGAGAGAGTTTCTCAATTAAAAACAAAACTCTGGAAGGGGCACCTGCATCCCAACGTTTACAGCAGCAACGTCCACAATAGCCAAACTATGGAAAGAGCCCAGATGTCCATCAACAGGTGAATGGATAAAGAAGAGGTGATATATATACATATATATATGTGTGTGTGTGTGTGTGTGTGTGTATGTACATATACATACATACACACACACACAATAGAATACTATTCAGCCATCAGAAAAATGAAATCTTGCCATTTGCAATGATGTGGATGGAATTAGAGGGTATTATGCTAAGCGAAATAAGTCAGTCAGAGAAAGACAATTATCATATGATCTCACTAGTATGTGGAATTTAAGAAACAAAACAGAGGATCATAGGGGAAGGGAGGAGAAAAGAAAACAAGACGAAATCAGAGATGAAGACAAACCATAAGAGACTCTGAATAGTAGGAACCAAACTGAGGGTTGCTGGAGGGGAGGAGAGTAGGTGGATGGGGTAACTGGATAATGGACATTAAGGAGGGCAGGTGATGTAATGAGTACTGGCTATTATAGAAGACTGATGAATCACTCAACTCTACCTCTGAAACTTATAGTACACTATATGTTAATTGAATTTAAATAAAAAAATAAGAAAAGCTAACTCTATTACCTATAAAAAGTTAAATGAAAATTCTGTAATGGAAAAAAAAGCATAATTAAAAACTCAGTTTCCAGTGAATAATTCAACAGAAAATTAGGCACAGTGTGAGAGGGTAAATGATCAGGATTGTAGGACAAAGTAACTGTCCTGATGGAAGTTTGAAGAACTAAGAGGATAGAAAATACTGAAAAGACTGTAAGAGATCTTTCAGGCAAGGTGAAAACGTCTAACACATGTATTTTGGAGTCAAAGAATTAAAGGACAGAAGCAGTATTTGAAAAATATTGGCTCTGGGAGAATACTTCCCAAACTGATTATAACTATCAAACCATAGATTAAAAGGATCATATTCACAGTCATGTGCGGGATAGATTATGAAAGCAGGGAGACCAATTGTCTATTACAAAGGTCGAGATGAAAGATTATGTAGCTTGGTCAGTTGTAATAGTGTGAAGGTGATGAAAAGTAGGCTGGATTGGGATATATTTCAAAGGAGAGCAGGAAGGATGTGCTGATAGATTAGAGCATCGATGTAGAGAAGAAGATGACACCAGTCTGAACAACTGGAAAAATTGAACGGCGTTTACTGAAATGGAGACAAAAATTACAGAGTGACCAAGGTGGAGTTGAAGAGGATGTGCGAATTTGTTACAAAATAGTCACAGATGAAAGGGAGGAACTCCATTAGGAACAGGTGGCACTAATCAGAGCACACATCCATACGGTATAACCATACCGAATAAGGGTCCAATTGTAACCATATTGAATAAAGTTTCAAACCCCTGTGGCTACAAAAAAGTACCATGTAGAGAGAGGGTTCAAAACTATATTCTAAAGCAATGAATTAAAAACTGGCTGAAGTACCCTAATCCCTCATCTTCTAGAAGTCTATAAGTAAGTTTTAAATTGTGTTTGTTTAAAAATGCCATTGATTCTCCCTCATTCTTAGCTTGTTAGAGAATTTAGCCAGTTGGAATTTATCTGGTAATAGAATTCTAGATTGAAAATTATTTACCCTTACCATTATTAAATACTATTTCACTGTCTTCTGACATTCACAATGGATGGGAAATCAGCTACTAGTCTAATTGACATCTTGGTTGGGAATCTATTTTTTGTTTATTCTTTTTGTATTTAATCCTTTGCAATTTTATTCACATGTGCCCATGTTGAATATGTCTTATATTTCTGCTTTGGGCTTGGAATAATTCTTAAGTCCTTTTACAATTCTTGAAAATTCTTAGCCATTATCTTATCCCAATTCACTTTGTTATCCTTTTGGAAATGCTACTATCTACATGCTACATTTCATTTTAGCTATCAGATCCATTTGACATTTTATTACATTTTGTATTTTTAAAAATTACTTGGTTATTTAATTCATGAATTCTCATGCTTTTCTTTTCTGATATCTAATCCATTTATTGTTTTTATTTTAATAACTACATATTTTTACTTCTAGATCCTTTCCAAATCCTTATATTTAAATCATTTCCCTGTTCTAGGGATATTAACCCTTTCCTCTTTGCATATTTTGACTCTTATAGGGTTATTACTGCTTATATGATTTTAATTTTTTATTGTGATTTTATTTTCTATGTTGTGTTTTTTTTGTTTCTTTGTTTTTTAAGTAGTGGGAGTACTATGGCCTGAATTTAACAACAGTCTATAAAGAGTTATTTTGTGACCATAGAATTTAAGAGGAAACTGATGAGAAAGCTCAGAAAGGAAAAGAAATACATAGCTATCTCTTCATGGTCCTGAAGAATTAACTTTTCCTTTTGTTGTACTTACCACTCATGATTTAAATCCCAGGAAATAGCGACAATATGAACCTAGCGTAAGTCCCATGGTCACCCCTAAGCTGGAAGGACGTAAAGCTTCAATCAATATTCCAAGTAAGACTAAATGACACTAGAGAAGCAGAGTGTGGTAACCAAATATTATCTTTAAAAAAAAAAAAAACACAAGATCTTTATATTGTTTATCAAGCATAGTTTAAGTAATGATGTCATTGTGAGCTATGATTTAAAAAAAAGAAAATTATGCTTCATCCTCTTAATTCGTAGTAGGCAAGGAAATCATTATAATTTGTGTTCCTTAAAGAATGGATTTTGGCTAGGGAAAACAAATATCTATTTACATGCATAAAATTTTAATATGTTAATAGTATAATTAGGAGTGACGATGTCTTGAATAAGAATTGATCAGAATCAAAAATTGATCAGAGAAACTGGGCAGATACCAAAAGATTACCCCAAGTATAAGGTGGAGGAAAACATCATTTGAGGAGGGTGATTATAATTTAATATAATTAGTATCTGAGGAACAGGGACTCACTGAAGTTGTCTAAGTGTCAAACCAGGATGGAGGAGGGAATGTATAAACTATAAGACCTAAAAGAAAAAACAGTTTTGTCATTTCTGTGTGTGTATGCATATGCAAATGAAAGCAACAGAGATAGAGAAACAGATAGAAAGATGGAAATTAGTAAGTATATGCATAGATTTTGATGGTGAGGGGATACTGGTACTTTGGCCAGAGAATAAACATTTATATTTGGAGGTATTAATATTGAAATTAATATTCATAAGAAATCTAACAGACATTTCAGAATGAAAGTCTAGAACTGTGCTGTCTAATACAGTTTTCACTAACTACCAATACTATTTAAATTTAAATTTCGGTTTCTCATTCTTAAGAGAATGAATCCAGCAACATCAAAAGGGCTCAATAGCCACATGTGTCTAGTGACTGTTGTTTGGACAGTATAGATAACATTTCCATCATTGTAGAATATTCATTGAATTAGAGATAGAATTCAGGAGAGAAGATTTACAATAGGATATCATTGACAGAGATATACTGGGAACATTGAGAGAGAAATGAACAAACTGAGAATAGAGCAAAAGAAAAGAAAATAAAGAACAAAATTTTATGGAATGTTTTATTTTATAGGAGTTAGAAAAAATGCTTTGTAAAATTGTTAAAAAGCCATTCACATACTCATTATTTCTGTTACTTATGCTTAAAGATTGTTAGAGGTAGAGGAGTCAGGAGAAGAATCATATATCTTTATCAATTTAGATATAATCAAAATAGACATGACTTGATTTAAAAATGGAATCAAAATGTTATTCTTAGAAGTCTAATTTTTAAAAGTTTAAATTCTGTATTTTATTAACGATATTCAAGATAAACTCTGAACTCTCCTTTGACTGGAAAAAAAAAATCCTGAAATTTAATAGAGACAAGGCGTTTGTCTATGCTTTCAGAGTCCTCCTCTTTGTATGTCCTTCTCTGCAATGTCAATAGAGATTTGAAGCAAAATTTTCTCTAGATCTTGTATTAATTCAGTGATTAAGAGGCTACAACAATTCAACAAAGTTGTTTTCATTTTTTGGAGATATGATCTTAGATTTTGTAACTTTTTTTTCTGCTGGGTGGTTATAAAAACACCAATATGGATTTGAAAGATCTATTTTAAAATTATTGTTTTAGAATTTACTAAGAATTTTTAATTTTTTTAATTTCTTAAAAGATTTTATTTATTTATTTGACAGAACAAGAGAAAGAGGATGAGCAGGGGCAAGGGGCATAGGGAGAGGGGCAGATTCCCCATTGAGCAGGGAGCTAGATGTGGGGTTTGATCCCAGGACTCTGGAATCATGACCTGAGCTGAAGGCAGATGCTTAACCAGCTGAGCCATCCAGGTCCCCCAGAATTTACTAAGAATTTTTTACAAAATGTTTTATAGTTTATCAATTGATAATTTCTTGCTTTATTAAAACATGTAAATAAGACCAAAATGTACCTGTGTGTGCATGTGTGTGTGTGTGTGTGTGAGCACGCTATTTTAGTTAGGAAATGAATTTGTATTGCTAAACCATATTTTAAACATAGATACTCAAAAAAGATTAGAAACAACAGAAATTATGATTCGTGTTATCTCTGATGCCAAGATGAGAAATTGATATGCCCTCAATGGCACTTTTTAATTTTTCCTTCTCTGCCCTTCATCAGTTTTAAATATACAAATTGTTTTCTACTATTTTTTGTAAAGATTTTATTTATTTATTTATTTATTTATTTATTTATTTATTTATTTGAGAGAGAGAGCAAGGTCAGGAAAGGTGGGGAGGAGCAAAGGGGAAAGGAGAGGGACAAGCAGACACAGCCTGAGCTCAGAAACAAAAGCTGAGCTGATCTCTTGGCCCTGAGATCTTGACCATCTTGACCGGAGCCAAAACCAGCAGTTGGACGCTTCACCGACTGAGCCACCCAAGCACCCCTATTGCTAATTTTTTTGATTGCCAAGTTGTCATGCAAACTTTTCTTTTTTTTCACTGAATTCTCTTGATGTTGATCCTAGTTTTTTTTTCTTCTCTTTCTTTCTCTTCCTCCCTTCCTCCCTCCCTCCCTCTGTCCCTCTCTTTCTTTCTTTCTTACTTTGGGAATGAATCCTGAAACCTTGGACCTCCTCAGCCTCCTTATGTAAAGTTCATGCCTTGACCTTCTTATAAAAAGTTCATTCCATTTGGTAGCTGAGGCTGCTGAAATCCTGCACCAGATGTGGTATGGTTATTGCTGTCAGCCCCATCTATATATAGATTAGCTGAAATAATCATGCTTCATCAACTGTCATATTCCCTTAAGATAGACTGCCTCAAAGCATAAGTTCACATATTATATGTGGTCTAATGATCCAGTCATCTCAATTGCCCATTAGAGTCTTGAGCTAAAATAGAGAACATAGAGTACTTTTCCAACTATTCATTCATGTTTTGTATTGAATTAGAACTCTATTTTAAATGAACAGAATATACACTTCACTGAGCCCTTATGATTTGAACAAAATTAAGATATAAAATACCTTGATAATTTTTTGAAGTGATCTTTGTATTTTTTTTAATTCTAACTCTGATTTTCTCATGTGTAATTAAATCAAAATCTTTTTTTTTTTTTTGGTTAGGGGAGTTTATTGGTGATAGTTCATGGTTCCGGGATCATAGCCTTTAACTTCTGGCATGAGAGAGATTTAGTCTTCTCCTTATGGTTATAGATATAAAATAGACACAGCTGTACATGTTCTCAAGAAACATGAATTTCCCTGAGTGGCTTTTTCCATTAGTGGAGTCTTTCATGAACTCTTGACTACTACTCTTAAATTTAGTTTGTTGACTCTCGAAGCTAGGCTTAATATTACCTCTAATTTATTTTCAGTAATGAAGTTTACTTAAGGTAATGCTCCAACAAATTTTTAGAGCTAGTATTTGACATAACCTGCCCTTTTAAAAAGCAATCATGGCTCTTTCCAGAGACATTAGCTTTTAAATTTATTTTAACCAAACATATCTACTTTAAATGAAAATAATATTAATTTCCACAATATTCAAAGTGCACACAAGAGCGATAAGGAAATTCTAATGTAGATGTTTAGGCAAAGGCCATTTCTTGCTAGCAGAAGTATTAAGTGCTTTGTCAACTGGGAGGTTAACAGAATAGCAACATATTTAAATTCCTCCAAAACTATTTCTTTTTTTTTTTTTAAGATTTTATTTATTTATTCGACAGAGACAGCCAGCGAGAGAGGGAACACAAGCAGGGGGAGTGGGAGAGGAAGAAGCAGGCTCATAGCGGAGGAGCCTGATGTGGGGCTCGATCCCATAACGCCGGGATCACGCCCTGAGCCGAAGGCAGACGCTTAACCGCTGTGCCACCCAGGCGCCCCTCTCCAAAACTATTTCTAAAAACATTCCCTTCTAACTAATAAAAATGATATGCCTTTCTTCCTTTCCCTAAATATTCCTATTTACCATTAACTAAAATAATTTAGATTTCTAGGTTTTCCAAACAGTTATGTACCATTTATTAACTAAGTGACCTTAAACCATCCTTATCAGGAAAATGGGGATAATAATACCCAACCTGCAGAACTATAGCTGAGAGGATTAAAAACAGCAAGTTTATAAGCTGCTTAACAAAATCTCTGAGGATATGAAGAGGTACATAATAAATGTCATCTCCCTGTCCTCACCATTAACACTCTCATTTCAGGGCAGATATAAAGTTATGCAGAAGCTTAGTAGGAAACATGAAGAAGCTGCTATGCTGAACCATCCCACGCATGTGAGCTCACTGAAGTTTGAAGTCGTCTCTTGGTCATTTGATAGACTGTAGACTCCTTGATGACCGAGGTTCAGTGGCTTACTTGTATTGTAGGCAGGACCCACTCCTAGCACATAGCCTTACACATATAAAGGGAATAAGATATGTTGTCAGGATTAATCAAAGTGAACTCTCATGCTCAAAATGCTTTTGGTTAGTAGTTTATATATTTAAAATTGCAATAACAAGCAAGGCTATGGATAAACACATGAATTAAGGGCTTCTCTTACTCCAGATCGATTGTCTTAAATATCCATCTCTAGTTTGATTGTCTTCCCAAAGCCCCCAGCAGTGTTGTCTGAAGCATATACGTCTTAGGCAAAAGCTTTGGGACTGAGAAGGTAGGTGTGGCACAGGGGCGTCTGCTCCTGTCCCACAGCGCTCTTACCTGACCTGGTGAGACTTCACAATCCTTCTGACCTCAGCACTTCAACAAATCACTAGCGCTTGTTTGGATCTGTCTCACATCCTAAAGGATCAACATATGAGGTGCATTCCATGTATCTCTAAGCTATTATCTCTCAGGGAACTAGAAGCTGTATAACTAAATATCTTGGAACACATCATTATGTACTAAAAAAGCAACCTGCTCCGGTATCAAGAGACTAAATTTTGGCACCATTTTCATCATCTTTAAGATGAAGACAATTTCTACCATTGGTTTCCCTTCAGTTCTAATATCTATGATTCCTCAACTGAATCCCTGAAACACACCTCAGTCTAAATGCCTGTTTAACTTGGAATGCACATGTTTATCCAGAGTAGCTTCTGTAAGGCATTGACCCCAGAATAAATAAGAACAACTGAAGTTGTTCTAGGGTCAAATTTTAGCTAAATAACCCAGCTGATATTTGCTTACCTTTAGAGTTTATTGTATTCATCAAGTATCTCCAGAAAAAATGAACGAAGGTGTATATATATATATATATATATATACACACACACATATATATACATGTATATATATATATACACACACACATACATATGTAGTAAGTATATCCAATATCTATATATAAATATATAAATAAAATGTCTATAGATATAGGATACATATTATAGGATATATACATATTGTTGTGTGTGTGTATATATATATACACATACATACACACATAAATTTATTATGAGAAGAAAAATTGGGAATCCACATGATCTGCCAGTCCGCAAGCTAGAGACCCAAGACAGCCAGTGGTATAATTTCAGTTCAAGTCCAAAAGCTTGAGAACCATGGAAGCTGATGATATAGATTCCAGTCCGAGGGCAGGAGAAGACTGATGTCCCAGCTCAAGTATGCAGGCAAGGAAAGAGCAAAGCCTCTCTTCCTCCATTTTTTGTTTTATTCAGGCCCTCAACAGATTACATGATGCCCACCCACATTGGAGAGGGCAATCCATTTTACTGATTTATCAATTCTAATGCTAATCTCACTTGGAAACACACAGAAATAATGTTTAATTGGAGCACCCCTTGGCCCAATTAAGTTGACAGATAAAATTAACCTTAACGTGTATTAAGAGCCCATACTCCTGAATACTGGAACATGTTCCATTGGTAGCGACATTCAGGAACACAAGGACAATTTAGTGGAAATTGGACCAGATCACTGAATATGTGCTCTCAATTATTCTCTAATGAGGAATGAAATCAGCTAGTACATAGTTTATAACCACTTAACAATTCGTGAGTTTCCATGAGCTAAAGAATCTGCACAAGACGTTTCCCCTGCCCATGTAGAGACCAGATACTTTAATGGGAACATAAATCATATGTACAAGAAATATCTAGTGGAAGGAGCTAAAACAAAGGATGATATGTTATGCCTATATTCTCGATTATCCTATCTAACGAAAACAAATAGAAGACTGCATAAGTCTTACTGAAAATTTTTTAGGATCGAAACTATCAGACATAACGTCTTCTTTACTGAACCCATTTTGTGATAGTAATAACCATTTCATGCATAATTCTCAGAAAATATTATTTGTCTTGTCCTCCTAGGCATGGAAAAACTCATCAGTTTGTGGTTATTTAATAGGAGTTAATCTTTATGTTAATTGCCATGAATTCTGTCGATAGCCACATCTTCAGAAGTTAGTGAAAAGGCAGGGATCAAGAAGATGTTACGCGAAGAGATGCCAGAAACATATTTTGTCAATGGGGCTTATTTGTGTTCCCCTTGTAACTAGTATGATTGTCTTGGGGAAAGTTTCTAAGTGTTTTGTTATTCTATGTATACTCTAGATAAAAACCCTTATCACTTCCCTTAGGCTTTTTGATCAGTGACTTCTTAACAGTTCAACAGTTTTAATTCTCCCAAATTTCCTATTTAAAAAAAGCCAGAAATTTCTCCTGTCTTTTGCCACCTGTTATTGATTTTTCACAAATAAGGAGCAAAATGAGAATGAGTTTCTTGCATCTACCCCCATGATCTGCTAGTCTGCAAGTTCAAAAACAAGTTGGCTCTGCAAACAACAGTCTTCAAGAGAATCGTGCAATACTTCTTAACATCTTCAAAAGGCAGGAATCCCTTTTAATTTGGGGGCCACTTGTTTCATTTCTCAAACATGTCTTGAGTCCCTTCTCAATGCTTGGCATAGAAGTAGGCAATGGAACTACAGAATTGAATAAGACGTGGTATGGTCTCATACCCAAGGATTTTACATTTTACTCTATGGGCTATGAGGAGTTCACTGACATGAGCTCTTTATGAATGTTAAACAAATTTAGACAACTTAGCTAGAAATCTAAATACTAAGTTGGAACTTGGACTGGGAGCAGAGCTAAAGGCGGATTGTTAAGGCAGCAGAATAATGAATAGTCTAGGGAAAAAATAGGTAAGACTGAACAGAGGCAGTGGGCTTGGAGATAGAAAAGAGTTATTAAATCTGAGACATATTTCAGAGTTGAATCAACCGGAATATGGTGATTTCTTGAACATAGGGATATTGATTACGAGTTTGTAAAATGCTGCCTAAGTTTTCAAGAGTAAACCAATACATCCAAGAACATTAGACCAATTAATTAGCAATCATACAGAAAACAGCCTTAGCCTTCTATTCCAGTTGGTGGTAGCGAGCAGTTTACAATGCTTTCATATAAAGATTTTGTCTCCAAGAACCTCACTTCTTGGCAGTTCACAGCTCACAGGCTGCTGAAATCTCTACGATTCTGACCATCTCAATGAATATTAAGGAGCTATTTATATTATTGGGGTAAAGTTTTTTTATGGGCAACATAATGTGCAGAGATTAGGGTATCTGAAATCATTACCCCCAGCCAGAACAAAAGTGAGCTGGATGCAAAGGCGGAACCCAGAATATGACGTGCACTGAGGAAATATTTGGGTGGAAGGGAGGCAGAAGGGGTGGGAATGACTGCTAAAGCATTTGACTAAACTAAATTTTAACAGGACTGTTCTGAATGTAACTACCTCTTTAAGAAGTTAGCATGAGATATGGACTTTGACAGCAAATAAACTAGAATACACTTTTAAAAATCATTAAGCTTTCAACTAATTTTGATGGTAGATTTTTTTTTTTTTTTTTTTTTGGAACCCTAGTGGTATCTATTTGTGTGTGTGGAGGGGGTGCTTTCTCCGTGGCCATTTTTTTCTCTGTCCTCAATACATGTTTACTGTTATTATTCACTGAGGTAACGTTAATAAAAACAACCTGTCAAGTGATGGGTTTATCCGATGGTTTTGCTGACATGGATTTAAAAGGGGATTGATTTTGTGGGATGGACTGGATAAATACCTTTCATTCCTCCCTCTCTCCCACATTTTAATGTGTTCTCAGATCAACTGCAGACAGGAAATATGAGCTCCTTCACAGGAATTTTAACTTGGATAAATAACAGTGGTTAATAAATAAAAATCAACTGACATTTATTACAGAACCCCACTCTTATTTATGATTTTTGGCTTTAGTTCAAAAAACACATGACTCACTCCTCCTGGGAAGATGCTGTCTCCTCTAAACTGCAGCTCTTATCTTTCTTTACCTGGTGTGGGAGGAATTTTCTGTGCTTCAGTTCATTGCAAAATGTGCATCTCTCTCCCATTAACATCTGTTTGAGCCTTTCCTTGCCCTGCTGCTTATCAGAGCCGCCTGGTGTGTTTCCAAGATGAAGAATTGTGGTTTCCTCTTGCCATTTACTACTACAGACAGTGAATTTAGGTAACAACACCTCTAAGGTGCCAAGAGTCCTAGAAATTTTGCCTTTAAAAGTTTTAAATGTTGGCTTCAGCAGAATATGATATATTGCAGGACTTCTAAAGGTGGAAAATAATCACAGTCACAGACCCAATCCTCTGGTTCTATACTACGAGGCTTATGTACAATTCTGTACTTTAATCTACTCTGGTGAATTGATTATATTGATAGTTCTAGTCAATGGCCTCCATTCATCTAACATTCACCTTGCAACTTTTAATCGCCTCTGATGGGATTCAGAACACACTACCCTAAAATACGGCATCTTGGCATATTAATTATTCAAAATAAGGATATTTGAGAAATGACAGGTGCAGAACAGACTCTCTGACCTCACCCTCCTCCCCTGAAGCAGGACAGAAGACCCTTTTGTGAGAGATGCCCTCCCTCTAAAACAGGAGAGAAGCACACTTACCTCTGCAGATGGAGGGACACCAAGAGGAGTCTGAATAAATAGGACTTGCTGGGTTTTCTCCAGTTTATTACGCTTTTGTTCTATCACATTTCGCTATGACTTCCCATTTTTCATCAAACCTAGTATAGAGACATTCAAGTTTAACCATTTCATCAGGTATTCCCCTCCTTATGAGGTCTCCTGTGTCATATAAAACTTACATTAAATCAATCTATATGCTAGTCCAGTTAACAGGGCCCCAGCCAGAGGACCTAGGAGAGTAATGGGAAAAATATATTATTTCCTCTGCTACAATACATACTTGGAATCTGAAATAGCTATTACTTTGACCAACAGATTGAACATTTCTGAGATGGGGTCTTGAAAGGGCTCACATATATCCACTCTCTCTTTTCAACCCTTGTCTGTGCCATGATGAAAACCTAGGGCTAAATTTGGAGGACGGACCACGTGGGAGCACAGATGGGAAATCCATGTCAAGTTCATCCTAGATGAACACATCCTTAATTGATCTGCAAGGTGCCCACAGACAAATGAACAAGCTTAGCCAAGGTAAAGTAAGTCTGGACTGTAACAGTAGTACCACCCAGCTAACTCATTGACTCATAAACAAAGTTAACATTTATTGTCCTATGCCCCTGAGGTTTTCTGGGAGTCGTTACACAATACAGTTGTGCAAAAGATAGCTTATAAAGAGACTTAATATTAATAATGAATCCTAAATATTATACAAGTCCTATGACATTATGAACCTTAAGAAAGTTGGCATTACGTTTTATTTTGTCTTAGGTTATTAATATAATAATGTGATAGCTAAGACCTAAAACTTCATCCATCCTCTATTTTGTATTTCATTAAAAGTTCTAAAGTAAATATAGGGGGTGGAGGTATGGAGAACCCAACATGTAATTAGAGTCCCTATGCGATTCTGGCGTCTCTTATCCCAGTGGAAGCCCCTGGCATTTACTGAAGCATTTGCTTTCTGATCTCCAGGGCTTTAATGTTGTTGCAAATGCTCTGCGTTTCCTATTTTCCTTTCAAAATATTTATTCTGATAGATTATTTTAGTATCATCAATTTTTAAAAAAATTACTACTTGCTAAATTTAACCCCGGGGAAACCAGAGACTCTTTCTAAGCTTTCTTGTTTATCCTACATTATCTATACATTGAAATATTACATAGAAATATTTTTAAGCCAATGTATTTGAGAGATATGCCATTATACTTTTTAAAAAATTGTTTTATCTTATTATTTATTTAGAGAGAGTGTGCAAGTCGGGGCTGGGCAAAGGGAGAGAGAGAATCTTAAGTGGGCTCCACACCCAATACAGAGCCCTATATAGGGCTTGATATCACCACCCTGAGATCATGATCTGATCCAAAATTAAGAGTCAGACACTTAACCAACTTAGCCATCCAGGCACCCCATACCATTATACTTTTGGGTCAATAGAATTTTATTGAAGAATCATATGTGAGAAATTATGTCATTGTGGTAATTAAAAAATGAAGTACAAGTGTATATTTTCCTTTTAGAACAAGGAAATCTAGCCTTCTTAAAAGTTGTGAACTAAATGACTCTGAAATACTTTATATTTTTTTAAGATTTTTTTTTTAAGTAATCTCTACACCCAATGTGGGACTCAAAACCACAACCCTGAAATCAAGAGTCTCACACTCCACTGACCAAGCCAGCCAGGTGCCCCTGAAATACTTTATTTCTAAATTATTCTGAAGTGTTTTATGAATGGAAAAACACCACTTGCTAGTGGAATGATAGAACTACTCCTTTTAGTCATATAGCAATGGATGTTTTTGGACCTGGATTTCTATATGCCACGTGGATTCTCAATAAAACACTTGAGGGAATGACTTCAGTAAAAGTTTTACTCTACTAAGCATCATTAGGTTTAATTTTAGGTTATAGGAACACATCTACTCATGAAATCTTAGTGGTTACAATCTCTTCTCTCTGTCCCACATAGGAGAGGAAACTTAAAAAGACAGGTGTTACGATATGTGTAACCAGTTTTTCATCCACAGGTCAAGTTTTCTTACCTTAGGGTGCATGCCAATGCCCATCGGATGATTGCTGTACAAAAAAGAAATAGAAAACCATAAAATCACCATCATACAATGTAAATATAGGATACTGTGTATTGAGGAAAAATTTACAACTGACAAGCCACACATAATTCCCAAGCTTTCATCATCCAACAGAAACATGCGCTTACCCTGATAATATTTGAACCAGACATACCATGGAAGAGATTCCAGCAAAGGAACTTCACCTCCATAATGTAGATATTTATAGCAAAAGATGATTAAGAAACATATAAGCAATTACAGAATAATAGAGCTTCCCAGAACAGGAAATGACCTTGCAAGAAAGAAATCTTCCTTGCTCAGCCTGTTCTTCCATTAACCTACATAGGGCCAGTTGAATCACCTCTTTAATAAGCTACAGGAGGGGGAGAAAACTAAGCCTTTAGGACCAACTGAATTACTCTCTTCTCTATGACCATGGAATAAAGTTTATCCTTTGTTTTGTAAATATAGCCTTGAGCATCGTATATAAAGTTACGAAGACACATTAGTTAAGATTTCAGGTAATCGCCCCAACAGTAGATAGAGATGTGTGTTATAAAGTATTGAAATTGGGTGATGGGAGTAAGAGGAAAGGTAATAAGGAGGAAGGAGTTAAGCAATGGGTTTGTGATCTACAACTCTCCTATTACTGGACAGGTGCTTCTGAATCATTACACGAGCTGTTAATAAACTATTCATCGAATTTATATATTCAATAATAGGAATTGAAAACTACAATCTTTCTGACATATTTCCTAATCCTCATGATAACCCTGTTAGCTAAATTATTATCCTCATTTTCCTTTTGAGGACACTGAGTCACAAAGATATTAAATTACTTGCCATGTATCGGACAACTAGTAAGTGAGAAAGAGCATCTCAATATAAAGCTGTCTGATTTCTACTCTTTGCTTCTAATAATTACACTAAATATTTGCACAGAATTTATTGGACTTTGAAGGGATTTGGGGATGAAAATAAACTTTTGATCACAAAGAAGAATAAAATATTATATTTATGGAGTAGAGGACAATGTATTAGTTTCATCTTAGAACTAGAACATGTGTACTACATACTAGAAATATTTCTTAGTGCCTCTTTAGACTTAAAATCTATTTTTACCATTTGATTTTGATAGAACCCAGATATGGGATTTAGTACTTGTGCTCTACTTGAACCAGCCAATATGAGAGTTCGTTCAATCCTGTACATTGCTCACTTCTAAGAAAGATTGTCCAGTTGACTTGCTTACAAGAATATTAAGGATTGGCTCAGTTGGTTAAGCGTCTCACTCTTGGTTTCAGCTCAGGCCATGCCTGGTCTCAGGTTTGTGAGATCAAGCCCTGCATCTCCATGCTGAGCACAGAGTCTGCCTGAGATTCTTTCTCTACCTCTCCTTCTGCCCTTCCCCACACTTGCACTCTCTCTCTCAAATAAATAAAATCTTAAAAAAAAAGAATATTAAGTATATTTAAGAGTATTAAAATAAAATTAATATTTTATTTTAAAATTTGTCTCAAGTATATTAATAGTTTAAAATATAACAAATAAATTTAAAACAACTTTCTTTTTAGTTTTATTTAGAGGAAATTAAGTTATCCTCATGAATGGTAGACATGTCTGATCCAGAAAATTATGGTCCTTAGGTTTTAAAATGCTTATCAGCTAAACTTTTGTGTTATGTTATATACTTATTAAGAGTTTACATAAAAATTTAAAGGCCAGAAAAGCTGAGGTCTTCAGTTGTATAATTGCTTTAAGGTTTAATTTGCTCCATAACTTATCTTTTTCTAATTGATCTAATCTGCATACTCAACTAAAATAAGCATGAAACTTTCCTTGCAGATTTGTGTGCTAGAGTCAATGGTGCTGAAGGACAGACATATAGATTTCATCATTTACTTCATCTGAGAGCAAAAATTAAACATTTTAAATTAAAATGTTAAAATTAAAACATTTTAAAATAAAAACTTCCATGTATATTTGCTGTTTTTCAGGGGGGAGTCCAGAAAGTTTATAGAAGATAAAAAGCTTTACTCTTAGTTCATCTGAATTTTAATATTATAGAAATAATGATGCTTCAGCAGAGAAATCTATAACGATGATTGACTTTCAACCACCAGCCGTACAACACTGTCATTAAACGGAACCCTGGCTTTTAACATTTATGTGGAGAGGCTGGAGAATGCATACAGTCAATGGCAGATGGGGGTTTCAAAATAAGTGAAAATTTACTTCTAACTAATGAGTTTCCAAAGCAGTAAAAATTGGTGTGTGATGAATAGTACTGTGGTAAGGAAGGGCACGCTTCACAATGGGAACCCAGAGAAGTTGTGTGTTTTTTAGCTCACAACAGTCATTTCAGATATTAACAAACTTAGTCCTGCCTTGAATATTTTTACATGGTCAACACTTGTGATCACAAATTTTCTGCAAAATAACAAATCGTCTCCCTATAATAAAGGAAGATCTTACAGAAAAAAAAAAAGGCATGCTAAATCTAATGAAATAATTGAATTGTAGGACTATTAAAGAGAGAAAAGGGGGCGCCTGGGTGGCTCAGCTGTTAAGTGTCTGCCTTCAGCTCAGGTCATGATCCTGGGGTTCTGGGATGAAGCCCCACATCGGGCTCCCTGCTTGGCGGGAGGCCTGCTTCTCCCTCTCCCACTCCCTTTGCTTGTGTTCCTTCTCTTGCTGTCTCTCTCTGTCAAATAAATAAATAAAATCTTAAAAAAAAATAAAAATAAAGAGAGAAAAGTGTTCATATCTGTCAGAGGTTTACCATGTTCTATTTCCAGAGTTTGAGAGAAATCAATGAATTTTCACTGGGAAAATTATTGATGAAATAAAAAATTTTCGTCAATAAAAATTGCATAACTTTCATGAGAATTTCTATAACATTTCCAGGCAGCTTGCTTATTTTATATGCTCTAGATTTTAAATTAATACAGAAAATTAGAAGGAAAAAACTAATTATTTTAGATTATCATGGAATAGAAATTGGCTTTCCTTTACAATTGTTCTATGTTCTAATTTTTATTTATGTGAGTAATAGATAAATAAATGGATATACCGGTTAGATTAGAATAGAAGTTTCTGATTCATAACATTATTTCAAATATATATATTATTTATATTTGTGTGTTGGTTAAATAATCTTTATTTGTTTTACTGGAATTTTTCAATGTAAACATTTCTTGAAACTATAAAGATATAAGATATGGAGATAAAGTAGCACTTCATAGTAATATAAAGTGGGATTCAGAGTAATTAATTTACTCTGGAGGATTTTCCCTTTTATATTACTTTTATTTTTAAACTGTTTCATTTCCTTAGTTAGTGGAATCACCTTTGGGCCTCACTGACAGAAATGCATCTCAACCAGATTGATATGGTTATGAATTGAATTTCCTTATTTAACAGATGTTTTAAGTAAGTAAATTTGATATCACTTGCAAGAGTAGCTGTAGGATTCTGGCTCTTGATCAATTCAGCTAATGATCTCAATAAGTAGGTATTTCACAAACATTTGTTCAGTGAATAAACGGATGTAATTAGGCTACGGTGTTTCATAAGTAAACGGAAATATAGTGGTGTAACTGAAGTCACCAGACAGAGCAGAAATGTTACGGTTCTTTATGCTATTTGAATGGATTCTACCTTTAGAGAGACCAGTCAGCATTTTGGAGCAAACTAGATGTTTATAATCTTTGTGATCTCATAGGAGATTTAGTTATTTGTCAGTTGTAAAGAATTGAGCCCTAAACAAAGAATGGGAATATTAATTCCTACCCCACAGGGGTGCATGAGAATTAAATAAGACCATCTTATTTAATACAATATGTGGTATTCATACTTCTCATGCACTACATGTACCTATTGCTTCTGGCATAAAATTAATATTCAGGATTTTTATAGCTACATTCATTCAATATCAATTAATAACCCCATGTCTGCTAATTCAAATATGTGGGCAGTATGGCTCTATAATGCTCACTAAAGCAAGAAAGCTAGCTCAGTACTGCTCACTTCGGCAGACCTTTAGAAAGTATGGTATTTTCATTGTTTGTTATTATCCAGTAAAAGTTTTCAGCGTCCTCTGGTTTGAAGCTTTGGAGTACTGGTCTCTTTTTATGAGACTGTCAAAAGTTACTAAATTTAGGTGATTCTTTTCTTGGCAGTTCATGGTCAAGAATGATGTTACAATTCTCTGTCACTACCCATTTGAGAATAAGATTTGTTTGTTTGTTCATTTTGAGGGGATGGTGGTATTGGGGATTGCGTTTGAATCTATCTTGTGTTGAGTTTTATGCTGGCAGCCCAGTGTATGTGTAAAACAAAAGGATCGGTCCGTCATTTACAGTTTGACTTTAGGCAGATGACAACTCTTTAGTTTCTTCTTCTCTTAACATAGGAATAATATACTTTACAGTGTTGTTGTAAAGATCACAACAGGGAAATGTAGTTTGTGTACAAGGCTAAAAATAATGCCTGACACTAATAAACAATTTATAAGTATTCATTATTAATATTTTAAATTTAATTCTAAATTAAGTCAAGTTTTTTAATGTAATTTTTGTACTATGCAACCATGAAAATGGCAATTTTGATGTTAAAATTATATTTTAAAACAGGACATAGAGTGTAGGTTTGTCTGCTACTGAAAGTAGAGCATTCCTACGAAACTTTTCATAAACCAAAATGGCAGAATGGGAAGGGTATCTCCTGCTTTTTGAAAGTTTGTACCTGTTTTTAGTAATCAAAAGAAATCTGAACAGGATTTTTGCTTTTGTGAAAAAGTTGTTATAAACTAATGTAGGTCTTTCATAAAAGCAAAGTGGCATAACTTTTAGAAAGGGAGGCATACCAGCATAATCCTATTTTTACAGAAGATAATACATATATTCACTATATATGCAAGGAAAGTCTGAAATTAAATCATCCAGATAATAATAGTGATCATATATAGGTGGGTAGGATACTTTCTTATATGCAATATATTTTTAATGAAAAACATAATTTTTATATTACGGACCAGTTAATGGAAAAAACTTTAAGCAGCTTTCTAAAGGTTTTACAAATATGTGAGTTTTTCATTTAAGATCCCCTTTTGGCAATCACAGGACATGTCAGGAACTACAGGTGAAAATAATTCCAAAAAAAGTGTTGAAATCCTCCTGCAAGATTATCTTTAGCCTTCCCCATTTAGTACATGGTGAAACTCCAAAATGAGGGCAAGGTGATTTATTACCAGCTCAAGGAATAACCATTTTGATTTGCATTTCAAAACCTTACTTGATGGCTTCCTGGTTTGCATTAAGCTTGATAATTTCTTGTAGGTCTTGGGCCAATGGATTTGTGCTGATATGCAGAAATGAATTAAATGCATTACACAGATGATAGGCATCGGAAGATTGTTTTGGGTAAAACTCTTTTGTAGCAGGTGAGTAGGAATCAAGGAGAAATGCCTTGCTGCTTATTCCAAAATATCAATTGAAAGACGTAAGACATTTGATGAAATAAAAAGCAAAGATGTTATACATTGTACCAAACTACATATTATATGACACCTCTTTAATTAAGAATATTTTTAAGACATGTATTGATGCCTGGAGACAACTTATTCTGGAAAAAGGATAAATGTCAAATAGCAAATCTGTAGTTGGAAATTAGAAGGCAACAGGTAGGCTTTTTTTGGTTTGTTTCTCCTGTCAGCCGCTTTCCTGGTGGCTTTGTCTGAGATCTACGGCGTGATGCAGATATTTACGCTTAGTTAGACTTCAGATTTAATGATTTCTGTTCATTTTTTTTCTTTGCATTTGGTGACCCCCTTCAAACTGTGGTGTTGGTTCACAATCCTCTCAGGCCAGGTATAATCTGAAACCAGCAAGGGGAGAGCAGGGAGAGACTGAAGGGAAAGAACAGGCCATTCCAGGCTGGTAGGCGGCAGGAGTTTTGTTTTGTTTTGAAAATTTTATTTATTTAAGAGAGAGAGGGCACAAGCTGGAGCAAAGGGGAGAGGGAGAGAATTTCAAGGAGATCCCTGCTGAGTGGGGAGCCTGACATGGAGCTCAACACAGAGCTTGACCTAGGGCTCAATCCTAGGGCCCCAAGATCTTGATCTGAACCGAAGTCAGACGCTTAACTGACTGAGCCACCCAGGTGCCCTTAGGTAGGTGGTAGTTTAATAAGCAAAAGGAACTTAGATCGACGCTTGTCTTGAGCAGCAGCAAGACAAATGGATCTGTGTACCTGCCTGCCAATCTTATAAGTTTATAAAGAGGCCTTAACTGGGTTTAGTCACTTGTACTGTGCAGATGTTCTTCACATCCTATCACTATGTCAAGGCTGTGTCCTCAGAGCAGCCTCTGGGAGAGGGAAAGGCAAACAAAACCCACATTCCAAAGACTGAGGAAGAGTTGAGAGGTGAAGCTCACAGGTCAAAGGTCAAATTGTCAGTCCTGTCTTTTCCATGACCTTCTCCAACGTCCGGGAGCCAATCTTTCCTCATTGTCACAAGGTGAGCTGAGTTTAGAAACAAGTCACAGCCTCTAGATAATGGGGAATTTAGATATCACTAGCAAGTTGCCACTTCTCAGATATCCACATATTGTCATGCTTCCTCGATTTACCATACTGTTGTGCCACCATATTTTGTTCGTGTGGAGCAGCAACTGGTTTTGATAATAAATACTGTTTTGTACTCATTTGGGGGGGGGCAAATAAACTCCAGGTATTACTTGATGCTGCCACTTCACCGATCTGAACCAGGAAATATAGTAAGACTAAAGAGCAAAATGTTGATTTCTGGTTGCCGGTGGTTTAGGCGAGTACTTCAACAGAAATTTTTTCTGAGAAGATTTCTCACCAACTTTTTCCTTTTTTTCTTCAGCCAATATAATGCAGTGGATTGGCAATCATTGCAAAACTGGCCGTAGAAATGATATATTTTTCCTCTTTTTCATCACATTTTATAAATATATATAAAATATTTATATAATATTTAAACATATGACATTTTATGCAACATAATATATTATTATATATACTATTATTACAGTATAGTATATATTATATATAAAAGATATGAAAGATATGAAAGATATGTAGGAAGGAATCATTCTCTGTTAACTCTTGCATTTCCATACCATTCTTAGACTAACCCTACTTACTAGTTAAGAATTAGCTCAGTCAGTAACACCAGAGAATGCGTATAAATAATGTGTGTGGTATTCTTAATTTAGAAATACTATTTATTTCCATGTAACTTCACTCTCTTGCTCTTTCTTGAGAAAAATTAATTGCTTAGTATGAACTAGGCATTGTGATAGTCATTGAGAAAGAAAGATGAAAACATGAAGATGCCTAAATTATAGGAGTTCAAAGTCTGAATAGAAAGTCAATCATGTAAAACTTAATTACATTACAATTTGATAAAGGCTAGAGTAGAAATGTTAATAACACATTGTGTAAGCACATGTGATAGAGCAAATAACTCTGCTTGTAGAGTAATGGAGACCTTCATAGAAAAGGTGATATTAAAATAATTAAATAATTAAAATAATTCTGGCTCTACCTTGGAACAATCTGCATTGCTACCATCATCATCTTAGGTACCATCAAGTGTTGTTTATGGTCTCAATAATGCCTCAACTGGTCTCCCTGCTTCATTCTTGCCTCTAGAGTCTTCTGCACACAGCAAAATGACCCCCTTAAAAAAGTAAGCCATGCATTAGTTTCCCAAACGAGTCAAATAGTACATGTCTCATAGGTGCTTAATATTTGTTGAGTGAATGAATGAATGAATGAATGAATGAATGAATGAATGAGTCAGTGAGTGGGAATTTGCCACAGAGACAGAGAAGGACATACCAGACTGATGGAAACACGTAACAAAACAGACTTGTAAAAACTGAAAGTGAAATTTAAAATATTAATAAAAACAACATGATATGATCATTGACTTAACAGTCAGACGGGACATTGACCAAACTTTTATATCACTGAACACCAGCTGCATATGAGCCGAGTTGAGAGGAATTATATCTTTGGTGATGAGGACAAGTTCTTTTAGCTGGAGTTTAAGTAAGTAAGAGGGGAAAGAAGAAGATGAAATGAAATAGTAGATTAGGTCTAAAGTTTGGAGATCTTTGTAGGGAATTCTGAGAGATCTGATTAGGATCCATTAGCCTTCTGGAAAGAAGCCTAGCAGATTTTGACTTTTTTCAAAAAGAATTTTCTCTATACTCTCACATGTTTAAATGTACCTATCAGAAACACAAACTGGATAAAATCCTTCTCAGTGGTACAGGTGGTTATGGCTTGAAAAGTCATATTTTCTCTGCTGTTTTAGTTAGAAACTTTTGGATTGACAGTAACAGAAACCCAACTTGAACTGGCTTAAGCAAAAAGAAAAAAAAATTTTTTATAGGATACAAGGGTGCTTCATAGAACTCAAGGACAGAAATGCAGCTGGGTCCCAGAAACAATTGAAAATAAACCACCACGTCTCTCCGCGTTTCATATTGCTTCTTGCTGCTGGTCAGCTTCATCTTTCATCTTCAGACAAGCTATTTTTCAGAATAAAAGCAGAAAAAGAGTGCCACCAAGGTCTCTTGAATCTATATGTCATCCCCTTGAGCAAATAGTCAGAACCCCAACTCTAAATTTACATTCCTAGAAAATGTCACTGATTGGCTCAGATATGTTAGCTTCCTGACCCTGGACTAATTAGATATAGCCAGGCAGAAGTAATACAAGATGGATTGGACTAGATATCCTATTTGGCCAGAAAATTAAATATGTCTAGGAAGCAAGGTCACATTTTATGAGCCTATAATATGGAAGTTATAATCGTAACTTGGGTTATGGATTGAAAGATGAAATGGGTTGACATTGATATAATTGCACAGTAAACATCTAAGTTTTATCATCAGCATCTGGTAAAATTTCTTGCATTTAGGTAAATGCTCAATAAATCTTTACTGCATTGATGCAGTTTATCTTTGCTCCTCCACTAACTGCAGATAAGAAGAGTACTGGCTGATACCACAAGTCTGGTGGGCAGCAGCGTATGGTAATGCTTCATAATAGAAACTCTTTGTCAGAGTCCCCAGTTTTAATACCGCGTTTTCTTAATCCATGTGTGATCCTGAGCCAGCACTTCACCTCTCTATGTCTGTTTTCTCTGCTGTGAAATGGTCATTAAGTTATTAGTGCTTCACAGGTCTGCCATGAGTATTACATGAGGTGAATCATGTGAAACCCCTGGAAGGCTGCAGGTGTCCAGGAAATGTCAGCTGCCATAATTGCCACTGGTTATTTTAGAAGAAAGAAAAAGAAGAAAAAGAAAGAAAGGAAGAAAGAAAGAAAGAAAGAAAGAAAGAAAGAAAGAAAGAAAGAAAAGCCAATAGAGTTTCAATTTTTGCTTAAATGTTTTGACTCTTATAATGTCTTAATAAAAAATTTATGAAACAAAATGAAGATAGATAACTTTGACTCCAAGTTGGATTTTTTTTTTAAATAACTTCAGAATTTGGGGCATAACTTTATTGGTTAATTTCTTAAAGATTATTTATTTATTTATTTATTTATTTATTTATTTATTTATTTAGTGCAAGTGGGAAGAGGGGCAGAGGGAGAGGGACAGAGGATCTCAAGCAGGCTTCATGTCTGTGTGCACTGGGGCTCGCTCTTATGACCCCAGGATAATGACCTGAGCTGAAACGAAGTGTCAGACACTCAACTGACAAAGCCACCTGGGTGCCCCTAACTTTACTGGTTAATTTTTTAAAAAATCTACTAATTAGGAAAGTGCAATTTGAATTTATAAATGGAGATACTTGAAAATGATCAGGTACTAATACTTTGGTGAAGGGATTAAGATCTCTGTACACAATTTATTTTCTGTGATGCTGGGGTTATTTTGTTGCTATTTTTTAGTTGTGTTTTGTTTTGTTTCATCTTTACACAAATGTCTGTTTGGGGACAGTTTATGCTGGGGTGCAGTACATCTTTCCAGAACTCATTTTCAACTCCTTACACTTCTTAGTTGAAAATACTCTGAAAGATCAATAGGAGAAACTGTAACTTTTACAAGGAAGAGGTTTTTATGATTCATATCTCCCTTTTCTTTTAGAAGAGGCTATTCTGAAAAGCTATTTTGGGATTTCTATTCTCAGTGCACCATGATAAAGTAAACTTGAGGAAAGTTACAAAACCACATTTTCAGGATCAATAACTCAAATGGACTTCAACTTTTCAGTGACAGAAATCATACCCAAATCTTATAATGCTAATATATTATTACTTTTGTGCACCAGTCAGATTAGTTGATGAGATCTTGGATATCTGTATCTAAATGTCTGTGCATGAAATATGTTGGAAACTGTATAGACCCATGGTCATTGACATTTTGTCTGGTGAATACTGGACATGTACCTGTCTAATCTATCAAATGCAGTATGCAGCACTATGTCACATATGACCAGGCAATTAAAGGCTCTGGGTCATTAAGAGCAGACAGTTTAAATGAGCACCTGCTTAACAAACTCTAGGCCTTCAATGAGGATACAGATAAACTTCAAGTAAGTATTATAATTCAGACGTGAATAGCTTCTAACATTAGAAGGAAGCCTGGGAGCCAGGTGGAGCCCAGGCAAGGACTCACTGAGTTGTTAAAAGTGATGGTACATAAAAAATATCCTTTGACAACTTTCATTCAATATCTCACTACATGTATTTGGAAGGATTTGTCAGAAAAATAACCAGCTGGAGGTATTCAAAAAGGAAGTGATTTTAAAATAAAATAAGTGCTTATACAATTATTGGAAAGATGAGAAAATCTGCAGCTAGCTTATAAGTTTGCTGCTCGTTTTCAAGGAACCAGAAAACTATAGACATTTTGGAACAGCTCTACTGCCTACATATCTGAGCAGGCTGATTCCTGGAAAAATGTCCGAAAGCGCTGCAGAAGGTCATGTTTTCTGGAGGTCGTGTACTGCCTGAAGAATGCTTCCTGCTTTTCTTTCTCTTTTCATAGCTCACCAGAATCTTTTCATGACCAAACATAATTAGGAATCTTTCTGGCAAGACAGTATGAAAATGTAGTTTTCAGCTCTCCAGTCCCCGTTATGCAGAGGAGCAAAGAGAGGGCTGTGGAAATGATGCTGACATGCCAGCAGACATCCAACCGCAGCTGAGTTCAATTTCTTTTTATCTTCATGAAGAATTCCCGACAAACTTGTAATGGACATTGAATAGATACCGTTTTGAAGACTGTATATAGGAGAAATTATTGTCTTTACTTCTTCTCCCCTGTCTCTGTTGGTAACAACCTTGGTTATTTGTGCCATTTTTGTGATGATCAAGCCACTGGTTTTAAGTTCATTACTTATATGGTCTCATGTCCATATTTCATCTTTCTGCATTTCTATAATTTCATCTTTAAAATACAAAAAAAATGTTAATTTCATTAGCATGTGGTGAAGATTAATCACATCAATGCCTAGGAGGTACCACATTGTGGGTGATGAATAATTTTCCGACTGTTTCTGCAAGTATCCTTATGATATTGCTTCCATTTACATGTAAGAAATGTGCAATTTAGATATTCAGAACACAGTGAAAGTCAAAACCTGGTATATGGAGAGTTTCTGATTTTAATGTCTCTTATTTGAATGAGAAAGTGTTAAGAGGATGAATAGACAAGTAGTGTTCAGTTGCAGAAATGTAAATGATGTGATTTAAACCAGTAATAAAATACTGAGATGAGGCCACAGCTTGTTTAAAATAAAAGTTCTGCAGTAGGCAAAGCAAGGGTTATTATTAATGCAGAAGTACATCTCTATCCTACTCAATAAATGGCTGCCAATGGAGGAGATGAAGAGATTAGAATGGAAAAGACAATTTTGATCTACTTGTGGATCCATCATTAAACAGACAAATAAAGACTCAAAGATTAACAACCCCAGATTTGCTGGATGATAATGATCTACAACTTTCTATACGACAGTGGATACAACATAACAGTAGGAAGTATTGTAATGCACTGCATTTTATTCCTAGCACGTAAGCAGGCAGTCAGATTCGAGGTATGTTTACACACTGTCAGGATTCCTGTACATATCTGGGAAATAGATTATTAGAATCAGATAATTGCCTCTGGAAGAATAATAGTTTGAGCATCTGGATTAGTGTCATGATAATTGTTGTAACATTTATCATCATTAGTTTATTTTCTGAGTAGCATTAAGTCTAATGCATTAGTTTTTCTTGATCTCAATTCTAAATTGGACTGTGAAATTGCAGACTATTCTCAGTTTTTACTTGTTTGCATTAGCCTTCTTTAAAAATGTGGTACAAAAACTTATGTGTGCCTATTCTAAAGTATTCAATTGGACTGATATGGATCTTTCTTGTTTTGTTTTGTTTTAATGAGATAAACAAGCACATGTTTAATGAAATTATTGGGCATATTTGGTATTCTTCAGAACAAAAAATAATTCAGTTACTAAGAATTTATTCAACAAACGTTTATAACAATTGAACTAAACAACCCTGAAGAATATAAAAGTTAGAAAGCCTGGAACTTTTTATCTCCAAAGTGTACATATATGTGTGAGTTCCACTAAATGGAAGGTCCCTTTTGGTGCTTTTAGCTCAACTTTTCAAATAAACTTCTGAATAATAAATTTGACAGAATCATGATTATTTATAAGAAATGACAGTGAATAGAGTTTAAAATATAATTGTCTCTCAAGCTTCTTATTTAATTAATATTTCAACAAAGGTTCTAAAATGTGTATTAGTCCCCTTCTTTGATACTTCATTTCACTAATAATTTACCAATTTCCTCATACTTAAAAAAAAAAAAACAACTCCAACTGCCACTTTGGATTAATCCTCTTTAAATTCATTACTAACACTTCTTTCATGATGAATTTATTTTAGAGTTGTCTATCTTGTTTATTAACCTATTCTAGTCATCAAGGTTATTCTTAAGAGGCAATGTGGCATGGTGACTAAGAGTTAGTGTGGTGATTAAAACAGTTGCGTTGGGGAACTGTGTGTCTTAGGATTCACCAGCTGAGTGACTTTGGACAAATTACTCAAATACTCTCCCATCTACATAATAAAGAAAATACCAATATCTATTACTTGATTATTGTTAGGATTCAATGGGGAAATCCATACGAATTATTCAAAATAGTATCTGACACAAGTAAGTGTTCAACAAATGTAATTCTATTAATATAACATTACATATTTGAATAGTCTTGAAACAGAGCAAAACAGAACTACATTTCAAATACATATTAAATTTTGTCAAAGAAGTATTTATCAGAGAGTTAAAGATCAGCGACACATTGACCTAAGGGCTCAAGTATTAGAATCAGTGAAAGAGAAGAGGTAAAGTTAAGCAAATTCTCCCAGTGTGCAACCCATTGCTCCATTATAAGTGTGACCTAAATGTATCTCAATAAAGGTAATATAAAGATTTTAATCACTGGTTTAAGCACATTTTTTTGACTAGATGGCTGTTCGTATCTCTGATTTTCTGAATTAGTATAAAGGAGAAACTGCTAGAATATTTCTGAACTTAAAGGTTCATAAAATGTGTTATATGTGCATCCTTTTTCACACAAATGAGATTCCTGCATCAATATTTTCTATACATCAGAATATAGCGATCACTTCATGATATTACAGGGTGCTCCCTCATCAGTGAGCATCTTATGGGCTGCTGCATGATATTGAGAATCAACCTCTGTTAAGAGTCATTCAATTTAATTGTGCTTTCCTTGTTGTCTTTTCCAATCCCACTTTGGTTTCTTCTCTATAACTGAATTGAAAAGAAAACCAAATAGAAATTAAAATCATGGGTATTTATATACCTATTTCAAAATTCTATTTGCTGATTCTAAATGCAAAGTGTTTTTATCTGGGAACTACTATAAATGAAACCGATTTCTTTGAATTGTTATCAAACAATTGAGAAGATATAAATGCAACATCTTCCATATAGCAAATATGTGGATTTATTGCAACATTTTTTTTCTAAAGAGCCAAATTGTAGTGATATCACATTATTGTTTAATTACACAATTTCATTTAATTTTAACTGAATTTAATTTCAATTTTAACTAAATCTAATTTTCAGTTAATAATGGATATACAATCAGAACATAATTGCTATAATTTTGTTCCCATCCCCATTTTTCAGTTGACATGCATGTAGCAGAAATTGGATAAAACTGTGTTTAGAGGTTGACTGAAACAAATACAGTTGACCCTTGAACAATGTGGAGGTTAGGGGCACCGACCCCACACACAATCAAAAATATGCATATAACTTTTAATTCCCCCGAACTTAATTATTAATAGCCTATTATTAACCAGAAGCCTTACAGATGACATAAACAGTAGGTTAACACTTATTTTATATCTCATATGTTTTATATTCTGTATTCACACAATTAAGTAAAGTAGAGACAAGAAAATGTTATTTAAAAAATTGTAAGGAGAGAATATATTTGTAGTACTGTAGTGTATTTGTTGAAAAAAAAATCTGTGTATAAGTGGACCCATGCAGTTCAAACTCATGTTGTTATTCAAGGGTCGACTGTAATAACAGTTGCAATAGAGTTTAGGTTTTTCCATTTGCCTGAACTTGGCATAAACTTTAATATTCAGAATGAAATCCAATATTCTTGGATGACACGGTAATAAAACATTTTAGCATAAACACTTTAGTATCTCCTCTGGGAGAATTTAGCCAAAAGACACGAATCATTAGAGATAAAATAGTGGAGTAGTTTATTTCCTCAAATATTTATATAACAATAAAACATCAGATACCCAGAAGGTTTACACCCCTCTATAATATGCACTAAATAATTACAACTACTCTTCAACATCAAAGCTTAAAAATCATCATATAAATACTTATGAAAGGGTTATGTTTAACTAGCAAAACTAATGTATTAAAAATATTTGGGGATATTTATGTCTTTATTGTAACTACAAGTATATTTATTTTTCCATGTTACTCCTCAATTGCATCCCAGCCCTTCCCTTTATGGGGAGAGTTTGTTTGCCTTACTTGCTTAAAGTTTTCTTTTGTCGGTTTGTGGAGGTAGCACATTTCCTTCTTGTGTTCTTCCTCCACTCTATAATGTGAACTTAAAGTTTCTTCTAAACTTTCTTAGAATAGAAATAGCCAGAAGAAAGTTGTAACATGCTACTGATACAGTATTGTAAATCAAAATGCAATTGGTAATAAGGCCATACATAACTTAGTTACAAATGGACTTTCCCTTGCTAATTGATTTTATGTCAATCTTGAGCTTAAATACTATGGATCAGGGACTGAAAATTAATTTAAACATATCTTTATAGGGGCACCAGGGTGGCTGTTGGTTAACTGACCGACTCTTGGTTTCAGCTCAGCTCAGGACCCCATGCTTCCTGAGATCCAACCCCACCTGGGGCCCCCCACGTAGCAGGGAGTTGGCTTGAAAGATTTTCTCCCTCTGCCCCTCTCCAAACTTGCATGCTCTCTCTCTCAAATAAATAAATAAAACCTTTAAAAAAAATAAAATAAATAAATATTTATTTATCTACTGGACACAGAGAGAGAGGGTGAGTGACGGGGAGAGTGAGGAACTGTGTGAAGCAGACTCCACACTGAGCACAGATCCCTGCAGGGGTTCAGTCCCAGAACCATGAGACCATGACCTGGGCCAAAACCAAGAGTCGGAAGCTTAACTCACCGAGCTGCTCAGGCACCCCAATAAATAAATCTTTAAATGATATCTCTACAATGTACACATTATAATAGTTCTTACTGCTCTGTTCCTAATACAAAGCATTAAATGCTGTTCTCAAGTTTAGCATTATTGGTGTCATAAGAAACATAATTGAAACTGATCAATGAAGAATATGAAATAGTCTTGTACATATATGAGGTCAAACTATCTGTTCTTGCTTGATTGTTGAAGAATATAATTCTGTGTTTAAGTTATTGAATAAAACGTGTGTTTTTAGATTCTTATAAGAAAATAAAACCTTGAACTCTTGGTTATTTAACTCATCAAAATTCTAGTTGTGAAAATTCATTTAATGGCAGAATACCTGAAGAGATTCATTTCTATAGGTATCCAAAATTTAATCCTAAAATCAAGCTGGAATATGAAAAACCTGAACCTCATAGCTTGGTCCCTAATCAATACTACTTCCACTGAAATAAGGGTTAAGTCTGTATCTTTGACTTACAATGGAAGATGTTATGGGTAAGGACTCTATTCATATCTACTCTTGCCAAGAACGTCATACATACTGCATGAGAACCTAGCAGAAATATAATGTCTTAGAACTTTACTCTAGGAAAAGCTGTTTTTCTTCCAAGCAGTCCTTTTTATGTTTTTCTTTACACCACTGTAAATAATAACAACAAAATTACGAAAGTCATCATTTTCTATGTATTAGGCACTGTCCTTTGCTTTATTATATGTGTAAATAATACATTAAATTTTCACATAAAGCCTATGAAATAAGTACTATTCTCATCTTTTTAAAATTTTTAAAAAATATTTTATTTATTTGTTTGAGGGCGGGAGAGAGAGAGAGAGATAAAGCATGAGCAGGGGGAGAGGGAGAGGGAGAAGCTGATTCCTCAATGAGCAGGAAGCCTGATGCAGGTCTTGATTCCAGGACTCTGGGATCATGAACTGAGGCAAAGGCAGAGCCTGAACTGACTGAGCCACCCAAGCGCCCCTCTCATCTTCCCAGCTACACAGTTGGATGTTTGATTCATATCATACTTCATTAAAAAAAAAAAACTTAAAGCAACTTAAAAAGTATGCATAATACAACAGGGTGAAATAAAGGTAAAAGATAAAATTAGGACAAATTAAAAAATATATATATTTGAGTGAGGAAAAAAAGACAAAACCATACTGTGTATTACTGCTCATTTTCAATAGATAAACAGAGATTGGTTAAATATCAAACTCATTTTCTTTTTCTCTTCACTCATGGGGTACAAAGCAAACTTCACCTCTCAGCTGCTCTTGCAGTAAGGTATCAACACGGGACTGAGGTCTGACCAATAAATGTGAGCAGAAATGAGGTAGGGCCGTTCAAGACTGGGCCCTAAAACCTCCTTTCTCACCTTTCATGCTCCATTTCCCCCAATCTGTTGGCTATATCTTGATGCCCAGGGCATCCCTGAAAGCCAAAAATTGCAGATGGACAAACTTCTGTCAAGACAGGTCCTTGAAAGTTGATGTACAGAGAATAAAAGAAAAAAAATGATACTGAAATTGTCCCAGTGGTAAACCAACTAGAGGCAAAGCAATTCTTGACTGTTAAAAGTAGTTCTTGACTGTGGAAAGTTAAAAATTTTATAGTCAGGCTATTTTGTGAATGAATGCTAAGCTTAATTTGGGGGCTCCTTAAAAGCATCCAGAAGTAGAGATGGATGGTCAAGATTGCAGGCAATCCTCAAGAGTAACTTTTCTTTCAATTTACTGTTTGTAGAATGTTGGGAGTCAGAAGTTTTTGTGTTTTTCTCCATGAAAAGACCCTAAATATAGATATACCATGCTTGTATTTAAAGGCAGAACTATGTGCACATAAAAGTCAATTGAGTTAACATCCTCTTTGGAATGTTGAAGAACCTAAGGGGAGACATGTCCAACTTGAGATGCATGTGAGATAAACAAAACTCTTGAAATAAGATTATGTCTTGTTTTTTTTTTTTTGTTTGTTTGTTTGTTTGTTGCCCAAAACAATTATATGTACATAGCACTATAAGAACACGTGGGGACCTGTGCTCTGAAGGTTGTACGGTGTATGTGTTTTTTATTGGTGTGAAACAAATTACCCCAAAATTAGAAGTTTAAAGCAACATTTATGCATTAGCTCCTGGTAGTGGATGTCAGAAGTCCAGCATAGCAGAGACAGGTTCTCTGCTCAGAATATCACAAAACTCAAATCAGGTGTTGAGGCGGCTGAGTTCTTGCCTGGAGGCTCCAGAGAAATGTACGCTCTTCAGCTCATTCAGGTTGTTGGCAGAAATCTTTTCCTTGTAGTTATTACTAAGGTCCCCATTTGCATGCTGGCTGTCTGCCAGAGGCCATTTCAAGTTCCTACAAATTGTCTACATATCTTGACCATGTAATCCCTCCATATTCAGAGCTGACTACAGAGAATTTCCCTCTTACTGAATTCACCTCACACTTTGAATCTCTGATTTCTTTTTTCTAAGCTTTAGACTCAGATTTAAAGGGCTTGTGTGATTAGGTTAGGTTCTCCCACCAGGACAATCGACCTATCTTTAACTGATTTGGGATCTTAATTTCATACGGGACATCTTTTCATAGCAACATCTAGATTAATGTTGGATTGAATAAACAGGGGAAGTTGTGAATACACGGGGAGTCCAAGATTTTTGTCTTAGAATTCTGCCTACCACATTCCATAGAGATGGCCAGAATTGTGGGGAACTGGGAAAATAAAATGTTTTTCCTGATGTCAATCTGGGAAGTATGGGGCATATTTGGGACCTACTTTTAGCAATTGCTGAGAAGATCACCAGATATGAATTCTCTAATTGTGCTAATCCAATTCTCAGCCATACTATATTCTTAAATTTATCTTCCTTTAACCTAAATTACATCCCTATTCATTTTGTCTTTTGTAATATTTGTAAGGAATATTATGTCTTTTTTAAAAAAGATTTTACTTATTTATTTATTTGTTGGGGGGGGGCGCAAGTAGGGGAAGTGGCAGGCAGAGGGAGAAGCAGGATTCCCACTGAGCAAGGAAACCGATACAACACTCGATCCCAGAGCCCTGGGATCATGACCTGAGCCAAAGACAGATGCTTAGCTGACTGAGCCACCCAGGTATCCATGATACCACGTCTTTTGTGGAGACAGGTTGGAGAATAAATACATTTCAAAAGAGGACCCTATTTCTATGACTCCTTTTTTTTTCTGAGATTATACAAAATGTCATGGTCTTCCACTCACCAGGTGGAAAATAAGTGATAAAAAAAGATGTAGAGGAATAATAGGTAGCTTCTCTTGGTTAAAAAAAAATACACAAAGCCTGTTTGGTGAAGGATATAGACTGGGCTTCTCTCCCAAAGCCCCTTAACTGTTGGCTTTACTGGAGGAAGGGATTATACCAGAAAATTATTTTACCTCCATAGTCCTAGAATTCTATTTAAATAATTAACTATTAGGTAAAACTATCAAAGCTGTAATAAAATACAGTAAATTAAAATATTTAAAACTTCACATATAGTAGTTTTTCAGTGCCTGGAAATTATGTGGATTTTAATAGAATAATAATGAAATAAATATGACATCTTTTAAAAAATGTGCTAGACATATACCATGTAGTTTTCAAGGGAAGGGCAGAAGAAACACTATCTTTGAGCCCTTGAAATGCTCATTCAGAAAAACACTGAAATTATATATCAGCTTAGAATGTCTAGTGTCTTTTTCAATTTAAAAATCACAAAACTGCATGACTCAGTAACACTGCTCTATTGAAATTAGATCCTATGAAATTTTCAAGTTGAAGAAGACTGTGATTGATGGATGTGCGAAGCATCCTCTTTCTATAATCCTCAATCTTTCTTCATTTGGGAGTAGAATCATTTTAGCAAGCATTATGCTTTATTGGTAACTTTAGGAAAAAAACAACAACAGTAACAGCACTGAACTTAGGATCGCTGAAAGTTATTCAAACATTTTAAAAAATAAACATCCTGCAGGAAAAAAAAAATCAGGTTTTCCAGCACCTCTATAAACAAAGGAGGTATGTACCTCCTCTAATACTGGGGTGTGTGTGCGTGTGTGTGTGTGTGTGTGCGTGTGTGTGTGAGAATAAGAGCAAGGGGTGGGGAGAAACACATGCTAAACATATTGGTTTATGTGTCTGTAAATGAGGTGAATACTGAGAGGACATCTTCTAAGTATTTCTTTTTGATTAAGCCATTTGTCAAAATGATGGCCTTATGTGGGTGATATATTGCTTTTCTTGGGAAGATGGAGTTGGAGTACTGGGAAAAATTTAGGCTTTGATATGCTACCTAACACTATTTGGATTTCTTTGGAGAGGTAAGTAGAAAAAATTATAGAGTATAAAGAAAATATCTATTCTTAAAAAAAATCGCTTTAATTGAAATGTATCAATTTGAGAAAAATAACTTTTTGGGAAATATCAGACTTTCAGAGAGGTATTCATTATTTCTTTTCTTTTCTTTTTTTTTAAAGATTTTATTTATTTGACAGAGATAGAGACAGCCAGCGAGAGAGGGAACACAAGCAGGGGGAGTGGAAGAGGAAGAAGCAGGCTCATAGCAGAGGAGCCTGATGTGGGGCTTGATCCCATAACGCCGGGATCACGCCCTGAGCCAAAGGCAGACACTTAACGGCTGTGCCACCCAGGCGCCCCTCATTATTTCTATTTCAGAGTAAATAATCACTAACAATACAATTTCCTTAAGATAGTGACAATGTGTCAAGTCCAAGTCCAGACATATATATATGTATATATAGATAGATATATAAAATTGATAATTACATTACAAACAAAAAATATAGAATGAGCCACATGTGAACAAACATTTATTCTAAAGTTGTTTGCAGAATTTTTAAATATTTGGTGTGATATATACTGGATACTAGAGGCAAAGAAAAACTAAAGACAAGCATGGTAATCAGGAAAGGGGTCTGACTGTGAGGTCTGTAACCAGTTCTAGGGCTCTCAACAAATTGCTAAAACTCATTAAGACTCAGTTTTTCCCCATCAATAATGTGGGGCAAGTAATGCTTCATACATGGGATTTTGTGAGAATCTAATACACATAGTCGACAAATAATTATTGAGTGCCAACTGACTCAATGACTATGATAGGTACTAGGGAGATAGAAATGAGCAAAACTGTCACTATATTTTTTAAATACTTATATATTTTATTTAATATTGATATATTCATATATTTTTTTACAACTTAAACTAATTTTGTTTTTTTTATAATAATATTTTTTTATTATATTATGTTAGTCACCATACAGTACATCCCTGGTTTTTGACGTAAAGTTCCATGATTCATTAGTTGCGTATAACACCCAGTGCACCATGCAATACGTGCCCTCCTTACTACCCATCACCAGCCTATCCCATCCCCCCCCCCCGAAGCCCCCAGTTTGTTTCTCAGAGTCCATAGTCTCTCATGCTTCATTTCCCCTTCTGATTACCGCCCCTTTCTTTATCCCTTTCTTCTCCTACCGATCTTCCTACTTATGTTCCATAGATGAGTGAAACATATGATAATTATCTTTCTCTGCTTGACTTATTTCGCTTAGCATAATCTCCTCCAGTGGCACCCATGTTGCAGCAAATGTTGAGAAATCGTTCTTTTTGATAGCTAAGTAATATTCCATTGTATATATGGACCACATCTTCTTTTTTTTTTTTTAATTTTATTTATTTATTCAACAGAGATAGAGACAGCCAACAGAGATAGAGACAGCCAGTGAGAGAGGGAACACAAGCAGGGGAAGTGGTAGAGGAAGAAGCAGGCTCATAGCAGAGGAGCCTGATGTGGGGCTCGATCCCAGAAAGCCAGGATCACGCCCTGAGCCTAAGGCAGACGCTTAACCGTTGTGCCACCCAGGCGCCCCTGGACCACATCTTCTTAATCCAGTCATCTGTTGTCACTATTTTTTTAAGTTTTTATCTTAATTCTGGTTAGTTAATATACAGTGTTATATAATTTCAGGTATACAATATAGTGATTCAACAATTGCATACAACACCTGGTACTCATCACAAGTGCCCTCCTTAATCCCCATTACTTATTTAACCCATTTTTCCCACCCCTCTCCTCTCAGGTAACCATCAGTTTGTTCTCTATAATTAAGAGTCTGTTTCTTGATTTGTAGATGACATATTATCCCTAAAGACTCCACCAAAAAACTATTAGAACTAATGAATGAATTAGTAAAGTTGAAGCTTATATAATCAATATATAGAAATCTCTTATGTTTCTATACACTAATGACAAACTATCAGAAAAAATAAATTAAGAAAACAATCCCATTTACAAGTTCATTAAAAAGAATACCTGAGAATACCTAGGAATAAATTAAACCAAGGAGATGAAAGATCTGTACACTGAAAACTATGACATTGATAAAAGAAATTGAAGGAGACATAAATATATAGAAAGGCATTCCATGTTCCAATCCATGTTAATGTATTGAAAGAATCAATAATGTTAAAATGCTCATATTACCCAAAGCAATCTAAAGATTCAATGTAATCCTTATCAAAATTCCACTGGTGTTTTTTCATAGAAATAGAACAAAAAATCCCAAAATTTGAACTACAAAAGACCCCTAATAACCAAAGCAGTCTTGAGTAGAACCAAGATGGAATTATCATGCTCCCTGATTTCACGCTGTATTTGCAAACCTATAATTAATCAAAACAATATAGTGTTGACATAAATACAAACACAAAGATCAATGGAACAGAATAGAAACCCAGAAATAAATTCATGCATATACGGTCAATTTATTTATGACAAAGGAGCCAAGCATACAATGGGGAAAGGGCAGTCTCTTTAATAAAAAAAATGGTGCTGGGAAAACTGGACAGCCAGATGCCAATGAATGAAACTGGACCATCTAACACAAAAATTAACTCAAAGTGGTTGGAAGACTTGAATGCAATACCTGAAATCATAAAACTCCTAGAAGAAAACATAGGTGGTAGGCTCATTGACATAGTTCTTGGCAATATTTTTTTTTTATTTGACACCAAAAGTAAAAGGAACGGAAGCAAAAACAAACAAGTGGGACTAATCCAACTGAAAAGCTTCTTCACAGCAAAGGAAACCATCAACAAAATGAAAAGGCAACCTACTGAATGTGAGGAAATATGTGCAAATCATATGTTTGATAAGGAGTTAATATCAAAAATATATAAAGAACATATATAATTCAATAACAAAGAGCCAAACAATACAATTAAAAAATAGGCAAAGGATCTGAATAGACATTTTCTCAGGGAAGGCATACAGATGGCCAATAGGTACACGAAAAAATGCTCAACATCACTAATCATAAGGGAAATGCAAATCATAACCACAATGAGATTACCTTACAGCTATTAAAATGATTATTATCAAAAGACAATAAATAACAAGTGTTGGTGAGGATGTGGAGAAAAGGGACTCTCATGCACTGTTGGTGGGAAGGTAAACTGTGCAGCCACTGTGGAAAACAGTATGGAGGTTCCTCAAAAAATTAAAAACAGAACCACCATATGATCCATTAATTCCCCTTCTGGGATATATCTGAAGAAAACAAAAATATTCATTCAAAACGATGTGCTCACCATTACGTTCATTACTTATAATTGATAAGATATAGAAACAACCTAAGTGTCCCATGATGGATAATTGGATTAAAAAATGTAACATATATATAATGAAATATTATTTAATCATAAAAAAATAATGAAATTTTATCATTTGGGATAACATGGATAGGGCTTGAGGGCATTATGCTAAGTGAAATGAGTCAGAGAGAGAAAGATAATGGCATACCATCTCACCTATACGAGGACTCTTAAACAATCAAACAAGCTATCCATACAGAGAACAGATTGGTAGCTGCCAGCAGGGTGGGTGGTAGGCAAAGTGGGTGAAGATAGTCAAAAGGTACAAACTTCCAGGCATAAAATAAAGAAATCATGGATAAGGAGCTAACGTACAGCATAGCAACTATAGTTAATAGTACATTATTCCAAATTTAAAAGTTTCTAAGAGTAAATCTTGAAAGTTGTCATTACAAGAAAAAACAATTTATAACTATATATGGTGACAGAGGTTAACTAGATATATTGAGGTGATCATTTCACAATGAACCCAAATATCGAATCATTATGATGGACACCTGAAACTAATATAACATTGTATGTCAATTACACCTCAATAAAAAAATTAAAAAATAATAAATATGCAGAAACTGTATGAATACAATTATACAAGACAAAAATTTAAAAAAAACATGTCATGCTTGTGGTAACACTCAAACAAAAAATACGAATCTATGCAAATTTGTGAAAAAAAATTCATTGAGACAGAAAGACTTTTTGTTCAGCATGGAGCAAGCTTCAAGATTTTAGTTCCTATTCTAAGTCAAGACTCTTGAAAATCATTAAAGTGTAGGTTCCTCATTTTTTTGCAGTTTCAATAGTTTCTTACAGCCACCTAAATGAGAGGCACCAGATGAAAAGAATGACTGCAGTAAACAAATGGGAACGCAAATCATCTGCCCCCTATCATACCTGTATCAGTCAAGCTTTGATGTCCTTCTAAACACTGGAGGGAAATACCCCTATTAATTTAGAAGGAGGCAAGAAAGATGTCCCATTTGCTACCACAAGAAGGTTAACAGTTTAACATAACTGACTCTCCTGTGAGAATTAGCTTAGAAAGATAGAGTATAATTATTCATCATTAGGGATGTAACAGCCTGGCCTCATTCATCAGTTGAGATGAAGCAGATCACTTATTACTGTAAATCTTGGGTTTAAAATAACTAGCACTTTAAATATGTTTTATGTTTGGTCAAGTTGGAAAAACCCATTTGAAATTTAAAAGGCTACACTAGTTGTAAATTATTATCCTTTTTAAAAAGCACTTCAGAGCAGAATATGTTCATTGTAGATCAAGAAATGTTCAAGGAGCTAGAGCTGAGTTTGTATTTAAGATATCAGAGCGAACACAATGTGTGAAGCCCTTGGATCCATTCTAAAGGTAGGAAGAATCATCTAGGCATTTAAGTAGAGCTAAGCAAATCCATAATAATTTCTTCTGACTGAGAGAGATCACAATATCACACCCTCGGCGGAAGCAACGTTAAGATTGAACAGATGCAAACGGCAAAGAAAGATAGGATTTTAGAACGTGGCCTGCTAACAAAGACCCTTGAGTCGGCCTGCCTGCAAGTTTGCTGCATGCCTGTTGGGCTTAGTTGCGTTAAGCAAGGATAGTGAAATAAACTTTTAGGTAAGCCTAAATTATATGCTCTTCATTGTTGGTATCCTTTACTGGCAGTATTTTGGATTTTAGGGGGGAAGTATTACCTTTTCAAGTCCCTACAGCCAGATTTGCCATTTCCTTTTTAATGTCAATAAGACAGAAAACAAAAAAAACAAAACAAAATACCCAGCATATCAAGTGACTAATTGTTCAAGTAGAGCATAGGATCCATGAACACAAGGAACATCCATGAACACAAGGAACATCCTTATATCAGTTACCACTCTACCCTCAGCACGCAGCCTAGTGCCTGATATGCTTAGCACTCATTTAGTGGTTGTTCAATAAATGAATAAACAAATCATTTCTTAAAAAATAGTTACTATTATCCTAATAATAACAGTCATGTATTAAGTAATTACTATGTGCCGAGCACTCTATAAACATATTATGTAATACATTATTAACAAAATTCTTATAAAGTAGACACTGTTATTATCATCATTTTAGAAGTAAAGATACAGTAGTGCCAAGGAGCCAAATACTTTAGCAGTTCTACATCGTAAGTGGTGGTGCAACAATTCAAACCCAAGGAGTCTGGCTCTAGATTGTGTGCTCCTAACCACAGTACTATTCACTCGATCCAATTTCATAGGGGTTCACATGTTGTTATTATCTTCCAGGCAATCTTGAAATCTTCATATTCCACAAGCTTTGGTTCAAGCCCTCTTCAAATCTAATCTTTCTTATCCAGCCTCTTCTCTGCTATAAAACATCGTACTGGTGGCCATCAAATTTGTATCCCCCTTCACTATCTCTACTTGAGTGTCTCAAATGCATTAACACACAAAACTTCTGGATACCTTGTCTCAGTAAAAGGCGCCGACCTCCAGGAAAATAACCTGGGATTGATTTGAAATGCTGCAATACCTCGCTGCCCTATCAGCCAATCCATTATCATGCAGTCTTTTTAATTCTGCGCTCTGAATATTCTTTGGCATCCTCATCTTCCCTGCAACCTCATCAAAGCCACTATCGCCTCCCACCTTATTCTGAAAGACCTCCTCAAGTGGGGTTGAGTATTTTCTCCTGCCTCTTTCAACCCACTCTCCAGAGCGCAGCTGCACTGATCTTTAAAACGCAAAGTAAACAAACCAACAGACATCAGACCTGGTTTTAGCATTTTCCTATATAAAACCCTTGAATGGCTTCTCCGTGTATTTCAAGTAAAGGGCAAGATCCTTAAAGGAACCTGACTATCCCTGCATGACGTGGTCCTACCTCTGTCTCCAGCCTCATTTCGCACCTTTTCGCCTGGCTTCCTATCTCACAGTCCTCTTGGAACATTTTCAGTTCCTTAAATGTGCCGTGCGTCCTTCCACTGAAAACCTTTGAACATGCCCTTCCGTTGGCCTGAAACTCTTCTGCTCCTCTTCTCAACCTGACCCAGTGATCCCTTTGTCAGTGACAAAAGGATCAGTGACTCACCTACTGATCCCTTTGTCCCTGATCAAATGTCATCATCGTTAAAAAAAAAAGTCCTTCCAAACTTCGGTTAGGTTTTGGCACCCCGTTACACACTCTAATAGAGCCCAGTCTTTCCTTCCAATTGCAAATCATAATTTTATTTATTTATTTATTTATCTATTTATTTATTTATTAGAGAGGCAGGAGGTAGGGGCAGAGAGAGAATCTTAAGCAGGCTCCCCGCAGAGCCTGGCATGAGGCTCCATCTCATGACCCGGAGATCCTGACCTGAGCCAAAATCACGAGTCTGTCACTTAACTGACTGAGCCACCCAGGTGCCCCACAAATCATAATTTTAATTTAATTTTATGTTTATCTTCTCTGCTCAAATATGCCTGCATATTTGAGGGTAGGACCAGGTCTTTTATTTTTAAGTAATCTCTGCATTCAACACGGGGCTCAAACTCACAACCCCGAGATCAAGCACTCCACGCTTTACCTACTGAGCCAGCCAGGCACCCCGGGACCAGGTCTTTCTGGTTCATAACCATCTACCACAATGCCTGACTAACAAAGGTGTCCAAAAATATTTACCAGCTATGCAATGCACTTGTAACTGAGAACACACTAGAACACCCGCAAATACAATCTATCGTTTCTGAATTAGCTTCAGTTAATTTTCAAGGATGCGTCTTCGATTTTTTAGCTTATCTATATAGTTTAACTAAATTAAGTATTTATTTTTCAAACCGCAGACATTGAAAAGAAACAAAGAATGAGAGAGACCCACAATGTGGAACTTGCGGACAAAAAAGAGGCAGAAGTGGCACCAGTTGCTCCTCCCGCTTAACTCCTGCTCCTGTTTCCAAAGTGAAACATGTCCTCGTTCTTGCTCCAGCTGGATGTGGGAGGTGAAAACTTCTCAAGACCCCTCTGAGACCAGCTCTTGGCAGCAACCCGTTCTCTGTGGTTGCTTTGCTTATTCTAAAAGAAAATGTGTTTAGTAGAGTCACGTCTCAGAGTGTCAAGGGAAAAGTAAGCTGTGACCCACTATAGCCTCGTCCAATGGCTCCAACATTTAACACGTAACATATATAACAGTTTTCCTGCCCATGTTCCCACCGTTGCATTTTGCAAAGAGACAAGCTTGTATTGCAGATGGGCAGGAGGGATGAGAGAGATTGTTGCTGCGGTGTTGGAAAGCACAATCTGCCATAGGTCTCAGAAGTTTCTTCCAATTTAATTCTCCTTCTAATTAAGGAATAAAGAAGAGAGAAAAATTCAAAAGTCGGGCTTGTGCTAGGAAGGGATTAGAAATGTTTCTAATTTATGGAGGAGTAAATCCACATCTAAAAATTCTGAGGGGTAGGACGCTCAGCTTAGATGAATTTCAGGCCTAAACTGACTTTCCTTTGGTCCACAGTATTCTAATACATCTTTTCAAATAAATGATTGTTTTGGCAGTGATGTCCACAGGCCTCAGTGAGACGAGTGGACATGTAGGCCGACCCTGCCAAATCACATAATAGAGTGTTATAACCTTGTTTGCAGTTTAAAGTCCATATCCTGTATTTTGGGCACAGAGTAAAGTACGAAGAGAGAAATATCACCAAGTGAGACACAACTGTTGCATCTTATAAACATAGACTAAGGTGTTTTTGCCATTTATATATATAAATATTTGTGTGTATATATATATATATATATATATATATATAATCTTGTATTACCACTTTCTTTTAACAGACTCAAACTGACATTCTTTATTCTATTTGTTTATAAAGATATTTATAAATATATTATATTTATTATATTGAAAAGATTGTAGCATGATGATTAAAGACTTGGGCTTTAGAATCACCCTGGGTTTAAATCTCAAACTTAACACTAGTCTATGACTTTGACGATGTTCTTAAACTTTCAAAATTCAGTTTCCTTAGTGTAAAGTGATACTAATAGCATCTTTCAGAGGATTTTTATAAAGATTAAATGAAGCGGCACCTGGGTGGTACAGTCGGTTAAGGGTTTGACTCTTGGTTTCAGCTCAGGTCTTGATCTTAGGGTCATGATGTCGAGACCCACATTGGGCTCCACACTCAGCATCCAGTCAGCTTAGGATTCTCTTCTCCCTCTGCCCCTCCCCACCCCCATGCACAGGCTTTCTCTCTCTAAAATAAATAAATTTAAAAAAATGTTTTTTAAAGATTAAATGATATAACACATATAGAGTATTATGTTTCCTGAAAAACACAGGGTCTCGGTGAATTTTAATTATTATTATTATAGAGAATTAGCTACTATTATTGAGATTTTTATCTAGTATCTCCAAGAAATCTAGAATGAAAGTTTTCATTGCTAAAACATGCAATTTTAACTAGAAAAGATTGTCATTTCCAGTTCCCTACCATGATTGAAGTATTATCTTCTCATTTGCTTTTTACAAAAGAAATAAAGGGAACTCAGAGAAATTAAATAGCTTTTCCAAGGTCAAGCAATTAATTATTTTGGGAGGCATAATTAGAACTCATGTCTTTTGTTTCTGGGTGTCCAAGATGGTCCTCATAATGTAGATTTTTATTATCTTTAGTATGATAGCAAAGAAGAGAGTAATATGCTTTTAAATGTTACATTCTTTTTTCTCAAGCACTTTTTTTTTTCTCCATAGCTCCAGGAAGAAGGTGTGAAAGGTATTATTTTATTGCTCAATTAATGAGAAGTCGAACCCTCAGGGAAAGCTGAGCATCCATTGAAGGTCACATAGTCACGAGGTGATCAAATTGAAATCAGAACCCAGTCAGCCATTGCTACAGGCTGCTCATGATAACATGAGACTTTGTCTAGAACTTTGTACTTTTCAAGACTCTAACATACATTTTCTCAAACAAGTTGTCAAAAAGGTCACATATCTTTATGGTGGGAACTTCCTTGCAATTCAAGTCCCAAATAGTTCAGAAACAAAAGATAAAAAGTACCACAGCATTTTTCAAATACAAATTTGAAATTGTTAAGCTCACTACTTTGCTGACCAAAAGTCATTACGAAGACTGCATTAAATTTTCAGTTTTTAAGTTACCTCATTATGTAGAAATCATTCAGTGTGTTATTTTTCATAGATTTAAATATAATCTTTGAGTATTTTACATAAAATCTCAAACTATAGATTGAAACTATATTTCAATCTATAAAATAATTTTCTTAAATAAGTAGGACTTTTTAAAAAATTTCTCTATCAGTATGATTATCCTTTTGCTCTGAGACTCTGGAATCTGACGGTAGAACTGAAAGGAAGATAGGAAATTTTATTTGGTTGTGAATTTGTAAAAATTAATAGGCACATATTTCACTATTCTATACACTTTCAGTAGACCAGCAGAGCCTAAATGAATGCTTAATTAATATCTTTCAATAACCAGATTGCTCAGGGACATAATATATTTGGAAGCAGATAAGATGTGTATGTGTTGGTTGTGTGTGTTGGGGTGGAGGACTGTTTACACACACACACACACATACACACACACACACACACACCCTCCCCACACACAAACCCAGATACACAATCACTATTCTCATAACCCCAAATTTGGGACATAAATGTTTAGGATTTTTTAAAATAAGGACACAGAAAATCACTGCTTATGTCTTCTAAATAAATTTCAACAGAGAATAAGATGACTGCAATCATCATTGTTAAATTATTGATTTTTAGAAAGTACTTCATATTCAAATAGGTTGCTGAAGTATAGTTCAATTATAGGTTCTAATGAAAACAGAATCATTATTGCCAGTAGAATACTGATTTTCAAAAAAATGAAATCTGAAAAGATTGTTATTTTGAGATCAAGGGACTGATTTTTTTGTTTGTTTTTTTTAGTGTCAGTTGGCAAATTCTGGAAGCAATGCATAATATTCTATAATACAATTTGATCAAAAATAATTTTTTAATTCCTCCTTTAAATTTAATCTACTAGAATTTTAAAATCTGGATCTCACCTTATAGAGCAATGGCTTAAAAAGACCCACACAGCTCTTGATAATAATTATTTTTCTTTGACTTTCTTTTGCAGTAATACCAGCACCCACAGCAACGAGTCTCCATCTAGTCTACATTTTCAATTCTCATATCACAGTATTTTTTTTTAATTTCTCTTGGCCTATAGTTTATATGCCAATGTAAAACGTTTAATAAATTTTGCTTCTCTTTTCCTTATTTATATCTTCTAAATTCTGGTGGCTGTTAGTAACATCTCCACTAGATCCAAATTTTATGCAACGCTAGTTAATACTCTCAACGCCTTCTCAAGAGCCAAACTTTTTAGCAGTTTGTTATTTTTACTGCTTTTCTTTGAGAAACTTCATCTTAATCTCATTTTCACTTGATACAACACTGTGAGAAAAATTCACTTTTTTTTGTACTTAGAGATGTTTCTAAAAGATTTTCTTTAATCCATAGATTATACCAGTTCCTAAGATATTTTGGAAGCCGTAAAGTCAAACCAATGACAGATACTTTTTATATTCTGTGCCTCCTCCAGTCCTGACCATAAACCCATGATGGGGTAATTACTAATCACTTTCACACCACAGATAACTGGGATAATAGTGATCTAACTTAAGAAGTTAACACACTCAGTAAATGGCTTACTCCAAATTCTAAGCTATTTCTCTTATATTTTTTTGCCTTCTTACTGATTGAAGATCCACACACCCATCAACGTGATGCTCCAAGACCAAAAGCATTAAAGGACTTGATAAGATTAAAGAGTTAGTTTAAAGACAAAGATAAGATCAGGTGACCAGATACAGATCTCCAAGTCCACCTCCTAACAAGCATCAGGCAGCACGCAGGACATTGGAGAACAAAGATAAATGGCACACGTTCCCTGCTCTTGACAGTATCTCAGCCTGGTGGGAAATATAATCATACTATTAATAACAATACTTGAATCATGGAATCCATGGTATCAGGGCAGAGCAGGTGTGCTCTGATGCTTAGGGAAAGGTAGGAAAGCTTCTACACAAGAAGAGACAGTTTAAATTGGGTCTCAAAAGCATGAACATGAGTTATGCAGAGTGAAAGGGAAGAGTATGTTTCAGGAAGGGGCAATGGCTCTGATGCTTAGGTGGAATCCATGGTATCAGGGCAGAGCAGGGCTGCTGATGCTTAGGGAAAGGTAGGAAAGCTTCTACACAAGAAGAGACAGTTTAAATTGGGTCTCAAAAGCATGAACATGAGTTATGCAGAGTGAAAGGGAAGAGTATGTTTCAGGAAGGGGCAATGGCCTGGGCAAGTAGGCAACATGACCGCAGCATAGCCATGACACTGGAAGAGGGAATTACAAAATGCTTCCCGTGCTGTAGTGCCTACCAGGGATTTTGTGCTTCGGGTAATGGGATAGGAACCCCTCACATCTCTTTTCTTTTTTCCTAGAGAAGTAACATTTTCCAGTTCATGGCTTGAAAGGTAACACTGACAGCATTGTGAAAGAGATTTTAAATGACACTGATATTCACGGTGTCTGGGTGGCTCAGTCAGTTAAGTGTCTGCCTTTGGCTCAGGTCATGATCCCAGGGTCCCAGGATCATCGAGGCCCACATGGGGCTCCCTGCTCAGCTGGGAGTCTGCTTCTGCCTCTGCCCCTCCCTTTCCCCCTCCCCCTGTTCATGCTCTCTTTCTCTCTTTTACTCTCAAATAAATAAATAAATAAATAACACTGATATTCATAAAATTAGAAAACCTGTACAGAAATAAACACCGAAGGCATATATAACAAATAGTTGAATTATTTTTTTTAACTCTTATCCTGATAAAGACTGTAGGGATATGTGTGTGTGTGTGTGTGTGTGTGTGTGTAATTTAAAATAGTAAAAATATATATTTCTAGGTATATATTTATATGTATAAATATATTTTTATATATTTAAAATATTTATTTTTTTGGTTAAAGCTGCATTTTTATATAATGGTAAGCTTACTTTCCTATGATATATATATAACCTCTTAAAATATATTTTCTACCTCTAGCACTAAAAATAAAAATACTTTAAGGAATTTTGAGTATCCTATATAACTATATATATTATTTATGTACTTCATAAGTTGTAAACTTTTCCTTGTTTGATATGGAGTGTCTGTGCATGTCTTTAAAATCATCTTGTTGTCTCAGTAACCATTGCTCTAACAGGCAGGTAATTCCTTTATGCCAAGAGATTGTGTCTGACATAGCTGTCTCAGCAACTCTGTTAATAATTAAGTAATACTGACACCTCCTTTAGGTTGAATTCTAGATCAGATGCCTGACGAATATTTTACATTAGCATATATGTTTAAAGATAGAAGAATGGCTGTACTGAGCCAGACTAATGATTCACTCAAGCATTTAGAATTCTGACATCACCACCTTACTGTTCTTCTTAACACCAAAAGGAGAGTCTCCTCACCCAAAAAATAAACATTCAAGCTTCCCTTGTACCGCTAATTAGTGATTTGTCTAACAACCTCTTGAACATAAATGTGAAGTAGAACTTCCTTTGAGAAGACTTGGAGAACAGGTAATTGCTTTCAAGTGTAATGGCATTGTGATGGAAGTGGAATAATTCATCGTCTATGGCTCCACATGATAGAACTAAAGCCAAAGACAAAAGAAGCAGAGAGAAAGATTTCAGTTGGCCATAGGGAAAGTTGTTAGAGATGTTGAAATTTGACTGGGTATATTTAGTGGATGGTTAATGAGGAGGAAGTTAAAATTTGGCAGGTGATTAAACCTCAGACAGTTGGACTGGAAAAATGGTGGTCAAGTGGAGAGAAGGGGCTTAAGAAAAAATAGTCTATGTATGATTCAGAAAATTTTTGTTGGGGTTATTCTGATATTCCTAATTTCCTCTTTTCCAAGCAGCTGTGAACCACTAGAATTGATGTTCGAATTTTCTATTTCTCTTAGAGTTATTTTATTCTCCGACTTGAAGTAATGCATCACATTAATTTGAAAGGCATTGTTTCACTTTATTTCTCATATTTGGTTCAGATTAACATTTTAACAGTAATATTTGAGATTTTAGGGAAAAAATATAAGTTCTTCTCAAACCCTGAAACCACTTCTCAAATGTAACTTTTCTAAGTTAATGGTGCTCAATTTTATTCACTTCCAAGTCTTTATCTTCTCAACACAAAGTCCTAATTTTTCAGGTGTATTCATGTGGAAAGCTTACTAATAGGCATAATTATCCTTTTAAGAAGAGTCTTTAATTTTTAAAATTCTTTATTAACCCAATAAAATTTCATTTTCCTTCTGGTACAAAAGAGAAATTTTAAACTTAGGTCACATAAAGCGACTCCATCATAAACTGTCTAATTTGATATTTCTCCAGGTGACCACAGCAAGTACTAAGAGAATCATCATTTTTGGAACAAATGTTTAATAATGACACTTGTATTCTGTCATTTGAATTTCCCATGAAGAAAAAGCAAAGTGGCTCTTTTAATTAAAGTCTCAAGTAATTAAGACTGCTTAATAGAATTAAACCAAAAAAAAAAAAGACCTTGAAAAGGAACTGATTATAAGGAAAATATTCTTTTGTATTTGCAACATGAGTTCTGAATTAATCCAATATCATGAATACTGAGCTTTATTATTATAATTCTTCAATTAAAGATTTATCATCCATTAAAAAGTATCAGTCTTAATATTCACCACTGGTTATTCTATCAAATACTACATGAAGAAACTATTAAATTAAAATAATAGCAAATTAAAATTAAAACTCTACAAAGAAGCAAATATTTGCCTCAGAATTAGCATTTAATTTTTCCTTCTAAATTTTAATCTTATTAATAAGACTGAAGTTCCAGTAATAGATTTTAGAAGTTCCAGTAATAGGTTTTAGAAAGTATTTGTGCTAACTCTAAGGTTACATTAAGTTAAATGTAAACTCAGATTGATTCCATTTCTTGTTTACATGTGTGGGTATCACGTCTATGGTGTTATACGGCTGCATGTTGGCACAGTTACTTAAAGAGCTGTCCAGATGGAGTAGCAAAGATAGAATAGTGCTCAGATTATCCTGCCAGGGCTAAGGAATTCCTCTATAACAGAGTTGAAGATTTCCTAGAATGTCAGAGCATCATTTTCTGCAAAGAATGTAAATTATTGATACCACCTGTTCGGTTCCTCTCCTATTTGAGCAAAATTTTTTGCATCAACTAAAATGTCACATGAATCCATTAATTAGCCTCCAGAAATGACGTCTGTGCTGACATAATTCTCTCCACAATTTTCAAAGACTGTACTATAGCCATAGACACTGAACTTGATGAAAATACTGGAATTTTAATGCAGATTAAACTATCTTACGAAGTAGGACTAGACTTTACAGCTGAAACAGAGAAAGACAGCCATATAGCAGTAACTGTGGTAGAAAACCGATGAAAGTACTTGCTGCTATGCGTGCACCCTGCCGATAGATTTACACTCAGCCCCGCATATAGAATGTAAATAGGTTAATAGTGCCATTTGAGGTCAGAGTTATTTAGCATGACTGCTGATACTCTACTTTCAATGTCAAGGACCCTGTGGGGGAAGTAGAGGTTTGGAGACCCCCATGTGACACTCTCTGAGTTTCACAAAGGATGTCTCCACACTTGTACACTTCTGTTCTACTCTCTTCTAGAAGTTTTAGGGCTTCTTTAATTCTCACATTACTTTCTTTGTGCCTTTCTTAAGACAATTTCTTTCTTCTTTTTTCTTCTTTCTTTTTTCTTTTTTTTGACTTTTTATTGTAATAATCTTGTGTACATTTCTTTTATACTTTCTTTGTAAACTCTCTTGAAGACAATAAAAATGCTTAACCATCTCTGTATACCACCTAACACATCACTCTCCTTTGCACATAGTTGTTTTTTAATATATAATTGAATAAATTCTGAGAAATGGGGGATGCATTCATAAGATATTGAAGAGATGGGGCACCTGGGTGGCTCAGTCAGGTAGGCGGTTGCCTTTGGCTCAGGTCATGAGCTCAGAATCCCGAGATGGAGGCCCGCATTAGGCTCCCTGCTCAGCACAGAGTCTGTTTCTCCCTCTCTTTGCGCATGTGCTCTCTAAATAAATAAATAAATAAATAAATAAATAAATAAATAAAATCTTTAAAAAAAAGATATTTAAGAGATGTAATTGAGGGGATTTGGGAATTCCATGAAGATACATCAGTTGATTCTGAAGTCAGTACAAACATTCCATGATGAGGAAAAGGATGCTCTCATCCCCACAGTCACTAGTACAATTTAGGTGGAATTGTCAGAGTTCTAGATGCTAAGCTACATTGGTAACATCTCTTTAGTGCTTACTTTTAAGAAAAATAAATACTAGAAGGTAATGAATGAAGAATTTTGCTTTCATCACAGAATGACTATCTTTGAAATTATGGCAATTATTAATTTCTGTGTGGTGATACTTGGTACCATGGCTGGGATATTACTATTCCTATTTTAGTCACATAAGACAAACCTATCGTAGTCGACTTAAAGAGCACAAATATCGTATTCAAAATACTGGTTTCTCCACTTATGACTCACATCAAATATTTCTGTGAACCTCAGTTTCTTTTCTGCAGAATGAGTTCAATAATATACTCTTTACTAAGATTCCTAGGGAATACAGGTATTTTGAAAGCCTTGTTAACAAGTAGTGTTAACAGTGAAAGAAAGATTGATATGACTGCAAACCTACATGAAATTAGACTGGCTTCCAATTCGTTTTAGGTATGTAGAACTCACCTTATAAAATAAAAATATATTTGGGATGTTAAAATACTAACCCCATGATCTAAAATTGAATAAAACAAAGTCATAAAATTCATAGCAATAGGTAAGCACATGTTTTAAAAAAATTTTTAAAGCAACATTTATTTCTCTTGTTTCAAATACCCTTGATTATTTTTCATATAAACACATTCTGCTATAATCTGGGTTGATATAGCATGTACATATTTATAAAACATTTTTGGTGTGATAATGATAATTATGTTAAAATGAGTTCCCATTTTTATAGGTACATACTATAGTATTATGGATGAAATGATACAGGGACTAGGTTTTATTTTAAACTAATTCAGTGGAAAAAAAGAACAACAGGGTACATAATGATAAAACCAAATTGGCCATCTGTCAATAATTTTTGAGACTGGGTTATGTATAAATGGAGTTTATCATACCATTCCCTGCTCTTTGTGTATTTTTTAAATTTTTCATAATAAAAGGTTGAAAATAAAAAGGAAAAGAAAGGATAGAACTAAATTTGATTTGCGGATGATTTGATACTCTGGCAGCACTACCTGGGAACCTATGTTTCTCATCTGAAAGAATAGATGTTTTTAAGAGTCTAAAGCCTCCCCACTGCAAAGTTAAGTAGGGATGATCAAAATTTATAAGATGGAAAGTCCTGAATACAATAGAGGCATCTGATAGATGCCGGTGTCATAAGGACATGAGTGCCTCAGCCAGACAGAAGCAGAGTACTAGGAGAAATTAACAAACATTCAGGTTAAAGTTTAAACAACAACTGAATGGATTTTAAGAAAAGAAAGACATTTCAAGACCTAGCAAACAGAAGAAATGGATTCTAGTCTCCTAGCATAGTAAATTAATGCCCTGGTGAGATAGAATTAATAAATGGATTCCCATGCATCTCTGTCCTTAGAAATATCTTTAGGGGCTCTATATGCTTTGTATCACTGTTAATAGATTTCAACTTTATTTTCTCCACATTATAAATATAATACATATTTTCCACTAGGAAAAATATAGCCACTTAACCACAAGTTAAAAATCTACCACGTCATAAGTGGTAGAACCTGGGTTTCTAGCTAGGTGATTATACCTACAGTGTACTGACTCTCACTTATGACAGCGTGGCAGATTACAGAAGTTAAGAAAGCCTGCTGCTGAAATTCTCTAGATGCCACATAACAAATAAACTTTTGAATAACAACAAATTACTTTAAAAATCATGGGAAGGATTTTACCTTCTGCCATAAAAACAAAGCAAAACATGAAAGTATAGACAAAAATCTCTACCACTTTAAGGTAGATAAAGCTTGCTTAAAATTAAGACTCTCCATAAAAGACAACTTATTGATTAGTTGAACTTTATCAAAATTAAAATCTTTTGCTCTTTGAAAGGTATAATGAAAATGAAAATGTAAGCCTTGGATGAGAAAATATTTGATATTTCCATGTTTATTAATATGTTTATTTTCAAATAATATATGAGGGGTAGAATGAGTGACTAAAATATCAATTACAGAAATAAGCCAAGCATCTTTGCATTTTTAATCTAACCTGTTAATCTCTGAACCACTATTTCCATTTGAAGGGCTACCCAAAACCATATTCTAGAAGACTAGAATCTACACATTTTAAAAATTGTGGTTCTTATCTTTTTCATATTGATTTGTAGGAATTATTTATGTATTCTGGACAAAAGTGGGTTTTTTTTACATATATGTATTGTTCCATGTAATATATGTATTGCTGACACTTTCTTCTATCTGTGGTTTGCCCTTTCATTGGCTTAATGGTGCCTTTGATTAGCAGAATTTTTAATAACCAATTTATCAATTTGATAAATTGAGTTACATAAGCAATGCACAGAGAAATAAGTATGAGTGATCATCAAACATGTGAAAAACTATCTAATATCATTAGTCATCATGGACATACAACTTCAAACTACAGCACATGCAAATGGATAAAACATAAAGTTGGTGAGGTGATAGAGCAACTGAGATTTCCATACATTGCTGGTGGGAATGTAAAATTGTTCAACCATTTTGTAAAAGTGCTTTGGTAGGTAGTTTCTAGGGTAAGTATACCTCTCCTACTACTCAGCCATTCCTTTCTTACATACCTACCCAAGAAAAATAAAGGATATCTCCACAACAAACCTGGTACATGTATTTCCATAACAGTGTTATTTTTAATAACTTAAACTGCGAACAACCCAAATGTCTCTCGCTCAGTAGACTGGATTTACAAACTATGTAAAATTAATAAAATGGGTTCTTATTCATCAATACAAAAGGAACAATGCACTGATATGCCTAACCACATGAAGGGATTGCAGAAACATTATGATAAGCCTAGGAAATCAGACAAAAATGTATATACTGTATGATCTCTTATATATGGAGCTCATGAGCAGACAAAATATTTAGGGTGATGCGAATCAGAGTAGCGGGAAAATGGGTGACTCTGGAGTAGTAGATGGAGGGAGGGGTTGACTGGAGAAGGGAGCCAGGAAACTTTTTAGGATGAAGGAAATGATTTGGGGGATTTTAATACAAAAGCATATATTTGCTTCATCATTCTGAACACTTAAGACGTGTGCATTTTATAGTAGGCAAATTGTACCTCAATTAAGTATTGTTAGTTTTTTTTTTTCAATTAACCTTTTTCTTTTTAAAGACTAGAATCTAATATGGCTTGTCTAGTAAAATTGGCAGTAATGTGCATATACATACTTTTCAAAGATTAGCTAATATTTTTCAAATGCTTATGTTAGAATCACATACTTTCAGATATAGAAGAAAACTGCAGCATTACCAACTCCAATCCCATAATTTTATAGATATGGAAAATGAGATGCAGAGAAGTTAATTGATTTGAATCAAATCGAATATTACATGAAAGCAGGACAGGGACTTTTACCCATTTCTCCAAGTTCCACGTCCCCTACGAGTTAGTTTGCATTGCACTTACTGCCTCTTTTGATACCAGCACCACCACCACCACCACCAACAACAACAAAAGGAAAGGAAGATGAGAAAAAAAATACTGACGGTTTCTTAAGACACAACTTCTCATATATTTATGGCGATTTCATGAGAAATTTATATGTTAGGTCTTGATTACTTGCAAAATTGTTTTAATTAAAAGTGAAAGCTGTGATAATATCTGTAATTTAAAATAAGTGCAAAGATGGAGTCCAGTTTATAAGTGGAGGTTTCCACAAAATGAAAATGCTTTGCTCCATTACCTTTGAAAATGTTTATTCTTTTTTACGCTCTCAGATTTTCTGGTATCGGACGTTTGTTAAATCATACCTTCGTGATAAAGCTAATTTTATTCTCAGCATGGAATCTAATTGCAAGTATTGAGTATAATTGCATTATTGTAGGGAAAAGTCTGATTTCCAATATAAACAATAACACATGTACTCTAATCTATCTTAAATGTTAAATTAAATGATGCCAAAGACTATGATCTATCTAGAAGGAAAGGAACTGGACTTCGGAAATAAAACTTCTCAAAATAAATACCTTCACAAGTAAACTGTTAGAACATCTTCAAAAGAGGGGCGCCTGGGTGGCGCAGTCGTTAAGCGTCTGCCTGCGGCTCAGGGCGTGATCCCAGGGTTCTGGGATCGAGCCCCACATCAGGCTCCTCCGCGGGGAGCCTGCTTCTTCCTCTCCCACTCCCCCTGCTTGTGTCCCCTCTCTCGCTGGCTGTCTCTATGTCAAATAAATAAATAAAATCTTTAAAAAAAAAAAAAAAGAACATCTTCAAAAGAAAAACAAAAATTACTTAGATTTATATGCTGCAAAGAAGTTAGAAAATTTCTATTTAATGTTTTTTTGAATAATCAGTAATCCTTTTTTTGTTGTTTTTTTGTTTTTTTTAAAGATTTTATTTATTTATTTGATAGAATAGAGACAGCCAACGAGAGAGGGAACACAAGCAGGGGTAGTGGGAGAGGAAGAAGCAGGCTCATAGCGGAGAAGCCCCATGTGGGGCTCAATCCCAGAACGCTGGGATCACGCCCTGAGCCGAAGGCAGACACTTAACCGCTGTACCATCCAGGCGCCCCTGAATAATCAGTAATCCTTAATTGTAAGTTCCAGATAAAAAACTTTTAGAGAAATAAGCTTTAAATTTTCTGAATCTTCTAACGTAATATAATAAAAAATCATTAAAAAAATTTCTGAATCTATTAATGCTAGTATCTCTTGTCCATTATTTAAACTTAAAAAGTGTCCCTTAAAGGTATGTACATATTTTAAGGAATCAGTAAAGCAGATTAAACACATTTTTTAAAAATTAACAAATGAATTAATAATTTTTAATTGCTTCTTATACTACAAATTTTTTTTTCTCACATCATCACTCCCCCTCATTTGCTATAAATTCTTTCAGTCTTCTTTTTCTATTCTTTTTAAATTTTATTTCTTCATACTGCTATGGTTAACATCTATCAATCTGTAATAGCCTTTCTTATATACTGTAATTCCGATTCGATCCTATTTAAGTAGGTTACCAAATTCGTCTTAACTAGATTTTAAGATCCTCAGGGCAAGTGCTCTATTTTTTATTTCCCTGGCATCTTTTAATTGCTACATGTTGCAGGCACTGAATACACATTCTACTTTATCTTACTCAGCAATTATCAATTCTCATTGATGAATTGTTCAGTGTAGAAATAACCTAATTCTAGAGCAATGGATTTCCCTCATGAATGTTTTTCTAAATCTGTAATTAACTATTTCTGCAGCTCACTCTCATTCACTGCTGTAATCATGTTACAATCATGTATCAGTTAAGAAATATTACACTATAATGTGTGCCACATGCTAATTGGTTGCATTTTGTTATTAATTAACATGATGATGTTACTATACTTATACTAAGTTATATACTATACATCTATAGTATGTCTGTTATTATATGATTATTACTATTATTGCTATATTACTAGGAGACATTCTTATCAGTAATTGCTATCAAAATGTTCAGATATTTATAGCATTCAGTTGGTTAAAAAATAGTCCACCTGATGTCTCTAATAATATCAAATGGGGAAAATTGTCAAAAGATTCAAACATAATAGGCAGAAAAAAATTTCTTGTTCACTAAGCGTAAAGAGGATCTGAAATGTTATAAAATGATAAAGTAGAGCCAAACTGTAAGCAGTGACCCTTCAGATTAAAGTAGTTTAATTCAGAACTAAATCTAAAGGAAAGAGATCGCAAATTACAAACTATGTTTCAAAAGTGTAGTGTCAGTCAGAATCCTGATAGGAAATAATGGTACATTCTAATCAAGGTAATTTGAAAATGGATTTACAAATATATAATCTACAGAGAAATCCATGCAAATGACAAGTCCTAAAGCTTAAGCTTTATTGGCTTTTAGGGGATTTCATTTTTTGAAAAAAGTCTATATATTAAAGCGGCTTCCCATATTCCCCAGTAATATATCCGTCTACATGTTCTTGAATGGATCTTAGTCACACAGACAACTAACTACAGGGGAAGATCTTTATTCCTGGTCATGATATCTTAAACTACATGTTAGAGTTTTCTTAACAAGGAAGAAAAGCCTGTTGATTTGGAGTGAGTAAAGTATAGCACAAGAGCCAGTTTTTGACTTTTACAAATTAATTCCATGTATTTATTCCACAAACATTTATTGAACTTTTACCGTGAGCCAGGTACGGCTCATACACATTGGTTGGCAGTAACATTATCTGAACCGATTATGCTATTCCTAATCAAATTGTATGTGTTTGTTTCAATAAATAAAATACTTATGACTTTATGCATTTAAGCTAAAGTTAACTGACATTTTAAAAGCCACCTTATCTGTGGCATTAATATTTTTAACAATCATTCTAAAGTCAGAGAATAGAAATAAAGAATTTATCAAAATAAACTTAGGGTAAAATTTACTGAGGCTGCTATGCAATTGGAAAGAGATCAAAATTATACTTCCAAAAGAGAAATGCCAGGATCTGAAGACGGTTGGGAAGAGAAAGATGATAAAGATGTTTCTTTTTCTATCTGCTTATTGGTGAAAGCTGAGATGAGTATTACTAATCAGTACAAGATTTAAATAGGACATTATAGCATACCAATTTAAGGGAAGAAAAAACTAATGATTAGATATATAAATTATTTAAGCAAAAGAAAAATTTTAACCCTGTACTTGGAACAGGGTAAATTTAATAACTGTGATCTGGTATTATTTTTAGTATAGACATACTATCTACTACTTCAAATCCTTGAAACAAGCCAGGAAGTCTTAACAAAGTCAAATCTTCCTTTAGTAGAATTGAGGTAAAGAGTAAAGAAGAGCCTGAGCCACTCAGAGGAGAAATACTCATTTGATTTTAGGTGTGTTGGGTGTGGGATCCCCAAAATATCACCCAAACAACATGTCGACAAGACAAAGGTGAGTTTATTGATTACTGTGCTAAGAGAGAGCAATGTCTCATAGTCTTAGTAGCATCTTAGAGGAAAGAGGGCAATGCTGGCATATTTACAAGATTTTAAAGACTAGCTTAAGATGAGTCTGTCAATTTAAGAACAGGGAATGGGGTGAGGGAGTTTGGGGCTCAGGTAGGACTGGGTAAAGATCATGATATAATAATTCATGATCAGTGGACACAGCAAGGTGGGAGTGTTGCAACAAGGGAACAGGGAATCAGGGTTTAAATTGTCCTTCAAGCTTTCTATTAAAGAATGGATAGGTCTTTCAGATTTTTCCTAGAACAAACAATAACATTATTTGCAACATTTCTCTTCCTAGCCAAGAAATTTTCTGGAAAAGTAGTTACATTGATAAAGATAGTGGAATAGTAAAATCATGTTAATGCAGACAGTAGAAGTTCTGCAGATGTTTATATTCTCAGAGCTACTGGTTCTAAGAATCAGTAATGTTGTTTAAACAGAGATATATATAGAGAGAGCAGAAGGATAGGAAAGAAGAGAGAAATGTGAGCTCCAGAGTTTCTTGTGGAGCTGTTGGAATACAGAAAATTACCAAAATAATGAGTATTCTCAGAAGAGCTCTTTACTGAGAGTCATAAAGAATGAAAATTCAAGACTCAAGAACACAACCCAGGGATGGCAAATTAAAGCCAAAAAAGAGAGAGAACAGGAGCCTAGGAAAGAAAGAAGACAATGGAAGAGAATATGTAAGAATCAAACTGAACATTTGAACACTTCATCAAATGCTATGAAAACCAAAGGTGGGGGTTTCATTTCCCCTCCTTTTTTGTTCCTACTGCGCAAAAAAAGCAGTGTATGGTTTTTTTCTTTAGCAATGAGAGACACTCCTCTGCTGCATTATATATTAATGCTGTTACAAAATGTAGTGCTGCCAGAGAGAACTGGTCATTGTAATCGAGAATATAATGGTAGAGGACAATCTGCTGTCAACTGTGATAAGTACAAAATTAAGAAGATAGAAGACAACTGTCCTGATAGTGACTAAGCCTCCTTATGTCTGTACTGAGCAAAGAAGCCAGAGTTAGGTCAAAAATTAATTAATGAATAAATAATAGCTTGAAATTGTGGTCATAATTAATCCAACTGAGGCAGAATTACCTAGTAAAGTTCAATCAACTTAATCAGGGATGTGAATATTTTATGTAAAGAAAATTAAACTCAATTTTTTTAAATAAAATTCAAATCCTTAATGGTATGTTTTTCTAGTGGGCACATACCACTACTGTGTTTAAACTTAGCTGTCTATTACTTATAACTTAGAAATGCAACATTCAAGGTCCTTTGTCAGATGGTTAAATTGTAAGAAATAAACAATTTGACAGTATAGGATCCTAATATTTATTATTTATTATGGGCTAGGCACTTCAATATATGTAGTCTAAATATTTCTGCAAAGTATCCACCACCCGATCCAGTGTTTCAAAGGGGAAAAATTAATTTCAGAAGGTAAACTAACTCATCTAAGGAATCACAGGTAGTAAATGGTAAAATAAAGATTTAGGTCTAACTCCAAAGTCCTTGTTTTTGCTGTTTTTATGTGATTTATGTGTGTGAGTTTTTCATTTTCTTAAGAAATAATAAGCCCATATCAAGTGTCTAAGTTATGTGCCAGTAATTAGATGAGGTGGTAGGTAGGTGAATGATTGGATTTTTCTGAGAGGATATACCCCAGTTAGCGTTTGCCAGGGAGAGCAGAGACACTATTTCAATAAAGTATTTATCTCAGTTGTTATTTGAATATCACATGAGAAATTGCCCAAGTGTGCACAAGAATATGAAATTACTGTAGTAATCAGGGATCGAATGCAAAGATGGTGGAGCAGTGCATGATGTTTACTTGATACATATGACCTATGTGGGACTTGCACAACTTACAATTAATACTCATTGTTCCCTACCCTAACTGTAACTCAGGAAGAGGTCCACCTGGAAAGAAAAGGTTAAGGGTGGGAGATGTATGACTTCCATCCTTAGGAATAAAAAGGGAGAGAATGGGAGGTCTTTTTCTACCAAGAAAGGGAATTTCATGCAGTCTTTAGGAAAAAAAACCATGATTCTTTGGAGCATTTCTGAAATCCCTATTAATTTGTCATTTTCATTTTAGTGGCTATTTTTCTTTTTTCCAAAGATTTTATTTATTTATTTGAGAGAGTGGGGGAGGGACAGAAGGAGAGGTAGAGGGAGAAGAAGACTCCTTGCTGAGCAGGGAGCCTGATGAAGGGCTTGATTCCAGGACCCTGAGATCATGACCTGGGCTGAGGGCAGACGCTTACCCAGCTGAGACACCCAGCACACCCGTGGCCATTTTTCTATAGCGTATTTCCATAGTGTTTTCATGTGAGCATCTCATTCAACTTCCCCACTTCCCACCATGACACCTAGATACAAATACATCTGTTCTAGTAACAAAATCCTTTTTTCCAACTGGGAACCAATTTCATCTGGCTGGAATATATCTCATCTGACTCTTCTAAAAGCTAGACTGAGCCAATAAGAGTGATATTTCCACCAGATTACCTACAAGACTAGCACAAAGGCTCAAAACTCAAGACAGGTAAATTAGCGTTTTCTCTTAAACTTTTTTTTATGAAGTTATGATTTTTTTGAAATTTTTCCTTCTGCAGTGGCTGCTAATCTGAAGGATATAAGCCAAAGTGTATACTGCTCACCATGTGGAATAGGGGTTGAGCCTTTATGGGCCATACGGCCTCTGTCTTAACTCCTCAATTCTACAACTGTAGCAGGAATAGACAAAATGTAAACAAATTGAATTGACTGTGTTCCAATAAAACTTTATTTACCCAAAACAGGTGGCCTTGAGTTGTCGTCTGTGGATCACTGATACAGAATCCACATGATAAAGAAACACTTCACAGATTGCACCATTTGATCAAACAAATCCATTTGCATCTGTAATTGATGCAAGTTGATGTAATCAGAGCCAAGTACCGAGAAATTCTGACAGAGGTCTGATAATATTATTTGATCCGTATTAGTTATCTATTGCTACATAACAAATTACTCCAAAACTTAGCAGCTTGAAACAATGCATAGTTACTTCCTCTTAGTTTTTGTGTGTCAAAAATCCAGAAGAGACTTCACTGACGTTTCAAGGTTAGTGTCTTCCATGAGGCTCAACTGGGGCTGCAAGATCTGCTTTTAAACTCACCCACATGGTTTTTGGGTGGGCTTCAATTCTCTATGGGCTATTGATTGGAGACCTCACTTCTTCTCCGAGTGTAATTTTCATAACATAATATCTGATGTGGTGAACCAGAAAGAGAGTGCCCAAAACAGAAGCCACAGTTTTCTAATAACCTAATTTTAAAAGTGATATACCATCACTTCTGTTGTACACTATTGTTCACAGAAACCAGCTCTGGCATAATGTGGAGGGGAACTACGCAAGAGGGTGAATTCCAAGAAGCGAGGATCAATGGGGGCCATCTTGGAGACTGGCTATCACATGATCCTAGATGCATCCATGTTTGACTAAGTCTGAATCCTTTCCTGAATTTTCAAGTTAAAATAACAAATATCTTTTCTTTAAGCTTGTTTTTTCCCTAATAATGATTAAAGTTTTGTTTCTCTTATTCTGTGAACCCTAAAAATTTTCAAGCTGAGCATGGTGCTTTAAAGAGAAGAGGATGATCAAGGAAGGAACTGATAATGGGGTGGAGTCGATGTGCGTGTATTATTCTCTACAAGTAGTCATGTGTGGTGGAGGGCAGCAAGAAATAAGGTTTTGGCAGCTCAGAAAAATAAGAAGAGTAAGCTAAATTCTGATAACAAAGAGGAAGAAGAATATGAAGTGTTTCATGTTGAGTGATCTCTGATCAGAGAGGAGACAATGGAAATATAATTAAATAAAGCTCCACATCAGGTAAGTTTATTTTCCCACACAGGCTTAAAAAGCTGAAAATGGTAGGGATCTGGGGAAGCATAGTTCAGACAAATTGTACAAGATAATGAGACTTCACTGGGATCTAATAAAAACACTGAAACTACTCAAGAATATCTGATTATTGGAAAGTTCGGGTATGAAAAATATATGTTTATTATTATAATGTAAAACACATTTGCTACATAATAGCTACAGTGACACAGTGGTTCAGATTTTTTTAGGAAATATGAATAAATCACACCAACCAGGCCCAGAATAAAATACAGTTATAAAATTGGAATATCATTAGGATTTGTCTTATGGCAATAAATCATTTTAATAAAACTGCTGTTAAAAATGCAGAATGAATGTCGTAAGGCTTTTGGGTTTTTTTTCCCAATGAGTCGTTAAAATGAACCTCTTGAATGAACTAGATTTAAAAGGATTTTAAATGACTAACAGAATTCTATTGTAATGGAGGTGAGGAATTTTAACTATATATACATGGGTAAAATGAAGAGCATTTCTAATAAAAGTAATGCAAATACAAATACTCAGATATTTGCTCCTAGTTTTATTAACTATTACAAATCAGAGATATGTTTATAAGCAGTCCAAGCAAAACCAAAGTGCTTCTAAATTTTGCAAAATTCTTCTACGTGTATTGTTTACTCAGGTAAACGATATCCCAGACTAAAATGGAAATGACAATTTTACCAAATAAGAATAATGAAATAATAGAGAAAAATATGATATCAAATTTGCTAAACATAATACAATTTTAGTTGAGCACAATGTAAATTTTATAATACCAGTAAAATATCCTAGATGTAATGGTCCATCATTATAAACATTTTACATTCTATTTGCATAATGGAACTCCTCCTATTCACATCAGAGCAATTGTATGGTAGATGGTTGTTCTTCATTCAAACCACATCTAAAGCTGCATTATAGGAAGAAGGAATCTTCGACACAGTGGTGAACACACTTTATTGTCAAAATATACACATTTTCAGTGCCACCTATTGGTAGAAAGTAGAGATTTATATAGAATTATTTCTTTTACATATTTGTAGTAATGGATAATGTATGAATAGTGAACAAAATGTACCTAAAAAGTATGAACTAATTTTGGAGTGGTTTGATAAATTAGTATTAGATTTGTTCATTGATTTATACATATGAGAAATTGCTAGCAATTTAAGTAGTTGCATGAATAAAGTAAAAAATTTGCATAAATCATTATAAAAATTATTTTAAGTTTTGTTTTTTTCCACATCTTTACCGTGAGAAGTCTAATATAAAATTTGATGTAAATTTGGTTGATTTGTTTTAATTTGTTTGGAAGAAAATGTACCTACTGCTTGATTTTACATCCATGCATTTTTCCAATAAATAAAACACTGTACTTCTTTGTGAAATATTATATTTACATAGAAATTAAAATTATTCAAATTAAAAATAATCTTTGTCTAAATATTTGGAGATCCAAAGAGAATTTATTTGAAATTTTGATCATTTATTGTTTATGATTTATATCATATCAGAAAAATATCATTTATCATAGTATTAAATAGAATCCAATTGCAAAGTTTTGATACAATATTTCATCTGCTGTTTTATTTTTTTTTAATTTTTTAAAGGGCACCCTTATAATGCATAGAATCAAGTGTCAAATAAAATGCAATAATAAATTATTGATAATAACACTTGGCAGGTAAGACTGAGGCAACTTATTTTTCTATTTTTGATATTTTTTAATTTTTCAAGGATCAAACGCTAGCTTTAAAATGGAAATAAAACAATATCATTAAGACTAACTAGTAAACCTGTAATAGTTAAAAATAGATGCAAATATTAAAATCATGAATTATAAAATTCATTAAAGTCATGGGATAAAATAGTTTGTGCCTTCCACATTAACCAATTCTATAATTTTTTTCTTAACTGCTTGATTTTTAAAAATTAGTACAGAATTATATTTTCCAAATTTCCAATGATCCAGTTATATGTAACAATTGTTTTGTTACTTTAACTAATAGAAGGGCAAGTTCTAACCTATACCATTCCTCTACCTGGATTAGAAATAATTTGGATGATGAAAGATGTGTTGTTTTTCTACTGTTCTCAATGAAGCCTTAGTGAGCATCTGGCAAACACCCAGCAAGAAGGGCAAAAGGAATCGAGGAAGGATTGGAGCAGGTAAGAGATCCCATCTCTGCTTCTGCTTTTACTTGTTCAGCAGTGGTGAGTTTCATTACCATCCTGACCAAGATCTCCCATGGGGTGTGCAGATCTATTAAGTATTTTTGCTGACTCCTTTCTATATAATGTTTGGTTTTAAAACATTTACAACACTGGGGCACCTGGGTGGCTCAGTCAGTTGAGCATAGGACTCTTGATTTTGGCTCAGGTCATGCTTTCAGTGTTGTGAGATTGAGCCATGTGTTGGGCTCTGCACTGGGCATGGAGCTTGCTTAGGATTCTCTCTCTCTCCTCCTCCTCTCTCTCTTAAAAAGCAAAATTACATCATTATGGCCCATGTTTATGAAGATTTAGAATTATGGCTGGAAAAGAGGTACTTAGGTATTTATTTTCCAGTTAGTACACACAAAAACTCTTCATAGTGTCTAGGCACTGTCACTTCCTGTTCATGACCCAGAACCATCTCTTCATGTTCATTACTCCAACGCAACATTTTTAGCTTATCTTATATTCTCTAACCATGAGAAGAAAACATAGCAATGCTGTTATTACTCACAATGTTGTGGCCTGTCAGAAGCTATTTGTATTGAAACAATTGGGTCTTCTTGTCTGTGCAGTTTCCCAATGCCATTTATTTAATGTTGATTACATCCTTAGTCATGACACTGCATCATCCATCATGCAACCCATGACTATTGGCATCCAATGACTCTCTCAAATCCAAGTCTTACCTTGACAATGTAAGGAAATGTAAATGACAATTCATTTTCTGGTCATGTTAAATTTACTATTTGAAATGTAATACTGTAAATGTAAAGAGCACATTGTTCAACTGTGTCCTCTCTTGAACTTTTTAGACTCTAATCATTACATTCCTAGGCCTTGAACTACTGATGTTGACTGCTGTCTTCCACACCATATCACCAACAACAGGTGTTCTTTCCCTTGTGTGCACCACCCCTTCTGGAACTGGTATCTGGAGTGTCACCCAATCCTTCCATTGGTTTGGTACCAAATGTCAGTCAAGCTTTTGAGAATGGCTGAACCTATATTCTTTGAGGATTTTCAAAAGCTTTGCACCAAACCTTCCTTCCTGGGGATGGATTTAGGAGACTTTAGAGAAGATAGGTTCGGCCAATTCCAGATCAATTTACCCAGAAGGCCAACACTTGGTACAAAGTAGCCCATGGAGGAGTTAGGATCAGTACCCTGAAGCAAGTGGGAAGGAGGTGGTGGGTAAATGGTAAATGACACCTCTCACCAATCCCACTGCTTCTAGGTGCTGAAAATGGAAGCGACATTATGGTTATATATAATAGGGGCCAGTGTTAAAACTCAGGTCCATGCATGTGGCTGAAGGCCGAGACGAGGCAGAGGACTGTTAGTGGCCCAGAGCCTGAGCATATTTTATTTCAAATTTAAGTGAGCCTCACCCAGAACCAGTGCATTAGCACTGTTCTGGTAGCTCCTCTCCTGAGGAACCTGTTAAAGAAATATTATTCTATCCAGCATGAACACTCTCTAAACCTTAGCTACCTCATCTACAACATGTAAATCTATGATGAAGTTTTTGTAAGAATTAAATGAGATAATGCATGTAAGGTATGTAACGGTGAATGGCAGATGTTAACTAATCTAAAGTGCAACTTCTTTGAATTTCAAAATCACATATGCATTAAGTAATAGAATGTGGAAGCAAACACTTTTTCTAAATTTCATGCAGCAGAGACTATGTTGGACCTACAGATGCAACAGAGTTGAGAAGATTGAAGTATATGTAAACTTTTGCACGTGAACAATATTTAACGAAGAGATGAGACACAGCTAACTGGTAATGGTGGTCACATGGAGGCCTTGGGAGTGAGAATGGGAATTGAGAAATTGCTCTGGGAAAGCCATAAAACTAAAAAAGTTTGCTTTTTTTCTTGCTCTGTTTTTTGTTTTTTCACTTTTTCATTCCTTTTATTTATTATCTCTGCTTGTCCCTTTATTAGAGCATGGGGACCATGGGAAGAGGGAGGGAAGAGAACTATTCTGGTCCTTTATTTCCTGACTTTGCCACCTGAAAATCAATTACTGGTTTAAAACAACAAAAAACAAAAAATGTCTAAATTGTGCCTGCCAAACCATACATGTTTTAAAAGGGAGTATCATGAAATATTACTCATCAACATTTGTACAGCCATTAATATTTGTTTTCAGAAGCATGCAAAAAAATAGGATATATGCATAGTCAAAAAGACTACCACAAAAAAAGGGTATTTTTAATTATTGTACTTAGTTACTTTAAGAATGTTGCTTCACTGCCTGCTCCTTCGCCATAAAGAACTAGATCACCTGGGCAGAAGGGGGCCTAGATTTGCGAGTCATCTCCTATAGATAGAGAATATTCTAGTGATTACAGACCAGGAAATAATCTTAGATACACCCTTCCCATATTTACATTACTTTCTAAATTTAATCTTAAAAAAAAAAAAAACACAAGTGAGAAAGTATAGAGCTTTACATGGAATAAAATGTGGATGAAATCCTTGTTTCATCCCATAGTGGAAATTTTCAGGTAATGAAGAGACATTTCTCCAAAACATCTGTTGATTGTTCAGTCTGGCTTTATATATACAGAAGAGCTTTTCTTTTTATGCATGCACATGCAGATTCACTCAGTTCAATATTTATTAAAGATGGTATACATTTTAATACATGTTTTTAATTTTTTTAAATTTTTTATTTAAACTCAATTTAGTTAACATATAGTATATTATTAGTTTTAATTCATCAGTTGCATATAACACCCAATGCTCATTACATCAAATGCCCTCCTTAATGCCCATCACCCAGTTACCCTGTCCCCCCACCTACCTCCCCTCCAGCATAATACTTGTTGATGTAGCAAAAGTTGTGGGTGGGCTATTCTGACAAATGTCCTTTACTGCAAATGAGTATAAATCCCAATCTCTCCCTCTCTCTCTTTGTCTCTTTCTCTCTCTGTCTCTGTCTCTCTCTCTTCCCACACTCAGTGATATGGAGTGTAGCAAATTCTCTTGAGTTTTGGGCTTCTGAGGATTCAGTTCTAAGGAGCAGAAGCTATCTCAATCTCACATAGTCGAATATCTTGCCAGATCAGCTCATCCCACAATCGAAATTGCCCAGGTCAAAGCAGAAAAGCACAGCACAATAGATTCAGTTGTTGCTTTGTGACATAAGGATACTGCCTGATTTAAATAGACAGGTAACCTTATAGAGCTAGAGGGGAGATGACCAAAAATGTGGAAATGGTTGGAGCAGAGAATACAGTCTCATTTCTGCCATTAATTAGTCAAAAGAATATGTCACTGATTTAGGTGACTTTCCAACTTTTTTTTTCCCAGAGAGTTCTGAATACTCCTCTGGTTGGTATTGTGATAAACTTACAAATAGATACTGATGTTAAAAAGGCAGTGTAATAAGTAACGTATATGAATATACACATGAAATAAATCAAATATTCAACCTCTATTTTGTTAAAGGAGGAGGGGACATGTTATAAAATTTTATTGAAAGACATTAAGGAGACTCAAAGTCAAGGTGTAAATTCCCCACAAATGGATTAATATATTCAATGTATTGGTTATAATATAAAAATAAGGGGAGAAACATATTCCTCAGCTCATCTACTGAAGAATAGATTACTAAATTGTGATGTATTGTAGAGTGAAATGATATGGCGCTATGGCAATAAATGAACTTCTGTCACACATCAACATGGGTAAAACTATTTGAAAACAGCACTGAGTGTAAAAAGCAGATTAGAAAGGATATAGAGAATTATTTCATTTATAGAAGCAAAACTAAACAGGTTACTTACAAATAAATATATAGGACATTAAAAAGAAAAGCAAGGAAATAACAAATACAAAATTCAGAATATTCTTATCATTTTCTCAAAAATTATAAAATCTTTTTATATTGCCTTTTGTACACAAGACATTACATACATATGCACACACACACACACACACACACACACACGTGGGATGCTGTAAGAAGACAGGTACATCTCATGGGTACTAAAAGAAGGAAGCACAATCTATTTTATTGCACAAACATGAAAGCTGGGCAGAGATTTTCCTTAGGGATTATTGCTGAGGACCAATTTCAATATTAGAGAAGGTGGCCTGGGTTGACACCCTTTCAAATGTTCATTATGTGCATTATGGTCTGAAGGCTTTCTATACTTAATTTTGATTCCTCTCTCCTTTTTGATTTTTCATAGGTTCTTGCCCTCCTGGTATTTCTCAAGGTCTGTTTCCAGATGACCCAACTGATGTGTCCATGCACTATTTATTATACTGAAGCTGGGATCTTCTCTTGTACAGATGTCTGGTATACCCTCGCAAATAATCAGACTCTACTCATTTCTGCCACTTCATTCTAAACTGCTTCCCACAATATCTTTTTAAAATGCGACTTTTAGATCAAACCCCTATAATCTTTCAGTTGTTCTCATTTTTAAAAAATCTCAAATCTTTAATATTTCCTAAATGTCTGCATGAACCAGACTGTTGTTCTGTTAGAAGACTTTAACCATTCTCTCACCCACTGGACCTCACTTAATTGTGTTCATTTCATTCCTTGAAAATGCAAGACTTCTAATCATTTCAGAAACATAAGAGAGGCTAATTCTTCTCTGAATATTTTATTTTTTCTCTTCATATTTTCTTTCTTTACTTAGAAAGCCCAGATTTATCCTTTAGACTCCATTTTGAGTGTTTAGAAACAAAACAAAAACAATAACAGCAACAAAAATTCCCATTCTCCCCCTTACCTGGTAATTTGTTAGATCCCTCCTTTACATGGTTGTTGAACTCTGCAATTATTATAAAGGAACCTAAATGATTGATTTTCTAATTATTTACCTAAAGTCCATCTCTTCAATTAGAATGTAAAGTCCCCCAATGTTTTTGTTTTTGTTTTATCAACTCATTACTGATGTCTATGGTAGTGCTTTGTAAATATGTGGTCAATAAATTGTATTTGAATAAATAAATAAGAAGTAGTGGTTCCTAATATCTGTTGATAACCAAATATGTTTAACTTTCTCAATTTCTGATATTTTGCATGAAATAACTTTAGGAAAAATTGAAATTCTAAGTATGTCAGGAAACAGCACATACAGACTGGACAATTTGAATAAGTTGTATTAAGGACTGTTTACCAAGGTGTAGACCAGGTTTTAGCCAATTAATTTGAAAATCAATTTGAAAATTTAGGAAATCAACACTTCAAAACCACATCAGAAGGGACACAGGAAGGGAATGGTCTCCAAAGCCCAGAAAGAGAAACTGGAGAAATGTGCTGTACAGAAGTTGTAGACCTTGGTGGAATGAGCTAATTCAGCAGGCAGAAAGTTTGGAAAATATACTGTATCTCACTTTCCTCCATCTTCATCTCTCCGCACAAACCACCATTGATCACACCCACTGGAAGACAGAAAACAAGGGAGACTTGTTAATTCAAAGTGTGCTCATATCGTAACACTCGTCTATCTCAAGGCACAGAGCAGGAGAAGAAGGTGGAAAAGTGTATTAGGAAGGGCAGATGGAAGATGTTCAGCACAAACACCACCTGCTATTAAAGTCGTTATCTGTCATTATTAATATATTCACATGTATTTACTATTGAGGGTAATATGTATTGACCTTGATTACTGCAGGGATATTCAATGAGCAGCTCATAATTAAAATTTAAATTCTTTCAACTCTAGTTCAGTATACATTATATTACAATCCTTGGTGAATATACTGGAGTAACCATTAGCTATATTGAAAATGGCTGCTTTTCAAGTCAACAAACAGAAGAAAAAAGACAAAAATTTTCTATGAGAATATAGGTAAATAATTCTGATTTTATTGATTCCTCAAACCATTATCTAGAAGCAAAACTATGATAAATGTGGAAGACTTCAGGAATATGTATTTGGATTGAAAACAAGTACATTACCCTTCTAATTTTTAAAGGCTGTTATTACTTTTTAATATAAGGAAGAATGGCATGGTTAACAAATGCTCAAATGTAGAAGCAGCAATTTAAACAATTTTTGAGAATAGAAAACTAACAATAGCTGTCCTTTGTTTTCATTTAAATATAAAGGCAACAATATTTATTTCACTGTAGTTCTTTTCTCTATTTTTTCTTTGATATTTTGTTGAGATTCACCTTCTCAAATTCCCACAACGAAAATTTGGGCCTACTTCATGAGGAGAACTCCATATTTGGGTTCCCGTAAACTAGAGGATGTCAAATGTTCTTGAGCAATGCATTAAGAAACATTTTTATTTAGTATACATACACATACCCATCTACACACAGCAAGTTTTATAATCGATACTTACCTTAACTATGTAATGCACTCTGAAATTTTCAGTTCTATGCTTCTCTATTCTTTCACAGACTCTTAAAGCACTATGATTTATAGACGGTTTGAAAGACAGAGCTAAGGAACTAGGTTTGGAAAACCTTTATTAGTGCAAAAGCTAATGACAAGAAGGAGAACCGATATTTAAAGTGTTCATTAAGATTCATTTGTACCTAGCTTAATACCCTCTAGTTCCATCCATGTCATTGCAAATGGCAAGATTTCATTTTTTTTATGCTAAGCGAGGAAGTCAGTCAGTCGGAGAAACATAAATACCATATGATTTCACTCATATGTGGAATTTAAGAAATAAAACAGACGAACATAGGGGAAGGGAAGGAAAAATAAAATAAGATAAAAACAGAGAGCAAGGCAAACCATAAGAGACTCTTAACAATAGGAAATGAACTGAAGGTTGCTTGAGGGGCAGTGGGTGGGGGATGGGATAACCAGGTGATGGGCCTTAAGGAGGGCACTTGATGTAATGAGCACTGGGTAGTAATATGCAACTGATGAATCACTGAATTCTACTCCTGAAACTAATAGTACACTATATGTTAACTTAAAAAAAAATTCATTTGTGCTTACCTTTGATGCTTCTCTTTTCCTCCAACCCTACTACCTGTGCACAGATTTTAAGCATTATCCTCCTAAATATATAATTATTTAACCTACTTGTTTTTTCTGTCTTAGATCTAGACACTACACTCCATTTTCACAGGCAGCAAGTGAGATTTTCAGAAAATGGAAACCTAGCCATGCATCCTACTCTAAAATAGATCTGAATGGGATCCCTTTCTGGTTTCATTTTTTGCGTCTCCCCACATTCACCCTTTCTTTCAGCCACATCATCTATGTATGGTTGCTAGCTGAAGCTATTTTAAAAAAATCTTTACAGGAAGCATTAGTTAGCTTTCCACCAGGGAACAAGAACAACTGTGAATGATATGAAATAAAGCATTTATTATAAGGATCAGGATTTACACAATTGTGGAGAAAGTTGAAGTAAAGTTCTAGAAGGAGATGGGTGGGGCATTGGAGAAAAGTCACTAACCAGAGACCAGGAAGGAAAACTATTGAAGAAGTCAATGGAATGAATAGTTTCTGCACCTTAGGCTGGGTCTGAAGTTACTTTGGTCAGTAGTTAGACAGAAAAATATCTCTAAATGAAGCAGAATAAAAAAAAAAAATCAAAGACAAACTAGAAGCCTTGAGAATAAACTAGTGTCCTCAAGGATAGGTGAGAACTTGCCTCTAACTCCAATTATACGGGTAATCTGCAGAAGCAGCAGGTGTCCTTCACCCCAGAGTTCCACCAATGTCTGGCCCAGGCCAGGGAGAAGCTGAAGGAAGAGATCAGTAACAGGTAAAGGAGCTGTGGGTCTCTGAGTACACCAGTGAGAGGAGCCAGTGGATTGGCAAGGATGTGCCAAGTTCTGGCAGTGGGTGGAGGTTGGAGGCTTGGACTCATCTTCTGTAGGTAATGGCTACTGCTTCCCTTGTACCTTGCAAAGCTCATTTGAATCTTTGTGTCGAACCCTAACCATACATGGAAGGTGGTTCTGCAATATTTGGTTTCTGCTTAACTAATTTGCAGAGTATAAGACCACCACACTCTAACTTTGTTCTTTTCTCTGCCTGGAGAATCCCATCACCTCAATTGTCATCTATTTGAAGTGGCACCTCCCTCCCTACAGAGAATCCCTTTGTAAACTCACAATTTGTCTTAAATGTCTTTCCTCATAAATCTTGTAGCAAACTTTGCAAATTCTTACCATATTTATTATACCTCATATTTATAAATTATCTAATTTTACTAGCGCAAATTTCATTCCCTTAAACCTAGTACATAAAATTGCTCAAAAAAAGATTTGTTGAGGAAATAAATGAACAGAATTTACCACATCCTATCCTTTGTGTTGGTTTATTTATCTGCTGCTCCACTATATTATAATCCTCCTGAGAGAAGAGTTGAGTGGTTTATTTGTGTCTCTGTAATCTTAGTCCCCGCCAAGTGCCAGAGACATTTTATATGTCAGGTCAATTTTGTTCAGCAAATGATTTTATAAACATCACTATCTTTCCTTTCAACAGTGGAAGAAGTCTTTCCTGACAGATGTGTACATTTTCCACATGTTCACACTGCTAATTGGTCACATAGTCAGAGGGTACCTAATAAGTATTGGTTGACAATGGTTCAGAGAGTTATATTAAAATCAATATGTGAGCTATACCTGTGACAATTCCAAATGCCTGACGTGTTCATGGGTAGGTATTTCACGAATGGCACAAGGAATTTTAATGCATTTGTGATTTGACTTGTCAGAAAGCCAAGTCATTGATCATCTTTATAAACCCCACAATGACTGACTCTAACTCATGCGTAGAGACAGTTACAGTTGCTGTCACAAATATGATCAATCATTTAAGAATTAATTTCAGTTACATGTTCACAGATAAATTAGATCACATTTGCCATTTGGATATCTGTTTTGCCTCATCACTTTTATGACTTCTCTTATCTTTTTGTGAGGCATGTAAGCTCTCTGCCTACAAATTCGACTGAGTAAAACAGACCATTTGAGACACACTAACATGTTCACTTCTTAGGGAAAAAAAAATCATTAAACTATTCACTAGTTGAATGCAATTTAGCACCAAGCAAGTTTACTAGACAACACATTTATTCAGTCTAATGCACTGTGTTCTGATTTCTAACAACAGAAGCTAGCTGATTTTCACAGTCAATAACAATTTACAGATAAAAATCAATCTGTTTTACTTGACTGGATTGCAAAACACCTTACAAGTACTTATGTTTTTAACTGTTTTTTCCCCCCAAGCAAACACACTTAAAATCTCAGTTTGATTTGTCTGTAAACCATTTTAAATCCATTCTTCCTCTTTAACCTCTTTTTTCACCAGGAATCTTTTGCCCATTTTTCTCATGTCCCTTCTATTTTGAATTTTTGTGTTTATACTTCTTCTTAATCAAAACTCTTATTTAGGACCTTTTAAAGAAATGCTTATACAACTTCCATTTCTGACTATGGCAGACTGTATTTTAAAGACCAATCTCCCTTTGAAAGTAGCGACTACAAATGATACATGAAATACAAACACAAAAACAACAAAATTGTTGTTTGAAGCCATCAGAGAATAACCTAGACAGTCAAGACTTGAGGGGTCAAACTCCAAAAGAACAGAAATATCATAAAATTAGCTGGAAAAGGCATTTGTTGATTCTTTAGTGAGGTAGTCCCCAGAAGTCGAGCAGAAAGCCATAGCTCGAAATATTTATCAACCTCCCGGGACTAGGAGACAAAAATTGGAGTTTTGGTCTGCCAATGCAACTAGGAATTAGGAAGCCTATGCATTCTGCTCTACTATTCTCTTCATAGCACTTAGAAATTTGAAGCCCTCTCTATTAAAGGAGATATCAAGCGGACAAGTATAAAGGAATATGGAGAATCAAAAGCTAAGAAGAGTTCTTGGCAATCTTGCCAGGCTGAGGAGGTAAAATTGAGTTCAGAGCCCACCCAGGATAAAGGACTGTAGTAAATACCCCAGGCTTTCAACTGCAATCTCCAAAAGGCACTCGAGGAGTAAAAGCAAGTTAGAAACAAGTTAGACCTCAATTATTTAAAACCCTACCTCAAATCATTTACTTTCAGATTGGTACAAAATAATCTGGCCGTACTTATTGACTTTCCAAAAGAAAATCCTCTGAGTAAAGATTACATCATCTAGAATTTCTACAGTGATCTTTCCTACATAGTGATCTAAAATTACCAAGGCATGCCTAGAGACAGGATCAAAGAGAGGAAAAGTAGGAAAAGTAGACAATTAAAACAAAAAACAAAAAACCCTGGTAATCCAGATGTGGGAATTTTCAGACATGGGCATTAAAATAATACCAGTTTTTATGTTCAAGAAAATAAAGAAAATATTGTGAATTTCACCAGAGTAAGAATCTACATATAAACTCAAATTTTAGAACTAAAATATGCAATGGCTAACGTGAAGAAATTAACAAATGAAAGGAATTAAGCAGAGGAGAAGACATTTTTGAACTTGAAAATAGGACTACAGCATATATCCAGACTGAAGCATGGACATTAAAAAAGAAGGAGAAAGAAAAAAAAAAGAGAGAGAGAGAGAGTACAATAGCTATATGCAACTTAATAAAAGACTTAATATATCTTGTTCTAAAGTCGAAGAAGAAGCAGAAAACGAGAATAAGGCAGAAACAATATTTAAAAAGACACTGCTTTGGAATTTTCCAACACAGACATTAGACATTGAGTCACAGAGTCAAGCTGGAAATAGAAGCCATTTGCAAACTCTTCCAGTTACATACCAGGTACTCTGCAGTGCCCTCTTGTGATATTTGAGATCTTCATTTATGCAATTCCTTTTTTATCTCCCAGGACATTCTTTCCAATCACATTTACTCTATCAAGGCATAGATATTGTGCAGAGCTGTGAATAAAAGAATCAACCCAACACAAATGACCAACAATAATGTGGCTGTTTCTCACTGTGGACAAGAATTAATGCTTTGAGATAAAGCATGACATCTCTTTTATGTAGCTAATTGTATAATAACCCACTGTGGCACAGAGGGAAGAGGAAAATTCATTCCTAACCTATGATAGTAATTAGCTTTTATGCCTGAGAATAAGGATTTATAGCAGCTCTTAACAGCTATCTGCAGCCAGTGGGAAAGAATCATTAGAACATCTACGATACCAGATTTACCTGGGCCAATCAGAAACTTGATTTGGTGTGTATGTGTGTGAATGTGTGAAGAGTATTATTTTTGCCTGTCTCTTTGTTCTATGTAAGTCTACCTATTTATTAAGAACATGTGCACTTAATAATAAAGAGAAAAAAATAGATGTCCCAATGGGAGATTTTGAAGATTTCCTTTGCATAGGAGCATCTTCAAAGTATCGTGTATTTAAATATATTTTGTAATAATTTAGTATCCTTATGGAATGCTTTGTTTCATAATGATTCTCCAATTATTGGATATGTGATTTCTCTAACCCTATTATTGTAAGTTCCTTGAAGTCTCCATCACATTTTTTTCAAGTGTCAGTACTTTTCCACCATTTCTTTCTTTCTTTTTTTTTTTTTAAAGATTTTATTTATTTATTTGACAGAGATAGAGACAGCCAGCGAGAGAGGGAACACAAGCAGGGGGAGTGGGAGAGGAAGAAGCAGGCTCATAGCAGAGGAGCCTGATGTGGGGCTCGATCCCGTAACGCCGGGATCACGCCCTGAGCCGAAGGCAGGCGCTAAACCGCTGTGCCACCCAGGCGCCCCTCCACCATTTATTTCTTAAGAACTCAGTATATTCCTCTTTTCCAGAAATACCTTTACAAATAGTTCTTCTCATCTTATTTGGAAGCCTAAGCATGAAGAAAAATTTAAGTGCTCTGACTTTTTCCTGAGGTTTGGCCTTGTTCCATTGGACTTTTCAACATCAGTAGGTGCTAATAATCAAATGTATTTGCTTGACCGTGTTGAAGAAAACGAGCACCCTTGCTCTGGTGTGCCCTATAATTCACAGATATGCACCTTTAGCCAAGTACTCTGAATTGTGTTTTCCAGTACAGGTAATCTTTTGCTGAGTCATGGATTTGAAATGTGTTCTCTGTGGGACTTCCTTGGCAGCGGCTGTGTTCAGGTAGACGTCTCCATCTGTGACTAATGGCGGCCAATAAGAGGTCTGAGCTTTAGTGTAAAAGAAAGTTCCATCAGACTCCACATAAAACATTCACCTAAAATTGTACTGCTCATACAAAGTAAGTCAGTCATTTTGCATGCTGTGAATTGTGTTTGGCTTTTAATGTTTGCTCTTTGATGGGAGGCTGAATTGTATAAACACCAAAACGTACATCAAAAATAAACTAAGACCCTTCGATGTGGTGTCGTACTTCCAGAGTTTCTGCCCAAACTTGGCATTCGATTTTGGAAATAAAATTAAAATACGTTTCGAGAGTAGAGAAGATAAAAGAATTGAACACAACATGTGTGTGCTTCCTCTCAGTACTGCATCTAAAAAAAAAAGATAAATACATCTCCCCTTCAAGGAACTTTGAATCTGATAGAGACACAGTGCAAACAAGTAATTGCAATAATGTTAGATATGGTGCCACCGTAGGGCCGAGCGCGTGGTGCTGTATGGTCTCATGATTTTCAGTGCAGAGTTTTGGGTTGTTTTTTTGTTGTTGCTGTTGTTGTTCGTTTTTGTTTTTGCACTAAATCTCATTATACGAAAGAATATTTTCCACATATCTGTAGAAATACCATGCATCATCAGACTCTGAGAGAAAACCACCCAGTCTTTCCCCTTTAATATGTTATTCCTTCAAGAATTTTATTTCCCAGTAATTATTAACCAACTCAAATCTTTCTAATCACATGTGTTATTTTCTCTCTCTGTATAGGCATGTGTGTATATTTTAACATTTATTTAAAAATCAATTATACAATGGTGCTCAAAATAAACTACCAATGTTTCTTATAACTATAGTTATTTCAGGTTTTTGTCTCATAAAATAAATCAAAATAGAAGTATATTGGCAAGTATTACAGTATTCTGAGGAGCTTATTAAGTTGGTGTTTCTAAGCATCTAGTAAAATTTTACGAGAAAAGATTTTTTTCTGTCAAGATCTTCTTCCCTGAAATTTCAAAATTTCTTCTCAATGCTCATTATGCTAGAGCCATTTCTTTAAATACTCTGCCCTCTGACTTTCATCAATCAAGCAAACTTATGCTCTGGTAATAACACGACAATTTAAAAACTTCATTTCCATCAGAAGAAAACATTAAAAATCATTTACATGCCTATTTTTCACAGGGTGTTTTCGTTTTCCTGGATTATGGATCTATCTCATGGCTATCAAGCAGAATTATGACATAATCTGCCTGAATGGAATTATGAGTTTAATAGATCTCATTTGTGCACTGTAAACACTTGGGAGGCTCTTTTCCTTCTAAGATTTATCTTTGAAAATAGTTTCCACACAGTTTCCAAGCCACAGTAAGCTTATCATTAACCAGCAACGGAATGACAGATTGCCATTGAGAGCACTAATTGGGATGTTTGCCAAAAAGAAGTACTATTCACAGGAGACAGCACAGTATTTAAAGTGGACAATGTGAACCAAAAAATGGAATATGTAGTAGCATGTCTTGGAAAGAAACTCATGTGTCTGTGATGTGTCTCTAGGGGCACAATTTCATCCCAGGAAGAATGTCAGAATGCCAAGCTCCTAGTCCCTATGAAATATTCATAGCACTTTATAAAACAAGTAATATGGAAATATATAATTAATAATTAAGAAATGAAAAATGCACTAGAAATCACAATAGCTCTAGTGTGTAAAACATTATCTCCTTAGCTCACATAAAAACACATAGATATATATGTGCAGACAATTGTCATTTACAAACCCAAAATGAGAACTATAGTTGGATTATTATTTGATTAACCACTCCTTCCTCTTAGATATTGATGGCAAGAAGAAGGAGAGCTCTATTCTTTCTAAAATTTGATCTCAGTAATAAAAAGTGATTTTCTCTGCATGTACCAGTTTAAAATGTCACCTGAGGCAGCTTCTCAGAGTGGCCCATAGTACGTAATGAGCCGTGCGACAACTGCCAGATGGTTTACGGGTATATTCATTACAAGACACAATCACAGTTTATTAACAAAGAAGGGGGAAAAAATGAAACCAAGTTGGCTTTAAAGCAAAAGATGAGATATATTAATGAAATAGAACACCAGAAAATTTTCATGTAAGCTAATCGTCACTTCTCTATACCTTGATTCTGGACTCAAAAGCCCAATAGTTAATTAGGGACTTCTGTGACAGTGCCAATATTTTTTCTCATTAGATATTTTAAGTGGTGGACTTTAATGGTTTAAGATATGCTTATTTTCAGCCAGTAATGATCAATCTTCCACATGAATGAACATATGCCTTTATCCTTAAAGTTATTACGCACTGCAAGAAATTAGAACTGTATGAGACACTCAAAGAGAATACAAGCAAATATATGTGTATGTGTATATATATATATATACATAAAATCAAAAGTCTGCTGCATCAGAGATTCCTTCCTACTTAATTCCAAGAGTTTGGAGTCCTTGGCACTTTTGCAGTCTCTCCAGTAGTAAAAAGTTGCCCTTAGGAGCTGGATTCTCCTCTAGTAAATGGTGAGGGGGGTTGGAGGGGTTGGTCTCCTCCAGTCTTCTTAGGATACAGAAACCTTTTATTTCTTGTAGTTTTTTTTTCCACTTTGCCTTTCACGCCTCCCTGCAGTGGTCTAGAGGTATCATTTTTTCAGGGGAATTTATTTGCCCCAGGAACGGAAGACCATAAAATAGAATCTGTTGTTAGTAAGTTAGCACTGAATTTTATGCTCAGATTGTGTCAGACAAGTGGAAACTTTCGTTAAACCTTAAAGTTAATAGTAATTAGAACTTCTAAAACAGGTTTCTTTAAACTCTTATATATCTTGAAAATTAAGATATTTTGATTTGCAAGAAGTCCATCAATATTTTTATAAGAAAAAGCTGTTTTGATGGTTATAGTTTCAGAAAAATGGTTTGAAAATTAAGAGGTAAGACATTCAAGGAGATTTCATTCCCTCACCAAATATTTGCTAAGAACCTAGAGTGTGTCTGTTGTACTGTGGGGAGATGTAACAGTTAGCAAACAGACACAAATACTTCTCTATGGGAATTTTCATAGTGGAGGGAATGCAACAATAAACAAGAAAACATACAGTAAATCATGTCTTGAGGCAATAAGCACTACAAAAAAATATAAAGCCAAATAAGCGGATGAAGAATATGATGAGAAGGTTCTATTTTATAAAGAAATTGAAGAAAATCTTTTTTGATAAGGTGGCATTTAACAAGACCTAAAGGAAGTGAAGGGTGAAACTTGCTGATATTTGGGCAAGGAAATTTCCAGCAACAAGTGCAGAAGGTAGTAGTTGGCATGTTTAAGAAGCAGCAGAAAGATCAGTGTGACTTGAATAAGAAAGGAGGGTTCCAGAGTGGCAAGAGTGAGAGCAGTGGTAAAGCAGAAATTTTCAAATATTATTCTTAGTAAAATATGAAGCCACTCAAGGAGTCTGAGCCAGGAGATCACTTGACCTAACTATGCTTGAAAAAAGATGACTAAGACTGTAGGGAAGGATATAGATTAAATATGTGGCTAGAGTGGAAGCTGGGTAACAGTTCAGGGAATGTTGTAGTGGCCAAGAAAGGGGATAGATTAGAGTATAAGGTGGAAAGTTGAGAACCAGTCAGATTTGTCATATATTCAGAAGGAAAAAGAAAAAAGATTTAGTGATGGATTGGATAAAAGAGATGGAAAATGGAAAGAAGTAGAAGATGAATCCAAGAGTTTTGGCTTGAACAATGTGAGGACTGAAGCTACTGCGACAGAGAGTCTAGAGGCACATACATCTTTCTCATCACAAGATTTTTCATTAGAATTAAAATAGAGTTGGAAAAAGAATGTCTATCAGATTCTCTTTTTTACTGACCACAATAAGAAGAGAAAGCAAAAGTGATTTTTTCCTGAAAAGAGGGAGTTTCCTCTCAGAGACAGAGATATGTTTAATAGGATTAGGCATAAGTGGATGTCTCCAAGAAGGGTCTCCATATTTGTTTCACATGGATTCAGTTTGGGTAAATTCTAGAGCAGTGAGGGCTTTTATATCCATTCCTGTGCTACAACCTGGAGGGGTTCCAAGATTCTTAGAGAAACCACGGGTCCATCATGGTACTAAAGTGGGAGAAGAGTGGATGGTTATTTGAGGTTTTAAAGCCCTGATCAGCCTGGTGCTATCACAAATGTGCTGATGGACTGATGGAGACCAGTGATCATGAAGGGGTCTCAAGTTTTTGGTGAAGAGTTTACACAGCTGGTTAACTGCTACCAAAATGGGATTGAGTGGAGAAAATTAAATCCATCTCATTAGAGAAGCAATGGAAAGGTGTTTTTTTTTTGTTTGTTTTGTTTTGGGTTTTTTGATTTTAAGAGAGAGAGATACAGAGTGACTTATTTCAGCAGCACAAACCAGCATAAGACAGAAGATAATTATTGAATATTAAAGAATCATTTTCTACTAAAATTACTGAGTTTATAAGCAGTGGTCAAGATTAATTTAAGTCTGCTCTTAAGCAAAGCAGAAGTTCAAGAGTAAATAAAATTACAGAAAGTAAAGAAAATAACATCTCCATGAGTTTGATCTGAAAATGAGTATATGCTCCAATGGTTAATATTTGTTGAATGCTCCCTTGGGTTAGATTTCAACTAAAATGATTACAAGGATTTTAAAATTTGATCCTGACAGGCCAATGGAACAGACAGATTTGTTATTTTCTTTTTATAAATGAGGAAATTGAGGCAAAGACAGGTCAGGCAACTTTCTCATGTCACACATCTGGTAAGGGGTGGACTCAGTTTTTGAACCCAGGAAGTCAAACAACATTTGTCATCACATTGTACAGCTTCCAGTGATAGCACTATGACAGCATAACAGCATTCACTGTGACTTAGGAGACTATTTCTTGGAAACAGGCTCAACATATTTTTTCTTCTAAACTCATCATTAGAACAACTCATCATTTTTTAATGACATGTAATGGCTTACTGTGTCTTAGTAAACTGGGCCTTCTCTTTGATATCCTGCTTTTCTTTTTCCCTTGTACCCAGCTGCTCATCAAGTGCTGCCATGATCATAACTCTTATACTCCACAACTCTTCACGTCCATGAACATTTGCCCTGACAATCACTAACCTGTCCCATCACTTTAGAACATCCTGCAGCAAAAGTCATTGGAAGAGTATTCTTCCTCAAACACCACAGTTACTGTAACTTTTCTTTTGTTCAAATATGTACATTTGACTTCTGTAATTTTAATTTAAATTTGTTCATTTAATCTTTCAAGACCTTCATACTATCAACTATGTATGAACGTAGTATGGAGTCCTGAGGATAGAGAGATGAGAACAGTTTGTTCCAGCCCATATAAAAGCTTTCCGTTGTTTCCTTTTGAAAGTTTTTAATCAGCTAACCTTTACTATAAGTGGTCGTGTACAGAACAGTACACATTCAGTCACTAATGAAAACCTTTAAAGCTGGATGTAGATTTTATCTCTAAATATAATCTTTTTCCCCCCACTAAATTCTCCTATTAATGCAAAAGCAATCCTAGTCAATAAATCATGGGTGCATAGTAAACTTCCACATAGAATCTATGGCTGTCTTAGTTTCAACATTTAAATGTAAGGCCCAAGCAAGTGTCCTAGACTTAATGTTGATGGGAGTTATCTCCATTCATTTTCCATCCAACCATATATGGGGAGGAGCAGATGGTAAATGATGATGACTCTATTGCCTCATTTCCAATATTCTTTCATCAATCTAGGAGTCTGTCATCTTGTTGTTATTTCTAAGTTCTTGTTAAATCTATCTCTACCAAGAGATCTCTCTCTCTCCTTGTTAAATGTAATACCAACTTAATGCAATTGAAGCCAGCTCCTCCATAAAACTACCTTGTCAACATGAAGAGACTTCAGGGTTTTTTTCTAGATTTCCAGAATCAATAGTGCATTACATTAATGTGTGTTTTTGTGTGCTTTTCAAGCATCTGTAGGTATTTTTTTCATCATCCATCTTTTTAAAACCTTTTTCATTTGTGGGTTGCCTGGGTGGTACAATCAGTTGAATGTCCAACTCTTGGTTTTGGCTCAGGTCATGATCTCAGGGTCATAAAATTGAGCCCCAAGTTGGGCTCAGTGTGGAATCTGCTTGAGAGGCTCTCTCCCTCTCCTTTGCCCTTCCCACTCACGCTCTCTCTCTCTCTCTCTCAAATAAATAAAATCTTTAAAAAAAACAAAACCTTTTTGTTACAGAACGCCATTTCTTAAGAGAGCAAGGCAACAGCTCCAATATCTAAGTCAGTGGACTCTCTTGATTTATTATGTAGCATAGGGAACAATGAAAAGTAGATAAGGAGTAATAAACAGTTTGTCAAAAATATTATTTTGCATTTTTGAGTGCTGCCGGAACCATATTCTTTTTACAATCTGGGTATCATGGCACTTTAATACATCTGAATAGAACAATAGCATCTCAACATCTTTTCTCATTTTCTTTCCACCATTTTGGTGAACATTTATCTGGAATAAACACTGGAAATGATTATAAGATATATAATAAATAATTGATCAGGTCATTGGACATTTATTGATCTCTGATGAGTTTTGATGGCTGCTGAGGTTAATAAAAATAGAACTTGTATTCAAAAGTCCATAGCCTAGTTGGGAAAATATAGAAACAAGCAAATAAAAAACACAGGGCTTATGCAAAGTGCTCCAGAAATATCATAGAGTTTCTATTCATGTATGCAAAGAGAGGATAAAAGTGATGGTTATAATACATGGGTGCAGATAAACATAATTATGTATGTGGGGAAGAGACATAAGAAAATAAAGATGATTTCCTTAATTCCTAAAAACATCCTTCCATCAACATGCTATCTTACTAACTTCCCATTCTCTATTTTTTCTCGACAGTAAAGATTCTTGGTAGAATTGTTTACTTTAATTGACTTTTGTTACTTGTTAGTAATTGAATTCTTAAGAATATTTAATCAGGCTCCCACCTCCAATATTTTTCTGATATTATAATAATCTCAAAATGTTACCAATAACCATCTTGTCAAGAAATCAAATAATATCCTGCTATCACTCATCCTTGTCCTGTGTTATAGCACCACACTGTCAAGTTCATCTTGTATGTGGGCATTTGTGACCTCTCAATGTGGTCATACTGTGCTCTTCTTCAATGGTAGATTTTTTCTCTCCTCATAAGACTTCCCACTCCCAAGTTGTCCAAGTTTCTCAGTGCATTGCCACCTAATTCCACCAGTTAACACATTACCTCCATAAAGATGACTTTAATCACTATGGCAGTTTTAACATCTCTCCTTACTCTAAAGCAGAATGTTGGCCTATTGGAAATCTCCAATCTGTGCAACTAATGCTATGTTCTAGATGTTTGTGTCCCCCCAAAATTCACATGTTGGAATTCTCATGCCCAGTGTGATAACATTAGAAGGTGGAGCCTTTGAGAGATGATTTGTTAAATGTAATACCAACTTAATGCAATTGAAGCCAGCTCCTCCATAAAACTCATGATTGGGACTAGTAATTTTATAAAATAGATCTAATAGAACTCCTTAGGCCCTTCGATCACACGAGGATATATGATCCTGAAGAGAGCACTTAGGTGACCATGCTCACACCCAACAGAACTTCCAGCCTTTAGAACTGTGAGAAATACATTTTTATTGTTTAGAAGCTGCCTGTCTGTGTTGTGTTATTGCAGCAGCCTGAACAGAACTAACTCCCAAGACTCTCTAGATTTGTTCCGACCTTTATAAATAATCCACATTTAGTTTAATTTTTCTTAACCATACAGAATTACTCAAAATTTCAATAAATATGTGAAAATATCTCCCTTCTTTGTTTTTACCTTTGTTGCTTTCTTCTTTTACTAAAACACCCAAAATAAAAACTTCCTATACCATGAACCATCTGTGAAACAGTCAAATCAATAGCACATACACAGCTATTAAACATTTTTTTCTTCTCTTACCAAGTTAATTGCTTTTTACCTTATAGTATAGGTATCTCTGTCCCTTCTCTCTCTCACTGAGTGGCAGAAAGGTGAAATGTTTCTAAAGCTAGACAGGCTCGAATTGAAACTCATGGTCTACGTTTCCACTTAGATAGGTGGTAATTTTTATCTTTCTTCCCTTACCTCCAGGTTCTCAAATTTAACTGAACATTAGAATCACTTGGGTACTTTAAAAATACTCATCATAGAATTATAACTCCTATTATTTCAATTTAATTGATCTGGAATATGAACTGGACACAGAGGATTTTAAAATTTCCAAGGTTTTCAAAATGAACTCCAAGGCTGAGGACACTGCTGGAAAGTTAAGTGCCAATCTTTCCTCCCCAATTTTTGCACAGTATTTAGTATAAAAATTCTCACATGCTATGAATATCTTGATAATTATTTGTCGAATGAAGGAGTATGCTGTTCCATGTTGGTGATTCAGAGATATGCCTGAAAGAAGGCAAAAAAAGCCTAGAAGGGGACAACTATTAGAAAGGCATAAGAAAGAGGAACACACAGAATTGTTAAGTCACTTTAGAACAATTAATTTATCAGCAAGCAAAATTGTGAGGGAAAAAAAAAAACCTTGGGGGTCATTCAGATCTAATTTCAACGATATTTAAAGTGAAGAGTAAAAAGACAAATGTGTATCTGGTAGGAAAACTTTTGTTTAGCCCATAGGGGCCTTAGAGGTGAAGGCGATGTGTTTTCTGTGAGACCTTCACTCAATGTCTGGCTTCTGAGATCCTATTTATGTGCTTGGCATGCATTTCTCAGGTTCTTCCTGCAGGTAAAAACCCAAACAGAACCCAAGAAAATTTCAGGAAATAAAAGCCACAAAAATATGCAAAAAACATCTTGGCTTTGACATTGGATAATCCAGTTCAATTCTGTTTCATTATTTGTTTATGAAATATGTTGATGGTTACGTAATTCTGTCTACATACTAGCCTCTGTACTAGAATGTGGAATTAAATGAGGAAAAAGATGTAATCTATGCCCCAAATATGTATAGTCTGATGGAGAAGGCAAATGAGTAAAGAAAGAAGCTAAAGTAAAAAATACAGTGTGATGAATTTTATGTATTAAGTAAGCGTAAAAAACCATGAGACCAGCCATAGAAAAGCCAGGAAAGCAGTTTTGCAAAAGAAAAGGCTAAAATGATCATCTCTAGGGTGCCTGGGTGACTCAGTCCCTAAAGCATCTGCCTTTGGCTCAGGTCGTGGTCCTGGAGTCCTAGGATCAGGCTCTGCATCTGACCCCGTTCAGCAGTGAGCCTGCTTTTCCCTTTGACCTGCCCCTCATCTCATGCTCTCTCTTTCTCTCTCTCTCTCAAATAAATAAAATCTTTGAATGAATGAATGAATGAATGAATGAATGAATGAATAAATAAATAAATAAATAAATAAATAAATAAATAAATAAATATAAAATTACCATCTCCATTCTCTCTTATCTCTTTGTGGTTCTCAAGTTTACAATCTTAATTGTCTACAAATTGAGGTCTACAAAACTACAAAAATTTTCATAGGAAGCAGGAAACGTGCTGTTTATAGTGGGGTAGAAGGTTAGCATGCAGCCATGTTGTGGATGAGGAGGGACATGGGTTGCATTATTAAAGAAAATTAAGGAAGAGAGGAAGAGGAAGAAAAACAACAGTAGTAGGCTACTGTTTTATTTTCCGGTAATGGTAAAGTTGATCTTTTAGGAAAGATTTATCCAAGAGCATTAATATTTAAATGCCAGTAATATTAGATCTAAATGTCTACCAAATTGTCTAAAGTACGTGCAAGTTGGGAAAGACTGAATTAATAATCAGAACACACACATGCACAAATACACACACACAAACACAAAAAGCAGTACTGATCACATTTTAGAAATATAGATGGTAGACCTGAGTCACTAGAAAAGATTTTCAAAACTCCTTGTGAAAAAAGAAAGAATAATATAAATTCAATTAAGATAATGAGCAAATACAGGAATATTCTATTCATTTTTTTCCCCAAGAGTCGAGTTAAACTTTGCAATTCTTTGTGGTGGAACAAAATGTGTGCATGTTGTGTTTGTTAGATTTAGCACAAAGTCAAATTTCTCCTAGACCAGAGATTCTTTACATGTTGATCACAGAAACCCTTTATACTCTTAAACAGTAATGAGTATCTCAAAATCTTTTATTTTGCTGATTATATCTGACAATATTTTCTGTATTAGAAATTAAAACTGAGAAATTTGAAAATGTATTTGTTAATTTATTTAAATACAACAATAATAAACCCCTTACCTGTAGGTATATGTTTTTATAAAAAATGCATTTTCCAAACCAAAAAATTATTGAGAGCAGTAGTACCGTATGTTATTTCTGTATATCTCTTTAATGTCTGAGTTAATTGGAGATAGCTGATACTCACATTTGCTTCTGGTGCAACGTATTTCAATATGTTTTGGTTGATGTCTATGAATAAAATCTAGCCCCCACTGATATGTAGTTAGAAAAGAAGGTAATGTGTGGATGTTCTTCCTTGATACTACACCAAAATTCAACCTGTCCTGGTTCTTATAGGTTGGTTTTACCTGTACTAACTTTGAAAGAATCTTGTGCCCATGTCTGATTTTGTGACATCACTTATTGATTGGAAAATATTGGTTCACTAAGTTATGCAAGTCTTTCAACTGTTAAAAGACTTCATTACACAATATAAAAATATCGCATTCGTTAATAAAATCACCAAACTCATCAGAAAATCTTGAAGCTGTCAGGCTTATGGTGATGCAAACAAGTTTTCCAAAATTCGAACTTTTGCTTGAAATCTTGAATTTTATCATTGGCAATAAGTCTTGTCAGTTATTTTGCTTGAAGTGACAGGCTTAATTGATTTCTTTTTGGCAAAATATCTGCTCAGTACCCAAATGTGATTAGCCAGTTTATGTCAGTTGTTCTTTAAAGAAAAATGGTACCCTATGAAAAAATGGTTCCTCCGGTCACACCTCAAACAATTGCATAAGTGCATTTCCTCATACAGAACCTACAGACTTGACTCATGCTAAGCCATCAGCATTTTTATGGGTCATGCTTTTGAGCCATTGGTACAAATATTGATAAAGTGAAAAAGCCAAACATTGTCCTACTATTGTTGTAAAAATAGTCTTAACCCAGCAGACTCCTTGAATAAGTATCAGAGACTCCAAAGGGTCCACTGATTACACTTTGGTGTAGACATATAAGTAATACAAACACAATGTACAAATGTAGGAAAAAAGTACATGTGTAAGTATATATGTTCACATGCATGTGATTTATATAAATATGTTCTATGGGCTGAATGGTATCCCTCTAAAAGTCATATGTTGAAGTTCCAGTTCCCAATGTGATGATATTTGGAGATGGAGACTTTGGGAGGCAATTAGATCATGATGGTGGAGACTTCATGATGGGATAGGTGCCCCTATAGGAAAACAAAAACCAAAAAACAAAACCCAATTCTCTCTCTCTCTCTCTGCTATGTGAGTATAGCAACAAGAAGGCAGAGTCCACAAGCCAGGAAGAGGGCTCTCACCGGAACCCAACCATACTAACACTCTGACTTCAGACTCCCTAGCCTCCAGAACTATGAGAAATAAATGTGTTGCTCAAACCACCCAGTTTATTTTGTTACAGAACCCTGACATGACTAATACAACCTGCAGATACTACAAGTTATGTTATTCTCATTTACTTGTGACCATTCACTGAAACCTAGGGAATTGCATGTGTTTAGAATTTATATGATTATTCTAAAGTATTTCACAGAAGATTATTAGAAAAAAAGTCTTACTTGGCTTCTATTCAAATCCTTCCCACTGGCATGATAGAGGGAAATTGATTAATGTGCGTCAGGATACGAAACAAACAAACAGTAATTTAGAAACAGTCCCATAGCATTGAGCGTGCACCTCAATTAAGACACAAGTTAAGCTTTGAGACGTGAGGCTTTGGTGGGCTCATTGTCCAGACTAGGATGGAAACAGAAGAAACTAATAATAGAGGAAAGAAAAATAGATATTTTTATCAAAGGAAGAAATATGTAGTTGAATCTACTGGAAAGATACACATAGACAAGCATATATTTTAATACTAAAGTTTTGAGTGCTTGCTATGTGCTAGACAATTATTCAAGACACCAGGATTGCAATCATAAACAAAACTGATCTGCTCTTTGCCCTCCTGGAGTCTATAGCGTAGTGGCGGCCATAGGTGAGTGACAAGTATTATTATAAAATGAGAAAGATGGGATGTCGCTAACAGAGAACCATCTCTGAATGGTTACTGAAGAGTGGAAGGCAGTTGATTTTAATTGATGTAACGCCAGGCCAAGATAATGACTTGGTTAAGAAGCTATAAATCAATTAGGAAAGAACAGAGGCTGCAGGCTAGGAGACAAGGAAGAAAGAACTAGTCATACTCCGTAAGAGATGACAAGTGCTCTAGACATACCAGAAGGACCGACAAAATAAGGACATCAATATAGCAAAGCCACAAGTTGGATTCCTTAATTGAATGGCAGCCCTGGGAGACATACAAGGCTCATTTCTCTCATTGCTCTACTTGATCACCTCCGCTCTAGATTGATTCTCTTTTCCAGAAAACAAAGTTCTTTTGCATGCCTGCTAGATTGCATTCTTCGGGGTCCACACTAAACTGTAACTTCCTATTTCACGCCTCCGACTAAAACCTAATAACTGTCCTCCACTGTGCACCAGGGCTCTTTAGATCTGCCTTAATTTTGACAGTTCTCATGGTGCACGATATTTATTTGTTTATGTGTCTGTCTTAATAGAATTTTCAAAGTGAGCTTTGATTAGAGCAGTGTTCTTACCAATAGCGGAACTGTGAGGCCCGACATCTTGGCCCTTTGAAACATGTTTGGGGAGAACTCTTCACCAGAGAAGCAACATAATGGGGGCCCATGGCACATTCCTGAACGCATTTACTCTACATACACTACAGGTTTATAGAAACAGATTTTAAATGACTGTCGCAAATCACAAAAATTTTTCAGTAAATGTAAACATTCATTTTTTTTTCTGAGTTGAAAACATTTCAAAGAATTCAGAGTTTATATATATAACAGATGGTTCAATTTGGTCTACAGAGTTCGGTGTGTCTAGAGATAATTAGTTGTGAATAGCACGGTAATGGGACTGAACGGAAATGGAGGATAACACATAAATAAAACATACCTGTAAAACTGTTCAAAGCAGTTGTTAATTGTTCCAACTGGACTAGAACACAACAGTTGAAAGTGTTCTAAAACTACCATTTGTCTGCTAATTCCCTTAACATTGGCTTTTTTGCAACTTCTGATCATATTTCTGCAAAACAAACTTAAGTTTCCAAACTAATAGTTCTTCCACTTATTTCTGGTAAGCAAATGAAATAAGCCAACCCACATGTAGACAAATTATAGATGCAGAAGGCCAATTAGGTAAGGGCCATCGCACTATCTTACTACTATCCTCATTATAAGACACAGCGATGAGAGATTACTTTACACTTAGATATTTCCTTTAATTGTTTAGATACTGTGCTGCAACACATTTATAAAAACACATATTTTCAGACGATGGGCTTTTGACAACGATAAAACAGATTAATATCAAAATAATCACATAGCAAAGAGAACCCATGGCAGGATAACAAGACCAATATGAATAGCTCTGAATCTTTATGAGTGTTTTAGTTGCTTTTTGTGTGCTCTGTCGAAATGAAACTTGTAACAGTCCTCTGAGATAGGCTAGTTTTATCTGTAATTTATAGATGGACAGTCACATCTGAGAAGTCACCTATGTAATGTCACACAGCACTTGATGAGAGATCGAACCTTATGATCCATGGATTTTCCTTTCAAATCCAATGTTCTAATCTCCAGACCTCACTGACTTCTTAAAATAATAATAAGCATAATTTCAGAGAATGAGACAAAATCACTTTCTTTTTTTCAAGAATTTTAGCTGAGAGAATTCATTGGGTTAAACAGTCTAGGAAGTGAAATAAAGTATTGAGGATGGGCAGTAAGAGACATAGAGGAAACAGTAACTTTTGAGCAGAAAATGGTGAAAACAACGAGGAGGGGATCTTTAGAAGTGAGGTTGAGCGCAACTTGTGAAAGCATTATGCGAGATTTGCCAGCTCAGTGGTTTCGAATCGTATCGGGGAAATCAACTTCGTTCTCTTTGGGATTCAGTTACAACTCATGGTCAGTCATTTGCCAAGTTTGGGCTTTCGACCCTTTTTCTAAAAGTGTGTTTGTAGTGCTCTCAAAGGAGGTGGGTAGGAGCGTGGTGTGCAGTGGAGCAGGCAAGAGCAAGGAATTCAACTAAGCCCGCGTTCCAGTCCGGACTCCTCCCCTGAGAGCTGGTTAACTCGGCCCAGTTACATAAACACTATTGTCTCTCCGTTGTCTCAGCTGTAGATGAATATTAATAACACCCACCTAATACAATTGCTGTGAATATTAAGATAATACATGTAAAGGTTAAGGACAATATCTGGCACAGAGCAAACAATCAGCTAGCATATTCAGCTGTAAGAACGCAGAAATTTGTTTATGCAAAAGAAAATGAAGGTAAGAGAGTAGATGTGGATAGTGAAGGTTCTAGATAATAGTAGGAATGAAGGATGATGTAACATCGGATCTTGGAAGCTTTAGAAGGAGAGAAAAAAAGTTTTTAGAAGAGCAGAATTCTTTCCAGGCACACATGTAGGAAGTGGAACTGAAGTTAAGAATTAAGTTAACGGACATATTGTCCCTTGCCCTTTTAGAGAACATTATATGAAAAAATGTATTTATTCATTTGGGCGGGGGTGTAGAGTGAGAGGGAGAGAGAGAATCTCAAACAGATTCCCCACTGTGCACATGGTCTGATGCGGGCTCGATGTCCAGACCTTGAGATCTGGAGCTGAGCAGAAATCAAAAGTCAGACCCTTAACTGCCTGAGCCAGGCAGGCACTCCAGCATGGAAAGAATTCTTAATCGAGAAAGTGTTTACGTTTCACATACAAGCATACACATGCACGACATAGAGGGAACTAAACTGAATTTAGTGAGAATAGAGCGAGATCAGTGGAATACTCTAGGCACATCTTCAAGTACCTGCCCCTCCCTACATTTTCGATTTCCAGATATTCTGCTTTTTTTTTTTAAGTTATAATTTATCTTTGGAACTATTCACATAGTAAAAATAATGAAGTCAGTTTGATTTAAAGAAATCTAAGAGTCAAATTGTGGAGTATTACCAACATTATTTTTTAATGTGAAATTATAAATTGATGTGTCTATTACAGATCCATCTCCCAAAATTAAAGTTTCATTCTTCCTTTGGTATCAGCCTATGATACAAATGATGGTTAAAGAAGAATCTCAAAATATTGTACTTTTTCAAAAAAATGCACTTGGTAATTAATGTGAAGCATTTGAATCAAAGTTAGTGGTACTTCTTCATGTAAGGATGACAGTTTTAATTAATTACCACCGCTATTCAGAAGATAATTTCTATAATTGGAAATGGCTACTGTTAGGTCACAGTAAGGAAATAAAATCTTCATTCAGATGAAATGAAATTTTGTTCAGTTATAATGACCCATAGACAGGAGGTTTTTCAGCTAGAGTGTATTCTCATCACATACACAGTAAAATATAATTAGGTTTAGCCCTCATCCACAGCATCTGCATTTAAAAGCTCAACTCTGAATGAAGCTCCTCCTTTTCATTCTCCTCCACTTCACTCCTCCTGCTTCTGGATTTTGACCTCTGGGTCCTGGAAGCATGCGAGATATATTGAGATCTTTGATCTCATTAACATGTTTTGCAATTCATTTTTTCTGTTCCTATCTAGTTAAAATAGATTAGTACTCCTCGATATTAAGTTACAAAGCCCAGGTCAGTGCACAGAGATATTGCAAGTCAAAGCAGGTATTTAATTCTTGATTTCATTTAAATAATTATTTAAAGATTGGAACGAAGGGACCTTGAGAGGTTATTTAGTCTATCTCTTGCATCTTAGGCAAAATTATTCCTAAAATAGGTGCATGACAATATTTTTCACTCTGAAGGAATCCCCAGAAAGGGACTTAAAATTCTGTCTTGGCATCTATTCTATTCTATAAAAACACTCAATATTGTCTTAATTTCAGACTTAAATCTCAAGTGTCATTTTTTTCTTCTTTGTCCCTAGAAGAAGTAATTAAAGGATTTTCCCCTGCAATAATTTCATATTTTTAAGTTCTTCATCCAACTATTTTTTTTATCTTTCTACTTTCTTTTTTGCAGTCTCAATTCCACTGCAAAAGGGTAACTTGTACAGATACTATGATAAATTCCAATAATATCCCAGTGCCAACGATGAAAAAGATAATCTGACAAATATTTATTTAATCTTCAGTTGTACCCTGTTTTCCAATGGTAAAAATATTCATGATTTCTTATAAACTCAAGAGAGCTGATTTGAATGAGATGGTGATAATGTAAATGAATAGTTCATAAAATATATTTGTCAAATTCTTTGGCTTTTTGAGTTTTATGTCCCCTATAGAAAGAAAGAAAGAAAGAAAGAAAGAAAGAAAGAAAGAAAGAAAGAAAGAAAGAAGAAAGAAAGAGAGAGAAAGAAAGAAAGAAAGAAAGAAAGAAAGAAAGAAAGAAAGAAAGAAAGAAAGAAAGAAAGAAAGAAAGAAAGATGGAGGAAGGAAGGAAGGAAGGAAGGAAGGAAGGAAGGAAGGAAGGAAGGAAGGAAAACTTGTGTGACTTAATTTAAAGTAAATATTAAAGTAATACTTTTGGGGCTCAGTTGGTTAAACATCTGACTCTTGGTTTCAGCTCAGGTCGTGATCACGAGGTAGTGAGATTGAGCCCCACAGTGGGCTCTGTTCAGCAGAGTCTGCTTCAGATTCTCTCTGCCTCTCCTTCCTGCTCTTCCACTTTCTCTCTCTCTCACTCAATAAAGAAAATATTAAAAAAAAAATACTTTTATGGTAACCTAAAGTTACTGATACTTTTGTGTCAGCCTAAAGTTGAAAAGATCAGAGTGGAAGAAAGAAGATATGTGAAAACAGCTTTTATATTTAAATATGAGAAAGAGAGAGAGAGAAAGAAAGGGAGGGATTTTCTTGTACACTCTTTCTCTGTACTTTATTTTTTTTCTTTTATTTTCATACTCACTTCCAGAGTCCTATTTACTGCTCTTTTGAACAATAGTTTATCCAGCCTGGTAGCCAGGCTGCAGTTAATTGTGATACCACTGTAAATTGTGAACTTTGTCATATGGTCTAAAGCTTTGCCGATTCCACTTTTGAATAAAAATAATTTATTTCTGGGCTCTGCATTGGCAGTGATAGAAGTGATCAGTCCTTAGATCCTTAGAACTCATGGAAGCCTGTCTACATGAAGCCTTCTACTATGGAACACAGGCATATACAGGCTAAAGGCGACCCAGAGAGCATTCCAAAATGTGATAATGAACTCCAAATACACTTTCATATTTCATCAACCCATTTCATACTTCACTATAATTTCACAATTAAAAAAAAAAAGCAAGAAAGAAAAACTTGGTCATAAGCAGAGGAAACTCTACTTACAGGGTCAGACTGTTGAGCTTATCTCTATCCTTCGTCCAGACTTACCTCAGATTCTGCTGTGACTTCGCTTTTAGCATTTTGTGCTTATAAGGATCCAGTCACAGAGAAGGAAGATACTGAGTTTAATTAAACATCTTGATACTCCATGCTAAGCTCTAAAAAATCTTCTAAATGTGTACAATTTTCATAGATGTATCAAATAATCCAAGGATGGGAAATGTGCTATTTTCAAAGAGATGTTCTACTTGTTTGGCTGGAAAGGAAAGTAAATATGGCAGGTACCTCAAAGTCAGCTAGCCTTACATATCAGCAAATAGGGAAGGGAGAAAGTTTGCCTCAGTTTTCAAATATCTCTGTAACTGAGACCAATAAAACTCAACACCTGAAGACTCCTAGGAGATTGCTTTTCTCAATCTTAAACAGGGTCTGGCAGTTGACGTACCAAGGGGAAAAAAAAGGAAAGATATTATAGGATAAAAACATCCATGGGCAAATTATTCAACTACTTGGACTGCTGAAACATTTATGGGAAATTGGTCCAAATAAAATTTATTTACATTCATATTGCCCTAGTATTTTTCTAAGACATGTTTATCTACGTATTTATAAAATATTTTGAACCAAGAATGCTATAAATATTTTACTCAGTTTTAAAGGATGCGTGTCTACTCAATGGCTTATATGAATAATATACAAAGTAAATTTCAGTTTTTGTATTTCAGGACATTGTATTTTAAAATAAATGGAACACAAAAATGTTCCATTTTTTTATTAGTTGTCAGAAAAACTTACACTTGTAAGAATTAAGAGTTTTATGATTTACAGAGTAGGCATTCATTAAACATGTTTAAGTGATTTTTAGAAGTAGTAGTTAAGCAGATATTCAAGTTTTACATAGAATTCAATAAAATCTTTACATCTGTACATGCAGCTTTAAAATAAGTTGTGGATATATTTTTATCCCTAATATATGCTATCTCCTCTTTTATGAAAGAAATGACAGTATGAATCATTGGGTTTTTTTTTTTTGTATTCTTTTGTTTTTTTAATTTAATTGGATATCAGTAATATGGCATTTTGGTGAACTTGTTTCCTTAATATGGATAATCATAACATCTTTGCATGCATAACATTTTTTGAAGAATAGTCAAACAGCCTCACTAACACCTTTTAAGATTAAAATAAAATTTAGTTGTCAAATAAAATAAAATCTAACGTGCTTAGAAAACTTTGGATTTACAGCAGACTAGCAAGCAGGTCATATATGAATTTCATATACAGGTTCTTGAAGTTGTAAATTGAAGGAAACTAATTCAAATTGCTGGAGGAAAATATGTTACTCTGTTTATGTTGAAAGCTATGAGCAAGACAACTTAATGGAAATAGGGTACACTGCTATATTGCTTCAAGCTCCTTTAGCTACAAAGCTGAAAAGATATTTAATTATAAGTTCTAATAAGAATATCCACATGACACAAGAAAATATAACTTTTTCTGAAAGTTCAGACATATTCAGGGAATAAAGGGAAATAGAAAACAAAAGCAAGGAAGATACGCTTTTCTGGATTCTTCAAAAATACGACCATTTACCTTGTAATTTAGAAAATTGTGGACCCAGTCAAATGTTTTATATGAAGGTACTGAAATGTCTGTTAAGTCACCAAATGGTTTTTCCATTGCCAAGCTGATATTAATTAACATGTCTAGGTTTTATCCTTCAGGAACGCAAGAACTTTCCACCTGATATGAGCTGGCCTACAGAGGAATTGTAGTTCCATTAGAGATGAGGCGAGCAGGGGCACTGGCCAGGGTGATGGTCTGAAGAAAGATCGCTGTTAGAAGAAGGCGCTCCCCGGAGGAGGGTACAAGAGATACTTCTGGAAGAAAGCTGCTTCTTTAGAAACTAAAACTATAGCTTCCTCAGGTCCTCTTGACTGCCCCCACATAGCTGCTGACTCTCCAGGACCCACAGTCTCCTTACTACTCAACGGAAGCAAATTAGGAGAAACTTACGTTCATTCTGATGTTTCCTTAAAAAAAAAATATATATATATATATGTATAATTTTTAGCAATATATACATATTGCTACTCATGATAATTAATGTCAATGGATAACATTAAGATTTCAAGTCTTGTATATTTAATATTCTAAAACTTGGTCATAGTTGTTGCAAGTCTGGCCCAGGAAGAAGATCCCTTTATAAATGAGAACTTGAATGCTGCAGCCAAAATGAGTAATTCCAGAGAGCATTGTTAACACTATGGCCTGGCGGACAACAATGGGCCAGCCCGTGAAAGCAACAAAACGAACACAAACAATGATTAAAAAACAAACAAACAAAACAAAAAACAAAAAACCCAGAACTCCACAAAAGCCAAAAATCTCCAGATAACAGTGATTTGTGTAACTAACCATGATATCCCCAAGACTTCTCTGGAAGAATGATGTGTTGCAAGAGAAAGGTGGTTTCCTAAAGAGAAGGGACTGCACAGGTTGCTACAGAGCCGAGAACTAGAGTCCTTTTAACCACAGCCACTTAACTGAGACCAAATGGTTGCATTTTCATTAATCTGTGTTATCTCAGACCAGTTGTTTCCTTAACTTGTCTTGATGTGTCCAATATTACTTGTGTTACTACCCAAGTACCTTTAAATTCAAATCCATTCCTCCTCATCCCTTCTACTAAAAGAAATTCTGAGTGCACTCCTTTTCAAGAAGATGACGTTCAGGATTTTGTAAGTTTCTCTTCACCACACTTCCTCCGTGTTTACCTGAAGCCAGGACTTTAAGATTTTGTGCAAAGACGTTTCCTCTCAACCTTGACATTTGCCTGCTTTTCTGCATCATGGATTCCCATGTTGGTTGCTACTACATTAACACACAAATTTCGAATTTCCAATGTGCATATTATTTTCAACGTAAAGACACATCAAAATTAGTATGTATTTGAAATAGATCTTTCACAATACCCTTTGATTTTTAAATATAAACAACTTAAAAAAGAGTAAGGGTTTTTATCTAAGTAATACTTTTTATAACCTTAGAGGTAATTTATTAGATTCTATTAACCCCGAGCTTGGAGAAAGCGCTGAAACGTCTGAGCTAGATTCTGGCTGCTCTGTGACCTGCTTTTTCTCTTTCTGTTCTTTTTCTGACTGCATCGCCCACATGTTAGCCACCTGTACACCAAAACAGAGTTTCCAAAATCTTAAAACTTTACACGTTTGATAAAGAGGCTTAAATGTATATTCTCTGTTTGACGCTGGAGGCTCTGTATGAATGGCAACATTTTTCCCCATTGCTAGAAGATCCTGCTTTGATACTGAAAAACTGTTGATGGAAAAGAAACTGTATACTTTGGAAGCCATGGAAGAATTGCCAGATGGTAAATGGCACTGTTTTATCAGCAGACTGCCGTTCTCCGACTAGAGGCCAGTAAAACAGACCTTGAGGATTCTAGGTATTAAGCAAGGAAGAAGGGCTGGGAGAGCGGCTGCAGGTGAGTACGCACCCAGAGGACTTTTCACCCAGAACCTCACATCAGTTAAGGACTTGCTGATGGTCCTTTCACAAACATCAAGCATTGCTTCAAATAGTAGAAAAATATGAAATGTAATTTAAGCTCAACAGATGAAAAATTAAACTGCATAGAATAAATTTGGAAGGCATTTAGAAAAAGTCATACTATTACACATATGCATTGGGTTTTCCATGCCCGCAGAAATTCCCCAAGATTTTTTCAGTTTTATGTATTTATCATTAAGCACTTTAATTTCCAGTCTGTGTACAAAAATTGATAGAGGAGCACGTTATTTTCGTGATTCTAGGGAAACCGCTTCCTCCCGCTTACTAGCTGCATAAACTTTCAAACTATAAAAACTTAGCAGAGTCCGTTAATGCCTTTGAGTCATCTCTTCGTATGTCAAGGTAAGGGCGAGAACGGCTCGTAGGACAAAGCCGATCCTTCTGAAATGTGATTTCCCTTCCCTCTTGCTTTCCTCTCCAGAGAGTTCAGTATATTAAGACCTTTTGAGAAAAATGCATTTTGTTAATGTTTGCAACATTTTATTTAAAAAGTTTCAGGCCTTCAGAAAAGTTCAAAAAATAAGGGACGTGGAGCATATAAGACTATGGTCAAATGGGCCTTTTTTTTTAAGATTTTATTTATTTATTTATTTATTTATTTATTTATTTATTTATTTATTTATTTATTTATTTTTTGAGACAGAGAGAGAGAGAGAGATAGCGAGAGAGACAGCACAAGCGGGAAGGAGAGGGAGAAGCAGGGTCTCCGCTCAGCAGGGAGCCCCATGTGGGGCTCAATGCCAGGTCCCTGAGATAATGACCTGAGCCGAAGGCAGCCATTTAACAGACTGAGCTACCCAATCGCCCTCCAAATGGGACTTTTTAATTTGCAAAAACATCAGTGAACTAGGTGAAAAGTATGGGAGCCTTCTTTTTATTTTATTTTATTATTTTATTTTATTTTTTATAATAATTTTTATTATGTTATGTTAGTCACCATACAGTACATCCCAAGTTTTTGATGTAAAGTTCCATGATTCATTACTTGCATATAACACCCAGTGCTCCATGCAATATGTGCCCTCCTTAATACCCATCACCGGCCTATCCCAATCCCCCATTGCCATCCCCTCTGAAGCCCTGAGTTTGTTTCCCAGAGTCCATAGTCTCTCATGCTTCATTCCCCCTTCTGTCTACCCCCCCTTCCTTCTTCCCTTTCTTCTCCTACCAATCTTCCTACTTCTTATGTTCCATAAATGAGTGAAACCATATGATAATTGTCTTTCTTTGCTTGCCTTATTTCGCTTAGCATTATCTCCTCCAGTCCCGTCCATGTTGCTGCAAATGTTGGGTAATCACTCTTTCTGTTGGCTGAGTAATATTCCATTGTATATAGGACCACATCTTCTTAATCCAGTCATCTGTTGAAGGGCATCTTGGCTCCCTCCATGATTTAGCTATTGTGGACAATGCTGCTATGAACATTGGGGTGCATATGGCTCTTCTCTTTACTATGTCTGTATCTTTGGGGTAAATACCCAGTAGTGCAATGGCTGGATCATAGGATAGCTCAATTTTTAACTTTTTAAGGGACCTCCGCACTGTTTTCCAAAGTGGCTGTACCAACTTGCATTCCCACCAACAATGTAAGAGGGATCCCCTTTCTCCACATCCTCTCCAACATTTGTTGTTTCTTGCCTTGTCAATTTTTGCCATGCTAACTGGTGTAAGGTGGTATCTCAATGTGGTTTTGATTTGAATTCTTTGTACCTAGGTTGAACCATGGAACTGCTATTTTTATAGGGTAAAAGTGCTTAATATCTGCAGTTTCACGTGATTCAAAGTAAATACAGCTAACATACATATACCTTTTGCCTAGGTTCACCAGTTGTTCATGTTTTGCTGATTTGGTCACCCTTCTAGACACAGAAATAAATGCAGGTAAAGACGTATAGATTTATTCATTCATATGTCTATTCATTTATTCACTGCCTGCCTCACACACATAATATTCATATTTCTTGTTCTTTTTTAAAGGTACATAGTACGCCATTGTGGGGTTGGAGACGTGCCATAGATGAGTCAAGCATTCTCTGTATGAGAATTAAGGATATTCTCGGTATTCTGCTATTATAACTAATTTCAAAATGATTATGATTATGCATAATTATTGTTGTTTTAGTTTTTTGTTGCTTTAAACTAATGGAATTCAATTCCTAGGAGCAGAATTGTTGAGTAAATGGGTAAGTACATATATACTTAATGCTATATACTGCTGAATGTCCCTCCAAAGAAGAACACTATTTTAAAATTCTATCAGTGTATGAGAATGCCTATTTCCTCATAGGGTATTGTCAATCTGTGGTCAGTCTAATAGCTGGGAAAGACAATCACAGCGTGATTTTGTGTTTCTCTTATTTTAAGAGAAAATGAGTGTATTTTTGTATGTTTGGTTAAATAAGGGCCATTTGTACATATGATTTAAGAGTTTTAAAAAGCATATTAAAAACTTAAATTTTAACTTCTCTCTATTGTAAATACATATTCTCAATTTGTTATTTACTTCTTTTACTTTGTATATGTATTTTTCCAGGCAGGTTCTTTGCTGTCGTTGTTTTTTAGGGGGGCTTTTGGTAGTCAAATTTATCACTTTTTCTGTATTGCATATCCAGGTTATAAAGAAAGCTATTCATATTTTCTTCAAGGATTTATATGTTTTCTGAGTTTGATCTCATACCCATTTTGAGTCTATTCTCAATTTTTTATTGTTTTGTGAGGTACAGCTACAGTTTCATCTTTTTTCAAATGGCTATCCAAATTATTGATACTATTTGTTTAAATGTCCATCCTTTCTCAAGGTGCCTGGCTGGCTCAGTCAGGAGAGAATGTGACTCTTGATCTCAGGGTTGTGAGTTCAAGCCCCAAGTTGAGTGTAGAGATTACTTAAATAAATAAATCTTTAAAAATAAAGTTTTTAAATAAAAAATAAAATAAATGTCCATCCTTTCTCTATGGTTTTGAATACCACCCTTCACATATACTAAATTTCTGTTTGAACTATGTATATGTCTGAACTTTCTTTCTGTTCTATATATTCATGTGTGCATTCTACACTTTGGTTGTTTTTTTAACTGGGGTTTGTAATATGTTCAAAACCTAGTAGTTCTATTGACAGAACTCCTTCAATGCTCCTTTTTCCCCATTTCTTCTGTGCTGTACTAGCATGTTAAATTTTTTTTTTAAATTTGAACCTAAAAATAAACTTTTCTAGTTCTAGGACAAAACCCAATCCAAACAAGCAAACATTTATTAATTTGGCATTTTGTGATGTGAAATTAACATACTTAAATTAAAATTAGATCTTTATTTGTTCAAGTCTAGTTCTTTGTCTTTTTGTAGTACTTGATAATTTCTTGTTTGAATAAAGCTTTTCCCCTAACAGGAATTCCTCCTCTTAGGAACGCCTCTCGAGATAATCTTCCCTGAGCTCTTGTCTATTTAAAGCTATTTTCCTATACGCTTTATACTTTAAGAACAACTTAGCTCACTATAAAATCCTTGGCCCCCAATTTGTTTGTTTTTAATGTGTGATTGAGAAGTTGAAGAAAATCCAGTGTGCTTTCTTTTGCAATTTGGTCTATTTTTTTTCCTTAATGTTTGAAGTCTAATAATTTTATTAGTCTGTTTCTCATGATTTTCTGTTCTAGTACATTCTTCCCAGGTACATGGTGATTTTTAAAATTGAGTCATTTATTTCCAGAATTTTTTTTTTTGTGGACAAAGGTTTTAAATATTACATCGCTTCATTATTTTTGCTTTTTCAAGAACTAAAATTATAGGTACAATGGACTGTCTTTCCTGTTCTCTACATCAATTGCCTTGTCTGAATCTTTTCACCTTTTTATTTATTTCATTTTGTTCTCAGAGATATTTTCATGTAATTTTTCAAGACTCTCATTATATTTTCAGTCAAATGTATTTTATTCTGACACCTTATAATTTAATTTTTCTAAAGTTACTTTTTCTCTTTCTCCCATTTCTTTCCTGAGTTTATATGAGCTTTCATTTCACAGATTCTTATGTTTTTTTCCACTTACATTATAAACTTTGAATCATGTATTCAATTACTTTTTCTAATCTATAAATGCTTGATAAAAGATATTTCATTCTATTCAAATGTTGTGTCATAGTTTCCTTCTGTTTTTTGTTGTTTGGTGGAGAGCATTTTCAACAGCTAAAATATTTTGATCTGCCTTCTTTTGTTAGTTGCTACTTCCTGTTTATTTTTAAATGTCTTTTTTTTTTAAGATTTTATTATTTATTTGACAGAGAGAGAGAGACAGCCATCGAGAGAGGGAACACAAGTGGGGAGGGGGGGAGTGGGAGAGGAAGAAGCAGGCTCCCAGCAGAGCAGGGAGCCCGAAGTGGGGCTGGATACTAGGACTTCAGGATCACACCCTCAGCTGAAGACAGAAGCTTAACGACCAAGCCACGCAGGCGCCCCTATTTTTAAATGTCTTGTTACAGTTTCATGTGGAGAGCAGTAAGGGGTTTGGGCTGCAGCAGCCATTGTTGGGGCTCTGCTTGGCTCTCGTAGGATCTCTTTGCTGACTGGATGTGTCACTCCGTAGGTGCTGTGGCCCTTGCTGCTAATACCTCACACTTTCTCATTTCTCCAGGGGATTGCTCTTGGACAACTGGAACTGTATCACCTGGAAATTCCCATTTCCCCCATGATAACCCAATAACTGATCTGTAAAGACCTACAGAAAAACAGTTCCCTTGCCTTAAGGTACAATAAAGTCTATGGTTCCACTTATGCTCGGGAGTTCCTGTAGGATATGGTGAATCTGAATGTCCCCTGAAACTACAGCCTTGCTTAGCGTCTTCCCTTTCGTTATCAAGGTGTTCTTCCTGTCTTCCTCCCTTTCTGTAATGCTTCTTCCTTCCAGTTTATCCTGGGACTACTCATTTAATATCACTTGCACATGGATTCACCTTTTGGCTTCTAGGAACCCCAATCTAAGGTAGTCATTTACAAGCTTTTTGTTGTGGTGGTTTTATTCAAGGGCACCATTTTAGGGGGGCTGGTATATCTTCTAACTTTGTGATTTAATTTTCTTTCTTAATTGTAATTTCAATTACAATTCAATTGTAAGTTCAATTGCAATTGAATTATGTAATTCCTTTTCTTTATATAGAGGGATAGAGGACCCAAGTCACGTCCCCTCATTCCAAGCAACATGCCACTTCTGTTCTTATGCACTTTCAAGGCCTTGTCTTTGGATTCCTCAGAAGTTGGCCCTTTAATCTATCAGTTCTTGATTATGATCTTAGAATTTCCCAACTCAATGGCAAGGCTTTCTCTTTCTGAGATGAATTTATCTGTTATAGCTTACGCTTTTGCCTTCCTTTTTCACCAAGTCTCCCCTGGAGTCTGTACTCATTGTGAGATCTGGAGATGGTGCTGTTGGATTTGGTTATATTTTTCCCTATCTATATATAATATAAATATATGATATTAAATTATTTAGTGTTTTCTGTTTTCTAGTTTTGTCTAATTTATTTATTTATATAAATCAATTTTAATAAATGTGCCCTTAAATCCATGGGATTGAGTACCTTCGGGTCACAGAAAAACTAACAATGAGTCTCAGTAATTTCCTAACCAAGGGTGAAAAAAAATTAACCTTCTTCAGACTTTATCTCTACTGCTTCTATAACTAAAATACATCAAAAAGGAAGTTATGAGACTCTGACAATTTGAAATAAAGTACACATGTCTGGGCCACCAGGGTGGCTTAGTCAGTTAAGCATCTGCCTTCATTCTCAGTTCATGATCCTGGGGTCCTGGGATTGAGTCCTGGCATCTGGCTCCCTGCTCTGCGGGGAGTCTGCATCTCCTTCTGCCCCTCTTCCTCGCTCATGCATACTCCCTTTTTCTCACTCTCTCTAGTAAAAACAAATAAATAAAATCTTTTAAAAAAAAAGAGTGTACATGTCTGCTTTTATTTATGACGAACAACCAGAGTTTACTCAAATGCAAAGAATTTTCTTGGAACCAAACAACTTCTTGGGAAAATCCTTCTACAGAAAAGGAAATCCTTCTGGAATTCCTTAATCTGACAAAGTTTAAAACCCTGCCTTGCTGTAGAATAGCTATTTATTGTGTTAATTTGTTAGATTTTTAGAGTAACTATATTAAGTATCTTATTTAAATTTTTGACATTCGTTATTTACTTAATAAAATAAATTAGATAATTACAACTAATTCACAAAATTTCTCTGGCCCTATTTTGCTCAAATGAAATTAGACACCGAATTTAAAATAAATCAGGTAATTTTTATGTGATTAATATTCAGACATATCACCTAAGTAACATGGTTTTTAGAGCTGACCCAGAACTTTAAAAATTTGTCTATATTTTCATCATTTTCTATTTTTTCATTGATTTGTGTTATTCTGGTTGTGTTACTGTAATAAGAAGCAATAAAAGGAGAGAATTGAAAATTACTATTTCAAAATGTTGCAATTCTACATAAAATATGAGCCTAGAGATTATTGAAAATAATTTTTGTACTTTTGTCATTTATCTTCAGAAATGTAATAGTTGTTATTTTACTATCCTGATAATAATAGCTTCCTTCATAGAGTATAAACTGCCTGTTCATTGGTATATCTCTAGGTCCTATGAGAATACATAGAATAAAGTATGTCCTTAAAAGGTATTTATTGAATGATGGAATGGTGCATATTTTAAAAAGGTTTAAAACCACTTTTTCCTTCTTCTTGGACTTTCTCTCCCATTTCTCCTCTGTACACTTTTCCTTATCTTTCCCTCACTCTTTGGTTCTCCCCTGAGGCAGCACCTTTTCAAGGAACGCCTTCTCTGATTTCCCTGAGTAGGACAATTCACCGGGGCTCTCCATGCACCCAGAAACTCTCATCAAGAATATTTGTTCACCACTGCAGTTTGGCATTTGTTTATCAAAATTTCACTTGTATATAGCTCTGATGAGTGTCCTAGGGCTGCTGGTGGCTTAAAAACATCCAAACTGTTAGTCTATCACAGTTCAAGAGGTCAGACATCTGAAATCTAGGTGTGGGTTGGTGTTGGCAGGGTTGTTTCCTTGCGGAAGCTCTAAAGGACAATCTTTCCTAGTTCAGGCTGCTGTAGATTAAAGAACAATTTATTTCTCATGGTTCTGGAGGCTGGAAGTCAAACACTCAGGTGCCAGCAGATCTCTGTCTGGTGAGAGCACTCCTGATATGCCAATGACCATCTTCTCACTGTTTCCTGACATGGCAGAGAAAGAGAGCCCTAGTCTCTTTCTCTTCTTTCAATCCCATCCTTTGGGCCATACTCTCGTTGTCTCATCCCAACCTGATTACCTCTCAAGATCCCACCTCCTTCTACTTCACTGGGGGTTAGGGTTTCAACATAAATTTCTGGTGGGGGGAAGCAAACATGCAATTCATAGTATTTCATCCCTGACCCTCCAGATTTCTAGCCTTCCCAGATGCAAAATACCTCCATTCCATCTCAAAGGCCCCCAAAGTCTTTATGGCAGCATTAAAAGTTTAATGTCCAAAGTCCTACCTGACCATTATCTAAATCACAAATAATTCATCCTGAAAGGAAATTCCTTTTCAGTGGTGAACCTGTGAAACCAAACGAGTCATGAGCTCCCAAAATGCAATGGCGGGACAGCCGCGGGAGAGACATTTCCATTCCAAAAGGGAGAAACTGAAGAGAAGGAAGGAGTGAAAGGAGCCAAGCAAGTTCACAACAGAAGGTAAATCCCGTGAGATCTTAAGGCTCAAGAGTAATCCTCTTTGGTTTGATGCTCTGTCTTCCAGGACCACTGGGGTGGTAAATGTCACCCCCACAGCTGGACAAGGCACTGGCCCTGCTCACGCTGCCATTCCGCCAGGCCTCACCCACACCGAGCCTCTGCCGGTGCCCGGGTCACATTCCCACAGCTTCTGCTGTAAGACACCTTCCCTACTGAAATCTTGACAGGGAGCTCGATGACTTCTGAATCAATCTCAGGGCGATTTTACTAGTTTCTTGAACAATGCAGGTTTATAGCTGAATAGTGTTGCAGGAATTCTCTGCCTTTAATGCCCTCAGTTCTTGGTCACGCCAGTTGGAAGAATGAAGAGGTAGACCAGAGAAGAGTGGTGGGCAGCAAAGCAAAGTTTATTGAGTGATGGTATAAAGCTCCCAGAGAGGGAGGGGCTCCTGATACAGTTGCCCTTGGAGTTTCTAAGTTTAGGGGTTTTTATGAACTCTTTTGCGGAACTATCTTAAGCAATCAGGGTGTGCTGAGTCATGCCAATCAGGGCTTTGGTCACCTACCTGTCTACCTATTAGGTTAATGTCCACATGCTGATGGTCTTTTTTGCTGACATCTGGGGGCGTTATGTCTTAACTGCCTCTTGCCTGTGATAGTGACAGATGCTCTGTGGTTAATCGTCTTACTTTAGGACATTTTGCAGAAGTCTTATCTTCAAAGGCTATAAAACAGAATGCTAAACTGCAAAACAAGATGTTAGTGTGTTTTATTTTAGCTATCCTGACTCCATATTTTCTTGTTGGGGACCCTGGCCCCAACTACCTGTCTATTAACTCCTAACAATAGCTATATCATTCTGTCCTGTAGGCTGTAAGTGTGACAGCCTTCTTTCAGTCTTGCCCATTTTCCCCTCAGTTCAAACTGGCAGCTTTCCTGCTGGGGTTGCTGATTAAGTTTGGGTCGCACCCATACTAATCTCCTTATCAAAAGTTTACTCGGCCACACCCCTCATTCTCTTTTCAGAATATGCTTTCTTGGGGTGCCTGGGTGGCACAGTCTGTTAAGCCTCGAACTCTTGGTTTCTGCTCAGGTTGTGATTTCAGGGTCATGATCTCAGGATCGTGAATCAGGCCCCAAACTGGGCTGCTTGGTGAGGAGTTTGCTTGAGAGTCTTTCTTCCTCTCCCCTTGCCCTCCTACTCATGCTTTCACTCTTTCTTGCTCTCAAATAAACAAATAATTCTTTAGGAAAAAAAAGAATATGTTTTCTTATTTCTTGCAATATGGATAGGCTGAAAATTTTCCAAATCTTTAATTCTGGTTCTTTTTTGCTGAACAACTCCCTTCTTTCTTCTTGGGTTTTACTAGGAACCAAGCCTCTCCTGAAACATTTTGCTTAGTAATCTTCTCAGCTACGAATCCAATTTCATCACTTGCAAGTTCTATCTTCTGCAACAAAACTAGAACACAAACAATTCAGCTAAGTTCTCTGACACTTTATAACAATGTTACTTTTCCTCCAGTTTTGAATAACATGTTCATTTCTGCCTGAGATGGACTTTATTTTCCATATTTCTACCAACATTTGGTTCATGGTTATTTTCATATTCTCGGAGAAGATAGAGGCTTTCTCTCCCGCTCTTCTTTTTTTCTTTCTAAACTCTCATCGGAGTCACTTTTGAAAGTCACTCTGTGGCCGTTTCAGTTTTTCCTAGCATGCATCCCAAACTTATTCCAGCCTCTACTCATTATCCATTTTCAAAGCTGCTTTCAAACAGACCCTCACTTCTCAGTATCAGTCGGTGTCTGTCTTAGTTTGAACTATTACAAAGAATATCATAAACAGCGTATTAAACAATAAAAATTTATTTCTCACAGTTCTGGAGGCTGGAAAGTCCAAGTTCAAGGTGCTAGCCAATCTCTTGTCTGGTGAGAACACTCTTCCTGGTTTGCAGATGGCCATCTTCTTGTTATATCCTCATCTGATAGGAAAACTAATCTCTTTATCTTGCTATAAAAACAATACTCTCATCATTTGGATCCCAATTTCATATTTTATCTAAACCTAATTACTTTCCCAAGATCCTCTTCCTAATACTATCTCATTGGGGTTTAGGATTTCAACATATGAATTGTGAGGGGACATAGAAGCATGCGGTCCCTAACACTGCTCTGCGCTTCTCTCCTAGCTTCCTGGGCATTGCTGGCAGTCTTTGGTTCGTAGATGTACCAGTCTATTGCCTCCACTGTCACATGAACTTCTTCGCTGTATATCTTCACATAACCTTCTCATAAAGACACTAGTCATGGGACTTAGGGCCCACTATAATCCGATATGACCTCATTTTAACCAATTCCATCTGCAAAGATCCTATTTCCTAATAAGGTCACATGTGTCTGGACATAAATTGAGGGGAAGCAATATTCATCCCAATATATTCTCCCACTAGATTTTAAATTATACTGGGACAGAAATAGAGTAGGTGTCTGGTCACGGTTGTACTCCTATCATCCATCTATGTAGATGCTCGGTACATAAACAGGAATGAATGACACACTTTCCGACTTTATCTGATTACAAATATATTGTGGTACTTGTGGCAATGGTGAGAAGGCAGAATATGAATGTTCCAGTAGAATAGGTTTTTACTGATAAAAAATTACTGAACAATTGATTACTGAATCACTCTGATTACTCGTCATTTTGCAACTGGAATCAAAAAGGGGGGGGGGAACCAAAACAATACATTTTTGTTTAAGAGGGAAAATGAGATGTGCATTCCAGAGCTCGCTAGAATCACAGCTTCTTAAAGTGAATATTTTAACCAGCCTGAGAGATTATTACAATTATTGTTTATAAAATAGATAGTATAGGGATTTCAAAAGTGAACATTACTCCTTTCTTTCCTTTGTGTGTCTGGCAACTTAATGGTTCTGCTGTCATATAATGTCTGTGATAGTGCCTGATAATGCTTATGTGGCGAAGTGAGCTGAGATCAGCACAGTAAACATTTGAGATTAAGATCAATTCATAGTATTTTGAAGACTCTGGCATGATCATAAAATTATTTTTTATTTCATATTTAATATGAAATACCAAGTTTTCATTGCCTTATTCCATGAAAAGATGTTCTTAAATCTGAACAAGTTATACCACCTATTCTGATATGAGCTAAAATGCTTTATGGACTTTTTAATAACAGATCACAAGAAAAATCTTTTAGCTAAGGCATTAATATAAGTAATACCTGGATATTCCTGTAATGTAACTGAAGTAAAAAATAAATTATCGGGGCGCCTGGGTAGCACAGTCGTTAAGCGTCTGCCTTCGGCTCAGGGCGTGATCCCGGCGTTCCGGGATCGAGTCCCACATCGGGCTTCTCTGCTGGGAGCCTGCTTCTTCCTCTCCTACTCCCCTGCTATGTTCCCTCTCTCGCTGGCTGTCTCTCTGTCACATATATAAATAAAATCTTAAATAAATAAATAAATAAATTATCAATTCTTTTTTGGAGAGGGTAGAATTTACTTGTGGAAGCACAAGAAGACTTTCTGGAGTGATAGAAACATTCTGGATCATGACTGTGGACTGGTTACAGGACTATATACATTTTTAAAAATTAATTTTATACTTAAAACTAGCAAATTTTATTATATGTAAATTATATCTTAATAAGATAATTTTTACTATTTTAATATTTTTATTGAATTAAAATTAACATACAGTGTTATATTAGTTTCACATGTACAATATAGTGATTCAACAATTCTATGTGTTACTCAGTGCTCATCACAATAAATGTCCTCTTAACCCCCTTCACCTATTTCACCCATCCCACCCACCCTTCCTCTGGTAACCATCAGTTTGTTCTCTGTATTTAAGAATCTTTTTGCTTCTCTCTCTTTTTAAAATTTGTTCATTTGTTTTATTTCTTAAATTCCACCTATGAATAAAATCATATGGTATTTGTCTTTCTCTTACTGACTTAGCATTATACCCTCCAGGTCCATCCATGTATTGCAAAAGTCAAGATCTCATTCTTCTTTATAGCCTAATAATATATATAATAATATAATGTATATACCATATTTTCTTTATGCATTCATCCATGGGTGGACACTTGATTTGCTTCCATAACTTAGCTAATGTAGGGATGCCTGAGTGGCTCAGTTGGCTAAGTGTCTGCCTTTGGCTCAGGTCATGATACCAGGGTCCTGGGATCAAGTCCCACATAGGGCTCCTTGCTCAGCAGGGAGCCTGCTGCTCCTCTTGCTTGTGTGCTCTCTCTCTTTCTCTGGCAAATAAATAAATAAAACCTTAAAAAAAAACTTAGCTATTATAAATAGTGATGCAGTAAGCATAAGGATGCATATATCTTTTTGAATTAGTGTTTTCATTTTGGTGAGAGGGGGTAGATACCAGTATTGGAATTACTGGGTTATACGGTAATTCTATTTTTAATTTTTTAAGGAACCTCCATACTGTTTTCTAAAGAAAACACAATTTGCCAACAGACACATGAAAAGATGATCAGCATGACTATTCATCAGGGAAATGCAAATCCAAACCACAATGAGTTATCACATGACACCTGTCAGTATGGCTAGAATCAAAAAGATGAGAAATAACAAGTGTTGGTGAGGATGTGAAGAAAACGGAACCCTTGTTCGCTGTTGATGGGAATGCAAATACCATAGTTTTAAAAAAATGTTGATTCTCATGTTTTTCTGATGACCCAAGGACATATTTAATCTTTGCCTAATCTTTGATCTTGACTCAAATAATACAAGAGCTGGTCTGATGATTTATGTTTTGCTTTGTATATAAGGTTGTTCTTAATTAGATTAAGCAGTCAGTCGTTCAATAACATCTGCCATTTCCTGAGTAAGCACCTTGCAAACACAGGAAGGTGATGAGCACCGACTGTGAGAAACACCTCTGGTTCAGAACAGTGCAAGCTGCGCCTGGACTCTAATAACTGTGTGACATTTTGGACAGCCTTCTTATGCTGAAAAGTCCAGTCCTAAAATATGTCCTTTCTCTGGTAATGAAGGACTTTAACTTTAAACATGTTTTTAAGGAAACTGATATTTCTTAAAAATACTTATAATATTGAAATGTCTCTACAAAATGTTTGTTTCTTACTTTTACAGAAGTGGGGTAGTGTTTCAACTCAGTGGGGAGGCTAAGAGAAGCATGGATAAAGTAGTGCAAAAAATTAGTAGTTTACATTGTATTTATTTTTCTTTTACCACTCAATTATTTTACTAATCTTACTAATGGAGCATATTAAACATCTTGAATCAATCAGAATCTCCAGGGAAACAACGTATGAAATTATACATGATTAACTCTAATTATTTTTCAATGAACTAATATAATTTGGGCATCTGCAGTAGCATCATTGATGGTGATCTGATAATTAGTTTGAGTAACGCTTCGTTGTTATGGACCGAATTTTTGTGTTGCCCCCAATCCCAAAATTAATGGATTGGGTCCTAACCCCCAGTGTAATGATACTAGGAGGTGAGGCCTTTGGGAGGTAATTAGGTGGAGCCTCTGTGAATGGGATTGATGTTCTGAAAATAAATGAAACAGATGAGAATTAAAATAAAATCTTTTAAGTTTTATTAAGAATGATCTCTTTCCGCCATGTAAGATTACAATAAGACAACCCTCCCAACTCAGAAAGAGTGCTCTCACCAGACACTGGATCTGCTGGGACCTTGATCTTGGACTTGCCAGCCTCCAGAACTGAGAAACAAATTTCTGTTTAAGCCCCCCTCCCCCACCCCACAATTTATGATATTCTGTTATACCAGCCCAAACTGATTAAGGTGGTTGTACCAAGGCCTTCCTCTTCACCAAGGTATTAGGGACATAAGTAACTGCAGGCCCTGGATCTTGCTGCTACTTTATATTCACAGTGCTCTAGTAGTTTTCATAAATATTAGATTCTCATGACAAAAGCATGGGTGTAGCCAATTGACTTTTTAAGATTAATTTTAAAAAAACATGTTTACTTTGATTCATAAACTCTTCTTCAAATGTGACTTACATGACAAAGTTTACTTTTTAACATATATATATATATATATATATATATATATATATATATATTTGGTTCAATAAGTAAATTCCATTTAAATTGAATTTGTGACTACTGATATCTCCAAAGATACCTTGGGAAGTCTGAAACAACTTTCTGTAGATAGTCTATTCTAATGAGGCTGTCATTATAAAATGATGGTTAGTGATACAAACCAATTCTTTCCAAAGAGTTCATTAAGGGTGAATGCAAGTGAAAGATTCTGGATTAAAAAATCACACTGCAATGCTATTGCATTGCTTCCAGTCTATCAAATGTATTAATAAACAATTGTTCTAAGAGAGACTGTGACACATAATAGACTCCACTGCTAGCTGCAATTTTGTATTTACCATTGTTAATGATTGTCACAGTCCTTGAATATAAGAATAGAACCTTAGTGTTGATTGCCAGAAATCCTATGCAAATTTCTAAAAATAAGAAAAAAAATCTGCTGTGTTAAATGGGCCTGATATTATGTAGTTAATTGAAAATTAAATTCTGAGAAACATACCAATGCATTTTGATTGGCTAATTCATTTTTCTGAGCCAATCAAAATCAATGTCTTTTGGTCTTGATTTCTACTGAAAGTTCTATTAATTACAAATTAGTGTATCATGTCACATAAAACACTCCTGATGTGAGGTGGTAGAGGCATAGCTCTGGGGTGTAGAGTTCTGTACTTAACGCCTTCAAATTATAAAGAAGAGATACAGGTTTTGGTTACCTCTGCTGATATTTTATTGTAAATCATAGAGAAGCTAGAAAACAAGAGATTCATTCTTTCAGCAGATTCAAGAAGTGGAACCTCTCTCATGGGTATTCATATTAAATAGGAGTTCCAGTGATCTAGTGGCAACACCGATGAGCCTGTGATCAGGCAGTCAGCCTCATGTACCCATTCATGTACCCTCCTTCCTGTAGTGAATCCACTTCTTTGCTTGTGAACTAGCTCATCTCTGGCTCTTTCTCAACCTCTCCTCCTGCTTTTTCTATAGCGTCTGCTTCTCTGCTACGAAAAGTTACCTGTCTGTGACCTAGGAGGTCCGGTCAACCCACTTTCACTGAACATATCAGTAAAGCACAACAAAGACAGGTGTCTCAGTCTATTTGGGCTGCTAAAAAAATACCACAGATCAAGTGGCTTATAGAGAAACTAATTTCTCACAGTTCTGGAGGCGGAGTCGTCCAAGGTCAAAACACTCACATGGTTGCTTTCTGGTGAGGGTCTACTTAATGGTTCATAGCTGGCCTTCTTGCTCTCTCCTCCAATGATGGAAAGGGGCTTATGCACTCTCTGGGTTCTTTTTTACAAGAGCACTCATCCCATTCATGAAGGATCCACCTTCATGACTAAGCACCTTCCAAATGCCCCACCTTCTAATGCCATCATCTTTGGGGATTAAGATCTCAAAATATAAATATTGAGGGGGCATAAATATTCAAATGATAGCGGAGGTTATGTCTAGTACATTAAACTCATAGTAGGTGACTGACAGATTGGGAGAGTAATATTTTTGATAAAAAAAGATGGAATAATATTTAAAATATACAAAGAGCTCTTGTAAATCAACAATAACAACAAAAATGATGGGGGGAAAAACAAGTACAAATGGAGAAATAAATTGCAAAAGGTCCCCAGAAATTTTAGATGGAGAAATGCACATGACTAGCCTTACTAGTAATTAGGGAAAGGAAAACTAAAATAACCAGAAAGGACTCCTTACCCATCAGATTGGTGAAAGATAAAAAAAAAAAGATATTTTAAAAGGTTGATAATACCAAAAAAGAGGGATAATGGGATCCTCATGCAGTGCTGGCAAGAGTGTAATAGAGTGAAGTCATTATATAGTGGAACCCATCAGTATTTAGGGAAATAAAATAGATGTAAATTTTGTCATTCACCAGGCTTATTCCTGGGTATGGATGCCAAGGGAATTTTGCCTGGGTCTCTGAGGTTTCTCATAAAAGGCTATCCATTGTCATGAAATTTCAGTGGTTGAGGTTTAAAACCAGGTAGGTTATCTATAAATAGGCAAGTGGATGAATAAAATTTGGTAGATGCATAACATTGAGTAAATGCAGAGAAAACTATTTGAAACATTCAAACATGAAACAAGACTGATTAAACAAATTCTCTTCTTTATTATCGCTTCCTAAAAAGTTGAAGCTGAAAATAATTCTCGGCCCTTAAAATACTGTTTAATGTCATAAAGGATGAGCAGATTGAAAAAAAAAAAAATTATAGAACACTTTTACTCCCTTTCAGTGGGGCAAATGCACTTCAGTATTCTGAAGTTCAGTATCCTGATCCATCAACATAAAGATTTGCAAAGATGTAATATATGCCGTTGCTATGCAATTCACTTTTTGATTGAATCTAAAAATTACTTCATAGGCAGTCAACCCAGTCTGACTGTACCAAAAGACAAACTTAAAAACAGCACATATTCATTCACTTTAGTCCTAAAAAAAAAAAAAAAGGTGAACTTGAGTATTGTAGTAATTTACCTGAAATACATAATATTTAAGTGGCTTTACCCTCAGGACCAAAATCCCCAAGTCAAGTACCTCTTGGACCATGTAGGCACAATAACTAAGAGGCTGTATATAGCTATGAAATATATGTGTATAAGGTGGCCAATTTCATACTCGCAGAGCTCCATTGAAAAGAGGCATTTGTCCACTTTTGTTCATCCTTCCGTCATACTAGTCAGTGGAAGCTATTTAACATATAGAAAACAGCATCCCATAGATTATTCCAAAGTAGCTCTGGTATAGTATAGGACCAGGCAAAATTGTGAAGTAGGAAATAGTCTTTCAAGATTTGTTTCCTCTTCCCATTCTTCTGCTGCCTATGTCACCATCCCATTCACTTACCCTGTTTATTCCCTTTACCTGGTATCTTTTCCATCTCACTTTTTTTTTTGAACTTTGGGTTTGAGTAGGCCATGGGGAAAAGTCAAGTAGGAGGGCTTGCAGCTAAGAAACTGATATTGCCACTCAACTTCAGGCCCCAAGGCACAAAAATAGCTTTAGGTTATGGGAGGAATCAAGACATGATGGAGGGTAGGTTGCGTTGTTTTGATGACTGCTGACAGGTGGCCAATTACCCTCTGGAAAAGTCCAGCAAGGAATGAGTATGTCCCAAGAGTTGAAGGACCATGGTAATGGCAAATTCAGAAGTAGGCAATGTACAGAGGCTCAGGTCAGCAAGCTAGGAATCAAATTTTCAACTTTCAACAAATTAACAGAAACAAGTTCCACATCATAGGGCTAGAGATCAGTGGAAGGAAACATGGCAATCAGAGTAAGACTGACCAAAGCAAGACAGGATAACAATTACCGGGCATGTATTTCAGGTAAATACCAATAACTATCAGGACTGAGTGCCATCACTGAAAACCAACTTTTTAATCAGAGAAACACAACATATATGATGTCTAGATTATGTACTGTTGCTATGGAATTTACTTCATTATTGAATGTATAAATTGTGCCATATAAGCTTGACAGGGACAAATGCCACTGTACTTGCTTAAGTACTTTGTATTAGTGATTAGAAATGAGACAAGGGGGGCATAATGTAGAAGGTTAACTATATGGTGAGACATTGAAGTATTGATTGAAGTTTCCCTTTCCATACTAAACCAAGGGCATGATTATTCCTAAAGTGCTGATTATCTTGAATTTACAGTCCAGGGTCAAGGAGGCTAGTTCTGTGGACTACCAATCAGTCAGAGCTTCAGAACCAGTAACTGATAAGCTGTTAGAAGAAAATGACTTCCAGATATATTTGCATTTTAATAAGAGAAATCTTCAGTTCTCTAGAAATTAGTCTTTAAAGTTGGAACTATCAGGAAGTGATAAAGATATTTATAAGTAAGTTTTATCGAGGTACTCAATATGTATGTAGCACAGATAACCATTTTCTTAAGTGTAAAGTTAATATCTTACACATATCTTAATTATGTGTAAGAACAAACAGAACTGAAGCTTTCCCTTATAGTCAGTCATTTTTTCACAGACACACGAAAATGTAATACTGGCTCATCGCATTTGAACAAAAGTCTAGATCAGATGCCATGTCTCAGTTGGTTCTCGGACTTCTGCCATACTTAAACTAAATTGTTCCCTCAATTCTGCACCCATAATTCTTAATAATATTCTTATATTATCCTGTGCTACAGTGAGACTCAGATGTTTGTATCTCCAGCCAGAACATGATCGTTTTTGAGTATAAAAATTTTATACAATTTTTTCTGCCTTTTTAATAAGCAGTATACTGGTATTCGGTTCTCCAAAGGAAACAAACAAACAAAAAATCTCTGACTTGTGGCATCTTCCAATTTCTGAGCTAGAAATATTCCCACCATGCCACACATTGAGTGACAAATCTGACTTCAAACTGAACGTACAGCTGGGGAGGAATATACACAGTTGGTTCTGAAAAAGCCTGTAAGATCTGGCTTCTTCAGACTTCAACTCTCTGGATTTGAATATTGGTTCAAATATCTACAAGCTACATGATCTTGGTCAAAAGATCTGTCATGAAGATGATTATAGCTTTTCTATCACAGGATTGCTGTGTGGACTGGGTGTGTTTGTATGTTTGAAGTAATTAGCATACGATGAGGGAAGGGAAGGCTGGCTGAAGGCAAAGCAGAAGCTGACACGCGGCACCCTTCCCCCACACCCCCACTCCTGGGTGGGACACACGTGATGTTCTTCCAGGAATCTCCCAGGAATCCTAATGTTAATGCTTTACTAGAGGGATAAACAACCGGAAACTGACAATGGCAAGGCCTGGGTTATCTTGTAGGTCCTCTTTAGCATATGAAAGTTCTTTCAAACCTCCCTTTTTCCTTATCTCCCCCAACCCCTTAGTATATAATCAGCCACACACCCTCACAACCCCAGTGCCGCCCTCGGGGTCCTATCCCCTTGCTTTAATAAAATCACCGTTTTATACCAAAGACGTCTCAAGAATTCTTTCTTAGTCATCAGCTCTGGACCTCACCCCACCGAACCCCGCCTATATTCCAAAACCACATCACCGAACACAGAGCAAGCAAGTCAAATTTCTTTCTTTTTTTTTTTTTTTAAAGATTTTATTTATTTATTTATTTGACACAGAGAGAGAGAGACAGCCAGCGAGAGAGGGAGCACAAGCAGGGCGAGTGGGAGAGGAAGAAGCAGGCTCCCAGCAAAGGAGCCTGATGTGGGGCTCGATCCCAGAACCCTGGGATCACGCCCTGAGCGGAAGGCAGACACTTAACGACTGCGCCACCCAGGTGCCCCAGCAAGTCAAATTTCTAACTTATTTTACTTTACTGTCATAATTGGAGAGACATGTAGAAGTCATGCACAGTAGAGATCCCCTGTTCTGATGACAAAAAGTTTAGAATCATTGGTTAAGCATGAAAGAGGATTTCGAAGGAAATCCCTTTCTGAGAGGAGTGGAAATACATATTTTAGAAAAGTGTTTAACCAGAATCATGAAAGTGTTTTTTTTAATAGAATGTAGATTCTGTTGCTACATCAAAGATAATAAATAATGGACTAATTTATAAGAGAAAAGCTCATTTCTTTTTTATCTAATACCCTGAGTTTATGTAATCCAAGCTTGATATGATGGGGTCCCAAGTGCATTCTATTTCTGCCGTTCTTCAAATATAGCCCGTGTCTACATCGTCTAAGGTGGTTCACTACCAAATTCAGAAGAGAGAAGTTCCAAGAAGTCAAGTAAAGAGCAAATATAGGGCAGGATGGAGAAGGTCTGTCATGAGCTCGCTATGAAGGCACGCACGTGACGTGTGTCTTTCCACAATGTCAGCTTTATTCAATCATAAAGCCAAGTTAAATCACAATTATAAAGCAGGTTCAGGATGTCAAACTCAATGACAGTTCACCATGTGATTAAACTTGGCTTCTTCCACAGCACACAGAGCAGGACAGAAGACAAACCACACAACAAACAAGATAACAGAAGGGGTGCAGGAAGGTAACAAACCAAACGCCAAGTCAGTCTGTGGGCGCGCAGTTGAGATAAGGCCTCGGTCTCCGGTCAGCTCTCGGCACTGACTGCTTCTGATGTTCAAGCCGGGAAGGATCTTGGTTCTGTTTGGAGAGCAATGGGCCGAGCCTTTCGCAGCAGTTGCCTTTTTTAAGTGGTCAGACCTAGAGGGGTCAGGTCTGAAGAGTCTAACAGTTTGCTGTCAAAATCCTTCCCTTTTTAAAGGGATTTAATTGGTTTTGGGTCCCTGCGGACCTCCTCTGGTTCTGCTCGATATCGGTTCTGGGGGGTCAGCTGACGTTGGTCCCAGCCATATCTCTTAGCTGCCATACCTTACCTGCTTGCATCATTGCTGGACACAGACCCCTGCTTGACACAGGCTCCTGCTTGACGTGAGAGACTCCATTTTGATCTCCGCAAGGAGCATCAGTCAGCTTCACTCACAGCTATTGGTGAGAACGTATTTGTAAGGGCATCTCTGTGGCTGCAAAGTAGTCTGAGACATGTTGGCTTGATTCTGGGGCAGACTGAGCTAAAATGCAAAGTTTCTATTACTAAGGAAAGAAAAGGAGAATGGCTATGAGGGTAAAAGAAGACCTCTTTGCCAGCTGCGGTAGTCATGTGTGACGCCTTCCTTCTGCTCATGGGTCATGTGGGGGTCCATGCAATGTGAAAGAGTATGTGATCCTCTAGAAGACGATCTAGATATGCACTAATAGCCTAATTCCTGTTATTTCCTTTCCACAGGACCTTCAGAACCATGGCAATCCCTGGTTGCCCTATTTTAGATACTATAATTATTTTGCCTTGGTTGCTATTCTAACTTTAAATGCAATTTGTACATCCTGGGTTGATAATGTAGCTAAGCGCATTCAGGTGAAGTGGGAGTTCTCATGTCTCAGAAAGTAATGAACCTTATCATAGGCATAATCCAGCTGGTTCAGGCACGTTAGCTATTAGCAGATGTTCCTTTTGGCTCTCCTTGATTGACGGCTCTCCTTGATTCTCCTCATCCTGATTTTTTTTTTTTTTTACGGTGCCAAAGATCATTATCTCCAAGGAGACACCACAAATAAGGAAACAGGATTCACAGAAATTCACCAATAAAGTATACGTAATTTTTGAGTCATGATATGACAGGAATATTCTGCATGTTTCAGAATATATGGCTGAAGGCAACGTTTCATGGTACCTGAATTAAAGATCTTTAAAGCACAAGTAGCTTGCTTGAGAATTAGTGTCGTAATGTGATGCTGGAAGGGAAGGGAAGGAGAAAAGCAGATCTCGATTGGTAATTTATTTTTATTTTGTTTTGTTCTGACTGTTTCTTAAACTTTTTTTTTTAACCCAAGCTATGTCAAAGAATGTCTTTGAAAATAATTATCCCCCCTTATTAATAAGTAATATTTTTAAATGTGGAACTTGTTTACAATTAACCAATTATTTCAGGAACAAGCCCTTAGCCACGTGGATTACATAATGAATAAATAATAATTGTTCTGAGATTTAAAAAACTCTGATAACTTATTTTTCATTCATGATTCTACAAATCTTACTACCTTTCATGGGCTCTAAAAATAATGATAGTATTGATGAGGGAGCAGAAGGCTGGCTGAAGACAAGGCATAAGCTGACACCCTGCGATCTTCCCCCAACACCTCCCCCCTCCTGGTGGAATATGTGTGATATTCTTCCAGCAAGATCCCAATTGTCTTAATGTTATTGCTTTACTAGAGGGAAAAACAACCTTAACTTGACATTGGCAAGGCCTCCGGTATCTCATAGGTCCTCTTTGGCATATGAAAGTTCTTTTGGAAACCTCCCTTTTTCCTTACCTCCCTCAACTCCATTGTGTATAATCAATTGCTCTCACTGCTCTTTCTGCCCTCGGGCCTGTCCCCGTGCTTTAATAAAACCACCTTTTTGCACCAAAGATGTCTCAAGAATTCTTTCTTGGCCATCAGCTTCAGAACCCACCCAACAAACCTCACCTATATTCCAAATCCGCATCAGTATGTTTCCCATGTTGAGAGTGTAGCTCAATTGAGAGGAAGGCGGTCTAACTCATACTCCACCTCTCACTCCCAGGGCTCTTGCCTGTCAGGACTGGGGCTTAGAGAGACAGAAGGAAAGAGCGTGTGCTTTAGAATCAGACTTTCGGAGTTCGACTCATGATCTCACTCTTCTGTAGCTTTGTGAACCTGGATGATAGGCTTGTCCTTCTGTGTTTTTTCTCACTCTTTATCACCATTCACATCCTCCCTGACTCCTTCAGATAGACTCACCTGGGTCTCTAGTTTCCGTTTGGGCTCAGCCAAGAGTCGGCCCTTTCAGAAGCAGGGGCATATCATGCTCTCAGGGACCTGAAATTTTGAGGACTCCCTGATGGAAGAATATATACAAATTACATACAAATTATACATACAAAATTAGGTAGGAAAGTAAATAATTATTTACGCTGAGGGAAGAAACCACAATAGATTATACATTTTAAGAATACATAGAACAAACTCTTTTTTTTAATAAGAAAATTAAAATGTTGTATTGGTTTGCTCTGAAAAACACTTTCTCTACAAAAATTCTATAGGTTATATATTTCTGATTTCAATGTTGATGGGGTTTTGGAATATAGGTGAAGTTTGGTGGGGTAAGCCAAGCCAAGAAAGATTTCGTCTCTGGGGCAAAAAGGTGCTTTTATTAAAGCACGGGGACAGGACCCGTGGGCAGAAAAAGCTACCCCAGGTTTGTGAGGGGTGGCTGATTATATACTTGGGAATTGGAGGAGGTATGGAAAAGGGAGGTTTCAAAGGATCTTTGTATGTTGAAGAAGACTCACAGGATACCAGAGGCCTTGCCATTGTCAGATAAGGTTATTTATCCTTCTAGTAAAGCATTAACAGTAAGATAGTTGGGACCTTCCTGGAGGAACATTACACTCTGCCCACTTCGAGTATCTGTCAATGGGCTGTAGATTATAAGGACATTTAATTGTATCTACATTCCCTTCTAGAAGCTAGACCATTGATAGAAATGCTTTATTCTTGTAAATTGCTGAAACTTTTGTAAACTGAGGGAGACTCCTGTCCTGCTGGATTGTAATCTCTATAAATTAACTATTTGTTTTTCCTTTAGGGCAACCAGGAGTGCCATAGGAGTGTCACATACATCCCAATGGGGGGGGTGTGTGTCAGCTTCTGCCCCTCCTCAGGAAGCCTTCTGCTCCCTCATCAAATGTTTTCTTTTTAGTATTTATTTAAGTTCCAGTTAGTTAACATACAGTGTAATGAGTTTCAAGTATACAGTTTAGTGATTCAACGCTTACATAAACAAACTGATGGTTACCAGAGGGGAGATGGGTGGGGGATGGGTTAAATGAGTGATGGGGATTAAGGAGTGCACTTGTGATGAGCCCTGGGTGTTTCAGGTAAACTTTGCATCACTAAATTGTACATAGGACAAATTCTTAAAGAAATGTTCAAGACAAATGCCACGGATATCACAAAATATAAGGAAAAAGCATATTTTTCTATTAACTATCTCTTCAATGTTTTCCCCTTACATTACTTTTCATATGATGCTGATTTTAATAATAACATTCTCTCTAGAAAGAATAGAAAGATAATTCTGTATTTATTCCTGCATGATTGAACAAAACATAATTTTGTTTCTTACTATATAAAGAGTTTAGAAAGTTTCTTTCAACCTTACAAATTTGGGGGCTGGGGTAATATGTAAATATTTGAGATTTTTGGTGAAAAGAAACAATAGACCCAATTGGAGCCACTTATGTTAAGCTCCACCAAGATACAATACCTAACCTAATTGTAGTTTCAGCCTCTCCTGGAAGTGGAATTTTAAACCAGTCAGTCTGAAATTTCCTGATTTGTACTAGGAATTGCATCTGCATAAGACACCCTACCCTTCCACCTAAGGGAAGGTGACCTTTCCTGAATGGATCCTTTCTTTTCTTTTGTAGTAACTTCCTTTTCCCACCCTGTTTCTGCCTGTAGAAGCCTTCTCTGTGCACCTTCTAGTAGAGGGGATGCTCCCCCACTTAGGGATTATTAAATAAAGCCAGTTAGATCTTTAAATTTATGCAGTCGAAGTTTTGTTCAACATTGTCAAATATGGGAAAATGTCAGGGTTTTGGGGTTTTACGTATTAAGTATAAGATTTGGAACATTTTTCCAAAGATAGATTTCAATATTTTAACCTTGTTGCTCCTTTTTTTTAAAGGTTTTTATTTTTAAGTAATCTCCACACTTAATGTGGGGCTCAAACTTACGACCCCAAGAGTCGCAGGCTCTACCAACTGCTGCTTTTAAATCTTGCTGCCCTTTTTCTGCCTACATACTTCCTGTCCCAGGTATCCTAGACACGTTCCTATAGAACAGAGCTCTGTCTCTGCCTCTTCTTGTTATGAAGACAGGTGAACTGACACAGGGGTTGTAGGATTTCTGGAAGCCATTCTTAGGGTTACATGACTGACAATGACTTTACTATACAAAAAAGGGACAGTGAACCATAAAAATATATTCCATGAAAAAGCCCTGGTTTTATCCCTAACTCAATTTCCCCTGAACTTGGTCCCAAAACTGCCAGCCACCTGTCCAATACGTCAATCAGGAGGGAGAGGGAAATTAGAAAGGAAAAGAATTCATAATGACTAGTTGACATAGGAAAGATGTTAGGGTTCGAAGCTGATGGCCAAGAAAGAATTCTTGAGATGTTTTTGATGCAAAAGGTGGTTTTATTAAAGCATGGGGAAAGGACCTGTGGGGAGAAAGAGCTGCACTGGGGTCCAGAAGAGTGGCCCATTATATGCTTTCGAGTTGGGAGGGGGTTAGGGATAGCATAAGTCTCTAAGGAATTTTGGAAGCAAGGCTTCCAGGACCTTGAGGAGGCTAGCTGTTGTTGGGAAAGGGTCATTTATTACTGTAATAAAACCTGAGTCATGAGACCCTTTGATGTACATCGGTGGGTCATATGCTTGGGGGATGACTGCCAACATATATCTTCAGGGGTAGAGATAAAGGAAATTTCCAAAGGAATTTTTACATGTTACAGTAGACTCACAGGATCCTGGGGGCCGGGCTAAGATTGCCTTTGCTCTTAGCAAGGTATAAACATCGAGGCAGCTGAGTTCCTAGAGGAATGTCACTCTGCCTGTTTCAAGGACTCATTAGTGGGCTGTAGATAGTAAGGAAATTTAATTTTTCTTTTGCCTTTGTTTCCACATCATAGTGATTGAAAAAATAGTGCTCATTCAAATTTTACAGAAAGAGTGACTTCTGAATATACTGATAAGTTCCTTCCCCAAACCTTGGAAGGGATTCATGTCAGACAGGACCTGATAGTTCGAGGCATATACACTTCTGGCCAAGAAATATGCAAGTGGGTGAGAAGCAAGTTTGGCGTATATCTTCCCTGCTTCCTCTCTGCTCTGGGCTGTCACCTCTGGTGGGGGGGGGGGTGTCTCTCCCTTACTATCAGTTATTGGGTGCCCTCTGACACATTACCAGTTCTCCGGGGAGAGAGAAGTTGGTATGTATTACTTTGGTTCTCTCCTTGCCAGGCTGCAAGTTGGCAGGGCTGTGGTCCTCCACCTCACGGCCCAGTACCTAGAGGGCAGTCTTTCTTCTAAGGGTATGGCTTTCTCTCCAGTAACAACTTTATTCCCCTGTCCACACAGATCCAAGTGCTCTAATGGCTTGCTGCTTTTGCCAATTTCTGGGTACTTCAATATCCCTTCTTGATTTTTTTGATTCTTCTCACACCTCCCTAAGGTCTGTCTATACCCTTCATTAAGGTATCTTAACTCATCTGAGCTGCATTCTATTTCCAGCAGCATCCTGACTGATACAGACATGGTCCTTTAATCTTCTTAAGCATCAGTTTCTTTACCTGTAAAATGGACAAAATCTCTATTTCATAGGCGGGTTATAAAGATGAAAGGAGAGAGTGCATGCAGAATATATGCCCCATTTAATACGCACCACTCATTCATTCAAGGGCACAGAGAGAGAGAAACCCAGGTTCCCAGTATAATCCAGTGTCAACCATGGGCTTTACCCATAGATGGGGGTTGGCAGCCCTGGTGGTGAAAGAATTCACTTGAAACAGAAAAAAGGAGATAGAAGTTTATTGAATATACCACAAGGGAGTGGTGGGCAGGACAGCAAAGCAGAGATTGTCTGACATGAGGTAGGGCTGGGGGCTCTAGTTAATGGATGATGGGGGGGCGGTTGGGAACATATGGAATTTTCCTTTTTGGGTACCAGCGTCCTGGTGTAAGTAACCCATTGGTCAGCTAGGGCTTCTGGCTCTTTTGAGGTGGGTCCTCTAATGGGCCTGTTTGTGTTCAACCAGGGCCCTGCTACCTTCCTCAGGCTTCCGTTATTCAAGCTGGTTGTCTAAGGGTGGCCTCTACCTCAACCATACAGCACTTCTCACACATTAAAAAAAATCGTTATATTATTATGATATTATTGCAACAATACTTGTGTAGTATAAACAGACATGAATTCTTAGAAAAAATTTAAAAAACAAAACCATACGAACAGAAGCTCCATTTGTATTAGTCAATATATATACAATTGCATTTTCCATAAATATAATCATGGTAAACATAATAGAGAAGAAATGAATTAAAACACACATACACACACATTGGAAAATGTAAGCACTGGGAACTAACATAGACCGAACTTGCCTGTACGTGAACCAGTAACAAACCGCTGGAGGACCAGCGCCGCTCCATAGCCCACACATCAAAGGGCACGGGACTGCAGCATTTTATTGTGATTTATTCATTTTGGTTGATATCTGCAAGGGTCAATTTCTTTACACATCAGCTAACTCTTTCACCCCATCCCTTTGTCTTTATTTATTCTCTTTTTGCTCTTGGTTACTTTGTAGTAAAACTCTCTTGGCAAATTCACCATAACCCAGATTTCTCCTAGGGAGTTATTTACTAGAAATGGCTTATGCCTTTATGAAATGCCAGCTACTAACATCAGAATCTCTGCTTTATCAATATACAAATCACCTGATAATAAATCAGGAAGGCTGCCAATATGCAAAACACAGTCTGCTCTCAGCTCAATTCCCATCTTCAGGCGGCCCAACAAGAATTCCTAGTGTATTGTTGCATGTTTGCAACAATCACATGCCCTAGCTTCTGTCTCAGGTTTCTAATTCAGAATTAAGTTTGAGCCCTCACCATCATTTTCCCTGTCCAAAGCTAGTTCTGACGATTCTTCATGTGATATAATAAAGGAGAATATCAATGTCCAGTGACACTGTGTGTGCGTGTGTGTACGTGTATGTTTTCCTTCTAAACGTCATATTAGGGCAAATGGAGAACCGGGGCCCGCTGGTAGGTTTTAGCCTCTTAAAGATCAAGGTACTTATTTTTAATAAAAAAGGGGAGGTAAGGAGAAGAAAAGGGAAAAAATCTTGAAGGGAAAAAGAGAAGTTTCATTTGAGTGCATACAGGGAGGGTTGCCATGGGAACCCTGCTCCAAGTGTGAAAAAGAACATTCGTCCGCCTGTTATTGGGAAGTCCATCATGTGCTGGCAGCTGCAGGAAACCTGCTCTGATTAGTGCGAAATTTTAATTTTCCAAAGGGATTGGGTATGGATGAATGGCTTTAATAGTGATAAGGCCTCCCCCAAAAGCTATAGTCATTATCTAAAACTCTGGTCCTGATGACAGAATTATCTCTTATCTCCTCTAATTAGTGTCATTTTCTAAATGCCTCCTGCAACTGCTGAAGACGACAGGGAAGAAAATGTTGGAGGACACAGAATCACTTTATTATCTCTTTATTTGTTGTTATTTGTCTCAGGCCAGCTAAACGCCATATATATCATTCATATCAAATTCTTTAGACTCTCTAGTAGTATTTACAGAGAATAATAGAGAAGTTCTGCATTATATTACAAAGGTAGTGGATTTTACTATCTGATATCTGTACCAACAGAAAGTGGCCAGAGGTTTAGTCTTAAAATCTGCATTAGCTCACAATTGCAAGGTATGTTATGCTTTGGGGAAAAACGATGAGTGCCCAATTTCTGTTGATAGAAATATGTTTGAATAGGGGTGCCTGGGTGGCACAGCGGTTAAGCATCTGCCTTCAGCTCAGGGCGTGATCCCGGCGCTGTGGGATCGAGCCCCACGTCAGGCTCCTCCACTGTGAGCCTGCTTCTTCCTCTCCCACTCCCCCTGCTTGTGTTCCCTCTCTCGCTGGCTGTCTCTATCTCTGTCAAATAAATAAATAAAAATTAAAAAAAAAAAAAAAGAAATATGTTTGAATAATAGCTCCTTCACAGGCAGCAAACAGAATTCTCCATTTGAGATGCAGGTTAGCAGAGTTGAGAATGGGGACTGCAGAGCCGGTTGCCTGGGTTTAATCCCGCTTTCCCATTTACGAGCAGTGTATGGCCTTGGGCAAGTTACTTAAGCTCTCATGGGCCCATTTGTTTCATCTTCAAAATAGAGATTGAGACGAGAGTGATACTCCACAGTGTTGTCCAGGAACTCCAAAGTTTTAATGAAAAGATTGGCAAACTTCTTCTGCAAAGTACTAAATAGTAAATATGTTAGGCTTCATTGGCCGTACGGTCTCTGTGGCAACTCGTCAACTCTGTTACTGTCATGTGAAAGCCCCCATACACGATACAAAAATTAATGGGTGTTGGGGGGGGTTCCAATAAAACTTTATGTACAAAAACAAGCAGTGGGGCTGGACTTGGCTCATGAGATGTAGTTTGTCAACCAATGATTTAGTACCTAAAACGTTTAAAACAGTGCCTAATTCAGAATTCAGTGCCAAAGAAGTGTTCACTAAAGGAGTTGCACTGTGCATTTTTGTTGTTGATTTTAGTTAAAAATGAACAAGTACTTTGGAATTATCCATATATCTTCAGTATTAGTAATTCAACTGAATCATATTTAATTCAGGAAGAAATTTTTAAAGCCTGCAAATGACTCCGAGTTTTGAGCTCCTCTGTACAATAGAAGATAACACTCCAAGGAAATATTACTGTGCAGATATGTCTACTGCAGTAGAAGTGAGGGTTACAATCTGCCTGTTATAAAACAGAAGAAATGAATAATTAAAATGTGATGAGTAGGATAAGTTGCTGTGTAAAGACTTTTAATGTGCTTTTGCATTAAAGGTATAATTTTTAAAAAGCGAGAGTAAGGTGGGCAACAATAGAAACATCAGTTGAACTGAGATGGAATGAAAGACTTTGAAAAAAGTAGTATTTGCTGTGAGAGAAAAGTATCATTAAACTGTGATCACAGTTGATTATACAAAGTAAGATTTTAATGTCACTGATAATTCTACTTGTGCTTGCCTTTTGTAATTAAAATATGGAAACCACTTGAAGTTGTAACCATGAAGTGGCAGGTGGTGAAATTTCAAATGCCTAGTTCAATAGCAATTTTAGTTGGAAAGCCTCAAGATTTAAAGGACCATGGTGCCGTATTTTTCCCTCCAGGAAGTGGACTTTCGGACTGATCCTTAATTAGGTAATATTCTGACTGCAGTTTACCAAAATGGTCATGAAATAACTGCGTTTCTCAAATCATTCAATCCCAAATCAACACAGTCCTCTAAGTTTCACTTGCAAATTTATCCATCATATGTGTAAATTGTGTAACAAGAGCAATATTTTAAAAAGAAAATAAGAATTAGCGCTAAGTAGCGTGTATTATTTCTCCTGAAACAAAATTTATTGACCAATAAAGACCCCAAAAGAAACATCTGTAGTGGAAGATTAAATTTTCTTTTCATCTGGAACAGTTGTTTCTTTGAATAATTTAATTACTAAGCCCCTGGAAACCTATATTCAAATTGATTTAACTAATCATGAAAATATATAAAAACTTTAGATGGGTTTGAGGATTTATGCTTAACTCATCCAATGAACATGCACTGTCCAAAGATTTGAAGTTGAGCTCCCCATAAATTATTTTTTTAAGTCAAATTTTATAAATTTTCAATGACGTTCAGTTACAGTTGTTAAAAAGGACACGGCAGATCCAAAATGGAGTCCCTTACGGGACGCCTGGGTGGCTCAGTTGGTTGGGCATCTGCCTTCAGCTCTGGCCATGATCTCAGGGTCTTGGGATTAGCCCTGAGTCGGGCTCTCTGCTCAGCGAGAAGTCCGCCTCTCCCTCTGATCCTCCCCCCCACGTGTACTCTCTCTCTGTCTCAAATAAATAAATAAAATCTTAAAAAAAAAAATGGAATCCCTTATGCTACACCCCACCAAGACTTAATTGCAGCTTCAACTTCTCCCAGAAATGTGACCTTGAATCAGCCAACCCCGAATTTCCTAGTCAGCACTAGGAGGTAATCTATTGATACAGCTCTTTCATTCCCTTTGGGAGGTCAACCTTGCCTAAACCAAGGCATTCTTTGCTAATTGTTTCCTTTCTTGTGCTCCCTTTCCGCCTTTAAAAGCCTTTCCTTTTCTGCAGCTTGATGAAGCTCCTTTCTATTTGTTTTGTTAGGTAAGATGGTACCTGCTTCACAAGCCATTGAATAAAGCCAATCTGATCATTAAATTTACTCCGGTTAATTTTTGTTATTTAACACAATGATCATCATGTTGTCCTAGATAATAAATTTAGAGCTGCCTTTGGAAAACTGAAAGCCTGAAAATCTTAAATGTCAATTTCCTATGCTGTACCTTTCATCTCTGTGACTTATTTGTTTTATAACTGGAAGCTTGTATCTCTTAATCCCCTTTATTTCACAATCCTCCCACCCATCTCCCCTCTGATCACCACCAGTTTTTCTCTGTGTTTAAGAGTCTGTGGCTTTTTGTTTGTTTTGTGTGTTTTTGTTTTGTTATGTTTTTTAGATTCTACATGTAAGTAAAATCATACGGTATTTGTCTTTCCTTGTCTGACTTACTTCATTTAGCATCATACCCGCTAGGTATTTAACTATTTTTTATGGCTAAGTAATATTCCATTGTATGTATATATCACATCTTCCTTATCCATTCATCTATCAATGGACACTTGAGCTCTTTCCATATCTTGGCTATTGTAAATAATGCTGCAATAAACATAGGAGTACATACATCTTTCTGAATTAATGTTTTTGTTTTCTTTGGGAAAATACCCAGTGGTGAAATTACTGGATCATATGGTAGTTCTATTTTTAATTTTTAGGAACCTCCTTACCATTTCCCACGTGTTTCTCTTACATGTCAATTTTTGAGTTCTCAGAGTTTCAGAACTTTGAGAATCCCAGTTTAGGGGGTTTTGGGTGGCTCAGTCGGTTGAGCGTCCGACTCTTGGTTTTGGGTCAGGTCCTGATCTCAAGGTCATGAGGTCGAGCCCCCTGTCAGGTTCCAAGCTCAATGAGGAGTCTGTTTGAGACTCTCTCACCCTCTCCCTCTGCCCTTTCTCCTCCTCACTATCTCTCTCTCAAATAAATAAATAAATCTTAAAAAAAAGAAAGAGTATCCCAGTTTAGAAAATAATGTATGTAGATGCACTAGCTTTCAGTTACTTATTTATTCCTACATGCTGTCCACCTACCATGTGCCAAGCACTCTTCTAGGCCCTATGTGTTTTTTTGCTTTAATAAATTTATAAATAAATCTGTATTAATTATTGAAGAGCCCGTAGAGGTTTTTGCTTTCCCCAGGGTATTAAAGCAACTATTACAAGCTATTACTGCTCATAAGTAACTGCCTTGGCTTCTGACACTGATGGACTTCATTGGCAAGCTAAGTAGTCCTGACTGAAATTAGAAAATTAAACAGAAATAATTGTCACAGTTGGCTGGCGTACAGCCCTGGCATCAATATAGCATCAAGGTCTAGAACAAAATTAAAGATTTCCAGGCTTTCATATAGCTGTGAGTTTTGAGCTACCAGGCATTACATATTAATATGAACTTCCACACACGGGATAAAGATAAGGTTGCACTTCTAACACAGAGGCAAATGGAATTAAATTCAACTTTACTAACCAAGACACGATGAAGGCAAAGTTAGAACAGGGTATTTGAAATTGCTTTGTATGGAAATTGAGGTAAGCAGATTGGAAATAATCCAATAAACATTACCTAGCACAACACATCATCCATTGTTGACTTTCAGATGAATTTCCATGTCAATCTTGAGTGTGCCATATGCTTCTTCACACATAACTCGATCCTCACAAAAATCTTAAGATGGGTTCAGCCAACATGATTCCCATTCTACAGATGAGAGAACTAAGGTTTACAAAAGTTAATATACTGACTTCTGTAATGGCAAGAAGCTGTCTCACTTACAGGACATGCAAGTTTATAAAATGTAAATTGAGATACATTTTTAAATCATCTTCCACATTTAGATGCTCAGAATTAAACCTACCCCTGAAATAAAAGTGCTGCCTGTACCTGTATCTGCTCCCCAGCCTTCAGAGATTTTACTTCTCCTACCTACCATGATGGGACTTGACCTCTTCTGTGCCCTATTCCCTTTGGGCTCTGCTAGATGTCCAAAGGATGGAAACCATGATCTTTTTATATCCTAATCACAGAAATGACATCCCATAACTTCCATATTCTATTTGGTAGAAGGCAGTCAATAAATCCAGCCCACACTCAACGGGAGGGTGTTTATACAAGGGTGGGAATACCTGGAGGCAAGGGTCATTGGGTACCATAGCAGACGGAGGCTGCCTCCCATTCCAAACATGCAAATGATTCCAGGGTCCTTGCATCCCTTTCAGGAAGGCACAGCTCCAGATTGAGAAGAAGTCAAGGTTGGGGGAGAGGCATTGTGTGGAAGGATAACATTTCCTAATATAAAGGGTCTGCCTCATCTGACAATGGGAGAAATGACAATTCTGCAAATGCTTCTGTTTCTAAACAAGACTACCTCTCTCAGACTGTACCAGAGGGAGGGAGAGCCCTGGGGTCCTTTCTTTAAGAAACTGTCAAAGCTTTTATCATGACTCTTAATCTAGAGTGACCAGGTATTCAAGGGTTATGAGACCCAAGCAAGAATTATTTATCAAATCTTTTAAATTATATTTTTAAAAACTGGTCACACATTCCATTTCCAAAAGAGTTTTGGGCATAAATTTAAATTGCTGCACTATAAACCGGGTGAATCAACCTGTTTTTAACCTGAGGCATCCAGTCCTCAATGAATTTAGAGGACAGTCTTATCCTCTTGACGGCAAAGGAGGGAAAAAAAGAAAGAAAAGGAAAAAGGGAGACAAGAAGAGAAACTTTAAAAAGAAAGGAAAAGAAAAGCCAATACCTCCACTAACAATAGCACAAACATTGTCTTTTTTAAACCAAAAGGATTCATAAAATCATCTTTTTAAATAAAACAGTCCCCCAAATGAGCATATGACCCAGCCATAGCCATAGTTACAAAAATGATACCTGTGCATTTAAACGCCCTTTCTCCACTTTTTCACATAGCAAAACCCTGTCTTCAGGGCCAAAGTCAAATACATCTGCTCTAAGGAATTTTCGGTAATGTCATCCTCTGTCCCCAAATAGCAGAATCTAACACTCCATGTTCTGTCAAAGTTAGCTCCAAAGTTCCACCATACGTCTTGCCTGTCTCTTCTCATATTCCATTCTTTTCTCCTCACTTCTTCTAAGAATTAGTAACACTTGGGAATAATAAAATCTGAGAACTTATGATATAATAGGCGATCTAGTGACTACTTACATTATTTTATTAAAAATCTATGATTCACGAATATTGATTTATTTAGTCCTTTGTTTTCTGAAGAGGAAAGAAGCTGAGAGGAAAGAACTTGTACAAGTCACAGATGTAGAAGGTTGTGGCAAAAGAATTCAACCTCAGCCAATCTGATTCAAATGAATAATGATCTAAGAGGATATTAGTATATCAGTTTTCAGTCAGGACACTGACTCATTCTGTCTCCCCAGATACTAAAGTAGTATGAACGATTTGCAGAGGACTCGGGTTTCAATCATGCAGTCATAAAAATGAGCTTAAAAGTAAATGTCATTCATTTCCTTAACAAATCATTGCAAAGCTAAGCAGTGATACCTAATTTGCAAGGGTGGGGCCTGGGTCTCACACATCCAAGCGTGCCTAGCACCTAGCAGAAGGTCTGGCACATCGTCAGAACTCAGATTCTGTTGAATACAGGTAGCCCCCACTTTTGGAAAGTTTACATTAAGCTGCTTCGCGTTTACGAAAGACCTACATTAGTACCTATTTTCGCTAACCAAGAATTCCAAGAGGATTTTTGCTTTTATGAAAAAAAGGTGAAAAGCAAAAATAGCGTTCCGTGTCTGTGTTGCAGAGGACTGTTAGAGAGGCAGTGAGCACCCCGGGCGGCGAGAATGGTCCCTTCCCCGGGACCTTCACTCAGCATCTCAGCAGCAAGCCGCCAGAGCTTTGAACTGTCTGTGAGCATCTGTGCTTTATCTTAATTTATTTTGTACATCCATTAACAAGATGTATCCTAAGATATCAGAAAAGCCTATGAGAGATTATTTTTGGGGGTCTGGGAATGCTCAAAAAATTTTCCATACAAATTAATGGTAATTGCTTCTTTGCTCTATGCTATTTTGGCTCACGAAAGGTTTCATAGGGACACTTTATGTTCAGATAGCAGGAGAAACCTGTGTATTCATAAATAATACTTTTTATATACATACAAACTATTGTATATAAATGTATTTAAAAATTAGGCTGCTACTGGATATATCCTTTCTCTTTAAGCTTGGCAATACGTGGTGAGAGCTTCAATACATGATTATCGATAGCAACATAAGGTTTCACATATAAATATATTTGTGAATATAAATATATTCAATATATTTCAATATTTCAATATAAATATATTGTGTATTTGATTCACCATATCTATTACCGTATTATGATATATTTAGGATGTATACATATTTTTTGTTAGTCAAATGTCAAATCTCTCCATATATATGTTTTTATTATCTCCATCTTTAAATATACAGATGCAAGGATACACAGAATTTTGTAATTTATATTGCACACTTCCAGTTGGCCTTTCAGAAAAATGTTTTTACCAATTTAAATTCATCTTAATAGTTAACCCAGTCTTCGAGAAAAAACATAATGATTTCTTTTCTAACACACTGGTCAGTTATGCCAGCTACTGTCGGTAAAAGAGCAGAGGAGACACAACTCCTGCCCTTAAAACCAGGTGCACTGAACAACTGTCAGTGATAATCTCTACACTAAGTAAAACATGGAGGACAGTTTTGTGCTGAGAGTGTGTTTAGCGGGAGAAGGGAAGCCAGCTTGGGTGAGGGTGATATGTATGGAGGAGAAGACGACAAATTCATCTTGCACAATTGCCTCTGGGAATGTAAAAGGAATTACTTCGTGGGCAATTGGGTCTCTTACTCACGAAGTGAGGTCTGTGCTTGAGATATAAATCTGGAAGTTAAGGATTCATGACACAATTCATTTTGATTTCCAAATTCTTTACTATGGAATTATAAGCAACACTCATAAATGGGTATATGTATGTATTTATTCCTCACCTCTAAGTAATTTGTGCTTTTCTTATTTTTTTCACGATTAAAATTCAAGGAAAATACTTAATCACAGTGTATGGGTATGTGATAATACTGAATCGTTTTTAGAGTTATCTATTGCTTCCTGTTGATAATTTATTAGTTTCTACTTTTAATTTTCATTCATAATTTTCTTTCTCAAGTTTCCTCTATATGTTTCACTTGTCGTAATGGCTTATTTTTGACTCTTTAGTCTATTTACGTATATTATCTATTACATCTAAAAATAATGCAACTGCTCTTGCTTGTGCAACCATTTCCTTGATATTTTCCTGTTAACTCATTCATTATTTATGCTTCCACAATACTGTGTTTTAGGTATGCTTTATATACAGTATGAAGTTAGATTTTATTTGCTCACCCATTTTGGTATTTCAGTGTATTTGAGTGGTGTTTTCCGAGTTGATGGATTCAGGCTTATTTCTGTCATCGTTTATTATGCTTACTGTTTTCTTGCCAACATGTTTTCATTTGTGAACTGTCTTATTCCATTAGATCTACACACTATGGTGATAACGGACATTACAAAGATCAAAAATGCAAGACCTTCCACTGATTATCCTCTCCATTTTAATTTCTAGCTACTCTGTCCTTGACCACTTAGAATCAACAGTCTGATTTTGTTTTCTCTGCCATGCTCTTTCCTGCTTCTATATTTTTTTTATTATGCATTTTACCTAGAATTTTACTTTCTCACTACAGACATCGGCTTGACTAATGTTTATTTTGTAAATGTTTTTTCAATTTCATTTACTACAATCTGCATTTCCCAGACCATCTTCAAAAAGAGCTCTTCAATGGTGTTTCCCATTTCTCTGTGCTTATTTATACCCTGCTTTATAATTAACTGCTTATGTCAATTTTCTTCACTGAACTGTGAAATTCTTGAGTGCATAAAACTGATATTATTTATGTTGGTCTTTCTAGCAACTGAACATTATTTAGCATTTAATAAAACATAATAAATGTACATTAGTATTGTTTGATTGAATAGATTAATGGACTATAAGATTTTAAAGGTATACTTCAGACTATGTTTTCCTGAAAATTATCAGGCAACTTGCATTTTCTCCCACATCTGATTTCTGGGATTTGATTTTATCAACTTCATAGCTATAAAAATTTCTTAGATGTAAACAAATACTCAAAATGAAGTGCCTGCATTTTCTGGCCATGTGTTCATTTATTATTATCTTAGTTTAGTTTTCTTTCCCTGGCATTCTGGATTGCATCGCTATATTTTTTTTTCTAAGAAGTTTACACAGGTGTGAGCTGTATCACACCTGATTGTTCTTGAAATGATTTTTGCACATGAAACTCAATTTGGCTACATATAAAACCCTTGATTCAAATCTTTCTTTCCCCCTTTACAATTACCCAGTAGGTGCTTCATCATCTTCCAATATCTAGTCATACAGAGAAATTCTGTTCCACATTGATGTTTATCTTGAAGGTAGTTTATTTCTCCTTTTTTAATTCAAAAATGTTTTAGGTAATCCATAGATATATTGTATTAGTAAATGATGTTGGAGTGAGAAAACCCTTCCTATCCAGGTATAGGTTGGTAATTTCAGGTATGGTTGGAACCATAAAGGAAAAGAAATTCTGCGTCTTAAATGTCTTATAACTTCACTATCTTCCTATAGACATCTAGAGTTTACTTTAATGTAGAGCTGGCTTTTGAAATGATATTAGGGGTTCTAGACTTATACCAGAGTAACATGAAGACAATAATATTCATTTAGGGTTTCCATTCTTCATGTAAAGTTTTAGTATTTCAGGTATTATATATGTCAGTACCAGCCACATTACACCATATTAAGAAACGATTCCAAAATCTTAGTGGCTTACCGCAAGAATGATTTATTTATCATTAATGCTACATATCCTCTGCAGATCAACAGACTCTTTTCACTTCATCAGGGACTGAAGGTAAAGGAGCAGCCACCATTTCAAACGTTGTCAAGTTTCTATGCTGGGAAGAGGTTTAAATGATCAGAGCTTAGCTGTTAGAAGCATCAGATGACCCATGCAATCATAAGAGGACCAAGAAGTAGTCCAGCCTTGTACCTAGAAGGGGACAGAACCAAAAATATTTGGTTAATGGATCTATTGATTACTAGAGTCCTCTCTTCTTGTTATTGTATATTTATTGCAATCGCTTTCTTACTAACCGTGTAAGTTTCATTCAAAAATGAAACTGTATTGAAAGTTTAGCACCTCTGAGGAATAAACACTTGCTTGCATAAGAAGTCTGGATGCAACCTGTTATGATTTGAAAACAGTGATTTAGAAGACTATTAATCTGCCTTTTACACGTCTGATATACAAAATCTATTAGTTATCTATTGCTGAGAGACAAACTACTGAAAATTCAACATTATTGTCTTACTGTGAGTTTCTGTAAGTCAGGAATTTGGGGATGAGTTAAGCTCCAATGTCTCAGCCTTCAAGGTTTCATTAGTGGCAGGATATACTTCCACATTCACTCAGTGATTGTTGGAAACATCTATTCCTTTTAGGTCATTGGACTGAGGGTCTTGTTTTCTCTCAAGCTGTTGGATAGTAACCTCCATTAGCTCCTTACCATGTAGACCTCTCTATGGGCATATAAACATAGCATCTGATTTCAATAAAGCTAACAAGTGAGTAGCAGTTGA